>NC_133935.1:50997662-51645995 GCF_031877795.1 Strix aluco
ATTTTTTATGCTTTGATTTCAGTACTGAATATACAAAACTACAATACTTATCATATCCTGCCTTTATAAAAATATGTCAGACTTCAGTAATACGTTTGGGGTCTATTAGTACAGTAAGTGCAAGTTATACATTGTGTCTTAAAGAGTAAAGCTAAAGACAAATTGAGGTATAGGGACATTCCACATACTATATTATCTACACAAGTTTTTTATCTTATTACATAAAACGTACAACAATGTATTTTGGTAAAGATTATAAAATGCTGTTTTTCAAATCTTTGTTAATTACTGCATACTCTGTTGGAGTCAGAAGTTCTGATAAATCAATTACAAAAAAGCATTCACTATAACTCACTTGTTATTCAGGAGATACACATCCCTTGGTTTCCTTCCAACCTGAATTATTCTGTGATACAGCAACAACGAATTATTTGAAACCTAAATACAAAACTTTGTGCAGAACGGTGGTGACTACACACTCTTTGCATCTTGAAGAATGGGGTGGCCTACTCCATAGAATAGGAGCAAGGAACTACTTCTGAGATTACTGCATATAAAGCCTCTAGTCTCACAATGGGAAATTTTCAGCACTCCTCCCCAAAAGATAGCACTTGAACTCATTCTTTTTCCCTGGATTTCATAAAGCAGCAGTCTTTAGGCTACTAAATTAATAGAGTTTTATTTATACATCACTTTTTCTTGAAAGGTATACAGAAGCCACAGATCAACTAAGATACTAAAAAATAGCATGAAGACCATATTAACTTTCAGCAATTTACAGTTTGCTTATTATGCTGTAGAGCTAAAACCAGAATCAAACATATTACTAATGAAAAAAGCAATGATTTTTATATACATTACCTGTATATACTCTGAGCTAATGCTTCTGCACAGACTTGCCAAGCATCCTGAGATATCTTCAGCTGTTCAAAGTAGGCTAGTGCCTGCAAACATCCAAGTAAGTCTCATTTAAAAAAAGAACAAACCACACCTCATTCACACTTAAGACTCACATTTAAACAGCTCTCCTTCAAAAAAAAAACAAACAGTATTTGGATACATCCAAGTATTTATATGGCTCCCTAATTACCGTAACACAAGAATGTTTCCTCAAACGCTAGTATCATAGGTACTAATTTCCACTTTACATTCAATACAAGGATTTTTGTTATTTGAATATAAAAGTCATAGAATCAGAAATGTTGAAGTCAGAAGTGATCTCTGGAGACAGGGTCGACTAGAGGAAGTTGCTCAGGGCCTTTCCATCTAGGTGGACGTTCACATCCAAGTTAAAATTCTTTCCACAAATTCTAAAGAGAAACTAGATTTTTCACTGAAAACAACTCACTATTTTTGTTGTACCACTTTGGCTGTATTTGACACCAAGCTTGAGAAACATTCAAACACTGATCACTCAACTGTCAGTTTATGAATCTATTACAGAGCCTGGAGAAAATTTCTACCAAATTTTAGATACCAATTTGCTTATCAGAATTTCTAAATAGCTTTTGACAACAGTTAACTTGATCTAATTGCTTTAAGATTTAGTGTGGTCTGTTATAAAAAAAACAGTACAGTGACTTCTGAAATAGAGATTAGATTAACAACATTTTCTCAATTCTGTGAATGCATGTATTTCAAGGGTTGGGGTTTTTTTCTGCATTAGTTCATAATTGTTTCCATCCACCAAAGTAATTTCTCCAGGTAATTATTCAGTGAGTTGAAATAAGTTCTTAAAATAAGAATTAATTTCCTGTAAATAGTACTGGAAATTTTCTTATACTGAACAGTGTTACTAGAAATTGTAACATGCAAAGGGAGTATCAAATATCTTACATGATTAATGAAAAGGTTAAGTCACCTTTTACTATAAAATCAGGCAGAGTGCATAGTTAAAAGGTCAATAAATTTATAAGCTTCAAATTTTATAGTGATACTCTATTAACAGAACAGTAAATACTAGCTATATCCATCCTTGCAAAAAGGACAAATACCCAGAACCAACATACTTAACAGGCTGCTTGCTGAGCAATACTAGGCTGCATCAAACTACATTTTTCACTGTCTTACACATTCCAGGATTTTTTTTTTGAACACAAACCCAAGGTTTTCCTCATTTGACAGATATTAATGGAAGTAATCTTGTAGACAGTTGAATCAACTTGATAATCAATAATCAATCAGTAAGAAGAAATATTTACTCATGCAATAGTTACATAAATTGTAATGCCTGTTCATAGGAGCATCTGTCTTATGAAGTAATCCTTACCCACATGCCACGGTTACTTTCTTAACCTACTTTAGGCTAACACAAGCTTCACTAGTTAAAAACACACATTTCATTAGAAAACACTAAAGGTAGGTAATCCATGCAAATAAAAACACATCTAAGAATTAAAAGGTTAATTGCAAGCAACTCACTGTTTTCAGTGGCTGCTCTTCATTCTAAGGGAACCTACGTAGGGAGCTGAGCAACAAGTATAAAGAATTGAAAGGACTGAAGAAGTCAGAGCCCAGAAAAATAAATTCTATGCATGTTAAGTATAATTTCACAGAATTGGTGACACATGACCTTCAGCTTACATGCTTGTGACATGACTATTTTGTACTTGCCACCACTAACCCTATGTATTGGTTAACCAAACCCCCCCCCCCCCCCCCAAGAAAATATGAGACTTCTGCAATGAAAGAGCACCCCAAATTATTAGTGAGATAAGCAAGTTAATTACATACTCTTTGTCTGAAGTCTGCGTCAGCATTTGGGTTTAGCCCTAAAAGGGCTTGTTCATCCATCTCTATTGCTATACTCTTTGTTTCCTACTCCTAATTGGTTTGCCCACTTCTTCTAGAGGGGAAACTACGATCATCTGCAAATAGACAAAAAGAAACTTTATTTGCTCAGAACAACAAAAATTAAAAGCACAACCACAAAGTTTGCCCACAAATCTCAAAGACATACTATGTACTCCACCAAAACATGAATGTACATACTTCTGACACAGATTCTAAGTCCTTTAATCAACTTTTAGTTGTTTTTCAACTAAAGTTGATCAACTTTTAGTACAATAGTACTAATCTTCTTATTGAGGAAAATGAGGTGTCCATATATTTCACTTCTCTTGAAAAGAGCTAATATCATATTAATTAACAGATAAATGGTATGTGTACTATTCAACTGAAAGGCTTTAACTCAAATTTCAGGCATGCAGAGGTTTCAGCAAGATATGACATAAGCATAAATCTGCCTCTTGGATGATAGACCACTGTATTTTTTCCTCACCACAAACTTCACAACTGAAAAAAAAAAATATCGCTACTCATCTCTAGTATCATTAAGATGCTTCATAAACCCATTTATGAAGTATTTCCCCTAGGGAAACAAAGCCATTAGGAGGTCTTTCTTCTAAAGCAAATGCACTCAAGAGAAGCATCTTAGAAAATAACCACAAAATACATCATACTGAGTTGTTAACAAAGTTTTCTGTTCTTACTAATGGGTGCTGATTTACTAGCAATGATTTTTATTTAGAAAATTCAGTGTAAAATTAACAAGCAAGCTAGACAAATGTTCTAAAAATGATGTGCCTCTACAGGCTGTTCTGCAATGCTCTAGTAAAACACAGAGAATTAAAAAAAAAATCTTTGTCAAATAATAGGATGCTGTTAAACAGCAAGAGGGGACAAAAATCCATCTATCCCTCAAAGCCCCACCCCCCCATAGTAACACAGTTAATTAGGCCTGAAATAAGGCCTTGTTACATAAGTATGTAGGAGGTAGGGAAAATGAAGATAAACAAGAGGAAGAGATGAAATACAAAGGAGCTGTGGTTTGAAGCAGCCTACATGCCTATAGGTAAAACTTCAGATTTCTTAGTATTGCGTGTCTTGTGCATGCTCTACTGTTCACCCTCCCCCACTGGAAGAAAGGTGGCACCATGACAACTGACAGCAAGCATGCCTGAAAAGGAGAGCCCAAAATTTAACATGGTAATAGACAGACATATATAAAACTCACTACAGAATACATTAGAACAAAATGCATCATGAAAAGCAATTTAATAAGTAAAATTGAGTTTGTACCAAAAAAATTTGCAGGTTGCAGCAGTACAGAAACCAGAAAATCTGGAACAAAGCGATGACTCGTGGCAAAACAAGCTTCACACACTACCTTGCGACACAGAGCAATCCCGCTCAGGGTCAAAACCTTTAGGGATTAAAGTTGCTCTGCTGAGTCTTCTCCCTCTGTGGCCCCAGCTTGCTTTCCCCATAATCAACATCCAAACCAGTCAGATTAAAATAAAGCTAAAATGCTGCAGGTGAAAATTGGTTTTGGTTTGGTGTCAGGTTTTTTTTGTTGTTTTTTGGGTTTTTTTACAGCATCTTTTGATTAGGGTCTGATCCAGAGTTAAACAAGTAAAACTATTTAATATACAGAAGCATATTTTTGGCATATTTTCCTGCAGTTATTACATTATCTGCCCAAAAGGTGGGTGACAAGTTTTGCTATTAAGAATAACCTGGCTCAAACATGTATTCTCTTCACTTATTTAGCTAATAGCATGCCAACCAGTTCTACTAATTTTGTATATGCTACACGAGCATATTAAAAATTTCATCTTCTACCACATATCTTTTTCTAACAGTTTCAGCTTGCCTAGCCAGCTCTAGAAGATAATGAGAGAGACTATTTGAATGAGCTTTTTGAAAAAGCTAACAAAATAGCTTCTCATGCTTTATGGTTTTAGTTCAGCAGGTAGCTTTTCCACCACAAATCTATTTTAACCAGGCAGTTACACTTCAAAAGCAAAATCGAACTCCAATTTTAACAGTACTTACAGTTTGCAAAATCCACTGCAAGATATACTCAGCTATAACATCATGTCATTAAAGCAAGTTTTATTTATGAAAAATAATCAATAACATTAATAGTTATTATGCAGCTGTGTAGAAAGTATTGTCTTACTTATGTAGAGATTTTTTTTTTTGTTAAGCAGTACACCATGTTGGGTGGCAAATCGATCTTACTATAATTAGGAAGGTGCAGTTCCTTGACAGTGAAGTTACACAGGTATATGTATCTCTCACTGGGATAGTTTATTCCCTTTCACATATTAAATACTTATAAATGCATTTGATAGTAGAGACTGCTTTCATACAGGAAAATAGGAAGAAAATGTAGTCACACTTCAAGTGAGAAAGATTGCCCAGTTTAACAATACCAATATGGTCAAAGGTGTGCAATTTGGGTCCAGATATGCCTTAATAATAAAAGCATTCAGAGCATTTTAACTACAGATGCTAACCACAGCAACAATTGGTAATTAAAGAATACTTCATTTACAGCTCTCATTTTAGGTATTTACAAGATGTGATAGCACACAGGGAGTCAGTGACATGCTTCATTTTAATTCCCTCAAGTTTTTTCTCTAATAAAACACAGTAAAAGAGCATCTTTCACATTCTTTTTTGATCTGTTTTGCTTGCTGCAAATCTTGGATGTATTTACAGACTCTTACGTTGACCGAACGCGTGGTTAAAATGAACAGCTGTATAATTATAGCTACTTCAAGAACTTTTCAACTGGACTAGAAAGTTTTTCTTTGTGGAAGTGACATACTAGATCTTCATTTCGGGCACATTCTTACTGGCCAGGAGTTTGACTGTGAGGAGTAAGGCCTTCTGGCCCACCCCCGACTCGGCCAAAGAGCCCAGCCTCCCCTCGCTGGAGAGCCCCCACCACTGCGTGGCTCAGCAGCTCAGCAGAGGAGGGCCCTCGGGCATTCACACCCCACCGCGTCCAGATCTGCGGCGAAGACACCGGGGCTGCAATTTAACCCCTTCAGCCCCTTCCCGGGGGCTGCGGAGTGACAAAGCACTCCTCGGGCGGCGGCCGGCCGCTGCGGGGGCCGGCGGCGGCTCTCCCAGGGCGGGACGGCAGGGAACCACCGGGCTGAAGCACGCCGAGAGCAGCGGAATACGGAGGTGCGGGGGGGAAGTCGTCACCCCGCCTCACGTTGCAGTCTAAGAGCTTACGGTGACTTCCTTCCCCCACCGGAGCCATAACGGAGCATGGCTACTGAGGCAGCTCCCGCAACACGCGAATACAACCGCACCGCGAGCTACGGCATACGTTAGAAGAGAAAAATCCCGACATTTTTCGCGGCCGCACGCACGCACCCCCAGCCCCCCCCACCGGCTCACGGAGGACCGGCCCAGCGGGGACCAGCCGGCAGCGGCACCCCCCGTTCCCCCAGCAGAGGGGCCGGGCGGCCGAGGCGAGCGCCCGCGGCTTCTCCCGCCCCCCTCCCCCCTCCCCCGAGCCTCTCAGCTGCGGTGGAGGCGGCGCCGGGCTGACTGGAACCGGCCGGGTGACTCGAGGGAGCCCAACGCCGCCAGCTCAAGCGGCGACGCCCGCGGGCGCCCACACCGCCCCTTCTCCGCCGCTGAGGTGCCGCGGCCCCCACCAACAACGGCCGGGGAGGCCCAGCCGCCCCCCCCGCCGGGCTGAGTCACACCGCGCTGCGTGTCGTGTCCCGTCCCCGTGTCCCCCCGCCCTCGTTACCTTCCCGGTCACTCCTCCATCGCGGCGGCGCTGCCGGCTCCCACCCCCACAGCTCCGCAGCCGCCACGAGCATAGGGAGCGGGTCGGGCCGGGCCAGGCCGCGCCGCCTCGGCTGGCGGCGGGAGGAGGAGAAGGAGCGGGGTTGGGGGGGGGGGGGGGGGGGTTGGGGTGGGACGCCCAGGGGAGGCGCCGCGGCCCTCGCGCGTGCGGAACGGCCTCGGCGCCTCCGGGAATGAAAACTGCCCCCGCCCCTCGGCGGGACTGCGGCGCCGCGGGACTACGGCTCCCGGCGTGCCGCGCGGCGCCCTCGCAGCTGGCCGACCCGCCGCGCCGCGCTCCGCTCCGCTCCCGTCACCTCGCCTCTGCTCTGCTCTGCTCCCGTCTCCTCTCCGGCGGGCGCGCCGGGCTGTGCCGCCTGCCCGGCCCCGCGGCACCCTGGGAGCCGTAGTCCCGCCCCCTGCGGCGCGGGGGCGTGGCCTGCAGCGTCCCGGACACCGCCGGGACGGCGGCAGCTCCCCCGCCAGTGCTGCTCCTCGTTACTGTCAACACCCCGCGGCACTAAAACCACCGATTTAATAAAGCGGGGCTGGCCCGTTCCGCCCCCAAATTCCCTCCGAGATCCGAAAATCGTGCTTTGTCAGCTGCAGCGAGGCGGGGGGCCGGCCGTGCCGCCGCACGCTGGGGGCCAGGAGCGGCGCGACCTGCGCGGTAACTCGCTCGAGGGCGGCCCCAGCTCGGACGACGGGTCCCGCTGGTGGCTGCGAGCGTGCCGTTGGTCTGCTCCGCGAATTGTTCTGCGGCCAAGCAATGTACACACGGGCTTTTGCGTGATTAGATTTAAAAGACTAAATGCAACTAACGGCAGGAAGGGGATGCAGCTATTTACAAAATCGTTACAGCGGTGTGACTGTTTTAGTATCTTTCAAGGCAAAACCCATCCACGTCTGGCTGCAACAAGCGCAGCTTTCAGAAGCGAGAGGTGCGCCGGACCGAGACCTCCACTCGCCATTTCTAGAGCCCTCACAGAATCACAGATCATCTAGGTTGGAAGGGACCTTGAAGATCATCTAGTCCAACCGTTAACCTAGCACTGACAGATCCCAACTACACCATATCCCTCAGTGCTATGTCAGCCCAACTCTTGAACACCTCCAGGGATGGGGACTCCACCACCTCTCTGCTCTCTAGTTCCCGGTGCACAGGAGCGTGAGTACTCAGGGCCAGCCGTGAAAAGAGGATCCCATCAAACAAGAGTGCGTGGGGAGACCCATAGCGGCAGCCTCACGGCCGCCAGCATACACGGTCTCCCAGGGGACCGCGGGTGAGAAGGCTTCCCCCGGCAGCCCTCCATGCCCGGCTGCCGCCCCAGGCGGTGCGCGGTGCTGGCTGCCTCCGCCTGGTGCCTCCCTGCCACGTCCCCCGCGCCGCGGCACTGCTGGCTCCGCTGCGCGGGGAGGACGAACTTCCGCCGCCGGGCTGCCCCGCCGCAGGCCGGGCCCGACCAGGCCACGCGGCCCCGCCGACCCGGAACCCAGGGCCGGCCGTCGCGGGAGGAGACTGACGGCTGCATCCTCCAATCGCGCTCTCCTCCCAGCCAATGGGCGGAGAGGACGGCCGGGGCGGGGCTGCCGGCGGGCGGGTGACGGGAGGCGGCGGCGCACGCGGCCTTTCCTTTCCTGTGAGCCGCTGAGGAGGCAGCAGCATGAAGGCGTCGGGCACCGTGAGTGAAGGCTGGGGCGCGGGGGGCACAGCCGGCCCCGGGACTGGGACCGGGACCGAGGCGGCTGTTGGGAGGGTGGCGGCGCGAGCTTGCAGCGCTCGAGAGCGGCCTCTGCGAGCCCCAGCGGCCCTGCCTGGCTCTTGAGGGACGCGAGCGGCCAATATGGCGGCGGCGCCGCGCCCGCAGGACGCGAGAGGAGGCCGCGCCGCTCCTGGGCGAGAGGCCGGGATCGGCGGGCGGCGCAGCGGGACCCGCGGGGCGGTCCGCCTGGGCCGGTGGTCTGTCTCTCCCCTTTCCCTGGGTTGGCTTGCTCTCGTTGCGGGGTTCATGCATGGAGCCGCGGTGCCTTCCGCGGTGTCGGCCCGTGGCGGGGCGGGGTCAGGCTGGCGCGGGGGTGGCTCCGCGGCGGCTGGGCTGGCGGCGCGGAGGGGCTCACGCTGCGGGCGGCCTGTCTTTCGTCTTCCTCCAGCTGCGGGAGTACAAGGTGGTCGGGCGATGCCTGCCCACGCCGAAATGCACGACCCCTCCTCTCTACCGCATGCGGATCTTCGCTCCGAACCATGTTGTCGCCAAGTCCCGGTTTTGGTACTTCGTTTCTCAGCTGAAGAAGATGAAGAAGTCTTCTGGAGAGATTGTGTACTGTGGCCAGGTGCGGGATTAAAAAATAAAAAAGCGTGAGATTTGTGAAGAATTCCAGCTGGTATGTGTGGAAGGAATTTATATGAAACGCTGTAATTGGGGGTGAGGTTGAAATTCATTTATCCTTCAGTTGCTGTGAAGCCGAGTGACAAATTCGTGGTTTCAAAATGGCCATATATGTCCAGTAAACTAAAAAGAAACTTACTTCCCAGCACTTAAGTTATGAACTATGCCACTAGTCAGTGCTGTTGTCTGGTTCTTCTGCTTCTTTCATTGTGGAATACACCTTTTAAGAGACATCTGGACGTTCATCATCCTTGTGAAGTAGACATTTGTATGTTTTTAGTCCTCTACCTTGATGCTTAAAGGACATTCTTTAGAGCTGAAATTCTTTGTGTATTTTTCTTTCCACGGTGAATTACTAAACTCTTCATTCTGGATTACCAAGACTTGAATGTAGCTATGTTGGTGTGGTGAAAGAGAGCAAATAGTTGTTCTTGACAATCAAACTTAACACAGTGGTTTCATGAGAGCTCTAAAATATTTATTCTTAAACTTGTAAAATGCTGGTGATGTACTGTCTCTAACTACTTTCATGTTCTTGTATAATTCCAGGTGTATGAGAAGTCTCCTCTGCGGGTAAAAAATTTTGGTATTTGGTTGCGCTATGATTCTCGTAGCGGAACTCACAACATGTACAGGGAGTACAGGGATTTGACCACGGCTGGTGCTGTCACTCAGTGCTGTAAGTACATGTATCTGTTTGAGGTACAAAATGGTAAGACTAGTATATAAGCACAAGATTAAATCCTAAACTGGACGTGAAGTGTGCTGACTCGATCCATGATAAGATAATTGAAACACTGGAAAAATTAAGTGGGGAGTTCCTGGAGAAATCCATAGATGTTTATGTATGATATATGTGGTATCCTATCTGTTACTACTCTTTATGCAGTTTCTCTAGCTGAAAATATTCCCACTTCATTTTGGTGTGACTTTGTACAATTCTAATAATGAGTTTTTCTATACAGACTGAGAGTTTCAAGACCTTTCAGGTGCTGTATATGTTTCTTGCACTTTATTGTTTTAAAATAATTGAGGGTATCATCCCAAGTCTCATGGAGAGAATATTTCAGCTATCATGTGGAACATACTAATATCTGACCTTTAGAGAGGTGGTAAAAAAAAAAATTGGAAATCACAGAGGAAAAAAGTCTGTGTTGCTCCAAGATGTCATTGCCTCGTCCAGGGAGAGTTAAAGGTTGTCCTGATCTCAGTCTGTTATATGAAGTACTTGAGGGACAGACCATTTGTATAGCTGATGCTGTTGAAATCTAATCCAGAAATGTTGTAAACACTACAGAATGCACATAAAAACCCAAAGAATATTGTTCTTAATAATGATATTCTTGTCATGTGTGCAAATATTAAATGTATCTTGTCGCCTTTCAAAAGCTGAAGTGCTGTTGAAAGTGAAATGTAAGGTTCTACATTAACTTACAATAATTCCTGTTAATTAACATACTGAAGGACTACTTGAGAGACCTGAGAATTTGTCATGATACAATGACTTTGATACCTTTATGCTCAAGAATACTTTGGACAGGTAAATTTTTAACAGGTGTGTTAGATCTTCATGGGAAGCTTCATTGTAAGCACACTAATATTTCAGCAGGCATATCTCCTGGAACTAGCTATGGACATTGTGATTTGAAGGCAGTGATTTTTCACTGCCACAGGGAGGAATTTTCAGGTAACCCGTGTACAGATGGCTTCTTCCTGTTCTGAAAGCATAATTACGTGGGCTAAACATCAATTTGTGTTTCTATCACTTGTCAATTTGAAGAAAAGTAAAGATAACCTCAGTTCCTACCTTTACTTGCACCTTCCTTTTAGAAGGGATTTTTTTTTGAAGTTCACTTGTCTTTCCGGTAATCATATTCCAGTGTTGATTCAGAATCACAGTTTTCTTATGCAGAAAATTAAATAGTCCCACGTAGATTACTTCTGTACATGTGAACCTTCTTGAAAAATGGGGCAAGAAGAATAAAATGGCACTTTCTTGGAGGAGTTTGGTTATGAGTTCCAGGAAGAATTTGCTGCTGCATGTTGGTTCTGTGGTCAGAAATTTTAAAAGTTGTAGATGGTACTATAAACATCTCCTGAAAAGGTGGTAGTAAGATTATTGAACTGAAAATGTCATAAGATTTATTTTTAATGAGTTCTGTTGTTGCAGACCGTGATATGGGAGCCCGTCATCGTGCCCGTGCTCACTCTATTCAGATCATGAAAGTTGAGGAAATTGCTGCTAGCAAGTGCCGTAGACCAGCAGTCAAGCAGTTTCATGTAAGTGAAGTAACTTTGCGGTGGCTGGTGGGTCCTGGTCTAACACGGGACTGGAAGGGGGGAGCTCTTTTGTCTGGGACAGGTTTGCTTTGCAGGCAAAAATAGGGAGGAAACCAAACTTGCACACATGGGTTTACAATTATGTTACATTATGATCAAGACTTCTAATGCTAGAACTGTTTGAAAGAAAGTCAAACTAAACCAAATACGTATTATGTTGCAGCAAACTTGCCTTTAGGAGACTTTTCTTTCAAAAAGAATTGCAAAACTAAAGCATCTGTTAGCTCCTATGAAGTATATCTAATCTGTGGATACATTGCTTCTCTATACATAAATTAGCGGTGGGATATAGCTTAGCTATTTATTGCAAGCTATTTCCTGTTGGTCATCTAATAATTAACATTAAAACATTTTTCTTGCAGGATTCTAAAATCAAATTCCCTCTGCCACACAGAGTTCTGCGTCGCCAGCACAAACCACGTTTCACCACCAAGAGACCAAATACTTTCTTTTAAATATGAAAAACATGCTATCAACTCTGTGTTGTAATAAAGGTCTTACCTGAGCCTTTGACTCGTGGTTGTCTTTTGGAAACAAGTGTCCTGGATACCTAGGAGTCCCCCTTCCTACTCCTTATTTTCTGTAAACTATTGGCAGCACACTACTTGAGGCTGTGATTGTCTTGAAACAGGTCGGTGTTTCAGGTGCTGACTTAAATTACCAAAATAGCCTGTCAATAAACCAAGATTTTAATAACTGGCTTTTTGGGTCAGAGTAAGTCTGCCGTCGAGCAGCTATAAAACCCTGCATTCATTTTGTCCCTTAGACATGCTACGTAAGTAGAGTTGACTTCAGGAAGAAGGCAGCTTTTTGTGCATGCAGAACTCGCCAGCTGTAAGAATAAAGACCTCAGCTTCAGTTAAGCTACTTCAAGTTTTAAGTATTTAAAGCCAAAACTTGAGTTCTAACCTGAACCTTTTCAAGGATGTTATGCACTATTCTGAATTAACTCATGTACACATACAGAGGTGCCTGCACCTTAGAAATGAAAAGTGATGAAGGGCTTGGCGGGCTTGTCTTTGATATTAGACTGATTGTTTTGATGAAAATTATTTTTTATATCCAAACCCAATCCTTCGGCTACTCTATTTACAATATAATGCCTCAGTAAAAAAACTGTTGCAGAGACTGTGTCGTTAAGGTTACTTAAAAAGGCTGCTTCACCCCTAAAGCCATTTTTTTGCATCTGGTGCTTGTTTTAAATTAAGATGTATTTTGATTTTCCTGGACAAGAGGTAGGCTGCTAGTGTAATTTGTATATGGGTCTCGCTCAGAGTTTGAGAACTGATGCTGTGTTCTGTCTAGATGTCAGCGTAAAAACATGCAGGTGTGAGTGGAGTGCAGGGAAATACTGTCCAGAGAGGAAACGGCATGTTTTGGGGTAGGTGGAGAGCTGCAACCACCAGGAGAGGAGCTGCCTGTTGATTTCAAGTGCGAGCCTTGCTCAGTGTAAGGGTGGTGACTGTTCCACAAGAGTTGGACCAGTCAGTGCTGCCACCGCAGCCCCCCTTCCTCGGCCTTGTGGCCCCGGGGCTCAGCTTTGCACCTCTGCGTTGCCCCAGTTCAGGGAGCTCATCTGTCCAAAATGTGATCTGAAAAGAAGGGGATTAATTTGGGCAATTCATGATCTCCCAGTCACAACTTCAAAGGGGAAACTTCAGTCAGGACAAGCTGGAGGGTCCTGCAGGAGTCCCATCAGGGTAATGGTAAAGGATGGGAATAAGGTCTCCTGCAAGGCCTTCTATTTTGGAACTTTCAAATTGAAAGAACAGCATGAAAACGGGCTTCAGGTTTAAGTTTCGTAAAAACCAACGCGGCAGGGTGGAGGAGAGCTCGTTACAGGGACCAGGGCCAGTGTGGCCCGCCTGAAAGCATCAAGCGGCGTTACGAAGCTGCCCGACCCATGAGCGAGCGGGTCATCAAATACGGCCGCGATTCCTCCTACCTGCCCCCGGCTTGGGAGCGCGGGCGCCGCTCCGCCCCGGGCAGCCGCCCAGCCGGGACACGGGCCGCGCCCGGCCCGGCCCCTCACGTGACCCCGAGCCGGCGCCTCCCCGCCCGCCTCGCTTGTCACGTGACGAAGGCAGGCGCGCGGGGAGTGGGCGGCACCAGCTTCTTCCCTCACGCGGCTGCGGCGCCAGACCCGGAAGTAGCGGCCGTTGGGGAGGCGGCGGCGCCGCCAGCACCGCCGGGCGCCATGGGGGAGTCGATCCCGCTGGGCGCGCCGGTGCCGGTGGAGCAGGCCGTGCTGGAGACCTTCTTCTCCCACCTGGGCATCTTCTCCTATGACAAGGCCAAGGACAATGTGGAGAAGGAGCGGGAGGCCAACAAGAGCGCGGGGGCCAGCTGGCTGGCCCTGCTGGCCGGGCTGGCGCACCTGGCTGCCGCCGAGAAGGCCTACCACAGCATGACCTTCCTCGGCCAGAAGCTAGGTACCTCCGGGCCGCCGCTCGCGCCCTGGGGGGGGAGATCCCTCCCCGCGTCCCCCGGGCCCCCGCCCCGGGTCCCCGCCCCTCCCCCGCTACCCCTCGCTCACGCCTCAGGTCGCTGCTGGGGGGCGCAGCGCGCCCGTGCCTGCTCACGGCCTGCCCCGGGTTTAGCTCCGCGGGTGTCGGCAGCGCGGTAGGGAAGGGGCGGCTGCCGTAGCCGCCTGACGTAATCGGTCAGCCGGTAACTGCACGGTGCCTGAGGGCCCTGGCCTCGGCGAGGTGCGTGTCTGGCCGTCTGAAACGCTAGTGCTGGGTCAGAAAGTGTCCGTCGGCCCAGTGAGAAATCGGCTGTGCCATTTGGGCTGGCCCTGTGGAATAAATGAGAGCACAGGTGCACACTGGTTGTGCGAATCGGCGCGTCTCTTTATGGGCTGGTAGGCTACCTACCTGCTGTTCCCAAGATTTAGCCAGAGGTGTTTCTGTGCCGGGATACTCTGGCTGAGATTCTGGCAAAGCTGAGCTCAGTGGGGTGACCAAAGGGTTAAAGTTTTTTCGCGTCACAGTTCCAGGGCCTAATATTAGAGCTGCATATGTGTAAGTATCGGAGGCTGAAGATAGCCTCCTAAAAATTCCTATTCATATAGACTCTGCAGGATCTCAGGAAGTTTTGGCCGCAGTCTTGGCTGCTTCTCATTCTCTCAGTATGTGAATAGAAAAATCCCAAACTGGCACAGGACGAGGTGTCATCATGCTGCCCTCTGGGCAAAGCTGCTTATTTTTTCTTTGAACTGCAGCCTGGCATGGAAAATGGATCAAGGGATATGAGTCTGATGTATAATGCAGTAAAGCATCAAGAAAATTCTCCTTTGGTGTTTGGTGACTTGGAACTATTTTATAAGAAAATCTTTGCAGACAAAACTATCTGTAAGGCTGACTTTAAAAAGTGAATTTGGTGCTTGCAGAGAGGATAAAATTGAGGACAGAAGGGACAAAGTTTGGTTTGTTTATATACTTAACAACAGCAATAGATGATTCTTCATCCTGCGTGTGACCTGGGGGCAACTCTCAGTTTAGGAAGGTATCTCTTTCACTGTGATAACCAATTCTCTGCCTTTCTGCCTCAAATTGTGAAGGTTGCTCTTGAACATTATATGTGTAAAATGGATGTGAAAAGGACTATTCACCTTCACAAAATTTATAAGCTATTTCAAAGCGGAACCTAAATTTGGAATTTCTTTAAAAGTTCTGCAGATTTAGTCCCTGTGATCCTTGCTCTGCTGCAGCTGTTGAGTGCCATAGCAGCACATAAAGCCATCTGTAAATAGAAATTGTGAGATAAGGTTAGTAAGTTTGTACAGCCTTCTGGTAGCATTAGAGTTCAATATCTTTGTCTCTCTACTTCTGTCTTTTTTTCATTTTAAATTCCTCATAGTATTGAGTAGGTAGAGAGAAGCACAGACTTCCCCCCCCCTCAGTTTTAGTGATGGATTAACCTGCACTGTGGTCTCATTGAGATAAGCTGTGATTGTTTTCCCTTTGAATTCTGGCTTCTATTAAGATTGTGTAGGGACTGGAAACATTTGGTTTGTACACACAAATGTACCATGACTCCCATTTAAAGGTTGCTTTGCAAATTTGAGTACTTCATGATTGAAAAGGTATTGTTAGGGGAATTCTCTTGAAAAGATCTAGAGTTACTAATATGAGTGGAGTCTGTTAAAATTTCATGATGACTTGATTCTTCTGACTTCCACAGATAACAGTATTTCCAGGTCACGTATCCTTGTAGCAAATTTAACTGAACCTTTGTTTTCTGAAAGGTCACGCCATAACTGAGGCAGATGTGAGGGAGTTGAAGCTTTGCAGCAGTCATTGGCTGCTGAGATATGAATTGGGACAAGTGTAACTTGCATGGAATTACATAAAGTGCTTCTGAGTATATGCTGTGTGTAGTTCAGTTACTTGCAAAAGAATATGCTGAAATTTGTTTCTTGATTAAAAAAATAATACTGTGGTCAAACAACACTTAGGAACACCTAGGGGAAGACAAGCGTGGCTATATACAATTTTCCAGTATTGCTGTCTATCTTTGCTGTCCCTGGAATTTGGTAATACCTCCATATTTATCTGAACAGGTGGTCAGTCATTCTTCAGCCGAAAGGACTCCATCCGAACCATCTACACATCTCTGCATAATGAGCTGAAGAAGGTGGTGGCGACGGGTCGCAATGCACTAGGAGGAACAGC
This sequence comes from Strix aluco, assembly GCF_031877795.1. Taxonomy (NCBI): domain Eukaryota; kingdom Metazoa; phylum Chordata; class Aves; order Strigiformes; family Strigidae; genus Strix; species Strix aluco. Next base: position 51,013,666 of record NC_133935.1, read on the forward strand.
TCCTCACTTGGAAGAGCTGCTTTCTCACCTGTCTGAACAGCTCTGTTTTTTTGTTCAGGCTCGGATGGAAATTGCTGACTTCTATGAAAAAATGTACACGCTCAGCACCCAAAAGTTCATTAACTCTGAGGAACTGGTAAACATTTTGGAATCCATCTTAAAGAAATACAGCTCAAGGTCAGTGCTTATTTGCTGGAAGTAAGTACTCAGACATATGATCTGTAATAAATGTTGAGGTTCAAAGCAAGCCGAAAGACTTTGCTGTCCTTTGGCTGCTGAGCAGCACAGCCCCTTGCATGAACTCATGCATGAAGTGAATGTTGGTCAGCAGCAGCAGATGCATGAAGTCTCAAAATATGACTCCTCCTCTGAAGAAGTAAAATAAAAAAGGGAGAGTGTTTCTATGCATCATGTTCTAGGAGCCATTTTCCCTATTCCTTAATACTCTGCATGTTTATATTCAGCAGAGAGAAAGAGTAATTTTTCTTATAAAAGATGTAAGAGTTCTTGTGCTTTTTCATTGGGAGTGGAGGGGAAACAAGACAAATTCCGTATGGACTTCAGTAAAATTGATATGTAAATAAAACAGATATTTGTGAGACAGTTTTACTTTTAAGGTAGAATATATGTCTACTTAATTCTAAAAGCTACACCATTGCTATTTGGTCTACCTAGGAGGGTTTTGTGGTGCTCTGTTATCACTTACCGTGAGAGGTATTGGAGCCAGTAGAAGGAGCACTTCTGAGTCTTTGGTCCCTGCCATTATGGTTTCTTGAATTTAAGACCTAATAGAATCTCAAGAGTCCCAGGATGTTTCTAAATGACCCTGGGGTGGTAATTTCACATCTAACACGTATGAGCCTTGAAAGTGGTGGCAGTTTAAAAAAGAGAGAATTTTTCAATGCTTGTTAACAGACTCAAATTCTAGCTCTTTATTTTAAAGCAAAACAAGGCAGCCATTGTGGGAAATTAGCTTTCAAATGTACCTGAATTTTTAAAAATCTTTGTTAATGAAAGAGTGTCTAAGAAGACATTTGGGGAGAATATTCTGAGGTCTTATTTTTTTCAGTTACAATTTTTAAAGTGTACACCTAGGAAAAATCAAAATAATGCAGTGCTGCTTTCTGACATTTCAAATCAAAGCACTGCAGCTGACTCCCTTATTTTTGTAGGAATAACTTAGGCAAATTGCTATGTAATTTTGCTATTTGAAAATCAAAACTAGTCTATATGATCTTACTAGTGATTTTTTTGCAATTCTTGGTTTGTGAACCCTTACAGTATCAGGGCTGTTAGTCCAATAAGAAAAATGAGACTTACGTATTTTTTTCCTTGGTGTGATAAACATTAAAGAGTAAAGGGCGTTAAGTTTTTTTAAAAGTTGATTTTTGTTGTACACTAACCATCGCCATCTGTTCTGAGCATGTGCTGAGTGAACAGCACTGTTAAAAATCTGAAAACCAAAGCTGATACTTTGATGAAGTGACTGGAGGCTGTTACATATGAAATGTTTTACTACGCTATTTAAATAAATTTCAGTGACACATCTGTACTTCTAAGGCATTGTTATAACTTCTTTAAAAAAATAAACAGTGTCTCCCTGGGAAAAATACTGATGATCTTGCTTTGGGTTAATGAGCAATCTCTAAGATGGAGATATTCTAAGATGCTGTTAGAGCTAATTCAGTAGCTGCTGTGTGGTCCTTCCCAGTCATGTACAGAATATTTCTGTAGAAAGTGGGGATAATGATATCTTCCTTTAGTCCTTCCTTTAGTTTCTTTGTATCTCAGATTAGTTTCTGGGGGTTCTTAATGTTGATGTGTGCTGGCTGGAAGACATTTCTGTTTTACAGTCTGTTGACCCTGTCAGGTAAAAGGTCGAATAAAATGGTCCTTGCCCAGTCTCTTCCCTCTGTCAATACATTCCTCACTTGTAGTTGAGGATGTGTGCCATTATTTCAGCCAACTGTGCTAAGGCCAGACAGGGCATCCGTTCTGTAGGTAGGTTCTGGTCTTGGTTTCTTTCCTTTACATCTAAAAATAGCTGTAGAGCAGTGACTGCTTGCTGGTAAAGGTATGACTGTCAACAATCAGCTCATATTGTCTGTATCTGAAAAATCATTAACTCATGAAGAGGCTAAAGATATTTTGTTATTACTTATTGCTGACTTGTACACAGCCAATACTAGACATTTTCCTCTTGTTTTTCTATAGAATACAGCTGCAGAAGTAACTTTTCCTGAATTTTTTAACTCTTGGTTTGGATGTGATCTTAACTGAAATAATTAAAACAGCATCAGAAGCAGGATCCTTTAAAAGCTTAGTATAAAATGAATAAGTAACTAATAAGCCTGTTCTGATGTAGTTATTTTTAAGTGTTAAATGTTTTTCATCTAGTCAGCATTTTGTAAATACATGCATGCATGTGTGATCTATTGAAGGAAATAAAAAGTTGTAGAAAAATGAGGCTGCTTCATAGTCTGAAAAACAAAACTTTAGCATCCCTCTGCATTTGAGAATGATTAGGGGGGAAAAAATAAGTTTTCCAATGTGTTTTTAAGTTCTTAACACTCTGGATTATTGAAATATTGTAAAATGTTTTACGTTATACTGAACTCAGATGGTTCTGTGTTATGAAACTTAATTGCTGCAGATATACTAGGTACACAGGCTGTGAGTTTACTCTGCAACCATATCAAGCTGCTCAGCTGTGGCTGAGGTGTGTATTTCTGGATTAAAACAGTTCAGCAAATCCTGCTGTGCAGTGAAACATGAAAATAGCTATGAGCCATGAAGCAAAGTACATAATAATGTTAATCCAGGAGACTTGGCAGTGCTGCATTAGTATGAATTTTTTAATTGCTTTTAAGATTGAAGAATAACCTTCTTGGTCTGACTGCAAGTATGTTGAAAACACTGTGCTAAGTGTGCACTTGATGGGACTGTCTAGAACAAATAATGTTGTATAATGCTTTTTTCCCCCATTCTAATACATGGCAACAAAACTGGCTTTTTTCTGAATATAAAAAACAATGGAAATATATAATGTTGACTGTTAGCAGAATATTATTTCTAATTGACTCTTGTTTGTTCAAAGAAATGTAAATATGCTCTGGACTTCTTGGGCCACCAAAGTAGCCAGTAATCACTGTATCTCTGCTATGGCAAGTAGATATGATGGTTGCTGACATGTACTGTGTACAGAAGGTGGCTGGTCATCCAACCTAGCCTGTTTGCAGAACATGGTGCATCAACTCATGATATTCATAGTTTCATTTTCTTCAAATAAATTTGGACTTGCATCTTAATAGCAAATCCTTTCAAGACATGTATTGTGGCTGTCAAAAAAAGGGATACTTAAAAATAGTGATAAAATTGTCAGACAATTTTCACAAGCCTAAGAATATTTTGACAGGAGATTGATGGAAAGTCAAGGAAAAAATAAGGAAGGGAGAAGGGATGAAAAACCTAAAATCCTCATTCTCTCTTCTTGTCCACAACAAAATTAAGTGTTTAGATTTTGAACCAAGTATTTCCAAAATGAATTATATGTATTGTGTCCTGGAAGCTGAGGGGAATAATGGAGTCACTTTCACTTTAAAGATGAGCTGTTAAGGGTTGGAAGAATTCAGTATAAACTTTGTTTTGAAGCAATAACAAGACCCAGGATATTTTTCTGAAGTGAGGGGATAAATCTGTCTTAATTTAAATGGAAACCTCATCAAGTCTTGTCTTTGAACTATTGGTTGTTCTTTGTTGGAGACCTCTTTAAGAGTCATAAATGCCTATTAGGGAACACATTTACTGAAAAGGTCACTTCTGTCTTTGCTGAAGACTCATTCTTTCTAAAGTTAAGCATTTAGCTTCTGTAGCTGGAACAGTTTTGCACAGTTTGGATTAAGTATGTGTTTAATAGTGATGTTATAAATTTACGAGTAACTTGAGTATCAGGGGAAGGGAGGTACGCTGGATCTGTCTTTTTCTTCCTGACATTTAGGAAAAATGAAGTGAGAAGAGAAAGCTGTAGAATGGATTTATAAAATTCCATTTCATCGAGATTTCTTCTAATAGTAGGATTACTCTCATGAATAAGATGTGCAGTGGCACTTCTACCTGGTAGATGAGGTGTTGGTTTGGGTTTTTTTTAAACATCTGTTAAAATGAGAGCTGGTTTTGACCTGAGTGTTTGGTGAGATAAATTGGTTGTTACAGTGTCTTCATTGTGATATGATGAAATCCTGCCAAATGCTTTTCCCCTTCATTGCTTTTAGTACACCAGGGTTTGAAGTTAAGAGACCTGGTTCATTGGTAAATACAGTTAATCATGGTTCTATTGACTAATTTTTCCATCACAATTTTATTGTGATTTTTTTTTTTTTTTGTAAAAAAGAAAAGCTCAGCTTAGCTTCCTCATGGCTTCCCTATACAAACAGCAAATTTATAGCATCATTCCTTTGATTTAACTTAATGTCTTATTGCTATTCCAGAACTATCAAGACATACTTTACCACCAGAAGGGATTTTAAATTTGAAGAAAATCACCTGAATTTAAAGAGAAATGGTGTTATAGTAGTTCTTGGATCAAGATAAACAGTGATTGTTCTTGAACTGATCAAATATAACTCCCTTTCTTTGATAGAGAAATGTCTGACAGGTGTTTTTGTCAAATGCAAAGTACTGTATGTTCATTAAAATACTTGCCCTAATTCTGTTAAAAGAACTGTTTTTTAAATTAACAAGATTAATTTTTTAATGTTTACGCTTTACTCTGATATTTGTTCTTCTGTCTGTGAACTGACAAATACTATCTGATTATTTCACTGTAGTGTACAGCAGTTCTCATGTCTTGACTAATGTTATGTTTTCTAGATTTCATCATCCAATCCTCAGTCCTCTTGAAAGCAGTTTCCAGCTGGAAGTAGATGTGCTTGCACATCTCTTAAAGGCTCAGGCTCAGATCTCAGAGTGGAAGTTCCTTCCATCCCTGGTCAACTTGCACAGTGCTCACACAAAACTACAGACTTGGGGCCAAATTTTTGAGAAACAGCGAGAGACCAAGAAGCATCTGTTTGGAGGGCAGTCTCAGAAGGCTGTACAACCTCCGCACCTCTTCCTCTGGCTGATGAAGCTCAAAAACATTCTTCTTGCTAAATTTAGCTTTTACTTTCATGAGGCCCTTAGTCGACAAACAACAGCATCTGAAATGAAAACTTTGACTGCTAAAACAAATCCTGATTACTTTGGGAAAATTTCCAGCTTCATCCGGAAGTATGATGCCATCAATGTTTCCTTAATTTTTGACAATCGTGGATCAGAGAGTTTTCAGGGACATGGTTATCATCATCCCCATTCTTACAGGGAAGCCCCCAAAGGAGTGGATCAGTACCCTGCAGTGGTGTCTCTGCCCAGCGACAGGCCTGTTATGCACTGGCCCAATGTAATCATGATTATGACGGACAGAACCTCTGACCTCAACAGTTTGGAGAAGGTTGTTCACTTCTACGATGACAAAGTCCAAAGCACGTACTTTCTGACTCGCCCTGAACCTCACTTTACCATTGTAGTTATTTTTGAGTCCAAGAAGTCAGAAAGGGACTACCATTTTATTTCTTTTCTCAATGAAATTTCACATTCCCTTAAGAACTCCAAAGCTTTTGCGAGCTTGAAGCCTGGATCCAAAGGGTAAAATACAAACTACTTTGAAGCTGTCAAGGCAGTATGCCAGCCTTGGGGGAGCTGTAGCTTTCAAGGATTACATAAATTCATGATTCTCAGAGTCTAATTAAAAAGGAACCATTATTTTTAATGTTTTAAGTTCCTTTTTTTAACCTAACAGACACTTGATGTTTTTGGGCAGTACTCAGTGGGACAACTTAATTGTGGGGTGCTAAATGGCCACAGTAAGATTTTTTTTTTTGTGGTTTTCAATTTTCAGGATGATTTATTTTTCCAGTCCACAACTTTGTTGCCTGTATCAGAAAGGAATATATGCACTTTATCTTAGTCTGATCATTGACTGTCTTCTACAGAGTTTATTGAAAATGTGGTGAGGATGGAAGATACTATCTTTTTAGAAAACTGCATTGCCTGACAGGAATGATTTCTGGGAACTAAACACTGATACAAGGGAATATTGAAAAAAGCGAACCTGCAAGGACACATTTTAAATAAAAGTACAAGAATCACAAAAGGCACTATTGTTAATTATAACATAGTTTTCAAATGGTTTAAAATGATAATTGAGGTCTCTTGATGCTCTCTGTTAAGCACCAGTGTCTATTCTGAACACCCTGTGTCATAACGCTTTGTCGTTGCTCCAGAACAGTCTAGGGCAAGAAAAGCTGCATCGCGGGCTGGAAGGCCAGTATTCACTGGAGTGTTGTGACATTGTGTGTCCAGTACCAGTTTTGGCTCAGACTAACCGCAGGAGACAAGCTGAGGTTGAGCAAGTATTCTAGAAGCAACAGCCCCATGGAAAAAGCAGCAAAGCTCTTTTCAAATTGTGCTTTTGTCTGGCTAACTTAAAAAAAAAAAAAAAAAGACAGTAGGAAATGCCCTTTGTAAAATGAGTTATTTTCTAATTTGCTGTTAGGGTCAACCTGAATTTTTTTTTCAGATTTTTATATAGTTTTTTCTTTCTGTTCAGTTTTGAATAATTTCACAATTAAGTCAAATCACTTTTGGAATTTGGATTTAAATATATAGCCTATGCAGTATGTTTACCTCATTCTAAAATGTCTCTGTCACCACTTCTAGGCTGCAGGTTTGGAAAAAGTATGTTTTCTAGTTACCCTGAAAGTCCTTTATTTTGGAAATCAGTATTTCCAAATACAACAAAAGGGTCAGTTTGGCTGTACCTGTAGCCTTATATTGCATGATTCTTCTGACTGTTAGCTATGCAGCTGTGCAAGCACTTTCATGGGAATTCAGGAGGGCTGATAGGGGTCTGCTGTATGATGTATGTAAGTGTGGTAAAGTTAGTTGATACTGTGTAAGGTATAACATCATCAGATTTGTTTTAAAAGAGAGTTTAAGTCAAAATGTTGGTTTCTGTTAAGACAAATATAAAAGATACCATTGTAGACATGGCTTTTACTGATTCCCTTTCGGTCCCACAAAAGGTTATAGTAAGTTGTCTTGCCTTTTGCTGTAAGTACTGGTTTCCTTACAGTCATATAAGCACGTTCCGTTCTTGAAACGTAAGCTCTGACTTTCCACTTTGTGCCAGAGCCTTCCATGCTTTGCTATAATTATATGTTAGTCTATTGTGAATATCTGTGCTACTGCCTTTCACCTAAAGTCTTAGTCTGACTGCAGTATCACTCTCAAAAGTTTGAGTCTGCTCTTTGCCATTGGAAAATAACAAGAGTTGCAAATATACCAGCAACTGGAGGGCACCTGGTTGTAACAGCTTTACACTTTGCAGCTTGAATTGCCCTTTTGACAGGACAAAGTTGCAAATGACAGTATTGAGAGAGTGTGTGCTTCCCTCTGTGGGTCAGTGACCTTGTAATAACATTGTACTATTGACTTCCGCGTTACGAGTAACAGAAAATTGTTGCCAGAACTGATTCCCAGCCTTCAGCAGTGTAATAAAGTGTTGTACAAACTCTGTCTGCCTCTACAGTATTTCCGTGTCATACTGGTTACATGTGGGAAAGGGAAGAGGAGGCTGGGGGACGAGACCGCCTGTGGTAGACACCTTCTTGCTCATTTCTGAGTTGCAGGGGACATGTTGGAAGAGATGAAAGAGAAATCTGCCACCCTTTGGAGCAGGCCAGCAGCTTTTACCAGTTGCTGAAATGGCTGGAGGCTGTTCCCAGTGTTTTTTATGGGGAGAGGAAAAGGATGTGACTGTTCAGCAGACCTGGTGGTTTACCTCACACTCCTTGTTTTTTGGTGAGCAGTGTCTCTGGGAATGGGGAAGGGGTGCTAGTAGGTGATGTCTGTGCAGGAGGAGGTGTGACTTGCTTTGTCCCTTACCAGGGCTGGGGTGGTTTGCTGCAGTTTCCTTCAGAGGATCTTGGGGAAGCAGCCAGAAGAGCCGTCCAGCTCATGGGGAAGAATTTCTGAATATTTAGGTTGATGAAGAACCAAAGGGAGCCATAACCATTACTCTCACGGTGAGAAGGGAGGGAATGGGAGATGTGCAGAGAAATGGGGGGGGAGAGAGAGATGATGTGCTGGAGAGAGAGAGAGTGCTAGAGAGAGAAACTCTTGTGGAGCTGTCGCTGGGTTTCAGAGTCCTGTCCCTGAGGTTCTCCTTGTAAGATCTTGGCCTTAGTACAAGGTGGAGAGCAGAAAATCCAGGATGTGGGAAGTAGCTTGGATGAAAATTACAGAGGTAAAGCTGAAGAGAGGTTACACCAGAATTGATAGAAAATAGTTTTGCAGAGTTGAGGACCAAAAGCTGTGTGTGGGGTGTGAGTATGTGGGATGAATGAATGTTTACAGATTTGTTAGCCTCATGAAGACTTATGGCACAGTTTCTTATTTGATGCTTTGAGGAGTTTGTTATAAATGACAAATGAGGTAACGGGGAGACTGAGTTATCTATGATGTAAAATTGGCTAGGCCAGTAATGAAAACCTGCATAATTAAGAGGGAGTGGGGGAAAACATCTCTGTGGAGTAAGTAAAGGTGACCTGAAACTCAGTAACTGGAAAAAAATATATTCATTACTAACTTCAGTACGGGAAAGATTGATCAGTCTCTTTCCTATAAGAACTGGAGAACAAATGTACTTTTGCCGAGCTGGGTGATACCCCGTCTGCCAGCTTTTCCTCTCCACTGGTTTAGCTAAGCAAGATTGGATGTACTAATGGACTTTAAAAGTTTTGTAGAAATAACTGCTTTAAATGCAAGATGTAAAGATGTTTACGATAACATAATGAAAGCCAATGCTTCCAGACATATATAAAGGTTTCTAAAACAGGTACCAAGATTTTATGTTCTTGGTGCCACTCAGATTGCTTAGAATAGTAATGTGGAAGCTTATCTTGTAGCAAATTTTGTACATCTCATCACTTACTTGAGTCCGTGAGGATTTTGGCAGAACATTTAATTTAGTTTCCTTTGCCTGGAATGTGAATTTGACAGCAAATGTATTCTCAGATCTCTGACATATTTTATATTTGTAAGATGTTTTCTTTTACATGTGGTGGTCAGGTTTTTTTCTTGAATAAAACATGTTTCCTTTTCTCCCCCCTTTGCATGAAGACAATGCAGGGAATGGGAACTGTTAATGTATTTTGTATTGTGCTGCAAAGGACTGCAATATATGCATAATGCACATAATATTTGTATTTAATGATCTAAAAGTAACATAAATTCCTGGTATCTATTTGAAGACTAACTCCTTGTTTATCTAATTTACTTTTAAAAAAGTCTGCTATAAGTAGAAATAATTTTATGGCACTCTACCAGTTAATTATTGCTCTGGTCCGCTCCGCTTTGTATATGAGCCTTTTGAGATGCTTTTGATCATTCTAGTGGTTGTTCTTTGTTTGATATCCATTATCTGAGGCTTCCTTGTGTACGTGTCTATGATGCCAGCTGCTGCAGGTCAGCCTGCTGCCTTTTACCACACTGGGTCCCAATCTTCTCATAACCAAACTTTGCTTAAGAAAATCAGCAATGATGTGCTATACTTCATTCCTCAAGTCCTACTTTTTGTCCCGATTTCTACAACCCCTCATCTTGCAGTGAGCAGAATATCACACAGCATGGCTGGTCCTGGGTTTGTGGTTAGCTCTGTGATTGCTTCCAGAAGTGTTAGGACCAAGCTAACTAGCTTGGCTGAAACTTTGCTGTTTCTGCCCTGTTTTCTCCAGAAGTCATGTTTTCAGACTCCCAGAGATTCAAGGCAGCCCTGCCGGGGTGGATGCAGCCAAGGCCAAGCACTGCTTATTTGCTTGGGCTCTGCCTGAGCCTCAAGAGCAGTAAGTCAGTGTCCTGCCCGTTGGGGACAATTGTGCTGCTCAGCGGGGATGGCCTTCAGACTGCAATTGTGCAAAGGCAGGAGCTGTGAAAAGCAGGAGAGGCTCTGGAAAGAGTGCTGACAAAGGACAGCAATAGCATAATGCTTTGCAGAGCAGGCACACAAAATAAGTCAAATGCAAGATGGAATTGGACTTTGATTTCCTTTTCCTGTTAGTGAAAAACTGATTTAAAGATAAAGTCTCCTTTGGAGGATAAAGGTGATGGATAAAGGTAATGGATCCTTTTGCCCTGAAATTGTTTACGTACTCGATCATTTTTCTCCAGGAACTGCCTCTTTTCCTTTCTTGCGCATGCATGCTTTCAACACATTGACTGATTGATTTTAGCAATTGCTATGGAGCTTTTCTGGGAGAGTTTGCCTGTTTGAGTTCAGTTCTCTCCTAACTTTCGACCCGATGTTGCAGCTACTGGGTTTGTGGTAGAATAACAGAGCTCTCCACCTTGCAGCTGAGACCTGACCATGCCCTAGCTGTACATGGCAGCGGTAAGAACAGCGAAGTGCAGAAGAGAAGACGTGTCAGTACAAGATGGGCTCGGGTGCATGACAGCTCTGGGAAAGACAGGCAGGGAGAAAACAGGCGTGAAAGAACTGCAATGCAGATAGACTGTGAGCAGAAGGTTTTCGTTTGCCCCTCTGCATTGCTGCCCTAATTTTGTGGGAATCTATATAAATTTTGTATCCTGCAAAAGCTGCGCTAGACCCCACCTGTAGTTGCAGCTGCTGAGTTTATGTGACTACTGTAAAATAACTACGCTATTTCCAGGACAACAGTGTTTAGGTACCAACAGTGTTGGTGAAGCAGCTGGTTTTGGACAGATGATTAACACAGGCTTCACTGTATCCTATTATTAACTGGGATATGCTGCCATGATCTTATGAGCTAACATCTGAAGCTTCAAAGCAGTGCAACGTGCTTTATTTGTGCAGCTCACTGATGATCAGATAAAATATTTAGTGGCTCTAAATTTTGGCTCTGGTGTATGCATCATTTACAAAAGATCTGAGATATTTTTTAGTATGTGCAAGTCAAATTCCTCAGGTTAGAACCATAAAGAGCCAGTGTTGCCATGCTGAGTTGTTAGGATCCCAGACTGGGATCTACAACCTTGAACCAAGACCTTTAAGCTTCCTGTGGGGAGGATGATGTGGTCCTCATTCATATTGGTCAGAGGCAAAGTGAGGAGGGCCAGTGGGAGATGCTAAGGGAAATGAGGGACACCTGCATCAAACTGCATTCCCAGTCTTTCCTTTTGCCTTGGAGTTAGTCCTCTCTGGCAACACAGGCAGAGGAAACATTGTCTCCCACCGTATGGCATAGCCTGATGGTCTCTTAAGCATCTTTATTGATGATCTAGATGAGGGGATCAAGTGCACCCTCAGTAAGTTTGCTGATGACACCAAGTTGGGTGGGAGTGTTAGGGAGGCTCTGCAGAGAGATCTGGACAGGCTGGAGCGATGGGCTCAGGCCAACTGGATGAGTTTCAATAAGGCCAAATGCCGGGTGCCGCACTTGGGCCACAACAACCCCCAGCAGCGCTACAGGCTTGGGGAGGAGTGGCTGGAGAGCTGCCAGTCAGAGAGGGACCTGGGGGTGTTGATTGACAGCCGGCTGAACATGAGCCAGCAGTGTGCCCAGGTGGCCAAGAAGGCCAATGGCATCCTGGCTTGTATCAGAAATAGCGTGGCCAGCAGGGACAGGGAAGTGATTTTACCCCTTTACTCGGCACTGGTGAGGCCGCACCTCGATTACTGTGTTCAGTTTTGGGCCTCTCACTACAAAAAGGACATTGAATTACTCGAACGTGTCCACAGAAGGGCAGCGAAGCCGGTGAAGGGTCTGGAGCACATGTCGTATGAGGAGCGGCTGAGGGAACTGGGGTTGTTTAGTGTGGAGAAGAGGAGGCTGAGGGGAGACCTCATCGCCCTCTACAACTACCTGAAAGGAGGTTGCAGAGAGCTGGGGATGAGTCTCTTCAACGAAGTAACAAGCAATAGGACAAGAGGTAATGGCCTCAAGTTGCACCAGGGAAGATTTAGACTGGATATTAGGAAGTATTTCTTTATAGAACGGGTTGTTAGGCGTTGGAATGGGCTGCCCAGGGAGGTGGTGGAGTCCCCATCCCTGGAGGTGTTTAAGAGTCAGGTTGACATAGCGCTTAGGGATATGGTGTAGTTGAGAATGGTCAGTGTTAGGTTAGGGGTTGGACTAGATGATCTTCAAGGTCTTTCCCAACCTATATGATTCTGTGAAGCATTTGCTTAGTCAAATGTCAGACCCAGGGGAGAACTTTGTAGAGTAGGGCTGATGGTTGGACTCGATGATCCCAAGGGTCTTTTCCAACCTGAATGATTCTGTGATCAGGGGAATCCAAGTCGATGTCTCCTTTCCCTCTTCTCTGCATGTTTATGTAGATGTTCAGCAGAGCCTCCAGGTATTTCCCTGCTCTCTCAGGTGAGAGCTAGGTTTCCTCTCCCTGGGCCTGGGACTTCAAAGTTTTGCTGGAGGGTGCCACAGCCTCAGCTGCATGGCAGGGGTTTACATTAAACACCAGGACACGTGTAGGGCCAGTCTCTTGGCAAATGGAAGATGAGAGATTAAACAAGCCTAAAGAGAAGAAACTCACCTATTTTCTGGGTGGGTGCAGCTGTCACTGGGCTACTGTCACCGTGTGAACTGTCCACTACAGTGGACTGTAGTAAAATGACCATGGCCTTCAGCAGGATCAGTGGTGGCTGCTGCAGCCTGAGGTTACATGTCCTGCCAGTGCACTTGCTGGGTCTGGTTCTCTGGGGATTGGGAGTGATGCTTCTCCAAGGACTGCCTGGGACTGCGTGAGACTCTATATCCCTTGGAGGTAAAACTCTAGGAACAGACAAGACTTAGAGTGAAAACTTGGGTTATGAGACCATGCTTTTCATCTGAGGGCTCTATGTTAGACTTGTAGTGGGAGAGCTGAGGCTGCTTTTGCTCCCAGCAGTACAGCTAGTCCATGTTCCCACCCTGAAGAGATGCCAGCATTTGTCAGAGAGATGGGATGAGGGGTTGGGAGCACTGACATGTTTAGTCTCCTCTTTTTAATTTGATGCTGCAAATCTGTCTGAACTATTTTTAAAAGTTGACTGATTAAGTCCCATTCTAGGTGTGGAAGCCTTTTTGTAGAGCTCCCCTGCGACTGAAGTGCCTGGAGCTCTGCTGAAAGCAAGATGTGTAAGCTGACTGAAAGCTGTCTTTCCCTTATCTTCGTGCATCCCTGTCCAGAGAGAGCAAGACCAAACTACTTTCAACTGTCGCTGTTTTTTTGGGAAAAGCCTGTTCTTCATTTGTTGTTACAGAGCGGAGAATTAGTGCGATGAGTCATGTCCCCACCCTAACCTCCTAAGCAATTTATCTACACCATTTTGCCTGCAAATTCAATACACTTAGATGTAGTTGATCATCCATTTCCATGCTGAAGTTATACTCTGCACGCAGGCTGGCTTTGCTTGGAGAACTCCAAAATTTCATACGCTGAGTTTTCCCAACGCAGCAGTTGCCTCAAGTTGGTTGACCTACTGACTGTACCTGGCAGTGAGAAAATTGGGAGGCAAATTTCTGAAGTTGTGTGTTACTTTCTCTCTATTTGGTATAAAAATAGATGAGTCTAAATCTTGGACGAGCCTAGTGGGATTTGTGGCACTATCTGATTTTTCTCACTATCCCCGTAAACTGTAACGATACCCCACATTCACTCAAACCTGAACACATGAAGCTCTCAATATCTGAATATGCCATGGGTGCCTCAGGCCCATCTCTACTTGGGAACAATTTCTTAAAACGATGGCTTCTAGGTTAGGAATGGCTCATTCTAGATGTTTCTAATTGAAATTGTAAGAAAACAAACAAAAAAAATAATACCACTACCACCTTACTGATGAGTTTGTAGTATGTCCAAGAAGGAGGTGCAAGTCCAGAGACTGAACAACTTTTTGCCATATCTATCTTTAAAGCTGTCCACAAAAACATCTTCAGGGGGCTGATAAGATAATAATATATTAAAAGCATAAGGCTCATGCTTCAGAGTGTAATTTGCTCACGAAGCACTAGGAACTTATCCATCTGGAAGGTTATTCTTCAACTGTGCATTATAGGGACTTTTTTTTTTTTTTTTTTTTTTCATGCTTTTCATAGTAGTATTTTCTTAGGCACTTATTTTTATATGTTAAGTTTGAAATGAGCCAGATGCGACTTTTTCCAAAGCTGCAGAGACTCAGCAACTGCAGAGTGTGGGCGTTAAATTCAGCTCAGGTAAGCAAATTGCTGTTTGCAATTTTTATTCCATTTCTTAATGCATAAGATCAATATATTAAACTACATTTTTGCTTCAGTAAAGCAGAAAAACTGCCGCTAGAGGGTAGTGTTAATACAAAAAGAAAAAAGTGATTTTGGAATCAGTTTCTTTCCAGGATAAAATAGTTTATACTATTGTACACATTTTATAAACACGGAATATATTTTACTGCTCTAGTCAGATTTGTTTGAGTCTTGTTGGCTTTTTCCCCCATCGAGTTATTTATGTAGTTCTGTTTCAGCTGTAAACAGCAATAGCAGGTACCTGGTTTCATACCTTAATGTATATATGAATACTGAAATGATGTTGTTTCATCTTCTTTGTGAGGGGCTTTTTTATTGAATTGCAGAATAACCTGTAAAAAAGCCTTTATGATTTTTCTGTTGAAAACTACCCATTCACTTAAAATTGCATTCCATTTTAGAAGAGATGGTGTTCTTTGTTTTTTTCTTTCTCCTTCCTCTTTTGTCCTTCCTAAGCAGTGGGAGAACTAAATTACTTTTTACCAAGCAATGCAGTACGATCAAATGACTGTTAAAGTCCATTTAGGGAGTGTCAGGCTAGGGTTTAAGACGAATGCAGAGTAAGAGGGTTTTGATAGTCTAATGTAGGTAGAGCTACTGTGGATATAACTGTATATATACATGGTATAAACATAAATATATAGTACACAGTGTATGTATACGGTATAACCATATGTTATATTGTTTTTTGTATGTATGTTTTATATACGTACCATACCAGCCAAAGTAAACCATACCAATCCTGAGCAGTGGAGGCTGAGGTGCAGGGGCTGGGTGGCTCAGGCACTGGGGCCGATGTTGCTGTGCTGCTTTGGGCCATCTTGAGCCCCACGAGACGCTGCTGGGGGTGCTTGGGTGCGAGGGCTGTGGGTGGGCACCTGTGCAGCCCCATGGCTGCCCTTTGGTGTCAAGATCGGGGAGTTTTGCCAGTGTTGCAGTCTGCATCAACCCCAAGGAGAAGCTGCAGGAGGCAGAGGAGGGGTATGAGAAGCGGAGGGAAATTGGAGGAGACACAAGGGTCAAAGCAGTGGCAGGAACCTTGTCCTCTCCCACCCATCCTCCAAGCAGAGAACAAGCTAATTTCATGGCACTTTCAGCATGGTTGATACATGCAGGGTGGACCTGCAGCGCTTAGCAGGAGCGCAGGCTTGCTGTGCCCAGGAACTGGGTGGGGACAGGCCCTTGGGCCAAGGGGGGGCCCCTGGAGCCCTGCCACAAACTGCTCCAAATCTGCTACCTCCTTTTGTGCTGACTGCCAAGCTCATGTGTCATCCATGCTTCACCCTCTACCCCCAGGCTGAGTTGAAACCCAGTAATCATTGTATTTATTTTTCCGTTTCCCGTGTTGGAAGATAGCTGGATGAAAGGCATTATCTAGCCATGAACTTTTGGGCTTTGATATGATCTGAAAAGTGTTAATGTCTGTTTCTGCTGCTGCTGTTTTACATCACTGTACACAATGACAACTCTGCCAGGGAGGCAGCAACCCGGCCTGAGCTGGTGTATTAAAATGACGATCGCATGGTTTTTGGTGGTGCACAGTAAACACATTCTTTTGCAATGACGATGTTGAAATTGTGGCTCTTCAGGGGACAGGACAGTGCCTTTGAACTGATATTGCGACTGCATGCGTGGGATGCAAATGCAGCGTGTAAAGCCACCCCATGGTGCGCTGGTTTAATAGAACAGATTTGCAGTGACTCATTGGGAAGATGAAAATTTTCTACTTGCATTTAATCTTAGCCTGATAAATCACTCAGGGAAGAAAAAAAAGCAACATTAAAATGCATGAAATAAGTGCTCTGGTGATGAGATGGACTTGGGTTTGGAGAGCCAGCAATGGTGGGGAGCTTGTCCGGTGACATGGGGCTGGGAAACGTGGAAGGAGGTTGGATCAAACCACAAATATGGGTTGGGGTGGGACCAACTGCGGGGCAGAGTCCAGCGCCTGGCCATGGTGGTGGCTCCTCCTCATTGACATGTTGGCCACTGTGCGTGTGGTTAAAAACTAACGACGTTCACATGGTTACTATGGCAATAATTTAGCATGAGTTGTCATGGCGATGGAGCAGAATTTTTTTGTCACGTTACTGCAGGAGGGTGATAGATGTCATTTTGGGGGGCTCTGACCTTACGCCTCGTATCTTTTTCCTTGGTAGAAACACTCACGCTCACTGCAGTCAGTGAGCCTACCTGTCTTTTCAGTACCATCACCTGGTTTTCCACGTTCTGATGCTACATTTTTCTTTCACATTTAGAAAGTTAAGAACAGCTCTGGTATGCCATAAGTTGCTGTGCCTAACCTAATTATGTGCACTATTATACAAGGTGTGTTAATAAAACATACCTCTGCTAGTGAGGCTGTTTCCAGATCCATCCTTAATCTTGTGCGTGCTCTTCATCTCTGTATCTGCCCATAATACAATTAAATAGGACATCAGGTGCCCATTTGAAAAAATAATTTTAAGCTGATCTGAAGTAAATTTGCTTCAAATACTCCATTTTAGCGCAGAATAATGTATGTTCTGCCTTGGAAATGCGTCTTTTTGTTCAAGTTTTATTTAAATTGCCTTTGCTTTCTCTTCTCTGACTTTAAGAGCAATACACATTTTTTTTCCCTTACTCATAAGCTATGCATAAGTTCCTACTTGTCAGGTTTTTTTTTCATATAGGTCATCAACAGGACAAGTACACTATGTAAATTATATTGCTTTCAATAGTTCTTTCCTTAGGACAGCTGGTGTAACTCCTATTTTACCCCTATAGAAACCAAGAGTGTACCTATCAGCTATGTTTGTTCAGTTGGGCAAGAAAGTAAACTCGTATAGAGCGTATTCAACAATTCGGTTTTGTAAGGATAAAAATCTCGTATTAAGCTTGACTCAAGATGATGGCTTGTTTTTAAAAAACAAAAGATTCTGCTCATAATCTACTTTTTAAAATCCCTAAACCCTTCTATACATGTAAGTTTCTGTGCTAAACCATACACCTCAAAATGAAGCCTGAAATATAGCGTTAGTGGTGTTTTGCAACAAGGCGTACATGCTGCTTTCATAAACTGTCATTTGCAGGCACCAGGGAGTCTGGGAAATGGAAAATCTGAATTTGGGGTGTACAGTTTAATAGCACTGATGTTTCATAAGTATCTTCAATATTTTATTTTGTCCTGTGTTTTTTAGCAGGTAAGTCTTGGGTGTGCCAGCAGAAGTGTATTTATTGCCAGGGAGCATAGGGCCAATATTTGCTCAGAAACGTCTTGGGATTTGGACTTGTACAGTGCTGGGTTGGAATCTGGGTTATGCTTGAGGCTCCATAGCTTTGGATTTAGGAAAGATACATTTTAAGTCTTTAAGAGCCTCTGATTGCAGTGTGCTTCAGCATATGACTAATGTGAGGAGCTCCCATTGGCCAGTTCCTCAGCATTGCTGAGATGTCTACAAATCATAGTTTCAGTCGTTTTTTTCCTTGTTCACAGCTTTATAATTACTCCCATAAATGATGTTAAACTCATTGACTTAAGAAGCAAAGGTTTCAGAAACTCACTGGGCTGTGATTCCCATATATTAATTAAAGCACAACAATGCAGCCCTCTGGGTGAGGTAAACTCTCATCCGCATGTTGATGGGAAGCAGCGAGGTACCACCATGTGCTGGTCCTGTTTTTCCAGACTTCCCTGGATACATCTAGGTGTTCGTGTTAGAGATGAGATACGGAGCTACGTGGATCTGTAGTCAAACCCAGTGCAGCCTTTCTTGGTTGGCTTCTTAACATAGGCTTCTCAGAGCCATTAGTTGGTCCATCACATTAAAGATCTTGCAGATGTGACACCTCAGCTGTATCATCTCGTCTTCCTACCATTTGTTGCTTTTCATATAAAATATTCTGTTCTCATAGTTCCTTGAATCTTTTAAGTGCTGGACTCAAATTCAGAGCCTCCTTAGGTTGTCCCATTGATGCAAAAAAAGTAATCACATGGTGGGAGGCCTGTGTGGTGCCCATCTTGTCCTTCAGGTGTTGCATCAGCCCTGGAAGCCATTCAAAACCTCCCCAGATAGTCCCTGTTCTCCTCTACGATCTGCTCAATCTACTTTTGTTTGGGTTAATGCAAGCCTGCGGTCATGGGGTATTTACAAATAAATGAAGTATGACAGACTTCGTAGGATCTATATTTGGATATTTATTCGGGCATAAACTGTGATGTGAATCCAGCTGGGTCCCAGATCAGGTGATGCCAGTGAATGAAGATTTGTAAACTGCATTATTGTTCTGCAGGTATATTATTGTGAGTGATTTTCAGCAAGTGACCTCAAGAAGTCTCATAGCATAGTGATTTTTTTTCTACCTTATCAGTCTTTCTGATGATAAAAGGAAACTGGCTTTTGAAATCATGAATAACTCTGGTGTTACATTGCTATAGATTAGAAGATTTATGTCCAGACTTCCCTCTCCCTCCCAAATGAAAGACACAATATCTGTCAGCATATCTTGAGAGAGGTGGATTTAGCAGTGTTCAGCTGCTGAGAAACTTTAAAGCTCACTGAGATGAAGGATACTGTTTGAAGTCACGCTAGTAACTTCTTACAGCGAAGGCTGCTCACAGGATTAGAGGATGTGCAAGCTCACTAATGAGTAAATTTGGCGTTCATGAGCACTGAGGGAACTCTTCAATTATGTTAAACTAACTCTACTAGGCACAGTCGAAACCCTCATCTTTTGGGAAAGTGTTTATTTACAGGGACAACATTGATTCAGAAACTTGTTCTTTTGCTAGAAGGAGGTTTTTTGAAATTGCTGCAAACATTTTAACAGGAAGCTCTGTTGAGTGAATGTTTGTCCTAGCGTTTTCTAAGGTGTTCAACAAACTATTGTAGTTAGTAGATGAGTGGAGGCAATTTTAAACAGCAGTAAAACTCCTCTGATATGTATATCACTGCTTCTTTATATGGCAAGGAGTGTTAAGGAGGTGTTGCAGCATGCTACAAAGAACTACCCAAAGAAATTGGCATTGTGGCACAATCCTTTTCCTTCTGTGACCAAAGTCAAGCAACAGATAACATGCTCTTGATGTTCTGCCATGAATGTACTGCAGAATGCTGCTTGCTAAAATGCGAAGGACGTCAGGGAGTGAGAAGTCAGTATCCACATGAAAGTACCTGGGCTGCTCATGAACTAGTTTCGATGGTGGGAAACACATGCGTTGCATCAAAGAGAATTTCAACTTGTGACGTCGTCACCTTCAGCCCTCCTAAATATGTAAATACCTGTATAGCCATAAAACACCCGAGGAATGTTATCCCTATTTCATGGGTCTCTTGGCTCAGAAAAGATGTTAGGGAACTTTTCTAAAGCCTTGGGAGTAGGAAACCTGCTGTCCTCCAGGTTTGGGGTAGGGGTGTGAAACCAATTTGTGTGTGTGTTCATGTGCGTGTGTAATGGAGACTTGAAAGAGAAACCAAGAGCTATTGATCATATCCTTGCAGGGATCCAAAAGTAATTGGTTGCACAATAAATGGGAGAATCGAAAAATGGTGTTGTAGCAGTTTAATCAAGCAGCTGCTAAAAAAATAAATATGAGGATTATTTCTCTATAAAACACTCTACGAGCTCACCAAAGGACACTTGATATTAACAGATACATTTAGAAGAAAGTATTGTCAAAAAGGTATTATTTGTGAAAAGTCAGTGGCTGCTGGACATTTACAAACCAAGAATGATTAACAGCTGGGGTTTAAAAGACCATGAGTTTCTATCCCTTCTCATGCTGTTTGCAACCTGAATGAAATGGGTAGGAAGGAGCTTTAGGTAGGTAAGAACTGAGACGCTCAAGTTTGAGGTAAGACTTGCCACTAATAAGAGTATTATGAAAACTTCAATTTATATGACTTATATTTCACTGGGTTAACTTCTCCTTGGGGTCCTGCTGAGCAGAGGGTGGTGTGTGTTGCTGGAGGAAGGGAGCGCAGTCATATTTCAGTGTCCTCAGATCACTGAGCCGAACTCCCTAAATAAAACACGTGGCTGCTGAAGTTTTCATCCATCTCTCTCAAAGTTCTTAGTCTGACAACTTTTTCTTTGCATTCTTAAATATTATGATTTTAATAGCAATGTTTGCTCAGCTGCACCTTGGCTTGGAATTTGGTGTTTCCCTGTGTGACCCAGGAGTTTCTGTGCATGAGGGGACCGAGACATCCCAAAGGTGTTTGCCAGAACTGACCAGTAATTTTCCTGTAAGTTGTTGTCCCATCAGGAAATGCTGCTTTGTGAAACCCAAAATATTTCCTGAAGACATACCTTGTAACTATGTTTCATTCTAGAAAGAGCAGAAAAAAGTATTTTGCTTATGTTAAAGCAGAATTGTTTTATATAAGATGTTACAATGAAATGCATTTATCCGATAAGGATGAAAAAAATTGCAACAAAGTATTTTAATTAAAAAAATCATTTAGGGACAAATTACAGAGATTTTGTCCATTTCTATTACAGAAAATTCCCACTCAGTGCTTGTCAAGCCACACCTGGAATACTGTGTTCAGTTTGGGTCCCTGCTATACAAAAAAGATGTGGACAGGCTGGAGAGAGTCCAGAGAAGGGCCACAAAGATGATCAAGGGACTGGGAAGCCTGCCACATGAGGAAAGGCTGAAAGAATGGGGTTTGTTCAGCCTTGAAAAGAGAAGGCTTAGGGAAGACCTTATCACCATGTTCCAGTATTTAAAAGGTGTCTACAAAGAAGATAGAGACTCCCTTTTTACAAGGAGTCACGTGGAAAAGATGAGGGGTAATGGGTACAAGTTAACCTGGAGACATTCTGATTGGACTCAAGAGAAAAATTTTTCACAATGAGAACAATCAACCATTGGAATAATTTCCCCAGGGAAGTGGTGGATTCCCCAACATTGGACGCTTCTAAGATTCGGCTGGACAGGGTGCTGGGCCATCTTGTCTAGACTGTGCTTTTGCCAAGAAAGGTTGGACCAGATGATCCTCTGAGGTCCCTTCCAACCTGGTATCTATGAAAATATATTTAAGCTTGTACAATTTGCTATGAAAGGGAAAATTTTGTTACAAGCAGTTTTGTTTTTTGTCTCTGTGCTGCTTTGTTTTGTTTTATGTCTTGTATTAACGAGGTGTTCAGCTGTGCAAGAAATAACGTTTCCTCAGTTTGTGGTTGACTTTTTGATTGCTTAAAATTATTTACTGTGATATCTTTACAGTCCAGCCTTCTGAAAATTATAACTTAGGTGTTCAATACTTCATAAAGATGTAATGTAAAGTTAATATCTAATATATAGAATGAGAAATGCGGTTGACTCTAATACTTGAATCTGCTAAAGGACCATGGGACTCACTGGCTTGGTATTTAAGTCTGGAAGAGAGGGTGTCACTTGTGAAATAATGAGTCGAATTTAAACAGAAGCTACTCAGGGGCTGTTGGAGAGTTTGGTTTAGGCCTTTTGGATGGTTTTTGATTTATAAAAATCCAGAGGGTGTATTTTGGAGGAGAAGCCAATAGAGTGAGTCCTATGGTTTTATATAGGTTAACTTGGTGGTGGCTGGGCTCTTGCTCGAGGGTGGGTTGAACACCAGTGCTGCTGCCATGAAATGTGCATTCAGCTCTCCTTAAAAGGTAAACTCTACAGAAAACCCATACAAATTGTAACTGTTATGAATTGAACTATGATTTTTTAATATTCAGATACCTTGAGGTACAAACTAGAGATTAAAATAAATTGCTTTGTATTTCATACTCTGAGTAGTGCATATAATGATACATGAAGAGAACTGAAGTTTCCAATGGACTCTCTACTTTGGGTTAAACTGGGCAGTTTTACAAATAATCATCTCGAAGATGGGTTTGTACCAGATCTGGGCATGGGGAAATAATCTGGTCGTGCCTTTCATTGCCTGTCCATGTCTGGTGTCCCACCTCCTGCTTGGTCACTTCTTGCATGGCCTTGGTGGCCTGCTGCAGCGTGACCTGTCACTCCTGCCTTCAACAACAAGCTAACAGACACCAAAAAAACTTATGGTGGAGAGGAAGCTTGATAGGAATTGAAGCATCCCTTTCCACCTGAATTACTGTGATTTTTCCTCCCTGTTCTTTTAAGTGTTGAAACATCAGAGAAACCAGGGCTTGAAGTATTCTGCAACTTCCCCCAGCCTGTGCTGCTTCCTTCTCCCTGTCCTGGTAGGGAAGAGACCCAGCTGCAAAATACCTCCTGGCATGTTGGGTACACAAGAGTAAGCTGGACTCCGTTCATCACCTCTTTGGCTGAATCTTTTGCTAAAAAAATGTAAAATTCTTTCTAAATGAGTGTATTGCCACAGACAGATCCAACAGCTTTCATCAAAGATTTTGTTTCACCTTTCATAGAAACTGGAATAATCTCCTTGTAAGGAAATGCTGAGACATCAGCAGTAGACCAAAAACATGGTCAGAAAACTTTGTTTTTGTTGTCACGGTTCCTACAGCATCAGATGCCACAGCAGAAACAGGGAGTGGGAATCTGGGGCTCATGTGAGAACTCTCTGGTGGAAATGTTTGCTGCCACAGAAAGCTGAACCAGGTATTGCCCAGCGTTGCAGTGTTTGGGCAGTTTTGTCTTTTGTTTTACCCCCCCAGGTTGATGGGCAGTGTGGGACATGGAGCAGTTTGAGGGTAGGAGTGGGCAGGAGGGAGGGCAGGGATGGGCATCCAGCTGGGAGACTGCCCAGGTGCCATTCAATGTGCAGTGGCTTTCCCATATTGCTGTCTCAAATGTCTGTGTCTCATGGAAAGTGAACGATTTTGGCAGCAAGATTACTGTTTTGGGCTACCACGTTAGAAAGCAGATTCTCCCCCACCCTTCCACAGCCCCTCTTTTTTCCCTGAGAGATGTGGAGATTAAAGAGGTAAAATCCTAAACCTTGGTGGAATAAACCAGTATATACAAAGAGATGGCTTTCATAGTCTTTGGCTTTACCACCTGAAAGAAATGTGTTTTGGTTTCAGTGCACCTTGCATGCAGATACGTTTTGGTTCTTTTTATTTTTGAATTGATATTGGTACTCATTGAAGTGCTGTATTTTTGTTTATGCAGATATGTGGACATTATCCTGTGAGGTACAGCTTATATTGATCTCTCCATCTCTCTCTCTAACATTTTATCTGGGGAGAAGCAGAGCTGCTATAAATAATAGTAGGGCAGGCACTGCAGACAGGTAGCCATTTTGCTGAATGCTGTAGAAGCGATGTGGAGAAGAGTCTTGTCTGGCTAATGCATAACGCATCAGCTTCCCTTTTTGACTGTCCCGTATTTTTGCCACTCTAATGCAGAATCCTCTTCTGACCAGTTTAAGAGCCTCCTGTACCCGGGTCCTTCCCTTGGCTGACCTCTGCCTCCTTTGGAGTGGGACACCCTCCCCCAAGAACACAGTGGCTGGAAAGGGGCTGCCCAGCATCTCCTCACCAGGGCTTGCGGCTGTGCAGTCGGCAGATGTAACGAATAACATTTCTGAGAGATCAGGACTGAATTACAAATGCCTAGGGAGAGAAGAGCACTGATCTCACTTCAGTGCTATCTTGACAGAAGTTATGAACAAACCAGATTATCCCTGACTGCTACTCAGGGTACTGCAAGAAACACTGAAAAATATTCCTGCATGTAGGCATAATGGCAAAGTGATTTATATTTCCTTTCACAGAATTGCAGCACCTTGTTCTGGGAGGATTTCTGCCACATGCAAATATGTTTTTCCTGCCTGATATGATTTTATTTGATAATGGGATCCTTCCTTTTATCAGCTGAGACATGGCTGTTCCCAGCGCTTTGAAGAAGTGGGTGCCCTGGATGTAGGGGGGAAACCTGAGCCACTGCAGGCACTGGAGATGCTCGTGTTGGTTTTAGCAAAGGAGGGCAAAGAGCCTCAGGGGTGATGTCTGACACTCAGTAGCTTTGTAGGGATGGCACAGGTTGCACATTTGCCTCCAGTCCTCCTCCAAGAGAGCAAGGTGAGGATTGACTCCTGCAGCATTTGAATGCTGCTTTATGTGGACTACACCACATGGGATTCGGACTGTATTAAGGGAGATGTATAGATGTGATATTCTCATTCAGGTTAACAGAGCGGGAGAATGTCCTACTGATGTTGCTATGATCAGAGCTGTTGGTGGGGTGAGCACCAGAAGTCATGGTGCAGGGACCAGGGTAGCGCTGCCACCCAGCACAGGCACCCTCAAACAGGGCTCCTTGCTCAGCTAACATCTGGGATGGCTGGCAGCTGCTGGGAAATTTGTAAGGCCTGAGCAGAACTCTTTATTTTTTCACCAAAAAAAGAGAAATATTGGGAAAAAGTTAAATATCTGCAGGAATTGCCTTCTCATCAATTTTATTTAACTAAGAATGAAAACTACATTAAGCATAACTGAATTATTCTATGACTAGCATTGCTAATAGATTTCTGGAAAAACTGAGTTTACTTTAAAGTAATAATAAAAGTACCTGCTATTGAAGATGGATCTATAGTGCACACAAAAATTGCATTTAAATACTTGAGCCTGCTGGTACACCTCTGAAGTAGGAAAAAGTAAAGCCAGTGAAAAAGCAAACACCGAAACTGATGACTTTTAAACAGAAAATCAAGATATTTCTATAGAGGTCAAACCAGAGAACCAATATTTCAATGCAGGTACAGAAGAAACTTAGGTTTCTATAGAAAAGCTTGTAAATCAGCTGCTGCTTCACTGAACATAAATTTTCATGTGTACACCTCATGGATGTACACAGATATGAATGGCATTTAGGCCTACAGTACATAAGAAACTATATTATTCCTAAACTTCTAGTATTTGACAAAGTAAGTTCATTTTTAATACTGGGAGCATTTTGAAGGACTGAGGTGTAATGACAGTATCAGGGTAAAACATTGCTCTGGGTCTGGCAGGAGAAAGCTGGGCAGGACCCGCGTTGCTGCCAGCCTGGGGATGCAGGAGAGAGGTGGTCCTGTGGGTATGTGAAAATAGGGGTCCCTCCAATGGGGCTGGGTTGTGTCCCCCATGCTCCTGTCTGCCACTGTGCTCCCCTCTCACCTGCTGTTGGGGCTGTGCAGGGAGGGAGGGCTTACCCCCCCAACAGGCTGCATTACTGTATTTTCTTAACCAGAAATAAAACACGCAGTAGGAATTTTGCAATATGCCTGGCTCTATGCTTTCAAGAAATTACATGTGCGTATTTATTTATTTATTTATTTTAAATTTGTAATTTTGGAAAGGGAATGGAGGAGAGTTCAGAATTAACTATGTGATTTGGAAGCCCCAGCCTAGCCACGTTTTAATCCCCAACTGTAACCTTGTACGTGAACCGATTTTGTTCAGACTAACTTTAATTTAGCCATAAAATAAGACTTGTGATGTGTGTGACAAATTAAAAAAAGGTCTTGACACTAGGTCTGAAATTAAGTTTTGACACATTCTTGGAGTTCAGGAAAAAATATTTAAAGAGCTGAGAAAACTGTTCAAGTGAAATGCAGCTTAAACCTAAAGGTATTGGTGGATAACCCTGTTGTGTTCACCTTGGTGCTGGTTGCCAAGGGTGCTGGTGTACTACTGTAAGGGCTATCTCTGCAAACGTTGTAGACAGGAAAAAACAAAATGTGTTGCACTGAGTTGTTTTACAGTACTTAGCAGTCCTTGGTCAAAGTTATGAAGAATTTTAGGTATTTTTCACCTTTAGCACATTTAAATTCACTGTTCATGGCTCTGGTAACAATCTCCACGTTAATGCTATTTCGTTGCAATCAGGAAGTCACTGTCAGAAAAACAACCATTTCAATGACTGTCTTATTTCCCTCCAGAGCAGTGCTGGTCCCCATGATTTGTCCCTCCCAGAGGCTAATTCATTCAAATTAATGTAAACCACCATTTTATGTTGTTTGGTCAGTGTTTATAGGTGTCAGTGTACACTACTGAAAATGCATGTGGCAGATATTAAGGGAGGAATCGATCTGCTCCACGGAAATAAGAACAGGCAGGGTTTGCGTTTGGTTTACCCATGCTGCTGTACTGAGTGCAGCTACTATTGATTTCAATCCCACAAGTGTCTGACCTCCTTTGTACAGCATAACTTCATATTTTAGAGCTGAATTTGTGTTGCCTTGTACTTCACACTTATTCCATTGCCACGCTACTTGAAAAGAAAAATAAATCAATGCAGTTTGTTAATTAAAAAAAGGAAAAAGGACCAACCTCTAACCCCAGACCAAAAAGCCTCTCTTGGGTGTCAGTGGTGACTAGTGTGGCCTGACCCTGCTGGGAGATGACTGCAGCCTAACTGGGGATGCACTGTCCTTGTGCAGCCATGGGGCACAGGCTCAGCTGACTGCAGAGTTAGGCATAAAAACTGTATTCCTGCATTTTTTTATTTGTATGTATGCGTTGAGAAAGGTGAGAGAAAACCCGCTGACTTGTCTAATTCAGATGGACCTAGTTTATCCCTCAGTCAGCATCGCATTCTGCATGTCACCTTCCAGCCTGTGGGCCTGCCAGCTCTCGCCATATCTGTCATGTGAGTGAGAAGGTAAGGAAATACATCGCTCTCTTCTCCCTTAAGTACGGCTTAGTGCCACTACACAAATTTTGCTCTCCTGTCTGGCTGGGATGGTGCATCAGATGGCTTGGCCCTTGACCTGCCGTTTTCTATTTTCCTTTCCACCAGTTTTGGCCTTGTTGATCAGTAGGATGGCTGGATGAGAGGAACTGAAATACTGTGCTAGGGTTACAGTAGCACTGCTGGGGCCAGGGGGAGAGAGGGGCTGTCAGAGGGAGGTGGGGTATCCAGCAGGGCTGTGTGCTGGGGGGCCTGGGAGGGGGGGACAGTGTGATCCAGGCTGAGGCCAAGGCCATTGCAGTCCAGGCAGGCTGTGGCACTGTGGTGGAGAGAGTGAGTGGCACATCCATGTCATAAGGATCCCAGCATTGCAGCCCCCTGGCAGGAAAACCTGCTCATGCTGGGTCTGCTGGAGCCATAGTGCTGGCAGAGATTGGCACTGTCAGCAGCATGATCTGCAAACACCCTCAAGTGAAACAGAAAGCAAGGGAGAAGCTGCAATTACAATGGTATGTCTAAAACTTAGTGTTAGGTTTGGGGTTTTTTAACAGTAATTGAACTGTTTTAGCTAACTGGATTTTAAGATGCTAAATTGTTGATCTATTTGGGCTTTCATAGATATTTAATTTTTTTCCCCGAAGAGCCATGTTAATGAAAAAAGCAATATTCCTAGCTACAAGAATGGTACTTTCATCCTGTACCATCACTAGTTAATACTTTGTCTGATTTCAGTTGTTCCCCATGTACCAGTACTATCCAGACTAACATCAAGGCTAGTCCCACGGAGTAGCAGTGACTGAGCAGAGTGACTGTGGCTCCTTCTGGGCAGGGTAAGTTCCCTTGAGATGCAAAGTAAGCAAAAAAACCATGCGTCTTTTCCAAAGAGAACTTAAAACCTGGGCTGAACCTTCATGGTTTCCTTATGCTGGCTGAGGAGGCGTTTGTGCAGGCCAGGGCAGTGCTGTGTCCTGGAGACGCACAGGGCTTGAAACAGCAATTTTCAGCAGTGGCCCGAGAACTGAACACCCTGCTGCCACTGCTGCTCATTGTCCGCACAGTTAATACACTTTTCTAAGCAAAACAACTCATCATCCCTTTGCTTTTCTGAGTGCCAGTAAAGTTAGCCGTTCCCTAGTCACCTGCCAAAACCTTTGGCTGTCTCCGTGAGAGCTGAGTTTTTTCCACTACAAAACCTAGAAGCAAGCTAAGAAGTCAGCGCAGCACAACAGCAAAACTTCACATTACACAACAGGAGGAGATGCTGCTTCTTGTGTTTTCTTATTTATTTTGAGACAGATTAAAAGCCACCACAGAAGCCTCTCTCCTCAAGAGTGTAGGGGCTGACTGTGGAAATTGGGTTACAAGTCTTCTGGGCTGTGCAGAACCTTGAATGAGGAATGACCTTTGCTGTTCCCTCCTGAATTTCTTAAGTCAGCTTTTGTGCAGTAGGGGACAAGAAGAAATACCCAAAGTAGGTCACTGGACACTGTGGTACAAAGGCTGCCACCACAGACTGATCAATGAGTCCACTAACGAACAGTTGCATTACGGCAGCTTTCCCAGTGTCAAGAATGAAAGCCCTACTCTGAGTCGAGGTGGCTGGCGTGCCCATCCTCCCATACCACCCCACACTGCCTGACATACATCTCCTTCTTCCCCTCTGGCAGGTGGTGATCCTCAACCACAACCAGAGATGACTTTAAAACCAACCCCTTCAGCTGCAGCTCCTGCCCCTAATTTTTTTTTAAGCAAAGATTGGAAGTGCATTTCCAAGTAGCTCTTCTCACCCTCAATGCATATAAGTTGGGCAGCACGGCGGGCCTGTCCAGGCAGCCGCAGTCCAAGCCCAGGAATTGTTCTCGACAGCATCTGATCCATGGCTGACGGTCCCTCCTGCAGCCATCAGCCTGACACTGACAGCCCCTGGTTCCTGGAGCCAGCTCTGGAGGTATGTGTATGGCCACCACCACTCAGACATGTGTTCACTAAAGATAACCTTGACCTGTGGCACTCTGCGTCCCCCCTTCTTCTGCTGTAAGGAATGCCCCCAGGGAGACCTTTTTTCCCTTTTCACTCTGGGACAGTGTTTTTAAAATGTGGAAGCTGGAGTCTTGTTTTTTCTTCCACCCAGTTTCTCCCGCGGGGAACAGGAGGGTTGTGGCAGAGTGTTGGCCGAATGGGTGTCAGGGGTGTCACGCAGCCGGCAGGAGTGGGGTTGGCCGCCCTTGATGGGTGCTAAGGCAGAACTGTGTGAGGTTGATGGCTCTTTGTGGGGGGTCTTCAGGTACGGAGGGACCTGTGTGAGCTTATGGGGATGGTGTTCTTTAAGTCAGGTAGGAGCCTGTCTGGGGACAAGCACATCTTCAGGCCAAGATGGTGATGGGACCTGATGCAGGGTGGGGTGTGGGTGGCTGGGGGATGCTGGTTGTTTTCCCTTTATGTGGAAGGTAAAGGTAGATTGGCAATCCACGTCAGAAGATACAGCAGTTTACCCAGCAAAACTACACGCACAGACAGAACAATCTTCTTTATTATAAAGATACACTATGAGGAACAAACCTGAATGTATACTGAAGCTTGTAATGGTACATGCCAAAAATGTACAGTACTATACATAAAAGTGCATTGTCACAACAGATTAACAGTACATTTCTCTTCCAGAACCGTGAAATTTCCATGTTTTTATTTGTTCTTTGAGAGTGGAAGGAATGCAATGGGAATGCAGCCATACACAAACAGGGAGGGATGCAATGGAAATGCAACAGTACAAGAGCAAGGCTAAAGCTCCTCTAAAATTTAAAGGCACTTTCACATGTACATACTACAGATGTACATTGACACAATTAGGTAACAGTCAACAAGCAGGAAGCTACCAGTACTGCAGTTTATCAACCTTGACAGTAAGGGACAATACTGATTGGATTAGGTGTGCAGGAGTTACCCTTTAGTACGTCTGTAGTTGTAGCAGTCTTTCCTGTTACATATCCACTTACTATACTTTTAAGTATCTATAATAACCATCAAACTACACATTTAACTGTGTGAATGCACTAAGTGGATGCATTCACTAAAGCACTGTTTCTAATATTTTCTTTTGCTAAACAATTTCTAATATAAGCATTATGGAGTCCAGTACAGTTATTTAAACATACAAAATTCCCTATGCAATTTAAAGATACAGGTATCCATCTCAATTATGCCAGGTGGGTTAATTTAAAAATGCTAGACTAAAACTGCATGTAGATGAAAGCTGAAATTCCAGTTTGTTCCACTGATTCTAGTAAATTGGGGAACTACTTGAAAATATCTTCTGGTCCCAACCAAGTGAACAGACCCTATAGACCAGTGCTGGGCTGCAGCTGGGGCTGGCCTGGCTTAGGCTCTTGCCCTGGTATTAGGACTAGGCAGTACAGTTGAGAGGGCTGGAGGTTCACTGACCAATGCTGCACAATCCGCTGTGGTGGATTAAGAATTTGCCTCTAACCTAGATGCCTGTGAAGTCTGTGGCAGGGTTGAAAAAGGTTTGCAAATACCAGGAGCAGTTTGGTTCTCAGAGGCGGTTCATGGGGTACTTCACACCTGGGGCTTTGCAGTACCTATCTACAGGGTGTAAACCAGAGCAGGAGTAAGTTGCTCCTAAGTAACAACAGGAAATTGCTCCTGTCACCTCAGTAATCACACCTATCAAATTTTATCACTATTCTTCTCCTCCCAAACTCAATTGTTTATGTATAGCGAGTGGTAAACTTCAAGCTTTCCAACTGTGAGATCTTAAAGAATATGTGGAAAGACAGATCTTGCTTAAAGTCAGTTGTACTGTACCACAACAGATTTTTTTTTTTCCCCATCTTCTTCACTGAAACTTATTTTATGGATTGGATGCCAGAAAATATATTCACAGAAATAATGTTATGGCTTACTGTTGCAGTGTGCAAAACAGCTGTACATTTAGTTCACGCCTAACAAAGTTTAACAACAGAGCGCTAAGCAAAGTTGACAGTTGTCACTCACACAGACATAAGAAAGGTACTGATTTCTGTCATTTAAAAAAACAAAGGGGAAGGGGTGCAAAGCAGTTATGGAAAACTTTCGTCGGCTTTGAATCTAGGTGGTAGAAACACAGCCGTCTGTCCCGTGAGTGACCCCGGCATCGCTGGCAGGAGGTAGTCCCTCTTCAGAGAGCCCCTGTCTTGCTGCCGTCAGCAAACCGTGTTTGCGCTGTGCAAGGCAGCCAGCGGAGCGAGGTCAGCTCGAAACTCCAACTATTATGACTCAAATCGTGTCTTTAATTGGACGCTGAGCAATAAAGTCAATGGGATACTTTGCTGAATTACTGTGTAGTTGATCCTTTTAATCGCCTATCAGCCTCCCTAATGGACCAACAGGTTCACGTACTCCCCAGAGCCTGGCTCGCTCAACTATGAACTCTAAATGAATTTAGCTTTTGTGAAAAATGTGGTATTGGGGAACGAAGGGCTAGCTTCATGGGAAAAGGTACACTATTACAGAGGGCAGCAAAAGGAGTTTCTAGATACTGTCCTGGAGATGTGCTTTGGCTGTGACCTGGAATGCTGCTTTTCATTGGTGAGAGCAGTGTGATCTCCAGATCCATCCAACACTCGTCTCTAGTGAGACTGCCAACAAGAAAGCTAAAACTCAGTGCCAATTATGAGTTGTGAGGGTTTGGTGGGGTTTTTTTTGGTGTGTCTTAAATAAGAAATGTGGACTGAGATGACTTAGACATTCCACACAGACACTTAATCCTCACATGCTATATTTCATTTCTTACTAACCTGCTTGAGATTTGGTTTGGTGACCCAGAAATGAGAGGTCCCTCCTCCCCTGACCCACCCACCCCATAGTTTTGTGCAGGATCTGTTATTATATAGCTACAGTAAGACTGTGAAGTATGGTACAATGTGGCAAGCTGTGATCCGTGTTGTTTTTATTACAAACGGTGCAGCATCAAGTTTTCAAGTAAGTCTATGTTTGTTTTTTAAAATGATGCACAACTGTCCAGTTTTTCTTTTAATTGAAACCATACAAAATACAAATGCCCATGTTAATGTAGCTAGTTTCAGACAATACATTCAAAAACACTGAAAAACAAAGCCTCTCCAGTTACAAACATGAACAAACGATGTTACGGAGCCCTGACTTCTATCATTAATCCATCCCTTTCCCTAGCATATCCCAGTCGGGCACTGTGGGTGGCTGAGCTGTCTACATTGTGCAAGATTTGTCGGCTGGACCCTGGGAAGGAGGGGAAGGCCCTATGCTAGGATTTGTTTTTGGAAGAACAATAGGTTTTGGCCTAAGAGCAGGAGGTTTCAGCTGCACTCCCATTCTAGGGGCCACCATGGGCTTGAAAGTACTCATGGTGTCACTGGAAGAACTAGTGCTACGGCGGATCTGAGGCTCAGAGCTCCTTAAAACAACGCTGTGGAGAGGGCTGAGTGACTCTGTGGAGGTGGCAGGGGTGGGGGTGTTTTTCATTTGTTCCAAGGTGTCCAACACGACATCCGGGGCGTGCTTCGCCGAGCTCTGCCGCTCCAGCTCACGGAGCTCGTTCAGCGCTGTGTTCATTGTCTCCTCGATGTCCTGGGTCAGAGCACAGAGAAAGTGGCATGTCATTCGAATCACTACTGAATGCAAAGCACCGGAGGAGCAAGGAGAGGGGGTGAGAAATGCATGAATTAATTTGCCAACCATCCTCTCTTTAACAAATATTATAGTGCTAAAACCAATTTCCACCAGATTTACTTGAAAGACACTACGATTGACAACATGGCAGCTTTGGCTGGACATTACAAATATTTAACTTATTTACATGAGAGAATTAAAAAAATCCATTAAACCAAAACCTGCAAGCCATTTTATTAAGTAACTGTCAGGACAATGTATATTTGCTTAGCATTGTTTTTAAGTGTGAAGATTTCTGTCATCTCTTGGGTACTGACAGATGTAAAGATTTTAGTCCATTTGCTAACTGTTAGCTAACTGCTCTCCTCATCTAGTACCTCAGATGTTCAGGATCTGTATTCCCTCATACGGATTATCAAACCTGGTTTTGTAACAAAATAAAGCCTGTGTGTCTATCAGCTCTTCTCTCCTCTTGTTTCTCTGAGTTAAATCTTAAGCAGAATAAACTGCAAGATATTCAGTGAGCTTACCTAAGAAATTCTTTTTTTCAACAGAATTTCTGGCACAAATGCTAAAAGAATGCACCAAGACATTAATTTACTACTTTTCAGTGGTACTGAGATACAACTAAGGTTAGAATATCTGGTATTCCCTGCTTGCTCACAGTGACTTTCATATAGTTTAATCAAAATCTGGGTTCTTTTATTGTGGAATGATCACTAGTCTAGGCATTAAAAAAAAAGTAGCTTAAGCCAATCAGCACTGTATGTGGTTCCAGGAAGGTAAACAAATAATAGAGTAAAATAAAACAGTAACAACATTCATGCTTTCTAACTCTAATACTTGGATTCAGCTTTCTGACCAAGCATGACAGTCCCTTCTATCCCTTGTTGGAAGCAAAGTTTGAAAGCAAGCATTGCCAGTACATTAGATTTTAAAACATGAGTGTTAGTGTTATTGTAAAATAGTTTTGCAATCATACTGTACCCTCAGGGTGCCCCTAGTAATCATGTTATTCTACCTAGACAAAATGTGAGTTTTGAAGATGGTGGTATCTATTTGCTCAAAAGCTGTTACCAGCTCTGTACAACAGACCAGTTTGATGATCAGGGTGCTCCCTATTCCATCCTCACCTCTTCCCTGCCAGGAATGAGACAGGTGAGTGTTCACACAGAGGTGAGATGGCCCATGATTTATGCAGGTGCAACATCTTGCACATCATGTTCTTAGGCACAACTACAAGCATCAAATCAACATATGGTATGAACTATATATGAACTACATGAAAACTACGTAAAATCCACAAGACCCTGGAATGTAAATCTGTGCTGTGAATGGCAATGGTCGCTACTAGCCAGTCAGAGCACTCTTCTGCATACCGTAATACTGAGAAATAATTGAACACTAATCACATGCAAGTTAGAATAGGCCAGCCTTCATCAGAGCACAGCGATTTACGTAGCTGTTGTAATTATACACTATCCTAGCGTTCCGTGTGGCAGAGGCAATTTCATTACAGTATAATGGAAAATAATTTCTTTTTATTGCTTCTGCAATGTCTATTTCCCCTTGTGCTTCTTCTATCCAGGATCCCTTAATGCATCTTCTTTCACACACACTCTTTAGAAAGCTGAGTAGGATATTCTCCTGCACACCCACTCCTACCAGTGTATGTGCTCTGCTATGCTGTTCACCGAGACTTGCTCCTCAGAAAATCAGAGAGTGACATAAAATAAAAAAGACACAAACCTGAGCTATTGACTCTGGGTCCAGTGGTTTATGGTCATTGAAACCTGTGTACTGACCAGATGATGTAGATCTTCTAATTGGAGGGCTATCAATCTTCTTTAGAGAATCGTGCCTACTGATGTTAGTGAGACTGCCATGTCCAGGTCTACGTCGCCTTTCAGGGCTGTCAGCATTGAAGCTGCGATTTTGAAGGAGGGCTCTGGGACTGCAGTGAGTTGCCAGGTTGGGGGAACCTAGCTCCACGGACGAGTTGGAGAGAGGGTGAGGTGGGTGTACGGGGCAGTGACCGTCACTGCTCCTGCCGGGGCGTCGTAAAGGAGGTGGAGGTTCTGATCTCTTTCTTTGCCTGCACCAATGAAGAAGTGGTTATGGGACAAGTTGTAGTGACCCACCATAAGCACATGGAAAATTAATTGCTGTGTTACCTGAGCTGTGAGCAGTACTACTGAAAACATGTTATGCTCAAGCTTACCTTCCTAAATACACGTCAGAGTGACGGTCAGTGGGAGAGTTCATGTCCTTTGATGATGACTTATCCTCAGTTATGGGTCCGCTGCTGGCCTCACTATCTGCTTTTTGGCTCAGTGTATCTGAGAAAGTATCATCCCTGAACAGAACACACATGGTGAGATGAGAAGTCAGCCAGTTAAATGTGACAAAGAGCATCCTGGCACTCCTAGATTTTAATCCCCTTAAGAAAAGCAGGCACGTTATAATGCACTGCAGCTCCTTCATGTCTCCAAAAATTACTTATAATCCTTCTGTTTACTGAACTCTTTATATTTTGAGTGTAACCTTTCTGTAAAGAAGAATTTTGTCACCCTTGGCAAAGCACATGCTTAATGCTGTAAAACAGGAGTTCAGGGCTGCATTTCTCCAGCCCCTGCTATTCTGAATTTAAACGTCAGCAATTGCTACAAAGAGACAGTCAAATTAAAATAGGTGCAGCAGCATCTGTCTCTTAATGTACTGGGAACGTATCCATAAACAAAGTATCTTAGCCTAGTAGTGACTTTTGATTAAGAGCTGTCAATTCAGGGCAATAAAGACAGAGGCATCCTGCATAGAAGGCAAATGTTTAATCTATCTGAGCCTTCAAATTTCTGTCCCATTTGGAAATCACTTTGTTAATTGCTTCAGCATGCTTTACACCCCACCAGTAACCTAGTCACACCAGACACTGCTTACATATCCTGCACCACTATGTACTGGTGAGGGACAAGGCCATCAATTCCATTGTGCCTTCCTTCCCACCAGTCTTCAGATGCTCGGTGATAGAGCAGAAGGGAAGCTCCTTTCTTGAAAGAGAGTTCTCGTGTAGATCTTCCAGCGTAGTCAAACTTGGCTATAGCTTCTATGGGCTCGCACTCTGGGTAGGGAGGGAAGAAGAACAGATACCAGATTCCACACTGGCTTTCCTGCTCATTTTGGTTTCATAGAACCCATTTATTACATTTTCTCAGTGCTCATTCTTATTGAGCAGAGCTGACAGAGATCAGCTGAGCTAAGGCAGACTTCAGGCTGTAGTTATAATATATCCCTTACAAAGAAACACAATTAATCTGTGCCCCAGGTGTGAAACATCTGGGTTGCTTTGCAAGCTGCAGAAAACATAACAGCATATTCAAATGTTACAACAGCTGCTGCTGGGAGAGAGGCCTCTGCCTCCTGCTGCAAGGACTCCTTCATGGCTGGGGAGTGGGATGGAGGCCAGGCAATGAAGACCTCTGAAAACAAGATGAACAAACTCAGATGAATAATCAAGAGGCCCAAGGAAGTGTGATAAAGGAAAAGTAACTGTGAGTGCCTTTAACATCTGCCGTGGCAAAGGAAGGAAGACAGGATTTCCCTGTGTATGAGTAGGGCTACTCTGCCCAGTTGGGCTATGAGATTTCTTTTATGTGACGAGTATGCAGACCTAGTGAAAACCTAGTGTTTTACACAACACTGAAGCCTAGTGCTTCCTTAACTTAATCTGCTTCCTTAACACTCTTTTAGAGTGAGGCAGACAGCTCCAGACTGCCTAAGGATGACTCCTCCACAGGGGTAGTCCCTGTGTGGCCTGAAGTTGCCTAAGACAGCTCTGCCTGCTCCAGCATCCCGCATTCCTCTGGTTTCTGCAGGGGAGGCTGGTTGTTTTCTGAAATCAAACATTGATTACAGCAGTCCTGACTAATCGGTCAGCATGCTAGTAAATTCAGCCTTACACGGGTAATGGACTCCATCCTGTAACCTACACTTGGGTCGGAAACCTACTGATGTCAGTGAAGGGTCCCTGCTGAATGTCTGCCTGCAGGTATCTTCAGAGCTGTGCCCAGGCATCAGTGAAACAGCTGTGATTTTAACAACCTCCAGTTTCTTCTGCACAAAACCAAAACCACCTGAGCTCAAATAGATCAAAAAATTTGTCATCACAGACTCAAAACATAAGAAAAACCTGCAAAATACAGGTTTAAAAATCACACTTTGCTGATTCCAATAACTCAGAGTCCCCCAAATGACAAATTTCTTTACATAATTTGAGCAATATTTAGATGGAAATTAACATCTGGGCTAATGACTAGCATAGCAACTTTCCGTCTGGTGCAAATTAAAATTGCTGAGGTTGTAATTCCCCAAAGAACCAGGCTGGTAATGAAAGCCACTGTGCCTTTATGACAACATTTTGCACAGGAATGTCTTTTTAAAATTAACTTCATCCTGCAGCATGAAAACATAATGATAGCACCTTTATTGAGGTTATAGTTTGCAGCTCATTTTTTAAATAACTTGCCCAGCCTGCAGAAGGGTGTCTTGTGGTTTGCTGCTTCTGCAGTCATGCTAAGAACTCTTGTCAGTGGTGAACTGCAGGGTGTTCAGGGCTTACAAACTTGGAAACTTTCCAGAGATGGCATACAGTGGTATGGGGAATTCACTGTTACACATGCAAAAGTAATGTACACTGGGAGAAATGACCTTGATTATATAAATGCAGTATATAGCAATAACAATATTAATTCCTGAAAATGCACCCAACTGGATGGCTTGCTGGCAGGCATTCCCTGGTGGGTGGGTGGGGGGGTGACAGGTTTCTTGGTTTTATGTTTTTAAGCAAAGAAAATGTAAAGATGACATAGAAAGAATCATTCTGGAAAACTAGGAAACCTTTAAACCTGCTGGTGTGTATATTCTAATATACAATCTTGCTTTCATTTCTAGATGCTCTGTCTACAGTCTTTCTAACAGAAAGTACGGATGTGACAAAGAGACTACAGGCATGGAAAGACACTATTGCCAAATTAAAAGAAATAAAACTAAACAGATCTTTATCTTGCATCATGTTTAAGAGGGCAATACTAAGCTGAATGGCAATAATGTAACACTGACAAAAGAATGCTGTTTTTACACATATCATGCGCGTTGCTTGTGGAATTCATTATAAGAAGGTATTACTGGGATCAGGTAGGACTGAGCAGACGGCTGTATGAACATGCTGTTCTCAGACTGTAGTTGTTATGTTATGGGTTATGGAAGAGGGGGTCAAAAATTCAGAAGCAAAAGCTCCCAGGTTTCAGAGAGCCAGTCAGTCACTAACAGGTAATACTTTAAAATGCAAAAAACCCCAACCAAACAAAAAAGCTTTATAGCAAGTAAGAAAATCCCAAATTTCCTCTACAGAATTTCCTTTGACATTCTCTGACTGTAATTGATAATGGTCATGGATACCGGATTGATTGATAAACCCCTACACTGAATAGCTATGGGATTTCCTGTTTCTCTGCTAATTTCAACAGATCATATACTATCCCACATTTGAGTATACAGATCTTTTTATTTACAAATTAATGGGCTAAACTAGAAATAGTTCTATCTCCCTCAGTGGAATTACACTAATCTAAGCGTGGTGCACAATGGGAATCTGTTTTTTGTATCCTTCCATCGCCTGCAAGACTCACATACTTTCTCAGAGGTCTGAAGGAAGTTGCCCCACTGGACCAGCTGTATGAATCGGTAATGTAACCATAACGGATGTGACTTCTGAGACATGTTCGTTAGATTGCCTGGGTAACAAAACCCACCTCCTCAGAGAGGAGTGCCCACTAGATCTGACACAGTTTTCTTAATAGAACCAAAAGTAAGTTCAGACAGGTTTTATTATTTTGAAAGGGGCATTTTCTTTGCTTGAATGTTGCTTTCACATGGAGAGAACTTTCCTGTAGCAAACAGTACTGAGACTGTACTTAAATAGTAATTCACCTTGTTATAGGTCAAGCCTTAATAGTTAAAACCAAAGCACCATGACAGTTACTCTTAGAAATAAATGCATTTTGAAAAGCTAAACCATCTAATATCAAGGTTACTGAATGACAGACAAGCATTTCCAAAAAAGCAAAGCTGATGAAAGCTGTATTTGGGATTTGTAACTCAAATTCTGTGTGGTACTGAATGTCTAACAGTAAAACTGACAGCTCAGAAGGAAATGGTAATTGCACTGCTCTGTCCATACCTGGGGGTATTCGCCTACAATATCAAGAAGTATTTGATGACATAGGATCTCACCAGCTATCATCTCTAGTGACTCAGGCAATGCTATGGAAGTGAAAAATTAGGTCAAACTGAAGAACTGTGGGAAAAACTTCCACTTCTTGGAAGAGCAGAAAGGGCAGAAGAAACATAAGTGCTAATTTTACTTTTGGGATTGGGATGCCAGATGCAGTACTAACCTCCCTACAGAGGTGATGGCACTGAAGTGCCACTGCACTGCCCTCTACGCCTCAGGGCACAAGGAGCTAAGGAAAAGATCCACTGCACTTTGGGGAGGGTTTGCTGTTGCTCTGCTCTGCTCTTGTTCAGTTCTCCCTGATGTACCCTGGCTGTCCGGAATAGAGTATGTCCTTGAACTCTGTGGGAAGATGCTATCTCCCAATGTCTTTATCCTCTTTTGCACCCCATCAGAGAACAGCAACTTTGCAATCTCAAAGTCCTGTCCTCTGGACAGCAGTTCTCTGACTAGGGAATAGCAAAAGCAAAGAAATGTTGCAAGGTGTTGACAGAATCTGGCAAAATGTAGATCACAGCATGCACTACTGAAAAGCAGGATAATTACGATGTGCTGGGGACAGAACAATAACTTACAGTCTTACATATCCCTGTAATTTTTGTTTCCTGCCGAACTACCATCTCAGTTTTTACCCTATTTTTATGAGATATCTATGAACAGTATGATATTAATTGTATGTATGTTTTCCCAGGAGAAACCCATCTATTTAACTTCCTCAGGAAATTCTCTCTTACTTCCTTGGAAAACAAACCTAGTCACCCTTTTCCACATGCCTCCAACAAGAATAAAAAAATCTTCAGCAAATTGAAGGTAAAGGAAATACACTAAAAAGTGCTTCAGCAAAACATGAACAATATCCTTTGAATCTTTACTGCAGAGGCACTTGCAGGTAAAGGTTCTTCTGCAGCAAAATTACAGATAGATATTTTTTGTATCTCAGCTTGGGTACAAATATTCTGAACTTCACAAATTAAATTTCATTTCCAGATTTAGGAGAAAGAAGGAATTTATATGTTTTACTTAACAGGGATACTTTCTGCACATCTAAAAAAGACTGAAAACACTACAGTAAAATGCATCTCCTTCTTTTCTCTTCCCTTTCCAGGATCAACAGAAATATATGAATACCTGTAACCTTAGGGGAAAAAAAAGGCAATCTAAGCAGTTATGAAGTATTTATATATTGTCCTGGTTTTGGCTGGAATAGTACCACATGTCGGATCAATACAGCAGCAATGTTGCGCCTCCCTTTCTCTCTCTCCACATACAGCTAGCAGTGATGCATCCAGCTTATAATCAATGAATCAATCACGTTAAACACCCAAAATACTCCAGACCCTTTAGTAAAGCTTTTTTCTGTCCATCACAGGTCAGTCAGTGACTCTCACGAAGTTCAATATACAAACTGAAGAATTCTCACCTATTCTCATGTCTGGTGTCAAGAACATTTTTTAAAAGGAATTGTCCAAAGGGCAAACACATGACTGTATGTGCAGAGATGGTGAATACATTTAATTTTAAGCCTGTAACCTACATTAGAAAAATGTGCTATTACAACAGAAAGCCGTATCCATTGAAAAAAATGGGTTTGGGCTTGCAGGCTGGGAACCAAAGACCAACAACGTTTTGTATGTGATTCAGGCTTGCTAACCTTTATCTCTGCAGCAGTATTTCCCTAGATTACAAATATTTTTGTGCTAACAATTATTTAGCTGTAAACACAAATGTCCACTTCCTTTCAGTACTGCATTAATTAAGAAGGTGCAATGGGGCAACTAGAATTAAGTTGCTGGCCAATATGGTGAACAAAAAACCATGTCTTGAACAGTTAAATCTTTTAACAGAACTTGACCTGTTGACAGCTATTCTCTTCAGGGTTTGTCTTCACCAGTGACACAGTTGTAACACAGGTAGCACCACAACACGAATGTAAAACTTTTACAACAACAACACAGTGGTGGTGTAGTGCCCATGATTATCAAGGCACAGGTGATGCACTATGAGATGCCATGGTACAGTTCCTCTGGATCCTGCTGATGTTTTAACATCTCCTAGGCACAGTTTTGAAGTAACTGCTTTTGATTGCTGCTGAAAAGCTGTACTTCTTTTCCATGCCCACTTGGGCCTTTATCTCTCAGTTTGGTCACGGGACCCCAAAGTTGGCCCCAATATATTGAAGTGATGTGTCACCTGCATTTCACTACTTCTGCTCTAAATGAGAGATGGACAGACTTCTTCAGCTTCCACTCTTGCTTAAGGCATTCAGTGGAAGAAGGAGCTCTTATAAAGTATACCTATACTGTATTGGGAAAAAAAAAAAGCAATTATGAGTTTGTTCACACCCAATTAGCAAAGCTGTGTTGTAGAAAGACAGTGGGTTTAGCTATACAGAGCTGGTCAAGAAGAACCCACGCACAGGCTGTCTTGTACAACTGTCAGTATTCCCTACTGCTGGTGCAAGCACAGGTATACACCCCAGGGAGAAGGTTAACATTGACTTCTCTCCTATTCTCAGTTTTTCCCCCTTCTGTGACGCTTGCCCACCCAACTGTCCCTCTTCTCCAAACAGCTGCATGGATAGAGTCTGCCTGTCCCTCCTCACCTCGGCAAAGAGCAATAGACAGGCAATCTGTCACTGACAGCTTGTCTACGTGACAAAGCAGACGGGTACAGCTAGAGTGGAATTATTGTTTACATTGTTCTGTGTGCAATGGGACCAGTGTAGCCAGGTTTCCTATAGATACACCTTCCTGTTCCCCTTCCCTGTGGCAATTGTCCCAGCTCCGAACCAGTATCCCTTATGACATCCTTTATTTAAAAAAAAAAAAAAATCCTGTGCTGTAGTTCTTTTCCTCCCCTTTCCCCCTCTCTGTCTCTTCCTCTTTCTCCTTCCATACATGCTCTGAGGCAGCTTTTGTTTCTGCTGGTGCTAAGTGCATGTGTTGTGGTTGCTCTGTCTGGGTTGCCTGATATTCAGTGAGCTTACACTGCAGGTCTTCTCTACAGGGAGTGTTATTCTGAATCCTTCACCTCTAACTGGCTACTAATTGTCCGGAAAATGGTAGTTATTTAACAATTTTGACACCTCCTTCCATATGTTACATTTGCTTGAAACTGGGCAGAAGTTACCAGGAGGCACATCTGAAGGATGGTCCAACTGAAATACATCACAGTCAAATACACCTTCAGGAAACCTGACTAAAACGAACTGATATAATAGAGATGTACTAATTTTTTCATGGATATCTATTGTACCCAGTACTGTCAGAGTATATGTGATTAATATTTACAGCAAATGACTATTGTTCAGAAGTTTCACTGTGGGGGGATACACACATGTTTTTCAGTAGTTATAAATCCTTTAGATGGAACAGCTTTTAAATTTGTATCAAAATAGAGCCCACTGAATGGCAAATATCCCTTAGCTGAAATATTTAAAGAGACACTTTTGATTAGTTTTTGCAGACAACAGATAAAGAGTCACTAAAAATGTAACATTATATCAGAAAATAATATCTGCTGACTGAAATAGTTTCTTTCTTGCCCTTCCTGTGACTGGGCAAATCAGGAGAAAACAAGGAAACAGCTGGTCAAACACAGATGAATCAGAGTGAAAAAGCACACAAACAGAGATTAAAGATGCCGGCTTTGCTACAGAACACCAGGACTGAAATACCCTTCTTTCAAATATGACATAATTAGGAAAGAAAGAAGGTCTCCCGCATGAAACACCTGTAAAACTTACTCCCATCAAAGGCACAGTAATGCAACAGACATACCGTCCTCACTGGTATGGGGCTCTGTACTAGCATCCTGGTCCACTTCCTCTAATGTACCATGTTCGCTGTATGGGCTGTCACTGAAGGAAAACAAAAGGTTGAGCAGAGAGAGAAACCACACATATCAAAAATATGCCAACTCCATGAGATTATTTTAAATTATTCTTATAACGTTATAAAGTTATCTGCAACATAATTCTCATGATGTGCTATGAATGCACAATTACTGAAGAAGCCCACACAACTCTCCTTCAAACAACATCTTCAGTTATTAAGAAGTTTCCAGAACCTCTGAATTCTTTCATTTATAAAAAATGTGTGTGTGTTGCTAAGAGGAAAGGAGCAGGGGGGAGGCATCATAAGCTGAAATTCGTTAAGGTGGTTCACAGCCAGAGAGCCAGTTTCCTACCTGGCTGTGTGCTCTGCACAGTACACCTGGAACACTGGCTGTATCTGGCTGAACACAATGGTAGCCTCCAGCACAAAATGTTGTAGGGAACCTCATTGTAGTTGCCTTTGCTTCTTTGGTTTTTTTATAGCTAACATTTTACTATGTGAACCTAAATGCCCTTCTCATTTATCTTCATACTTCTATTGTGTGCGAAAGTAATTCTGTATCACAGGAGTTATCCAGACAAGCAGACTAATGATTTTAAGGAGATAGAAGGGTAATGTTCTGACTTACCAGTAGTCATCTCCAGCCATGCATTTTTCATACACTGGGCCATCAAGTTCTTTAGCATCTGGAAAAATAGCCTCATGATGGATGATGATAGTTTTGATTATCTCATTCACATGTGCCTGACAAGACACCTGGTCTTGTATGTCTGGAACAGG
The DNA here is from genome assembly GCF_031877795.1 of Strix aluco. Taxonomy (NCBI): domain Eukaryota; kingdom Metazoa; phylum Chordata; class Aves; order Strigiformes; family Strigidae; genus Strix; species Strix aluco. The sequence goes on from NC_133935.1 coordinate 51,057,151, forward strand.
CATCAGGGTTGGCCCAAAACAAATGGCCAGGTTGTACGGATCCATCATGTTTTCATCACTGTACTGTGAAAGGCTGTTATAAGAAAAATCAAGAAAAATTTACTTTTCCACTGAGTAACCTTATTCTGAAAACTGAAGGAACTTTATTTTCCATCACAATTTAGAGATTTCCTGTCCTCCTTGACACTTAATCCCACATAAAGTAACAAAACAAAAAAGGGGATTTCTTCAATAGGCTATATACACATTATAAAGTGAGTTTATAGCACATATATGTATGTATATATAGTGCTCCCACACTATTGTGTTTAGTGTACACTGACCTAATTAATGGGCTAATGTAAAATGCATCAACTGCTGCTGCTTCTATCTCATCAGTGCTTATCCTTGGAGGCCCAAGTGGACTTGATGCAAAGTGGGTATACATGCCTATCATTCTCATCAGACCTTGATGCATCTCTCCCATCAAATGACTATATAACTTAGGCAGACTGAATTGTCTTCTGGAGGCAACTAAGTTCCTGGATCTTGCAAAGACTCTTGTGACTTCTGGTTTCTGTTTTTACCATACAACCTAAAATCCCTGAGCACCTTCCCTTCTGTCCACAAACTCCCACAAGAGTTTCACTTTGGAAGCATCCAAACAAAAGGCTTTGATTGTTCTTATTAATCAACTTTTGCAAGCTCTCCTTTCCTCCAGAAAACGCAACATTACTAGCTTTTAGTGGAAATGATGGCTTTTGAATGGTTCTCTGCAGGGCCAGTCAAACAAAACCTGAAGTGCTGGGAAGTCCTTTACCTCAGTGTTGTTTGGCACTCTGAAGCAGCATATGAATTGTTATGTCTGGTTGTGTTTAAATACAGCATCATATTCCCTTTAGAAAGGGAACTTTAGAGAGTGTTTTCCATGTAAAAGCAATACAAACTGAAGAGGCAAACCTTCTAAATGACTCCCCTCATAACTAGCTTGTAAAACTAATCATGCTCTCCTCTTCCTTATGTCATGATTTATAACATCCTGTGTGTTAATTGGAGACATCTTCTTGTACTGATTTACAAGGTGGTTCAGCCTTTATATATGTGCAAGAATGTGTGAAAAAGATTATAACTATCATCGTGAAACATCTGAAGTTCTGCTGCTGCCTGGTAACACGCAGTGCTCCTCAGGGCTCATGGGGCTGATACTGTTCAACATCTTCATGAATGATCCAGACAACAGGATGAAGGGCACACTCAGCCAACTTGCAGATGATGCCACACTATGTGGGGGCAGTAGATATGTTAAAGGTCAAGGTTACCATTTAAAAGGACCTTTACAAGATGGAGGAACGGACAAATGGGGATTTCATCAAGTTCAACAAGGATGAACGCAAAGTCCTGCCTGTGAGATGGAATACTCCCATGTATTATTACAGTCTGGAGCTGACTGTTGGATAGCAGCTCCCAAGGAAAAGCACTGGGAAAAGCACTTCTTGGACAGGAAGTTGGACATGATTCAGCAATGGGTCCTCCTGCAAAGAAGGCCAGTTGCATATGTGGCTCTATTAGGAAGAGCAGAGCCAGCAGGTCAAGGGAATTGATTACTCCTCTTCCACTTAGTGCTCATGAAGCTGCACATGAGGTATGGTGTCTAGTTTTGAGAGACTGACAAACTGGAGCAAGTCCAGAAAAGGACTACTGAGATGGCTGGGGAGCTGGAGCATACGGGTTTTAAAGTGAAGTGGAGAGAATTGGGTTTGTTCAGCCTTTAGAAGAGAAGGCTAGTGGAGAATCTAGCTGCAATCTTCTACTATCAAAATTATCAAAAAAGAGAGAATCAGACACAGGTGCACAGCAAAGGGATGAGAAGCAACAGACACAATTCACAGCAAGGGATATTCCAACTGGAAGCAGGAGAAAAATTCTTCACTATAAGGTTGACCAAGCACTGGGTCTAACTCCATCCCCTGCTAGATGCAGGAGGAAACATGGTAACAAGTGATGAGGAAAAGGCTGAGGTCCTTAATGCCTTCTTTGCCTCAGTCTTTAATAACAAGACTAGTTGTATTGAGGGAATCCAGACTTCTCAGCCAGAAGGCAGAGACTGGAGAACGACCCCCCTGCAATCCAGGAGACAGTCAGTGACCTACTGCATCACATAGACACACACAAGTCTATGGGACCTGATGGAATACACCCGAGGGTGCTGAAGGAGCTGGCTGGGGTGCTCACCAAGCCACTTTCCATCATTTACCAGCAGTCCTGGCTGACAGATTGGAAATTGGCCAGTGTGACGCCCATATATAAGAAAGGTCGGAGAGATGATCCAGGAAATTACAGGCCTGTCAGCTTGATGTCAGTGCCCGGGAAGCTGATGGAGCAGCTCATCCTGAGTACCATCACACAACACATGCGGGACAACCAGATGATCAGGCCCAGTCAGCATGGGTTTATGAAAGGCAGGTCCTGCTTGACAAACCTGATCTCCTTCTACGACAGGGCGACCCGCTTAGTGGATGAGGGAAAGGCTGTGGATGTTGTCTACCTTGACTTTAGTAAGGCCTTTGACACCGTTTCCCACAGCATTCCCCTGGCAAAACTGGCTGCTTGCGGCTTGGATGACTGCACGCTTTACTGGGTAAAAAACTGGCTGGATGGCCGGGCCCAAAGAGTTGTGGTGAACGGAGTTAAATCCAGTTGGCGGCCGGTCACGAGTGGTGTCCCCCAGGGCTCGGTTTTGGGGCCACTCCTGTTTAACATCTTTATTGATGATCTAGACGAGGGGATCGAGTGCACCCTCAGTAAGTTTGCAGACGACACCAAGTTGGGTGGGAGTGTTGATCTGCTCGAGGGTAGGGAGGCTCTGCAGAGAGATCTGGACAGGCTGGAGCGATGGGCTCAGGCCAACTGGATGAGTTTCAATAAGGCCAAATGCCGGGTGCTGCACTTGGGCCACAACAACCCCCAGCAGCGCTACAGGCTTGGGGAGGAGTGGCTGGAGAGCTGCCAGTCAGAGAGGGACCTGGAGGTGTTGATTGACAGCTGGCTGAACATGAGCCAGCAGTGTGCCCAGGTGGCCAAGAAGGCCAATGGCATCCTGGCTTGTATCAGAAATAGCGTGGCCAGCAGGGACAGGGAAGTGATCTTACCCCTGTACTCGGCACTGGTGAGGCTGCACCTCGATTACTGTGTTCAGTTTTGGGCCCCTCACTACAAAAAGGACATTGAATGACTCGAGCGTGTCCAGAGAAGGGCAAGGAAGCTGGTGAAGGGTCTGGAGCACATGTCGTACGAGGAGCAGCTGAGGGAACTGGGGTTGTTTAGTCTGGAGAAGAGGAGGCTGAGGGGAGACCTCATCGCCCTCTACAACTACCTGAAAGGAGGTTGCAGAGAGCTGGGGATGAGTCTCTTTAACAAAGTAATGAGCAATAAGACAAGAGGTAATGGCCTCAAGTTGCACCAGGGAAGGTTTAGGCTAGATATTAGGAAGTATTTCTTTACAGAACGGGTTGTTAGGCGTTGGAATGGGCTGCCCAGGGAGGTGGTGGAGTCCCCATCCCTGGAGGTGTTTAAGAGTCGGGTCGACATAGCGCTGAGGGATATGGTGTAGTTGGAAACTGTCAGTGCTAGGTTAATGGTTGGACTAGATGATCTTCAAGGTCTTTTCCAACCTAGATGATTCTGTGATTCCGTGCCCAGAGATGCTGCGGATTCTCTGCCCTTTGAGGTTCTTGACTGGACAAAGTCTTGAGCAACTTGATCTAACTTTAGAAGCTTTAAGCAGGAGGCTAGACAGATGAGGTATGCCGTGAGGTTTCATGACTTCATTTGGCCAAGCAGGCATAATTGCATATGCAAAAATCAGAATTGGATTTGCAGAAAGTCAAACTATGGGGATGTTTTTCCTGTGGATGTACCAGGAGCACTTTGGAGGCAGTAAGGGATTTAGCCTGCTTTCTAAATTGCATTCCTGTGGAGAGCACAGATGTAGCTGACACGACCATGTAACAAGTACAACTTCGTATAATTCTGGTCAATCTGTATGTCTAAGTAGAGAAGAAGCTGTGATATAAGCCTTTGAGACATTCACAGTGTCACTTTTTGGGGGATGAATTCATGTTTCAAATGAATGGTTACTTTCATAAAACTTTAGATTTCTGCCCTTCTTTTAAATATTGCTTGAAAGTGGCTCAGAAATTGCTAGAAGAAAGGAAATGGGAACAGCTGTGAATACAACCATGCACACATAACCTGGCTGCAAAGACCCTGTTTCTATAGGAACAGGATGGATGAAATGGGGAAGGTCACAAAGACAGAATGAATCAGCAGAGGGCAAATTTAGCAAAAAAAGAGGAAAAAAGCAATATGAAAACAGATATAACAGGAAACAGACAATATGGCAGCAGAAAGAGAAAAGCTAGAATCAGGGCAAAGTGCACAAGAAGCAAAATTTGCAGGGAAAATACTGAGGTCAGCAAAACTGGAGAGGGCTGCGAAGGACTGGAAGAAGAAACATAGTGCAATTGCCCAACCTGTCTTTGATTTTCTCTTTGAGAATGAAGAAGTTTTTCTGAGATGATGAAGACATGAACACCACTTTCCCTTTCTCACACAACCCTCCTTCCAGCAGCTGCCTGTCTTTCACAATGTGAGGACCAAGGTACTTTATATCAAAGCATACACAGGGGATGTATGTTCTCTATACTGGTAGCTCTATTACCAGAAAATAGAAGCAGCAACACAAAGTCTCACCCTGACAGTGCCTAGCATCTAATAGTGCCTGTGCTGCTTGAATATACTAATTTTTCCCATCAGGAGATTAAAATCAGCTTGAGATAAGGAAAAAAAATCTTCACTTTTAAATTACATAAACTATTTTAAATGTAATTACAGTTTGTATTTGTTATTTTTTTATCAGCTTATTTTGTTATTAGCTTTAATGCTGTAGCCTGCACTTCTCATTTCAGACTGCACTTCTCATTTCAGACAACGCTTTAATCTGTCTTATTACAACCTTGCTGAGTTTTGGACAAATGGAATTCTAATTTTAATGAAAACTGGTCTTTTCCTTCTGTTTTCATTGTCAATTAGATCATCTTTTGTGTTAAATGGAGCTTAAATATAAATTCTACATAGAGAATGAGTAAACTCAAAGAACTTCAATACCAGCAGAGGAAGGCAGATAAAGATACAGTACCTCAGGGAATTATAAAGCACTTACTGGTTGAGGAAGGCAAAGAGGTATCTCATCACTATAAGGACCGATCTGGGCAAAGTAAGGAGGAGTTTGCGGATGTGAAGAGCCCTCTCATAGAGATTGTCTATTCCTGCAAACAGAAGAAAGTATTTTAAGTTCCCTTTCATATGACGGTCTAAAATAGCATTCAGTCAGTTTACTCAATTTACTTTGACTCTTTACCATCACATGTCCCTAGCCAATATCTTCTCATTTTGGCCTATTAGAAAAATAAGATCTAAAAGTCCTTCTTCCTCTCATTAAAACCACAAAATTTAAAAGTAACTCCTTTAAATATAAGAAGTTACAAATCTGCCTAAGCCAAACCCTGGCCACTTGCTAAGGTAGACAGCCCACAAAACCACAATATCAGTACATTAATAACCTGAGGGAACCAAGGAGAGATGTTTGCCATCAGTTTCAAATATGGATTCATTCTCTTCATTTGAATGTTCACATCAGATATAATATTTCAATCACCAAGCTTCTCTAATGAGCTTCCTTAATCCAATGTCCAGCTATAACTCTCTTAATGGCAAAGCAGGAGAAAGGCCTTATGTTTTATGGTGTGTAAGCAACAAACACAAAGATCACATGCATTTTCCCAAATGATTTTTTAGCAGTCCACCAAAATTCTTCTGAAGCAGGCAAAACAAGGTCAGCTTAATAAAAGCATCAGTTCCTAATGTCTTATAAAAAGGATGCAATATCTTGTACGTTGCTCAAAAAGATTATGTGGCTGCAAGGGGGGTAATGATGAGAAAAAAGCATAAATTGTTTTTCAGCATAAGTAATATCTCAGTTTTCTTACTCAACGTGTTTTCTGTGTAAGTGATACTGTTAGAAACAACCTAAAATTTCAGTAATGCTTTTTATGTCAGCCAAGAAAGAATGCTGCAATTGACAATATCTAGGGGAAATCTTAGCAGATTACATGAGAAATACTGTCCAGTGGCAGTGAAATGGATATTTGAAAATTTGGAAATGAGAAACAGGAGCTGATTCCAATAGCTGAAAAGCCATTTGTACCACAGAACATGATATTTAAGAGTACACATTTAAAATAATTACTTACATGAAAATGTGCTAACCGTAAACAGAGTTCCTAGTGTTTATTTGTGCTCTTTGGTATGGCTATTTGTACTAATCAGCATTTATTTGCAGATGCAATTTTGATTTATGTTTCTTAGAAGAACAACCGGTGTCTAGTAATTAGTATTTTGGTACCAAGAACTAAGCATAAACAGAGCACGTCGGCAGCAAGACTTCTGTTTACCATGCAGAAGTGCTATAGTTCATTAGGAAATGCCAGTGTGGTGAACTGAGGAGAAAGCTTATTCTGTGTTCCTGCATCTGCATTTACAGGAGATTCCACTGGCTCAGTACCACTAGTGTGATGTGGAACAGAAGATTCTGGGATGGGGTGAAACTCAGCATCTCGAGAACTTCTGCAGGAGAACAGCCCTCCACTGCTTGCATGAAGGAAGTCCATTTGGATTGTGGTGTCTATTGTGGGAGCAGAAAAGCAAAACTCCTGCAGGGGGTAAAAACCTATTCTCTAGCAGAGAGGCTGGAGGCTGGTACAGTGTCCCTGGTGAGATGTCGCAGAGCTGGTGGGGAAAAGGACTGCTGAAAAGTTGTATGATTTATAACCTAATGAGTCACACTGAACCCAAACTCTAGCTGAAAATCAGTTCAAGCCATTACACTTTCTCAAGTGGAGTATGGGACTTGAAATTTATTTTGATGTTTCTGTTAAATGTGGACTGCATGAATCAAGAAGGAGTATTTCTGGTTACTGGTTAAGAACTGGAGTCCATGGCAGGGACGTGCTAAGCCTGGGAGCTGCTTGCACAGCGAGGATCCGCAGAGTAACCACAGAGTAATCTCCTCTCCCTTTCCAGTGCATAGCACATCCTGGAGATGTCAATGCTATGTGCTCTCAGTTCTGCACTGTAGTGTCACACTGCTGTTCTGCACAGCCCACAGACACCAGTTTTAGTGCAAGGCCTTTCTCCACCTGCCTGAACTAAGCCATTCCCAGTGGAAGGAGCCTGCCTATATCTTCAGTTCCTGTTCTTCCAACAAAAACAGCTGCTGTTACAGCTAGGGCACCTTGTGAGTCTCCAGCTCAGCTGACCTTCCCCCTGACAAGCCTGTCTGTGAGTCTCTGCACACAGACCTGTAGGTCTGGGTGATTTTGAGCCTGTGTGCATGCGTGCAGGTGGATTTTCTATGGAGTGGGGCTGAGTGAGGAAAGTCCAAAGGCACTTTGGTTAAGTCTTTCAACACCCCCGCCTCAGCAGCACTGCTGAGCCATGCTGTGGCACAACTCCTCTCCAGCCTTTCTGCCCTGTGTGCTGGATGTGGGAAGGTGGAGGGAAGTTGTGATGCAGCACCAGGACTTGCCATCTGCATTACAGCCTTTCCTGGCTAATGCCTTGTGCTGCAGACCAGCCTCTTCCAGACAGTTCTGGAGACCGGCCCTGGACCAGGTTCAATCACCACTGAACTCAAATCAGACCCAAGAAATGCACTGGCCGGACTCCCAGGTGGGTCCAGCAGCTTCTTTCAGAAATGTGCTGCCTATCTGGATGCAATAGCTCTGACTAAACTAGTGAGCTAAACCAGGATGGAGCACAGTCTTGAACACCAGCAGGCAGCTACCACACAGTAGTTATCACACTCTCCAATGTGCTCATGGTCTGTGCCAACAACAAGTCTTCCAATCAGTTCCTAGACATGGTTCACAGGATGCATGAGCCAGAAACTGGTCCCAGTAGGCAGCATGGACACGCAGAGCAGGTACAGAGAGTTTGCCTGTATGGCCATGTGATGAGCTATCCAAGCTGCCCTACTAGGAGCATGATCAGTACTAAGTACTAGCAGGTCACCTCTGTACTGAAAGCAGTTACAAGCTATACATGCTGGAATGAGGTGTGTGTATTTCCAATACCTTTCTGGTAACCCAGTGCCAGTTTCCATGAAAACCCCTTTACTGAAAATCCAAACTACTGCCAAGCGGTAAATTCATGTGCTTTCCACATTGTCTCAAAAGGCCTGTTTTTCTTTCTCAGCACTGATTTGGTTTAAAGGAGATAGGTAATAATGTTACATATTTGAGTGCTGCTTTTAAATGAGGAGCCAAAATTCATAGATGCTTGTGTGTATGCAGTGTGTGAGTGTTTGGGTAGTAGGAAAGAAGGAATGAATACAGAGCCATCTTTCTGCATCGGGGCCGAAAGAATTTGCAGCTCTGCTGCTTCCCATGCAGAGGGAAGAGAAAGCATTGCTTTGCCTCCACTGGCTTTGCTGAAGAGAGCCTTGGGGTAGAACAGCCATCCAAGCTACAAGCTGGTTGCTGCAAGGAACCACTGGCAATCCCAACACTGCAGAAAGCTGGCTGTGTCTTCCCTCTTACATCACTTCTGTTGAAGACCCTCTTTTCATTACACTGATTTTCGAGAACTGTAATAAGCCCTACCTCAGCGCCCGATGAGGTATTACCCATTCCTCAGCTAAGTGCTGATATTACATGACTTGTCCTAATAACGCAATTAGCTGCCAAGAGAAACAGAAATCAGGGGATTTAAAAACTGGTTCATTACTCCAATGATATGATGAGACTCACAAGCAACAGGACAAGCCTCTGGCAAGGCCAAGCACACTGAGAACGAACGTGGTTTATCTGACTGTGGAGTGAGAGAGGGAATGGAGATCTGTGTGAAGGACACATGAATATCAACCACAAACCAAGACTACTGTCAGGTACATATCACAAATAGAAAACGGTTATTACTTTCTAGTTCCCAGTTCTCAGAGCAGAGCAAACCATTTGGAGCTGTGGTCTGACACACCTCCCTTCCAGGCCCGTCTCAGCCATGGGGGTCAAACCCACAAGCAGAAGAGTTTCCTGCCAGCCAGGTGAGAAAGTGTTTGGTGTGAGAACACTGTACTCCTGTCAAAGTGGAGCTACAGGGCAGCTCAGAGCACAGGAGACATTTATGGGGTGAAACAAGAGAAGGGGAAGAGGACAGCTTCTGGGGCTTCATGACTATAGCACTCTGTGGAAGAGCTGGGCACCTACACCCAGAACTATATTGTATTTTTATCAGACAATAATAGAGCAAAGCACCCTAATAATATAAGGTGCTTGGTTTTCTGTGTATCCATAAAATTATCTAGGCATCTAAGCATCAGAGGTGTTTGAGATCTAAGGAGCCTCCACCAGCTACTACAAAAAATTAAAAACAGAGAGCTCAGAGGACTCTTCAGAGGTCATTTAAGTCTACAGTCTTTGACTTTACCTTAATCACCTCTGAGAGATGTCTGTCCAACCTGTTCATAAAATCCTCCAAAGAGGCAGATCACAACCTCCACAAGAAGATCTGCTGAGGTGTAATCTTGCATTGCTCTTGGAAAAGATTTATTTATTTATCTCCCATGGACTTCCTCTGCAAACATTCCTTGTCCTTGAACTGGATGAATGAATCCAGATGAGACTAATGTCATTACATAAATACTTATCAGCTAGCTGCCTCTTTGTCAGCCACGGCCTAAGGACCAGTTCTCAACAGCATGAGATAGGCATAAATCCTAGCTACCCAAGCCTTAAAAGGTGTGATCTTCAGCCTCCAAGAACACTGGAACCTGTTCTGGAGAGGCAGTGTCACCTTTGCTTACTGCAGAGACATACAGAACTGATGAATGTCCACATTTGCAACATGTTTTAACCACCTGGTGACTCATGATGGGAATTTTGCAAAGGCAGACTCCAAAGTGAAACAGATCAAAAGTGAACAATCTGCCTCAGAAGAGTAAAGGAAACCTGAGAGGGGAGGAAACACAGTTAATAACACAAGCCCCCAAATACTAATAAAACAAAACTAAATTATAACTGAAGAGAGGGATGCATTCATCCTAAATAACATTAAGAAAATGTAAACTGAAGTTTAAATAAGCAACAATCCTGAAGTAGTGGAGCATGTAAAAGGCAATAAATATTCAAATATATAAATGCAGTGCTTTGGTGATGGAGAACAAAAAGACTTTTGCAAGAGAGCAATTGCTGGTGGTTTCATAATATTTTGGGCCAACTGGACAGCTACATGCCTTTAACACTCTGGTTTAGTTAAAAATGCTACAAAAGCACTGTATTTTTCCTGGTCTTGGTTCTACACATGGCCTCTCCTGCACTGGTGATGTGATATGGTTATCCAATGAGAAGATTCAACCTGGGAGCAGTCAGAGCTCAGAAACATGAGTTCTGTATTACGTATGTTCTGCCACTCTCTGTTAACAGACAACCTCCATGGGCCAATCTCAGTAGTAACAAAAGAATTGCAAACATTTGGCAATGGGAAGATGTTATTGATCAGAACATGTGGAAGGAGAAACCTGTTGTCAGCAATAAATGAACTGTGCTACACTAACAGCCAGTGCTATGCAAGCTAAGCATATTTCACAGGCAAGGGTAGCGCAATGGAGGAAGAAGAAAGCAAACAATGGTAATTTAAGATATCTCTCTCCTTTAGGACCACTGTTTTGAAGGATTAAATCCAATGTGGTATCTCTATGTGGGGGTCACTAGCTACTTCCACTTGGTGTGGTACCTACTAGTAACAGAGTGAATGCCTAATGCATATTTTACACACTCGCTGAACATCAAATGGGACTGAGTTACACTTGCAGATGTAATTTTTATGGTCAATTTGCAGCTGACAAGTAATCTACATGAATATGTATTAGTGCTGAAGTTAACAATTTGTGCCTCTTTCCACTTTGGTAGATGAGTGCAATCTAACTTGAAGATATGTATATATTAACTCAGCAATGCCACTTACAGCTCTTCCAGATCTATTTAAGAAGCCATTACAGGAGGACAAACACAACGGTCTCCACTGTCACTTAGGGAAGGAAACAGTTGTCATTTTATTGAAACTTTTTTAGGAAGAGTTGACAATTCAGAATATAGTTTTTTACTTTTTAAGTAATGGGCAATAGTCTGGAAAAGCAATAAAGTAATTTCCTTTCATAACATTTATGACTTTAGGTAAATGGGCACTGCTGGCAGGAAGGGATTGAAATGATGAAAGTCAGAAGGAAAGAAGATGTAAGTTTTCATCCATCCTGGCATCTTAATATATCAAATTTAAGGCAAGGGAGATGAAACCATAAAGAATTATAATGACCTGAGCAGAAGCTAAGCAGTCTGGGTAGTTGAGATGTATCTCCTGCCACATTGCACAGCTATGTATGTAAACGTGAACTGTAATTCATGTGTATAAGAACTCACACCAGGAGAGGAACTGCAGTTGCCCAGCAGTGAAGGTGAACTATGGCCAGCCCTAAGCACAGCTTCAGTACCCTCTGCCTCCATGTAACTCCTGTTACAAATATTTCGCTTGCGTTTGGCCCAACCTGTTTCTACAAAGGGGCAGAGAAGAAGTGTAGTGCAACTCTCCTCCCTTCCCCAACACCCTATTTTACCCTCTGGATTGCCGAGTGTTGCTGGGAGCAATAGCAGACACTCCTTTTGCTGAGAATGCAGAATTATGGCCCATAATCAGATGGATTCTTTACGTTCTGTCCTACCTTTCATGCCTACTCTGGAGAAGTAATAATTTGCCCCAAATTTTATCTAAAACAGTTCATAAGCCCAAACAGAATAACATTGTTCTCGTGAGTCTATTTAATACAAATTGCCCTAAAAGTCAGTAATTTTGCACTGTTTCCACTGTATTTGCAAAAGGGAAAGCATTGAATCACAATGCTCTATTTTATTTGGAAATATATTCATAAATGCAAAGGAATTCCTCAGTGGCTGTACTGAGGAAAGGTTCATTTTGCAGCTGTAGCCTCAGTTATGCTTGACATCCATAACTAAGTACTTCAGTTTCAAGGGGTTTTTTACTGGCAACGTTACATTTCCATATAAAATGTGTGACATTCTGCCCTGTTACAGTTTTATATGAACATTAACTTTATGAATTTGCTTTTCCCCTCCCCCCTTTTATAACAATTTCTGCCAATCATTAAAAAACCCACATTTATCTTGAAAAACTATTTGAAAGCAACTTAATGTTTATTCCTTTCCTCACTGTTTAGCAGACAGTGAATGCAATATGAATTAAGAGTATTTAAACCCTCTTAATTAAAAATGCAAAAGCTTTCTGGACTTTACATATCAACTGTGATCTAAAGAAGTTACAGTAATGTGTGTTCTCACAAGAGGAAAGGGAGTCAGGCCCTGCTCCCATTAACATGAAGACCAACATACTTAATATGTAAGGCCACATGAGCACGGAAAAAGAAGCTAAAGCAACTATGACAGGTTCAATGTCTGAAGTGGGAGAAAAATCTTGCCTAGACTGTCTTCCTTTTTGCAAGATACACAAAGCGCTAAGGTTAAAATGTAGCAATGGAAAGGGTCTTTGAGACTGAGTTTTTGATAGCATGTGCCATATAGGTGCTATTTAAACTAAACTGTGACAGGTAGTATATTCTGAAATGCTTGTTGCTTGCTTTTGTTTTTTTTTTAAAGAAAAGCATCTTATTCCCTGAAGTGGTGGGCCACTTAAAACACACAGACTAGGTACACAGCTGTAAAAACACTCCACCTCAGGCTTCTCATCAGAAGATGCAGACACACAACCTCCTGTTCCCAGTGTGTGGTTCTGGGGCTGGCTGTGGTTTCAAGGCACAAGAGCTGTTTCTTTCTCTCCTCACACCACATTCAAACCCCCCAATGTGACAACACAAAGTAAACTCACCCCAATGTGCTCAAAGAGAAAACCCCTTTTGTCCTCCCATGTTCCAAACCCACCTCTCCTCCCTCCGCTGAAGGAAAGCATTGACATGCCATTTCAGAGTGCCCCTAACAATAACCTCGTGGAAACCAAACCAAACAACAAAATCATCCTCTCCAGCTTCCTTCAAAACCTGCCAGAAACAGATCTGGAACTCTTACAACACATTATCAGGAAGAAAATACTCTGCCTTCTTCTGTAACAGCAACAGCAGAAGTCAAACCTAGCAGAACTACTCAGTCATTACACCTCATTTTGACAAGCTGTCATAGACATGATACTCCAGACTTATGACAGCTTCAGAGAACAGCCAGTCCACACCAGGATCAGATGGCAACTCCTCTTTCTCAATAACTGCCCCATTTTAAAATGTGGCTGCTAAAAGCAGTAACTTTGTTCCAGGCTATTGGTTGTTACTGATTTCAGCTCTGCTGGATGATACTATTATTTAAAAAAAACACTTGCAAAAAAATAATCCGCTGCCTAGTTTGAACATGCAATAGTTGGACATCCTCTAAGGAAACCAAGGCGTAGTGCTAGGGATCTAGTATTCCTTGTCATTTTTCTTCAAGTTCTTAATAACAGAAGACCATTTTGGGATAACTGAACTGGATCCCTCTCAGACAGTGACGCTCTAAGAGGTTGGTGGATCTCTCCCGCCTACACAGGTGTCATGCACACATACTCAGTCCACTGAACTTCTACCCCTCCTTCCAAATAAATACCCCACCCTGTCTTCAGAAGTTTCAATAGAGAATGGGAACTCTTTGAAATCATTCAGGTTCCTCTTCTTGGAACACATTTAAAAGGTTCTTTTGGGCAAATATTCTTGCATCTCCTAAGCACTCACTTGTATAATCTGTAAACTGAATACTCATTCCTGGTATTTTACAATTCTATTTAAAGCTCTTCAACACAGTGGAGTGCAATACCACCTCCATGTGTAAGAACCACCATTTATATTTTTCTTAATGATTAGTCAAAATAATAACGTCATGAAGAGATCCAATGGGCAGAATCTGACAGCAGAAATTTTGAAAAAGAAAACTGGTACAAATGTTTAACGATGAAAGTGATTAATCATTTGAATAGCTTATGCAAGAATGTGGTAGATTTTCTGTCAACTGAAGCCATTAAATCAATAAATTTTTCCAGCAGACATGCTTTAATTAATCCAGAAGTTATGGAAATCAGCGCAGGATTATTAAGTAAAGTTCCATCATCCCTGTCATGCAGAAAATCACTCAGTCAAAATGATCCTCTTTTAGATTTCAATTTCTATGACTCGCAGACATTTTCTGGGCTGTGGCACTGCAGTTAGCTAAAGCTAAACTCAGGCAGAACCAAGATTATGCTTCCTAAAGAGACAGTGTCCCCCTCAGCATCAGGAATCAGACTGTTAAACTGTGGTTTTGAGGTCCTTCAGGACTCCTCAGTACCACTGAGTCTGTAAATAGCAATTGCTGCACAAAACCCCACAAAAAATAAAACATGAAATATTGCACATAGACCTGGTCACAGTGATCCATGCATTTGTAACCTCCAGGCTGAATTACTGCAATCCTCCCTATGTGGGAAGGAAACCACACATGTTGGGTTCCCCCAGCAGCGAACAGAAAGGGGCGGCCATCTGATGGCTGGCCCAGGACACTGTGCACACATCAGTCTGCGGTTCTGCCTGTTAGGCTGAGACCCCTTTGCCAAAATAACAGAGTTTGGAGAGAGCCTGCCCTAATTAATATCCCAAAGGACTGGCCCTCATTACCTGTGAAACTGTCTCTTTCTCCATTCAGCTGAAGCAAGCAAGTTATAAAGGAAGGATTGAAAGGAGGAAATTCTTCCACAAAGCTAGCACCTCTGACCACTCCAAAGGACCCACAGGGAACAGTAAGCCTACTGATAGTTGGCTTGGCCTCACCCCTCCTCAACATCTGCAGGGATCTGTGAACTGGAAGAGGTTTTGTGCATGCCAGAGCAATTCACTCATCCACTGAGAACTTTCTAAATTACTACAACCTCTCTATGTCCAGTTGCGAACACCAGCAGTGTACAGACCCATGCAATGCTCCTCCAAGGCATCCCATTACAACCTGTGTGTTGACAGGCAGACAGGGCTCTTCCACAGACAACATTCAGCTGCTCTCCTCCATTCCTGCACTGAAGGGTTTTCCCAACAGTTGGATCGGGGGTTTTAAGCTGAGCACAATAAAGGTCCAGAACCACACAACGTCAAGCAGTTAGTTACTTATTCACCAGTGCTGACTCCAAGCTGCAGGGCATGAAAACCTTTGCAGAAAGTAATGTACCCTGTTAGCACGGTCATGACTTCATCCCCTTCCGTCTGCCCCAATGCACAGAGGAAAATAATAATGCATTTAAATTTAACTCTCTCTTGTACACCAAAAGATATTCTTCCTGCCCTATTAAACAAAGAGCTGTACTGTACATTAATCCCACTGGAAAAAGGGAACAACCACAGCTGTGAGTATGACTAATAACTGACCCAGACTGGTACAGATGGCAAACAAATTGTCTCAGAAAAATCTGTGAAGTTAGCTCTTTTTTCAGGCTGCTACTGTATATATGAAAGTAAAATTCTATTGAGAAAGAAACAGAGATTTCTACTTACTGATACAAGAAATAAGATCATTAAATCTTTCCTTAGGAAAGACAGGATTTTCCAGCCCTCGGAAATAGAGCTTCAGTACTCCAGCAACTGAGTTAATGTCATGGTTACTTTGGTCATCTGCCAAAGGATTTTCACCTTAAAAAGTAAATAAAGTGAATGAAACACACATGCAGGAGCATTTTTGCATGCAACATTTTTATAAGTGAGTGACATTTTTGGGGTTTTTTGTTTTTAGTATGTGGGAGGTGGCAATGCAAGCATTCAAGTAAGATAATAAACACTGATTTAGAAATCCCAGCCTGTGATTAAACTAAAACCGGCAGCCTAAATACAGCTTCCTTTAAATTACACAACCTAGTGATCTCTTAGGTCCTGAACTTCCAACTAGGTATTTATGGACATGTTGTGATTTACAGTTAGTAAAATAAAAAAGCCAAATTTTCTTAATTGTATAGAGTTTCTCAGACTATTCCTTGGGAACTTACATAAGGCAAATTGAGTTAGTTGAATTGGAAATCTGTCTTCATTCTGAAAACTTAAAACATTTAGGAATATGTGCAACCATTTTGTGAAAACACTGTATAGGAACTGAAACCCTAACTAAAACCTCAGCCATGAGTGAACCACATGCAATTTTAAAGACTTAATCTTTATTTTGAAACACTTTAAAATGTATGTATCCTCCAGAATAACACTACCTAGGATAAGCCGTTAACAATAAGGCAGCTGGAGAATAGGAGGATGTGGCTTCACTTTGCAAGTAAAACCAGTTGCTTCATGTATCTTGTCAAAGATGAGATCGGTTTTAACAAGGTATGTAACTAATCCTGGGGAGAAAAATCCTGTGCATATTTTTTCATGCTTTTAGTCACAAGACTTATTGCTCCAAGAGTTTTCTCATTAGCAGATGATCTGAAAAAGGTTTTTCTGGAAATTTAAAAAAAAACAGCTTTAAGACCCAAGAAAAGAGAATGTAATATGTAAAAAAAATTGTAACTAGTATTGTTTTAACAGAGTTAGTGGATTGCTGGATCCTGGTTCCCCTAGCAGAGCAATCCTAGGCTGGGTATTGCACACCACTCATGTTTAAAAAGCTGTTTTCACTTCCTGGTATCTCTCCCATGATTCCTCCTCTGAGGCTGAAGTTTCTCTCGGGAATGAAAACAATGGTTGAAAATGGAACAATCCTTTCACAGCCCGTATTCTCATTGATCGTGCCACTTTGGCAGAGGGACCAGAAAGTTGAGCACTTGTATTCTGGAAGATCAAGTAACAGGGTTCTCAAATTGCGTTAAGTAGTCTCTTGAATCTAATTAAAACCCATAATCTTTCCTTTCTGAGGATCTTTAAAATAAAATCTAGACAAATTATTATTTGCAGTTTATCATTAACAAAAGACTGAAGTTTACAGTTGATTCAGGAGTCATATGCCTCGTCTAAGCAAAACGAAAAACAATCTCAAGCTCATAGGACATAACAGGGGAAAAACATAGTACTTCATCTTAAGCATACGACTGTGCAGTACACAAAGTGCATGCAAACTGCTTAAACACCCAAGAAATTAATTACAATTTAAAAGATTTTAAAATGTCAGATATTAAGGTGCTCCAATAAATGAAAATGCAATTACCTCTCTCAAATGAATTTTTAATATCATTGACTTCCACCTGGGAACCAGACACTCTAAAAATTCCCTGATGCTGAAGACCTGCAGCAAAGATGGGAGACAGTGGTGAGAAATGAATCTAGTTTTTAAAATACTTTTAAACTCTATTTTAAAAACAAAGCTGTGGTGGTAAATGCATTATGCAGAAGATACACAAAAAAGTCAGCACAACAATGAAATGACATAGTATGTTTCAGAGTTTACCGTATAAATTGATAAATCTGATACAGCTTTCCACTATGAGAGGAATGACTTGTCCTGAATCCTGGAAAAACAAGAGCAGAAAGAGTGAACTGCAGATTGGAAAGAGGAAACCTCCCTACTCTGGACTGAATGTGAAAATGCATTTTCTTGGTCAATCCAGATGGACATACAGTGCTGGCAAAAAAACATGTAAGAAAAGAATATTTCTAACAGAGTTCTCTTCCCATTTAGGGAGGAAGGGAAAGGAACAGGTGAAGAGAAAGGATTATGGTTCTTCATTAAAATAACTGAATCAGGAAATTCAGAGACTTCATTCTCTACCTCTGCCACTGTATCTGGCTAACACTGTATGTGACATCTAAGCTCATGCATATTTTAGGGTTTTGAAGCAAAATGAGTTAAAGCAGTGAATTTTCCTTTCAAAAAGTTTGCTATTAAGAACAATAATTCATGATGAAGATGCTCCCTCTGCATCCATTTAACTTACCTTTCTTTTCCTGATGGAGAAAATCCTACATGGACCTAAATACATAGGACCTAACTCCCTGAGGTGGGTTTTTTTTTTTGTGAAAAATGTTGATCACAAAGAGTTGACAAGGCCTTACTGGACCTGCTGGATTATCAGAAATGTTCTTGGAGAAGAGGCACCAAATGACATTGCATGAGGTACCAGGTGTCTCCCTCCTGACCTGAGAGCACTCCTACGTGCTCTGCTGATTTTGCGTGTCCTGACATAGAGCAGTTGATGACCTGGCACGTTGTTTCAGGCTGCTCTAACTAGTTGGTAATACACTGGGTGGTGAACTGCAGCCACTTCGAGCTGAGCATGTGGTTCAGCTGCCTCCTCTGTAGGCACAAACGTATTGGGAAAGGGAGGTCACAGCCTACACCTCCTCGCCTGCAACTAGCAGAGCTCAGGGGAGCGTGGTCTCAGCCACGATACAGCAGCAGGTCTATAGCCACATCTTCAGTAAAGTAGAGGTGTTTTAATAAATGGGAATAAATGCTTGTGATGGGAGGGAGAGAAGATGATTATACACTAATTTTCAGTGAGTTATTTGTTTCTTTCTTTTAAACTGCTGATTTTCCAAAAGAACTGTCACAGTCCTTCATCTGTGTGTTTTGGCACTTTAAAAAAATGGATGTTTTATCCCAAGCACATTAAGGACTACAAGTCATCAAATATCTATTAAAGACACAAATCATATGATTAAAAATTGTTTGGAAAAGTTGGTGCTTACACTGGAAAAATTACTGTTTCATAAATAATAGGTACCTTTGAAATTCTTGTCTTGGAAGCTGTAATTTTTCTTTCCATATGAATTTCAAATATGTAAGCACTCAGAGAACTGATTAATTCATTTGAAAGTTTAATATAAAACCATGTGTACTATAAAACCATGAATTCAAAAGCACCCTGTAACTCAGAATACATGTTTCCTGTTACAAACTAGTCTTTCATTTTCATACTAAATTACACTAATGGGAAGTTTATGAATTAAGCCCAAGTAGAAGAAAAGCCAACTACTAAAAAAAGTTTGAAAAATAACACACAGTGAAGCAATGAAACAATGCACTTACTGAGATAACCTAACCCCTGATCTTTTGTGTACTCCATGATGTTTTAGTGGGGCTTAAAAAGACTGTACCGCTAATTATGCTACTTAAATTGTGGCTTGTCTGTCTTTTAATTTAAAGCCTAGCAAAGACTGGCTAGCCAAGAACCAGTAATGTCTGGATGAGCTTTTTCTGTTTGAGTTGTGTCATGATTCAGTAACAGCTGAATAAAAAAACCCCCATGGAACAGGTCAGCTGCTAAACCCAGGAATACTGTCATCTTCACCAACACTGAGCAGCCTGGCTCTCCAAAAAAGCAGAGTATTAGAAAACATGCACAACATGCACCCGTATCTCCTGTTAGTATACTGGTTCATGCAAAGAATCTAAAGCCTCAGAAAAGATAGTGTTTGCAGTAAGAAATTAAAAAAAAAAATTACTTTCATACCTGGTTTTGGAGAATCTGTTCAGAACCACACACCACTTTGTAGTTAAGTAATTCCCTGAAATAATCTAAACTAACGCCTTTGGATTTTGGATCTCATGACAGAAAAATAATTTGCAGTAACAATCTGCATTGACGAAATGTCAAGAACAGTGACCCTACCATTGCTGTGAATTTAATCTGATGTGTGTACTCAGTGAATGTATGTTTGGGACTAATTACCATTTCTTATGATGCAAAAATGTAAAAAGCAGTTTGGTGCAATACTGTATTTCACTAGCTGTAAGCCTTTTGTGCCTGTCAAAATGACTCATTCCTATCAGGAATGACATGGTCTTTGGGCATGGATGTTTTCCTAGGTTAGCTGCCACACTGGCAAATCTGTCACAAGGCTACCAGCTTTCTTTCCCCCTTTTTTTTTGAGAGACTAACTATGTAGGACTCTTCACTTGCAAAAGTAAGCCCTGTCACCCACCCTGTCATGTAGCATAACCCTCTTCTCTGTGAGAGAAAATAATGGGTTACCATTTCTCCTGATTTGCTCTGTGCTTCTCTAATCCAGGGGCTTTTTGTTGTGGGAGTTTCTGCTTCTTTGCTTACTTTCATCCTTGAGAAAGAAACTGTTCATGATATTCATCTCTTGCATCATGTGATGATTTCCTGAAAGTCTTTGCACCTCACAGCCTGCATAATAATATTAGTTGTACTGAGGGTGGCTGAATGCTTGATTCAAAGACAGGTAAACTGGTATGGTGCCACGGAGCACAGAATTTGTTCTGCAAAATATTTGCCACTAGGTATGTTGCACAGGAAGGAAAAGAAAATCCCTGTAACATTCAAACCCAGTTCACAGAGCTTGCAGTTAGGAATATAATTCACTGCATTTATAAATATTTTGATACATATTTTCTGAAGACTTCTTTCCCTTAGATCTGTCAGCTAGTATCCAGAGGCACTAATTGACTGTGATGGGCAGGTGCTTGTTAATCAATAAGGAAAAATCCATCATTTAAGACTACAACCACTGCAGAATTGTGCTCTGGTTCAGTTTTGCCTGCTGTACTCATACACTCATTTCTTAATGCAAACTTCTCCCTCCAGGTCTTTGAAAGAACTAATTTTGAGCCAGGCGTGAATGCAACCCGAGAGTGAGGTGGAGATGGTTCTCTTGTCACCAGAACGATACCTGATGTCTTGTGTGAGAGTTCCTTCGGCCTCGGCTAGAAGCATTATTAGAAATAAAAGTATGAAAAAGAAGAAGATAGTAAATACAGCAAAGATACAAGATCCAGAATAGCGGTGATCACAATTTCACACAATATAATAAATTCCTAAAGTCATAGGAAATCAAAAGCTGGATATCAAACCCAGGGTAATACTGCTTCTCCACAGATTTGAATACTGAATGTAATGAAAATGGCAAGCAGGAAATAGTGCTAAGTCGTGGGATGCACCACTACATCCTATCCTCTATATGATGCTAAGTTTCCTAATAAAACCAGGCTGCCAATACTGTCCCTACTTGATTAACAAAATCGTAGGGAGGCTAACATGAGAAATTAATGCCCCTCTTTCTCTCTGACTTCAGGAAGTATTATATTGATCAACTGGGAAAGAAAAGAGCCCCAGGACAGACTTAAACATAATGATCTGCCTCAGCTCATGTGAGGTAGTGACCATTATAGTAAGAAGTGTTGAGATCAGCCACTGGGGTGGCTGGTGCCAGTACCTTGATGAATGACTCCAAATCACCATTAAACAACTTAGCACTATACTGTGATCGGGGTCTGGGCTTCCTGTGTTTCTGGGGCTTAGGGGGAAGATTTGGAGGCCTAAGGGAAGGGAATATGATTACTGAGCAAGGTAGAATTAAGTCACACAATAAAATGAAACGTCTGTAAACTCATGGCAAAACAACAGAACATTATAAAGGGAGAAATAAACACAGTACTTATCAAATATTCCATCAAATTTAAGTGTAACAGTGATTAAAGAGTGGAGAACTCTCCTATTAAGAACACATTACTTATGGATAAATATTGATGTTCTTATAGATAAATATTGACACCTTTATAGTTTTACATATACATTTATTCCAAACACAGCACAATCAGAATGGCCTTTTTTGTTGTGGTCATGCATGAAATGTGCAGCAACCACTGGAATTCATCCTGCCAGCTGCAGCAGAACACAGGTCACTGGAAGCACCTCTTATCAAGCAGAAAAGTTGTTTTGTGCTGGAGAAGCTTCAAATGCAAATTAAAGCTGCTCAGCATACTCCTAAGGTGCTTCAAAACCAAGTTGACTGCATTTTCAACTAGAGCCCGGAAGGTTAAATAGCTTTAGCCTTCCACATCCAACCACCAACATCTTCACACAAGAAAAGAAACACCTTGCAAATTAGCTAAAGGAATTAAAATAATATCATCAACTTGAAACAAATAAACAAAAGCAGCATAATGAAAAAAAAAAGGAAGAACACAGAGAACTTTGGTCTGCACAATGTTTACCTAGTGTGTTACATGTGATGACTACAACTGAAAGGGATTACAGGAAATAAATACTGTTTTCTAGGTTACAATATATTCTGTGAATGTCAGGGCAAGCTACATGTCAACAGCTTTCCTAGTTCCCCTGCACCAGTAGTCCAATGTTTCTATAGGTTTTTCAGGAATTAGCAAAAAATCAAATGTTTTGGAAACAGTGAGAAACAATAATGCATAGAACACTAAGTGATGGGACTTTGGTCTGTTTGGGTACTACCTGCTATTTTAAACTCATCTTTAAAGATATCTTCTTCGCTTCTACATTTAACTTTGACCTTGAAGAACATTTTTGTTTGCATTTCTTAGAGCCTGGAAACTTAACTGAACCCTGAGGCAATAGGCAGGTCTCAGCTGGAACAGGGGAACTGGTGCTGAGGAATGGACAGTCAAGCCCCACTCTCTCAGAGTTTCTTTAAGTGACCGGCTGTGAGAAAAAAGGTAAGTTGGCTTCAATCTGCTCCCCCACTTTACTAAGGTACAATCATTGCCTAAATCCATCATCTTCTTTCAGCTGCTTACACAGGAGGGAATTTAGGATGATGTGAGCCTGATGAGTCACCTGCTTTGGAGTCAAGAAAGAATGTTTTTCTCATTAGACATAATCTTGCTGACTTCCATGCATTCCTGGTAGTATTGGGGGGCAGAGCTAAGGCACAGATCTCAGAATTAATGTCAGCAACTGGGAAGAATGCTCCGATTTATTACTGCTTTTCAACTGGGGTTGTGTAAGGAAAGAAGGTGAGTAAGTCCATTTACAGAGGTAAAATGGACCGTGGAGTGGTCAGTGAAAGGTTGGTTTGAAGTCTGTAGAGATGTTCCCAGGAATATAGGTGCCAGGCAGAAGAAATGATACAAAACCAAGTGATCCAGCAAAGGCAAAGCCGAAGCCAGATCCAAATTGCTGATCTGGGAGGGCAAGACTCTTTTTTTTCTTTTGTAAAATTCAAAGATGAGGGGTGGTGGTGAGGCCATTCCTGTCCAGGAAGCAAAATGGAGAAAGAGAAGACATTGAGCAGGTATGTATTGCATGGAAAGGGAAGGGAAGAGTGAGACCAGGAAAGCTGGGCTGGATGTTATTGCCGTCACCAGGATGGGAAGGGTGGCACCCATAGCAGTGATACACACAAGTGGCAGCTGCAAATCCAAACAGTTGTCATTGCCCCCCACAGTTCGATACCCTGGGGGCTGCAGAGCTCCTCTGCGTTTATGTCTGGAGGCAGCATTGCAGGTGTGGCATTACACAACTGAAAAAGCATGTACTCCACAAAGCAGGGAGACCTAACACTGCATTCCTTCTCTTCTGTGAACATATAGACC
The DNA here is from genome assembly GCF_031877795.1 of Strix aluco. NCBI lineage: Eukaryota > Metazoa > Chordata > Aves > Strigiformes > Strigidae > Strix > Strix aluco. The sequence goes on from NC_133935.1 coordinate 51,080,538, forward strand.
CATTTAAGTATCAAACACATGGATGCTGGGGGAGGCAGATATTCCTGTCCAGAGCTAGGTTATCAAAGATGCAGCCTGTCACATAAATTCATCTCTGTATCAGGTTCTTCTGAACTGTGTATTCTGACCAAGTGAATCACAAACCATGAGAGGCAAGGTATCTTTAGCAACTGAAAAAAAATTATTCTCAGCACCAAAAAGCCCCCTGTTACTTCCAAATCTGATGTGTGATTCACAAATATTTTTAAGGGTCTTCCAGCTTGTCCTAGACACTGGCCTAAGCAGCTCACAAGAATGAGGAAGATGAACAGCCTGGTCCTTTACCCATCAGCATGCAGAAACAGAAACGCTGAATGTTAAACCACACAGGGCCTGTACACAATTTATGTAACAACGTTATATAACCTTAAAAACTTGTTCTAAAATTTATACTTTCTAAGATTTTATTACATTTGTAAGTCTAAATCAAACCAAATCAAAATATCTTACCTTGTTGTCATGTATTCAGCCCTGTGACCTAGAAAATTTCAATAAACAGGAAACAATCATTTGTAGGTTTTAGGTAGATTTTTTTTTTGTATCTAAATTACACTTCGCAAATTACTTTTAACCTTTACTTTCATGTTACCAGCAAAAGATATACAATTATACAACAAACAGGGCAGTGCAGTTATCTACCATCTCCATGGTTACATTTAAAATACAAACACAACTCCTTATGGAACGACTTTTAAGAAGCCTGTCTGTAGATTAAAGAGTCACTTGATACTGTAAATAATTTGAAGTAAAACTCCAAACAATGTATCTTGTTTGTGCTCATGTGTTTTAGTGGCTAAATCGATATGGAAATAGAGCTGCATCAAGATTAGATTACATCTCCCCTTGTGCCTAAACCCTCTTCAGTGCTGACAACACAGAGCTCTAGACACCAATGGCTTGCTATTGAAAGAATCCTTCCTCTCTTTTGTCTGTGTATTGCAAGAAAAAAATACAATGCTACCACTGGGAAACACCACAGAGAACTGCCGAGAATTGTAAAGAAGCAAATACCGTATTGCAGAAAGGTTTCTGGGTAACCTCTGCAGGAGAACAGACCAGTAAGTCAGGTATGTGCACCATGTCAACTCATGATAATGAAAAGCAAAATAATGAAACAATACGAAGGTCACAGTATGATAAATTCCAACCAGCTCAGTTTTCCAAAAGGGAGATTGTGCCCTATTAATTTATTAGCATTCTTTGAATGTGTCAGTAAAATACTGGATAAAGGAGAATCAGTTGAATTAATTTACTTAAACGTTCAAAGGCCCCTGATAAGTTTCTTCACAAGAGGCGACTAAAGCAACAAAACAGCCATGGATTGAGTGGCAAAATATTCTCATTGATCAAAAACTAGTGAAGAAAAGGGAAACTGAGCAGAATTAAACAGTCTTTTTTCATCATGACAAAAGTGTAACAGTCATTTACTCAAGCCTCCCCATTAGGACCATTTAACGTAATAGATAATGCATTTATTAATGTCTTGGGGAGATCACAGCATCTAAGGAGGCGGAATATTGTGCAGATGACTGAAATACTTTTGTATCAAGTCCTAACAAAACTGTGAAGCCCTTCAGCGGAGTTTAACCATGTTAAGGAACAGGACACACAATGGCAAATGAAATCCAGTATTAACAGGATTAAGTAAGATATTAGGGAAGAAAGAATTAAATACCTATGCAGGTAACAGAACTACAGATAATTATACTGACTCTGAAAATCACTGAGCATCACTTGGGCTAGGTCTAAGAACACCACTCAATTTGAAAGTGACACCAAAAAAGCTTGTCAGACTGCAGAAAGAATGAAAACCAGTGATATGCAAAACATAATATTATGTGCCAATGACCAGGTGCACCTGAAACACTGCACAGTACTGAAAATCCTAATCTGAAAATATACTTTGCAATACCAGAAGAGTGGGGATCCTCAGAAGATGGTACAAAGAATAAGCTCTGGGAAAAATCTCTGGCATTAATAAGGCATGTAAAGATTGTTGGCATCTATGTTAGAGAGGTGAAAAAGAGGGATGAAAGAAGAGTATGTAAAATAACCTGTGACAGAAAAAGGGTAAACCAGGAACTTCTCCCTACTCATGTAACCAACTTCATTGAGACCAAGAATCTCAATAATAAATCCTACTAAAACAAAAGATGTTATAAATCCTGAGTCTCGGCAATTTTAAACACATCTCTGATATTTAACAGATTAGGGAAAAACTATCTGGGACACAGGGGCAATTTCTTTTACAACTACTTATTCTCTTTCTTGCATTTCCTTTTGCTTTGTTCATTTGTTCATTCAATAGATGAGCCTTGGGTCAGAATTAATATGCATGTCAGTGAGCTTCCTATGTTTAGTATCAATGTCATTTGAGTATTTCTCATTTATTTTTCCAAATTTGTAGATGCAGACTCAGCACAGAGCACTTCATCTATCTCCCTTGTGCAGATCGTGGATATGTATCTGCTGTGTCCATAAACAGCAACAGACTGTAGCAGGCAGGTGATGAACTGGGACAGAAGCCAAAAGCTGTCAATGTTGTGGACACCAGACTGGAATCTGGATTTATTCAGCCTACATCCTTACACTGTACAGGTTTGAATAAAAGCAAGAGAGGGTGCCAAAGGAAAACTTGCAGTTGAGACAATCCTCTCCCTCTTCCCCCATTCTCCTCTGCATTACTTAATACAGCACCCTGTATTATTTGTCTGCTGTGTTGCTGAAATTAATGCTGCCAGAAAAGGCAGCTTGAGTGGAGCAGGGGAGAAGTTCACTTCCTACAAATTCTTTTCTATACTAGCTACAGCACGAATGTTCTTGATTCCATTGTAATTCTACCCTTTCAACAATCTCCATCCAAGAAATGTACAGAATCCAGGTCCTCCTCCCCAGGCATGTACACTGTAAAGAAGCACATGCCTCAAAAGAAGAGGGTACTTGGAACTTTTTAACCTTCAAGAATGATGCCTTTTTCTCCCAAGTATCAGCTTTGAATGGGATGTATACATTTGGGGTACTATTTGTATGTACTATGCTATGATGATGCAAAAACTATGTGCAAAAACACTGTGGGCAACACAGATTAACTATTTGGGGTTACAGCTGGTGGGTCGAAGGGAACTCTTCAAACAAAATGGTCCAAGCATGTCTGAGCATGGCAGAAGGGCCCAGAGCCTGATGGCAATTTATCACTTAGGTCACCCTGCTGAGAAGTTTCTATTTGGATTTCCTTTCATACAGTTCTTTCCTTGTTTCTTTCCAACATGCATTAGTAAAAGATTCTGTTGCCTTTTATATTTCTCCCTTCAGTAGATGATCATGCATTTTACTGAGCTTCCAAATAACAAACATTCACTTTATTTTTTCAAATACATTTTCTGTGAACTTTTGGAGGAAAATTTTCCTCTTTTTTGACTAACATCAGCTGCACATTGTTCTGTGTGAATAAACTGTTCAATGCAAGCATTCAAGAAAAAATCCTATTAAATGAAAACTTCCATGAGAAAGAACATAATGTAGTTAGTTGTCTAAAACCAGCTACCATCTTATACAGTCCAGCCTTGCAAGAAAACACTGTTTATTTCCTACTGCAACCTCAGTCACTCCCTGGACAGGGGCTTTGTTTGGGTCATAGCTACTGAACTGTTAATAGCTCTTTAGGCACCTCCACAACTGGATTTGTGGATCTGAGCAATCACATTAAAAGCAAGAAGAGATCTGATTAGCAACAGATATTTGGCAGTAAAAAGAAAATAAACTGACACATCCTTTAGAGACACTCTTTAGAGAACAAGTTTCCTTTCTTGAGTCTGAACTCTGAATCACAGACTTTAACCTTCAGGAGAGGATTTGTACTCTTTGCAGTGTAATTCACTTCCTCTCAAGTCTGTAACACTCCATGTGGCTAGTCATCAAGGCTTGCAGTGTGATTTTCCTTTTCCCATTGGTCCATGAAGAAGTGCCTGTTGGGAGGGCTGGTAAGAGGTGGGCTGGAGCTGTGTATAGTGCCTGATTCATTACTGCCCTAATTCAGCTTCACTTCATTTGATCATGGACATCTGCTGTCTTGGTTTATATTTTAAGATGTATTTTTAAAAATTGTGGAGACTGTTCAGGACAACAGATAATTCTCTGCTATCATAATTTGTAATGCAATAATTTTATATGCAATAATGACAATCAGCAGGTATAGAGCTATTCATTAAGTTTTCATTCATTCCAGTTCACAATATGCAAATACTTTGTAGAAACTCAACATTAAATTTAGACTGTAAGAATCTTGCTACTGACATCAGTGGGGTCAGGATTTCACCTTTTACCTTTCATGAATGCTCCACTGAGTTGTTAGGCTGCAAGAAGGACATTCATGTCCATGTGTCAGAAATGTTGCACTAGCTAGTCCATTGTAAGAGATGTGTCCTGGATAATTTTGTATGCTTAAAAAATATCACTCTCTCCCAACTCTTAGAAAACCCTCAAGTCAACAGAAATTGTTAGGAAGTAGAAACAGTACATTTGTCACAGCTCTTAAATCACCCTCCACTGACTGTGTCAGCTCTCCTTTCAGACACGAGATTTTTCATTCAACAGTTCCATTTCCAAATATAGTCACTTGTCTAAATGTCTGCACAGTGGAAATAAATATCTGTTGAAGAAATAAAATCAATTTATAGTGCATACTCTTGCCACTGCACCAAAACTATGGCTGGTAAAAATCAAATCTATGCTTACATAGACATAGACAGCTAAGCTTTAAGTTTTGTAATTTTTTCCTGCATACCTTTGGCATTTTAGTGGGTTCATTGTATAGTCTGAAAATCACTTTTCAGTTTATTGTGTGATATTTACCTTCTCCGAGTGTCCTCTGCAGCAAGTCATGTTTTGCTTGAAGTTTTGTGATGAGGTTACTACCTTCCAGATATTCTCTGAATTTCTGTAGAGATGCAGATCAATCTATTACTATGTATGGCACATAAATTCCAGGAACTTCTGCATGATTTTTACTTCAGGTGTTTGGTCTGTATCACATGAATGAGGAAGCAACCAACATACCATGAAATAGAATTGCTCTGTTTCCTGCTGGTTAGCTCTTCTTTTTGCAATGCTAGGCTTACTCAGGTATGTCTCAGAGACTGTTGACTTCACAGACTCTGTTGAGCGACTGTGCTGGAAACACTCTGACACATCATAGTCTTCAATGGTGACCATATCTTGTATTGTCTGCAGGGTAGCCTCGGTTGTTTTCTTAACCTGGTGTTTAAAAGCATGATTTGCCAAATGCAAGATAAATATATATCAGAACAGTTTAGAAGGGAAACTCATTACTCAAAATAATTCTCTGTCACACTCCCCCAAACAAACTGGTGTGTGAATGTGAAAAATTAGGTGCACTGTAACAGATACCTATGTAACAGAAAATGACATGATTAGGTTTCCTATCTAGTTCTCTGCTTTACCATGGTCCAATTCACAAACATGGATGTACTCATTTGTTGCTGTATAGCATTCTCAAGCATTTGTTTTCTGAAATTAGAATTGAAATGTGATATGATTTGATTATGGTCCCTAATCTGGGATGCAATCAGATGATACACTGCTCTGAAGGGTCAACTCTCATAAGTGTGGTCAACGTGTTAGATTGAATATGTACATCCACAGATCTGGCTGCCAGAACAACATATTCTTCCAAGATAAAAATCTGTTACACTGTTCTCCAGAGTGCTATGGTAAGGACCACAGTGATGTTTAGACTGCAGAAGTAGAATACACAGATGGAGGAGGGGGCTGGAGAAAGAATGATTTACACCAGCCCCACAGTACTTCCTATGAGCGATGGAGCACCATTGCTCATAGTGAAAACCAGGGTATGGAGGCCGTGGAACAGAGGATGCAGTGTTTCCACAACACAGTAAAGTAATGGGCAAGATTCACAGGGATATGATTTACCTCCCAGTTCTGCTTCAGAAGAATCTCTAGTAGAGTCAGCTTAACCAAATCATTCACACTTCTATAGACATCTCCAGTGTAGGCAAATATCCCTTCCATGCTAGACAACATGATTTCTCCCCCTATGACCTTGTGCTTCACTTTACTGAAAGAAATAATCTTTCTTCTTCCTTTTTTGTCTTTGTTACCTTGAGATACTTTCTGAATTCAAATGTTTTTTTTTTAAAGACTACTGTACATGTTTCATGGACATTAACACTTTGTTCTAGGCATTCAGCACATAATATAGAATGAAAAAAGCTGGAATCCTGAAAACTTATCAGTAAAGTACACCAAGAAATTAAATTATCCCTATGTTTTAATTTAGGAACAGATTCTCATTTAAACCGAGGGCCTTTAACACTGCCTTAAATGACATAAAAGTGCAATTTATACCCACTGGGAGGCCTCTCTCTGTTGCCAGAGTGGGGGAAAAAGAACAGCATAGCTTTTCTGTATTTTACAAAAAAACACATTTTATTTTACCAGGTGAACTATTCCCATTGTAGGCACTCAGTACTTGTGTTTATAAATAGCTGTAGCTGAGAGCATAAGAGATTTTGACTCACATACCACGAAAGACCGTCCAAAATCCTTTGTACTACAGAGATAGCAATTTGGGGACTGAACAGAGGGTGGTCGCACAATACAATAACTGTGCTCAGTGGCTTTCTGCCACAAAACTTTAAAAATATGTGCTCTAACAAGTTTACACTGAAGCATCTGCAAAACACAGAACTCGGTAATGTGAATGCCCGGACAGGTAAAAGATGAAGTTTCCAAACCTCTATAAAGCAGACAAGGATCTATCTTAGTGTATTTGCCAGTATTTGATTTTTATAATTAAAACAGCTCATACAGATTTAAGACATTTCAGGGTCATTTACGCGCTTCTGACAAGACAGAAAACACTGCACCTTCCTGAAAATGGTGTTCAATGCATAGACCTTGTAGACACAGATCTTACCTCCTCATTTTCAATTTTGAGTGTGGCCAGTCGGGACTGTAGTTGCTGATACCTAAGCATAAGCTCTGCTTGCACAGGTTGCTGGGCAGTGACCTGACAAACCTAACAAAGAATCAAAAAGAGCTGTAAGATGCCAGGAATTAAAAAAACAGTTAACAGTCTTTGATTGCTCTCCTTAAAACTAGGTGAACTCCTGCCAAAGCTATTAAAAGTTTAATAAAGCAGACAATAAAATTAGTCCATCTAAATCTAAAGTATTTATGTGTTACAAGGTGTGGAACTGTGTACCGCATCTTATGACTACAGAGCACAGCCTTGCTGTATGGCTGCTTTGTGTTGCTGCTCTATCACACAGAAATGCAAACCCTGGAGTTAACTTCAGATAAAAGATGTACACAGGTGATTCTACATTCTACTTTGCTACTGGCCTTTGGTGTATCAGAACAGGGCACAGCTGGGGCATCCTGTATGCTTGAAATCTCCAGATGATAAAATGGGGGAGGAAGAAGGGGAAAAGGCTGCATTTCAGCATGCATAATTTGGAGCAGCTCTGCAGCTGCTCTCAAATAGCACCCACAAGCTCTGTTATGGGTGAGGCAAGCAGTGAAGATATAAAGCCAGTTCTTATACCGGTGCTGGGCTGAGCACAGGCTGGCCAGCAAATTTGCAACAGTGTCATTGTGGGTAATACAGAGTACAGTAACACAAAATGTTTTTTTTCTTGAGAACTCTGAAGAAACTCAGAACAGTGCTGCCAGTTTTGCAAAATGTTACTGCTGATCCACTTGCTTTTGGGTAGCAATTAACAGTTTTTACCAATCTCTTTGTAAAAGGGGATAAATTCTTTGTCTTGGTATATAGGAACAGAAACAGTCACTGTGGGGATACTTGTCAGTATACTGACCTCATCACCCATATGAGACTGGAACTCAAATTTCATTGGTGGACAAAAAGCAGTGGGGTACATCTCCATGAATCTCTGCTTGTCACTTCGTGGCTCCAAGCTGTCAACTGCATTTTCAATGATGTCTAAGCCCTCATGCCTGGAAGTTTCAAGGTTATACTCTGCAGAAAGGTACGTTCTTAGGGCTCTGTTCAGACTAGCGTGGTATCCAAGATCGCAACACTAAAAACACAATAAAAGGAAAAGAAAACAAATTAAAAAGGAGGAACACCATTCCAAAATCAGAAGCCACAAATTATCTGTCCTGAATTCTTCTGTTTTTGAAGTATTTAACAAATTATCTTCTAAATTAAAATACAATACTGGGGTCAAGACAATATGCATTTAGTATACTCATTCTGTTGCAAAGATTAAAGGACAATTTTAGAAAAGAGATCAAGTGTACGTGTACGGCAATATCTTTGCATTTGTTTATCAGATACAGATATGCAGTCACTGTATTTACACAGAAAAAGGCTGGAACTCCACACACAAGTGGGCTTTTTAGTATTATTGTCATAGGTAAGCCTCAGATCATCTATTTAAACCCACCCTGACATAAGTCTCCCATCTAAGTCAATGCCAGCACCAACTGAAAATGAAGCAATTCCTGCTCACCATGTCTGTGCCCTAACAAAAAAATGCACAACTGCCTCTAGCATTAGTGACCCATCTAAGACACTTTTTGATGCAACAAGAATGGTTTAACAACCTTTCCCCTGATAATGAAAATGTATTTACTGTAAACACCTTATTTCCCATGCTCAGACAGAGCCAGCAATGTACATCATGTTACTAAATGCAGAAAGTCATAATTTATGTCTTTTTTTTCTAGGGGTGAGAATAACACTGGAATGTAATTGAAACCTAATTGGTAGAACATAAAGTTGCATTTGTTCTTGAATTTTAAACATCCTCGGTTTGCATTATTCATGATTGGTTAATATTTTAGAGGAACAGCTGAATATATTTTTAAAATGTCACAGCAGTAATGTATCAAGTGATCATTTCCTTAATTTTTTCCCACATTACACAATAAACAATATCCTCAGCTTCTGCTCAGTGAGCTTCCAGGTAATGGCAGATGTATCACAAACCTCTCTGTCACCCCAATAGCGGCACATCAGTCTGCTAACAGTTGCATACAAAGCAGTGTTCTTTATGCAAACAGGAGAGATTTGTCCCAGTCAGAGGCCGATGCCTGGCTAGGGCAGTCAGGGAGCATGCTGCTTTAGGGAATCCCTCAGGCCCCCCCCCCCCCAATCCTGGGTGCCCACCAGCAGTTTAAAATCATCCTTCCCTGCAGGACTTGCAAGTTAGGCGATGCAGCTGGGTGAAGAAGCAATTTGAAGGTTTACTGTAGACTATGTTTATATGCGTACCTCCCTCACAGCTATTACAAACCCTTAGGACTCACAGGATCATGTTCCCTTCCCTTTCCTCTTACTTGTTTGAAAAAGGAGAGAAAAAGAGAGGGAGACAGACAGACAGACAGATGCACACACTGCATGGGAAAGAGTTTTCAGTCTGTTTACCATACCTAAACCTGTGTGTAGAAGAGAAAGTCCTCACACCTTGCCTTAGGGATACTAATGACTAGTGATCGAACTGCTCTCTGAAATCTGACAATGGAGGGCTGTTTTACTCACAACAAAACTTTCAGAAAGACTAAGCTTTCAGTCCTAGTGAGTATGCCAGGTACTTACTGCAGATGGGACAGTGACTCTCCAAAAACCAGTTGCTGAACCATTTAAAGAAAAAGGAAAAAAGATGTCATGTTCAATCAAACACACCTAGCTTAACCTCTCTCTTTTGCATTTATAGAATGGAAATTTGTGTTACACTTACTAAAACAGCCACTCAACTTTTATACTAAAGCACATCCATATTTCAAAGATCTCCAGCCTAAAAAATACTGTTTCTAAAAGGAAAAGTCTCTTGGTGTTTTTCTCTTGTTCTGTGTCAAATCAGATCTCATATTTAATTCACTGTCTTGGATGAAAAAGACAGACTGAAAGTGCTGATAAGAAAGTGGATCGGGACAGCTGTTTTATTTATGTGCATTAGTTTCAGAGAGACCTCATGGAAGATTAAACAGAGAGGAAATGAGAAATAGAGGGCAATGCCAGGTTTAGCATGGCCAGCTATCCATGTGTTATAAAACTACAGGCATCTAGAGCTTGAATTTCAGCTCTAGAGGATTAATCTGAGTACTAATAGAAAGCTTATTGATTTTCAATTAGAGTTGTGGCGGTTTCTGATGCAGCTTTTTTGCAAGTTGGAACATCCTTTATGCTGTGACAGTACTAAGGACTTAATTGTTTAACCCTTAATCTACTTAGAAACTATCCCCGTGGTCATCTTTTGCAGGTGATGGCAGCTTAACAGGGTAACAAGTACAGCTTCTCAGCCAAGAAGGATTCTTCAAGTGAAGCAGAATATCCTGCCAGACTAAGGCATTTACTTTCAATGCCAATGCCAGCAGAGCAAACAGGAACTAAATCCAGAACCTGAACTAATGTCTTATCACCAATGGCTCTTTGAGTGGAATTTAAAATGCCTGAATTTGGAATTTTGCTTCAACGATTTAAGTAAAAATAGAATTTGTATAAGTAAAGTTATTTTTTTAAAAGCAAAATAAACACTTATTAGACATCACAACTCTTACTTCTGCCAGACTATATAGTTCACTTTCTCCAAAATTTGGAGACAAAGATAATTTTAACTGGGGAATGGCTCTGTTACAATATCAACTCATGGCTACTCAGAAAGAAGAGTACTTTTTTAATCTGTTAGTACTAGTGATGGTTCAGAGAGTTGTATATAATGGAGATGGCATTTCTGGTATTTGTTCATTACTAAGACTAAAACTTCAAGGTACTGTCACTAAACTGCTGTCCCCACCACATCCTGTCTGACAAGGCTTGGAAAAAAAATCACCAACCTTTCTGGTGTTGCAAAAAGGTACATATGTACGCACATGCACACACACACACATGCACGTACACATGATTTTCAGGAAAAATCTGTAGAGTTGTAGAAAGATGTGTAAAGTTCAAGCAAGCAACTACACTGTTAGCCAAAATATACATGAATCTTTGAGGTTCACTAATCAGCACACCAAGGCTACAGCCTGGATGCTATCAATCTATGGGCTGGAGAGATGAGATGTCAGTTGGTGCAGTAAGACACGAAGATGAGAAATGAGAGAATGAAGTAATAGACTATGAGTTTTATTGCATTTCTGGATTCATAAAGACTTGGCTGGGCAAAGTGGAGGGAGACGAGTGATGCATTTGGGATATGTGTGAAAAATTAATTTTGTAATTTGCATTTCATTCTTATTTGGAATTAAATCTGAAGCAGTCTCAAGAGCATTTACTGTCTTTATTGTACCCCAGAGTATGTTTAGGCTTGAACAAAACAAACTGCAGTGCTTAGCACAGAGCTTCAACCAAACAACCAAGCTGCTCTTCATTTCATTTCAGGAATAATAATAATAAAATTCTAATGCCAGTGGAGAAATTCATAAAAAAAGCCTTAACCTCTGAATAAGTCACTTTCTAATCATCCTGCTACACAGACATCAACATTCAAATCAAAGGGATCTGTCTGTACGTATCATATTTATGAGAACTTATGTAACAAAGCTTGTGAGCTGCACATACTCTACCCTAGTTTTAAACTTGGTTCTATGAATGATTAAGAACCTTTACAGAATATATTAAGTTCATAATAGCTAAATGTTCCCTAACTTCTTAACCATCCAAAGCATGCAGACTGCAATTAGAGATTCAGAAACACTACTCTAAGAAAGACCAACACATGAATATTTTATTTATTCCAGCAGCAGAACTACAGTCAAATTGTTTTGATCACTATTTCCTAGCATTTATCTTCAGATCATATGACTGCATGATAAGTCTGAAAAAAGGTCCCTACCTTCCTCTTATATCCAGATAAATCTAATAAACTCAATTACACGGAAATCTTTAAGTGTATGAGTAGTAGTATGTGCCATATGGACAGATGTTGGTACTAACAGTCAGATTAGCAGGGGTGTGTATGTTGTTGCTCCTCTGAAACCCACAGTCTTAAAAAAAAGTTTCTGCATACTAGGTAAAGCTTATTTAATTTAGCTAAAAAGTAATCTTCACTACTTTTTACATGATACAAATAAAGAAAAAAAAACTAATCCTGTCCTCCACTTGAACTAGATCCTACTATATAGTCAGCAGAGAAGAATTATTCAAAAGAAAATTCAAATTCCTCTAGTACAATACACAGAGGACAGAAATACACTATGCAGATCAAATCCTGTTTATCTCCCTACTTCTTTGCAAATGTTGGTCCCAACCCTCAGCTCACTAAATGCATTAAAACATCCAGCTAAGACTGCAGCAATATTTTTATCTTGCTTTTATCTCAAGGGCTTAAGATGAACAGCACATCATCATTTTAAGTCAGAAGCCCTGATCTTTGTTAATGAAATGAAGGAGTTGAATAGTTCAGACTGAGTTCAGCTGAGGAACTGCAATTTAGGATTTTCCATATGAGTCTCATAAATGGAAAATGCAGTGGAATCCAAATGAAAAAAGGATTTTTTTTTTTTGTAAAATTTTTGTAAAAAAAAAAACAGTTCCACAACCCTCCCCAACCTTGTTATTAAAAATTTATTGAACAGTTAGTTCACTGCATTCCTTCATATATTTATCCCACTTTTAATCAGACATATTTTTCAGTAATGTAGGAAAACTTTCAGTTTCATTTATGGGCAACACCAACAGCTCTGGGACACCTAAACCCCTTCCATGCTAACTGGAATTCAGACACAGAGGAGAGGTAATCCCCTTCTGTACAGGTAAAGAGAGAGTTCAGGGAAGCACAGAAAGTCATGCAGGCGGATGGGGACAAAATAGACAGGGCAAAGAATAAAACTGCCACCACTGCTCTGAAAACTCTGAATTGTACCATGACATTAATAGATTTACAGAATAAGATAGTCTGGACTGTTGCAACATATGGCCAGTGGGAAGCATGTCTCACATTCCAATGATATAACCCCCAAATCTTGCCAAGACTCTTGCATTTACAAAAAGCATTTCCTTTGTCAAGTAGCAAACACTCTGTCTAGATACCAATGCTTTCACAGCATATTCTGATTAAATACAAATGTCTGAAAGACACTTCATTTAAACAAGCTCACAAACTGGATTAAATTGGCTCTGAAACAAATTCTGGTTGCACATGTTTACAGCCTACTCTACAAAACAGTGATGCAAAGGGCAGCTAGACTTTCCATTTAAATTCCTTAGGGAAGAGTAATTTCTACAGCCATTTTGTTAAAAGAATGCTATTGTCTACATTGGCCCACAGCTTGGAAAAAGCCACACAAAGTAGGTATCATTTTCCTGCGTTACTAAATACTGTAGAATGTATATTTCTGTTAAAAACTAGCAGTGAGAAAGCTCTAGCCTTCATGGTTTTGTAAATATATTTACATACACTAACTCCAAAGAGTGTTGTCATTGTATATGTATGCACAGAGAGCTTCACTTCTCCTCCCCTTGAAATTCTTTGTGAAGCTCTAGGTCTGCAGTTCCTCTCCTCAGCTGTCACTGCTATGGCAACCTCTGTGAACATCAATGAAATGGGTAAGAATCAGGTGCATTTTCCAACCTGAGAAAGTTTTGACCAAGTAGAAACACACACTGGAGACGTTCACTGGGAAATGTGAGCTCCGAAAGAGAAGGCAGGAGAAACAAAATCAGCATCTTTCCAACCTCTGAAGGGGTGGGGGTGCTAGGAATAGAGGAGAGGGAAAGGGACCTTTCCTTCCTTCCAGCAGCCAGGAAGAACTCATAAAGTTCACATCAGACACGACCTAACTAGAAGCTAAAAATCCATCATACTTCAAGCAGTATCAGGAAAATCATCATCAGGAAATCAGTAGGGACAACTTCTTTTTTGTGTTATTCCTGTCATATTTTCTCTTGGCACATGGGGAGAAAACATAATGTTCTAACTTTAAAAGAATGGGTTCAGCATCTTATTGACACTTTATTTTGTGAAATATAAAGCTGAAAGGAAAATCTCCTGATTATACCATACAATATTAAAATTATAAGCATACTGTAGGCAACCCATATGACTAACGTATTCCTTTGAAAACGAAAAAAAAAGGAAAGTATTATTGCTTAACAGAACAAACATAAAAACAAATGTGCCAATACTTACATCAATTAAATCCGAAAGGTCATGAATATAATACTTGAAAACAGAAGCATTGGTTGCTTCGAGGGTGAGCAGGTATTCATTACGGGCCTTAATAGATTTCAGCTTGTTTTCAGAATATTTTGCTTGACGCTAGGAAGAAGATTGTATATTAATGTATTTAATGTATAATGAATTACTTCATTTTTGGTATGTAGCAAAAATGGTAACAATTCAAGCACACATTCCTATTAACAAGAATGAATCTTAGCTGCCAGCCTGTTATGCATATAACAAATGTAATGCAAAGTGATAACTTAGTGTTTTGTTTCAAATGGGACAAACCATATAGTAAGAATTATACTGGGAATAAAGTATTCCCATCTCTGAACTGCAATTAAGTCAAGTTATCTATAACCCACTGCTAGTTTATACGTGTATCTTGTTTAATTTTCTTTCCCAGCTAGACTTCTCTGTCTAAAATCATGCTAAAGAATGTCAGAAATGCACTGAATTTACTTCAAATGAAGCTAAATAAAAGGACTATTTACTTTTTCCTTCATTTTTTCAATCTTTTTCACAGAGCTCCGTCTCTGGTGCCTTTCTTCTAGTCGAATATGAAAAACAGGGTCTCCTGACCTCCCAATCTGTTTTTCTTCTTGCTTCTCTGCCTCCTTCAGTTTGCTTTCTGCACTGATGCTCTCTGCATGATACATGTGGTATGTTTTCATGACCTGCAGAAAATAGAGTCAAAGGAGAGTTAGGACGAAATGAACAAAGGTATCTACAGAAAAATCACAGGGTCTTTGAGTAAAACATTCTCTTATAAACATGGAGCTTGGATAAATTTCTTTGCCAACAGAGACTGAGGATTTCTGTGTGCATTTTTATTTTTATGTATCTAAAATTCTAAATGTTCAGAGTGCTTTACCAAGCACTATGAATAAAGAGAAAGGTGATGGAGAACTAGTTGTAATGTAAGCATGTGAGACCATCTCTCACCCTGTCTCATTTCTCCTCAGAAGGGCCTTGCATCACTGAAATGTTGTGATAGACAACGGGGCAGTAAGCTGTAAAATATTTCAGTCAAAAGTTGTGTAGAAATTTTTTTCGGGACTTTTTTCATTGCTCTGACAGAAAAAAGCAAAATCTTTCTTATTAAACTGCAGGATTCCTGTCTTTGAATGAAAACACAAAATAATGAGCAATAAAACTAAATCTATGTCAGAGCCGTATCTATCTGACTCCTTCAGTGCTGACTTAACAGCTTGGCTGTGGACATTGAATGTTTGAAAGCAGAAGGACCCATTCAGCACTGAGGAAAGAGGAAGAAAGAGGCAACAGGAAGCTTCTGTCTGGGCGCTCATCTCCAGACAGCTGGACATCTGTCCACAGCCTGGGAAGAAGTAGCTACCAACTGTGCAGCGAGCTGATTGGGTGCGACCTAGCACCAGATTAGAACTGGAGAGGAGCCGCCTGATAAATGAGTTGTGAAGATGCTTTCCTCATAGTCCCCCAGTTAATACCTTTATCTTCCCCCTACACACACACTGGCTCTGCAGTCAAGAGAGCTTGGGCTGCCAGCCTGCAAATACATGCTCGCACAGAGCACAAAGAGGGAGAGAGACTGGTTCAGCCCATTCCTCCCTTTCTTCTTCAAGCAAGAAAAGCCTCAGCTTGAACATTGTGTAGTGGGCAGCAAGCAACCACAAATCACCCGCCTCTGATGGGGAGGGCTGTCTCTGCCCCCCTCCAGCACAGAAAGGCACTTTCCACCTTCCCCAGCCTTTTTTTTTCCTTCCTTTTGTTTGTTGTCTTAAGTTTCAAGCAAGGAACAAAGCATGAAGGCGACCTTGGGCAGCCAGTGGCCTCCTCTCTTCTTCACAGGGTGCCAGAGTGCTCTCTCTGATAGATGTTATGTTTGGGCTGAGGCCACGGAAGCCATTCACCTCCTCTGAAGGACACAGCCAGGGAGGAATCAGATGGGCTGTGTGTGTGACCCATGGAGGAGACAGAGTAGTCTGGGGGGCTGTCATGAAATATTTCCTAGAGAGAGGAGTACTTTTTGTAACTGAGTAGTTAGGTCAGCCTAAGGAGCATCCATAGAGTGGCAACACTGGGGACACTAAAGCTAGAGAGTGCGAATTTGCTGCAGCATGGCTTAGTGTGGATTGATACAAACCAACCGCATGCCCTGTCAGGTGATGGCTGAAATGATGCATATTTAAAGTCTTGTGCAACAGAAAGAAAGAAGCTTTTAGAGAACTGCAATTCTGCATAATCACGTTATGCATAATCTTATACACCATAACTGTGTATGCCACTATTTAATACTGATGCCATGCTGTTGATACAATTGAAATAGGATTGATATTAAAAATGAAACAGGCAACTCTTCACTAACTTCCTGTAGCAAGGTAAACCAGTTGGAGATACACATCAAAAAGAGTAGCCTTGTTATTTTTTTTAAAAACATGTGTTTACAGCTCTCTGTTGAAAAAACCCAAACTGCCTGGAGCAGTGTTTAGTGTTATTGTCACTGCTGCTATTTTACAGCACAGCTGCTCTCCAAGACCCGACCAGAGTGCAGAGTTCCCTGCCCAAGCACTGCCTACACCCGTCAGCAACAGCCCCAACAGCTCACAGTCCACATGGATGAGGCAAAACCCCAAAGACAAAACAAGCCAAGTTGGGAAGAGAAGGCAAGCCTGCAGAGCCTAGATCTGCACATTTCTCAGCTTAAGCAAATGGCACGTTCAGTTCCCTAATACTGTTATCAAAGGATTTCTATAGTTGTCGATAATCTGTACCTGGGGAGTCTAACTTGTATAGCCACATGGAAAGAACTACTGAAAGAGAAAAAATGCACTTAAAGAAATGATTTATAAAACAAACCTGAGAAGCACAGAAAGTGATATGGCTCTATTAAAAATTATGGGAAAAGGAAATTAAAAATAAGGTTGTGCCCTTCTCTTTTGGCCTTTTTATTCAATTTTTTTAGTGGTTCTTTACAGAAGTATACAGGCATTTGCTTTTTTTAATCTTTTGTTCTGTGTCAGCTCCAGAGGCTTTTCAGTTGGTGGGACAAGTCTAATTCATGTGTCTTACCACTTAGGAGAGTTATTTACTTTGGTACTCAGTTTTTCTGCCTGCAAAGAGGGAATAGTAATATCTCAGAGCTTCCTACCAGCACATCTCAAAGCATCTGACTTAAGTGGTAAAGCAAGGATTTGTTCTACTTGACAAAAACAGTAAGCACTGAGGTTTTTGAAGCATTTTTTCTGAGTGCTATGTAGCCCAGTGGATTAGGCATAAATGTCCTTCTGCAGCGGCTGTGACATTTTAGCCTTCCTCCCTGTTGAGTGAATAAGTGTATCACTACCAGCTTTCACCAAGAAGCTCAGATGCCTCCATGCTGACTCTGCTAACCTCACACTGCTGAAGAGTATTTCTTCCTCTCATTGCTTGCTTACAGCACATGCTACCAATTCCAGTGTCTCACTATACACCAATGGTATGTCAAGTTTTGTGTGAGGATGACATGGAGCTCATAGTCTCTATAGAAAACCAAGAAGTCTCCTTGAAATCCATGTTCTTGCAACAAACTGCACCAAGTTCTTGGTACAAATGATTCCTAAGGTAACTAAAACTGAAAAAGAAGCCCTCCCCTTGGCAGTATACTCAGGGCTGGACAACAGTCCTACCCAAGCCATGCTGGTTTAGAAATCAATACAAACCATGTACAGAGCAGTGATCAGCCTATGCATTTGACTCCTGTCCGGTTTGTTATGTTGACAGCACTGCTTATCTCATGCACTAGTGACATCATTATTTTTCAAGCCTCTGGAGAAAGCTGACAGCTCCAGCCTTTTTCCATGATTTGTCAATGTTTTTTAAGAGCTGATATTGCAGCAGCTAAACTTAACTTGAGAAAGCATTAGACAGACATGTATGGAAAATAAATGTGAACTAGCTAGGGATTTGGCTTCCAAGTATTTCAGTGCCCGCTTCCTCAACAAATCAGCTTAGAATTTGCATGCTAAGTTGCATATATGACTCTTGCCCTTAACATTATACCATCTTTTCTCCATGGAGCTTTTAAAAGACTGTTAGATACAGTAGAAGACAGTAACAGGCTTGCCTAATTCTTGTAAATAGATTTACTGTATGAAGAGTTCTGAGATTCACAGATCTCTGATCTGTCAATATGTAACAGATCCATAGATCTGTAATTCAAATGACAAATAATCTGATGAAATAAGCAATACCGCTTCTCAAATGTCCACCAAACTGTTGAAGAATAGACTGTCCTGTGAGAGTATCCATCACTGAACTGACTTTAATTAGTCCCCAAAGTGCTTATTGATCAGCCATCAAGTATGCACTGAAAAGAGAGAGCAAGGTCGTAATTTTGCAGATGCTGAACTGTCATCATGACATATGCTGCACTTCTCCACTGTAGTGAAAAAAGCATTGTTAAATGCGTACTAGTCCCTTTCTAAAATGAAATGGTAAGTTTATCTCTTATTAATTTAGTAGGTTTATTCTGCAGATCCAGTGATGTAAAAATATAGATTTCTGTCAGATAACTAAGTCAGACTACAAGCAGATGAAAAAGACTGTGCTACCCAAACTGTGTACTCTCCCACTTGTAGGTGACAGACTGTTCACTTAGTGATATAAATGTCTCGTTTTGTGTGCCAAATTTTCAGCATCACTCATAAGAGCTCAGCAAGTAGGCTCAGGGCAGAAGATAGCACTTATCATGGGGAAGGGCACATTAGAGTAAACCCTTAGATAATTATTTTATTTAAACCCACAATTGTTATCTGGGCAAATCCATCAACGAGATGGTAATTAGTGCTGTATTTCTGTGGGCTACAAGAGAAGAATGTTCCCATAGTAAGATGCTGGCTTTCCTTTTCTACATGCATACTTCTTTTCTAGAAAGCTTCTTAGCCCAACTTACTAAGACTGAATGCTAGAAAGTTAAAATATATTGAAATTACCATGTGTTACCATGTGCTTCATTTTTATAATAAAACTGAGTAATTAAGAGGTTTTTCATAGTGTTTCTCAGGAAATAGGCATTTAACAGAACAGCAGTTCATCCCTGTTGCAATTACTGTGTCTGAATTGTTTCAGAATCGTCTCTGTTAAGTCATGAGTTCTTATCAGAAGGTGGAGTTGCAAGGGATTCATTAAATCAGGTTAGCTAGTACTTTCCCCAAGAAATAAGTAAAATCTTATGCCAACTTTACTACATCAGTGGCTTCTAGCAGTTAAGTAGGCTCAGTATTAGGTGTTTTCAGCATCCTGTTCACTTCCAAACCAACCTCTGATGTGGTTCCAGGAATTGCCACTGATATATTCCTACCAATACAGAATTACTGATTTCACCTTCTCAGATCTCTGGTGTGCTACAGTAAATTGGATTTAACTTTTCTACAGAGAATTCAGATTCTGTTTTATTTCAGCAAAGAAAAAAGAAAATCTGGCAGCAAATACCCTGAGAAATTAAACAGCCAAGATTTTTAAAGAGTAAGATAAAGCAATGGAAAATGCAAGCGGCACAGCAGCTCTGTCTTATTTAATATTAAATTGTTTGCTTTGGACTGTCCCTACTTTTTTATTTTTCTGAAAGCCTTACATTTGTATTGCTTGTGAAAAGTGTGATGTCAGTAGGAGTAATTTGAAACACCAAGTGGGAGCCATGAAGATGTATTTTTACGATGTGCATTGGTTTTCTCCACTACTTTCCCCCATCCTTATTACCAGAACAGCTCTGTATTTTTAGCAAACTTGTCACCTCATTGATCCCTCCCTGACTCCTTTAGAGGTCATTTATGAATATGCCCTCACCCCTACATAAATCCAGTGGAGACCTCCCTCCATTGCAAGAAAAGACTGCCTACCTTCTGTTTCCTACCATTCCCAATCATTCAGATGTTAACTGTCATATTCCAGTATTTGATCTGATAATACAAGATATTTTAGCTTTCTGGTAAAATGGAAGAAAGAGTTTGAGTTTGACTGGGGAGCAATTTCTGTTGCAAAGATGATCTATTGTAAAATCAATAATCCGTTGCCTCTTTAAATCAACATGTAAGAAGGTTTCCAAATCTCTTCGTTCACAAAAAACACCAACCAAAATCTCCTGCAGTTTTCAGTTTGACCAACTTATTTTCCTGTAATTGTCAGAAATAACCTCTGCTTTGTGACCCTCACATAACCAAATGGGCTCCTCTCTCCCCATCCCCACTCACTCAAAAGGTAGGCCTTGCTCTAGTTTCAACAGCTTATATCCTTACGTAAAACATGGGACTACTTACTAGTCTACATTGCCTGCAAGTGTAATAGGGAGAGGAGTAAGAGAGGAATGTGGCAGCTGGGATGCTGCAGACCTGAACACACTGACTGGCTGGCACAGCCAGGGAGAAGCCATACATAATTAAAAGTACTCGCCACTCATAATTTACTGAACTCACAAAGATACAGACTGAAGCTTAGCTATTCAGTTCTTTTTAGTATGATGTTTTGAGTCATAATTTAAGAACCAGTGCACAAAATACTGAGAATTGAAAATATAGAGTTTTAAAATGCATTTTCACTAGTCGTGTAACATGTAGAAAGCATACGATTATGTAATGTAACAGGTAAGAAAACCTCTATGTGAAAGAGATGGAAACTGAAAAAGTAAAGTTTCCTTTACAAACTCCTGATTATTCCAGTAAAATAAGCCTGCTTTGCTCACAGGTTCTTAGAACATCTTCTGAAGCCTCACTTCACCTGCTCTGTTCTTATTTTTTCAACAATTCTGTACATGATGTGTAATTTTAATGAGGATTGCACAACCCAACGTCAACAGAAGGTAAGCTACTCCCAGGGAGTAAATGAAGACCTATGGTACAAATCTCATATTTCCATGTTAATTCCTACTAATGAAAACAGGAAAAATAATTAATTACATAAAGTGAAAGCAAGGAGAAAGGTCTCTTATCGGTGTGCATTTTTAAAGAACAGTAGGTATTTAATACTCTGAAGTGTCTGACATTTTTTTTGACATTTCATTGCAGTTCTGAGCTTTTAAAAATCAGTCAAAATGTTTTCTAGTCTCTCTCTCTCTCAAAAGGCAGAGGTTCAAACTTCCACAAGTTAATAAATATCTTTGAGCAGAAAGTTTTTTTATTTGAAAATCTTCATAATGCACTCTTAGTGGAAGGTGGCATGTCTCTTCAATTCCTCAGTGATTTCTTATTTTCTTCTCTTAGAACAGTTTATTCTTTGCAAAATCTATGGCACTGCTTATTGACTTGTTTGATCTAAAAACCATCAAAACCAATGGACACAACTCCCTAACTACATCAGGTTTTAGATCATTTATTCTGCATTGTTCCAGATAAACTGCATTTGAGATACCTGGTGCTTGAGAAGTCTGAAAGCAGGTGTTATGAAGCCTCAGGTCTGGCTGGCATGTTGGACATGTGTGGGTAGAGCCTCTCATCATTTGGGTTTGAATGAAACATTTAATCCAGCCCCTGACCACATAGCATTAGGGAAATCCAGGCAAGTAACGTCTTAAACCTTGTCAGCAGAGCAAACAACGTGTTGGCTTGAAAGAGTTACTGTGGAGCAGCAGAACTACTGTGTATGCCTGAATACTTCTGCCTAGGGAACCCACTCCTCATCTAAGGAGTATCAAGAAGTATAATTAAATTGTAATTTCTTTACATTGACTATACACCTGTGCCTCAGCACAAACACTTCTTACTATTTCAGCTTTTAATGATTTTAATTATCTTCTCTCATTCTCTTTAACACACTTTTACGCACAACTGTTTGTTTTTTATTTCTGGAGGGTGACCTTAATTTACAAACCTTTCTTGTAAGATAAAGAATGATGAGAAGAAGTAAACGGATTATTAAACCCTTCTTCACACACACCCTCAGTTCATTAAAAGCCCCAGTACTTTCTCTTCATTCAAAGGCTTTAGAGGTATTTATTTAAACTCCAATAAGGCTTCACATTTTAATGGTTACACTTCATGAACATACTATTTCTTTAAAAAAAACCCAGAACCGAGTAATAGGGAGAGACTTCAATATTAGTATATTATTCACTGATTTGAAATTAATTTGCTTTCTTTTGGACACAAAGATATATCTCACAATAGTAAAACTGAATTTTTTTCTTCTTTCCATAAATCATGGGGCAAAGAGGAAGATGACTTCTCCTTCTTGTAAGTGACTGAGAAACATACCTCCCGGATTTTAAAATTGTAGATATTTGTTTTGGTAAGGCCACTGTGATCTTATTCTGTAAACAGTGAATGTCACACAGAATTAAAAGCTACGCATGAGGTTTCCATGTGTCTAGATATCTTTCTACCTTTACGTATTGTCCTGGTTTCGGTCAGAATAGAGTTAACTTTCCTTGGGCTGAGAGGGAGCACAGCTAGAGGGCCAGGCCCAGATCGGTCACTGGAGTATTCCATATCATGTGATGTCATGCTCAGTATATAAAGGAAGCACATGCTCTCTCACTTCTGTTTTCTGGTCTGCATGGTGGGATCTTTGGTGTGGTTGGGATCATTGCTGGAGACGGGCTGTGTACTGGTTGCCGGGTGGTGAGTGACTGCATTGTATATTACCTGTTTGGATTTCCTATTGTTACTGTAGTTTTGTTACTATTACTAAATTTTTTTGATTCAACCTACAGATTTTCTTCTTTTGTCCCTCCCCTATTTCACCGGCAGAGCGGGGAGGGGAGGGGGGGAGGTAAGCAACTGGCTGCATGGTGATTGGCTACTGTCCGAGTTCAAACCGCAACAGTCTATTTTGGTGCTCAACATGGGGCTTGAGGTTTGAGATAACAACAGATCGACAGATCAGGTCATAATGTCTGTTGCTCGGCTCCTTAAGATTTTATCACCATTATTTGCTGTACATAGTCCCCACGCTGCTGCTCACCACCATCACTCAAAAATTTTGTTTTTGCTGTACTACGTAATGCTGATCTATGACATGATGCAGTTGTCAGTCCTGGGGCTATTTACAATTGTGTTTGAGAATTTCAGTAATTGCAAATATCCTTGGAATGTTGACATTAACATGGTCGTCTTACTGCTAGGAGCCAGTGTGTTCCTGCATGTGTTCAGGTTTTGTTCAGGGTTAAGCAACTATTTAAAAGAATCACCTGGAGATCTATCCCAAGGTTGGAGAATTATGAGTGGCTGGGGGTGTGGAGTAGTGGCAAGTACCTAGAACAGTGGGCACCTCCAGTGTATTGGAATTTCATTCCCGAACAGGTGCAGAATCCTGAAAATCTAGTAAAATATTTGGAAAAAGTATGTTGTCACCCGGGTAATTCCAGAGAGGCACAGCTCACTGCAACATGCTGGGGCCTAGCCCACGCCTACCGAGTGCTATTAAACACTACTCAGTACCCTCAAAAAGAAGAGAAGGGCTCTAGATCTGGTAACAAAACAACAGACATTGCAGCCACTCCAAAGTCCACAACAGAAACTGCAGCCACTACAACTGCGAGGACGGGCGCTGCAGGTGAACCAGAGGACCGACCCATGACGGTGTCAGTTGCTCCCATACATAAGAAGAAATACACAAGAAAATCCCCTCGCGGCGTACAGGGTGATGATGAACCAGGCCTGTCACAAGAACAGGAGGAGGAGGAGGCAGAGCCAGTGATAGTCACCTGATCCTTATCCCTGAGCGAGTTGTAAGACATGCAAAAAGATTTCAGCCGCCATCCAGGTAAGCAACTCGTTACGTGGCTGCTCCAATGCTGGGGTAGTGGGGCCAGTAGTGTGGAATTAGAGAGTAGGGAGGCCAGGCAGCTGGGATCCCTGTCTAGGGAAGGGGACATCGACAAAATCATTGGAAAGAAGACACAAAATCTCAGTCTCTGGAGGTAATTCCTGTCAAGCGTGAGGGAGAGGTATCCCTTCAAGGAAGATTTTGTGTGTCATCCAAGTAAGTGGACCGCTATGGAGAGAGGTATTCAATATTTGAGGGAGCTAGCTGTGCGGGAGACAGTTTACTATGACCCAGATAATGCACGGCTACCCACAGATCCAGATGAAGTCCGATGCACCTGGCCCATGTGGCGGAAGTTTGCATGGAGCACACCATCATCATATGCCAATGCATTAGCAGTAACGGACTGGAGAGACAAAGAGGGACCAACAGTGGATGAAATGGCTTGCTGACTATGACAATATGAAGAAAGTCTCTCTTCCTCCCTGGTTGCGGCTGTGGAGAAATTATCTCAAGAATTCCAGCAATTTAAAGAGGACATGTCCTACTCCCCACCTGCACGGACTAGGATCTTGGCTATTAGGAGCAGTTGTTTCCCTACTCGAGAGAACGGGTACACATCACGGGGGAAGCTGTGGCATCGCCTGCGTGACTATGGAGAAGACATGAAGAAATGGGATGGAAAACCTACCTACCTCCTAGAAGAGTGGGTATGTCAGTTGGAAGGAAGAATAACTACAAAATGGGGTTCTTCTAGGAGAAATGCTGCTCCGGTTTCCAGTAATCAAGTGCCCAGACAGAGCAAAAAGGTCAACTTTGCTCACGATCCTGTAAGAACTGATTTGTATTCACAAGAAGTGAGTGATCAAGATGAGGCTGAAACCCGTGCACACCACACTAACCCATTTGTCGTTAGCGGGTATTATGACCAACATTAGAGGGGCCCCGCCTCCAGCCAGGCGGGGGACAGGGACAACCGAGTTTACTGGACTGTGTGGATTCGATGGCCTGGCACATCTGACCCCCAGCAGTATAAGGCTTTAGTGGACACTGGTGCTCAATGCACCCTAATGCCATCAAATTTTAAAGGAACAGAACCCATTTGTATTTCAGGAGTGATGGGGGGTCTCAACAGTTGACTGTATTGCAGGCCGAGGTGAGCCTGAGTGGAAAAGAGTGGGAAAAACACCCCATTGTGACTGGCCCAGACGCTCCATGTATTCTTGGCATACATTATCTCAGGAGAGGGTATTTTAAGGACCCAAAAGGGTATCAGTGAACTTTGGTATAGCTGCCTTGGAAACAGAGGAAATTAAACAGCTGTCTGTGTTATCTGGTCTCTCAGAGGATCCTTCTGTTGTGGGATTGCTGAGGGTTGCAGAACAACGGGTGCCAATTGCCACTACAACCGTGCACCGACAGTAATACTGCACCAGTGGAGACTCTGTAATCCCTATCCATAAACTGATTCATCAACTCGAGAGCCAAGGAGTCATCAGCAAGACGTGCTCCCCCTTTAACAGCCCCATATGGCCAGTGCGAAAGTCTAATGGAGAGTGAAGATTGACAGTGGACTATCGTGGCCTGAATGAAGTCACACCACTGCTGAGTGCTGCTGTGCCAGACATGCTACAACTTCAGTATGAACTAGAGTCGAAGGCAGCCAAGTGGTACGCCACGACTGATATTGCCAACGCATTTTTCTCCATCCCTCTGGCAGCAGAATGCAGGCCACAGTTTGCTTTTACCTGGAGGGGTGTCCAATAGACCTGGAATTGACTGCCCCAGGGGTGGAAACACAGCCCCACCATTTGCCATGGACTGACCCAGACTGCACTGGAACAGGGTGAAGCCGTGGAACACTTACAATACATTGATGACATCATTATATGGGGTAATACAGCAGAAGAAGTTTTTGAGAAAGGGGAGAAAATAATCCAAATCCTTCTGAGAGCTGGTTTTGCCATAAAGCGTGGTAAGGTCAAGGGACCTGCACAAGAGATTCAGTTTTTAGGAGTAAAATGGCAAGATGGACGTCGTCAGATTCCAATGGAGGTGATTAATAAAATAACAGCTATGTCCCCACTGACTAACAGAAAGGAAACACAAGCTTTCTTAGGTGTTGTGGGTTTCTGGAGACTGCACATTCCAAATTACAGTCAGATTGTAAGCCCTCTCTATCAAGCGACCTGTAAAAAGAATGATTTTATATGGGGCCTGGAGCAACAACAAGATTTTGAACAAATTAAACAGGAAATAGTTCATGCAGTAGCTCTTGGGCCAGTTCATACACAACAAGATGTTAGACATGTGCTCTACACTGCAACCAGGAAGAATGGCCCTACCTGGAGTCTCTGGCAGAGTGCACCAGGGGAGACTTGGGGTCAACCCCTGGGGTTTTGGAGTTGGGGATACGAAGTATCTGAGGACTGCTATACTCCAACCGAAAAGGAGATATTGGCAGCATATGAAGGGGTCTGAGCTGCTTCAGAGGTGATCAGGACTGAAGCACAGCTCCTCCTGGCACCCCGACTGCCAGTGCTGGGCTGGATGCTCAAAGGGAGTGTCCCCTCTACACACCATGCAACTGATGCCACGTGGAGTAAATGGGTTGCATTAATCACACAACGGGCTCAAATAGGGAGCCCCAGCCATCCAGGAATACTGGAAGTGATTACGAATTGGCCAGAAGGCAAAGATTTTGGAATGGTGCCACAGGAAGAGGTAACACATACTGAAGAGGCCCCACCATGTAATAAACTACTGGATAATGAGAAGTGTTGTGGGGAAACATTGAAGGTGGAAAGAGGCTGTGTGGAGCCCTACATGACAGGTTGCTGAAGCTGCTGAAGGAGAAGGTGAATCGAGTCAGTTTGCAGAGGTGAAAGCCATCCAGCTGGCCTTGAATACCTCTGAGCGAGAAAAGTGGCCAGTGCTCTACCTCTATACTGACTCATGGATGGTGGCAAATGCGCTGTGGGGGTGGTTACAGCAGTGGAAACGGAGTAACTGGCAGTGCAGAGGCAAACCCATCTGGGTTGCTGAATTATGGCAAGATATTGCTGCTCAGGTAGAGAATCTTGTTGTGAAAAGTATGCCATCTAGATGCTCATGTACGGAAGAGCTGGGCCACTGAAGAACATCAGAACAACCAACAGGCAGATCAAGCTGCCAAGATTAAGGTGTCTCAGGTAGATCTGGACTGGCAACATAAGGGTGAACAATTTATGGCTCGCTGGGCCCATGACTCCTCAGGCCATCAGGGAAGAGATGCAACATATAGATGGGCTTGTGACTGAAGGGTAGACTTAACCATGGATGCTATTGCACAGGTAATCCATGAATGTGAGACATGTGCTACAATCGAGCAAGCCAAACGGTTAAAACCCATTTGCTATGGAGGATGATGGTTAAAATATAAATATGGGGAGGCCTGGCAGATTGATTATATCAGCTTCCACAAACTCGGCAAGGCAAACACTATGTGCTTACAATGGTGGAAGCAGCCACTGGCTGGTTGGAAACTTATGCCGTGTCCCATGCCACTGCCCGGAACACCATTTTAGGCCTTGAGAAGAAAGTCTTGTGGTGGCATGGCACGCCAGAAAGGATTGAGTCAGATAATGGGACACATTTCTGAAACAAACTCACAGACAGCTGGGCCAATGAACATGGTATTGAGTGGATATATCACATTCCCTACCATGCACCAGCCTCTGGGAAAATTGAGCGATACAATGGGTTGCTAAAAACTACACTGAGAGCAATGGGTGGTGGAACTTTCAAACACTGGGACGTGCATTTAGCAAAAGCCACCTGGTTAGTCAATACCAGAGGATCTGCCAAGCAAGCTGGCCCTGCTCAATCAAACCTCCTACGTACTGTAGATGGGGATAAAGCCCCCATAGCGCGCATTAAAAATATGCTGGGGAAGACAGTCTGGGTTACTCCTGCATTGGGTAAAGGTAAACCCATGCGTGGGATTACTTTTGCCTGAGGACCTGGGTGCACTTGGTGGGTAATGCAGAAGGATGGAAAAGTCCAATGTGTACCTCAAGGGGAGTTGATTTTACGTGAAAAAAGCCAATGAACTGAACTGTCAAATAACACTGTTATTGCAACTGGTGCCCCGCAACATCCTCCTGCCACATCCAAAGCCTCCTGCTCCATCAACTGAGCCAACTCCACCTCATTCCTCCAGCCTTAAAGACTGTCACGACAGAAGGAACCCAAGTTATGGACTAAGTGAACTCAGCAGACATTTTGGAAGGATGGCCCATAGACTGAGGGAATGATATCTGTGAGACCTGGGAAAATGGGTGGTGATTCCTTAGAATGTATTTGGAACCTGAGCATAACATAAATGGTATGGAAAAAGGGGTGGAGACTGTCCTGGTTTTGGCCAGGATAGAGTTAACTTTCCTTGGGCTGAGAGGGAGCACAGCTAGAGTGCCGGGCCCGGATCGATCATTGGAGTATTCCATATCATGTGACATCATGCTCAGTATATAAAGGAGACGCATGCTCTCTCATTTACTTTTTCTGGTTGGCGTGGCAGGATCTGTGGTGCAGTCGGGATCGCTGCTAGGGGCAGGCTATGTACCGGTTGCCGGGTGGTGAGCAACTGCATTGTATATTATCCATTTGGATTGTTATTGTTACTGTTGTTCTGTTACTATTAAGTACATTTTTTTCATTCAACCTATGAATTTTCTTCTTTTGTCCCTCCCCTATTTCACCAGGGATGGGGGGGAGGGGGGGGGAAGGAAGCGACTGGCTGTGTGGTGATTGGCTACCAGCTGAGTTCAAACCACTATATGTACACAAGCACATACATTATAGAGATATGCTGATGATCATTCTAAAGATGCAGTCAATGGAACTGATGTTATTCTGTACCATATTGTCACTTTACTAAGAATGGGTTGTATCTGGCTAAATATGGGCATCTACAGCTGACCAATACCTTTGCCATCAATGAAAAGCTGTTCAATGGAGTTAACAGTATAGATAATTTCATCTGAAGCAGATGCTTGCATCTGATCAGACAAAGGGGTCTGATCTCCCCATATTAGATTTCCAGTGACTATAACTGGAATCTAGATGGCAAGCTAAGATATTTGTACTTACACTGAAGATGCCTGAAAATTAGGTGAAGTAAATTCCATCCCAAGAAACTATTCTGCAGCAGTAACCTAATTCAAATTCTGCACATGCTCTGTATTCTACTAACTTCAAAAAACTATCTATTTTACAAACCCCTTAAATTCAGAGAAAGGAATTAGCATTCACAGGAAGCCCATGGAACTTAATATCTGAATAAATCTGTAGCCATCAGTGGGAAGACACAGCACTAGAGTGAAGAAAAAGAGTGAAAATACCAAAATCCAGTCCTGCAGATTTTCACTGGTGATTCAGCAAAATATTTCAGCACATGCTTCACTGTTTTCCTACCCTGGGAGCACTGGCACTAATCCCATGCCTCACCAGGCACTGGGCTTACGCAACTGTTCAATTGAAACAAGACTGTATCTTCAGGGCTTACTCACCACTGAAGGCTCACTTGTGCAATGGCTCCTACAGTCGCTGACTCCCTGTAGCTGTGTGAAATGTCTGCAGCTATCACTACTTTGCAGAAGCTGATCCCAACATACTTCACTGACTACAGGCCCGAGCCAACAAGGTTTTGTGGTATTGCAACCTACAAAATCAGTAGTGATTTCAGAAAAAAAAAATCCCGAAGAAAAGACCTCAATAAAAAAATAAAAGCGTTTAGGTAGGTTTTAGGAATCTGTGTCCATAACTACAATCCGAAAGAACCGAGGACAGTGAGACAGGTCTAAATTTATTTGGATATTCTTTTTGCCACCGAAGTTGTTCTTGAATTTAAATGTTCTTCAACCCATCCACTGATGGGTGCACAATTTTACCTAGGTCAAAAGAAAAACAGACAAGATGCACAGAAGTAATATGTGACTAATCTCTCCCTGAGGAAAGCTGGTCTCTGATATCTTCCTAAACTTCCTTAAAACCACAAATTGTTTCTTGATATAGATATTGTGGGTTTTTTTCCCTGGTCTCCCAAATCTTGAGGCTAGGGAAGGGAGCACTCTAAAGACTGTTATGCATGGTACTGGAGCACAGATGTTTCAGTTCTTCCAGACAGAAGGGAGAATTTAGATGTCCAACTTCCTCAACCATCAGAAATCAACAGAGTTTTGTAAGAGGTGGATGTCACCAGTTCCTCTTCATTGTATAGTTATGTTTAAAACCAAAAGTAATTCTTGTTTTGTTCTTTCTCAGCACATATCCCCCCAAAAATATTTTGGGGAATATTTTCTAGGTAGACAAGACATCATCTTCTAGTAACAAGTTGTGTAGATGAGTTTCAAAGAGGAAAAGAAGTTCAGACCTACCTTCTCTCAGATTTTCTAGTGGGTTAACAGCAGCTTGCCAGAATGCTTAGAGTGTTTATTTCTTGACCTCTCTGAATGGTATAGAAAGCCTACACAATCCTCTTTTTTTTTATTTTTATTATTATTATTTACTTATCCCAGCCAGGGAGAGGGGAGGGCACATAAGTAACATTTACTGATTTTTACTGAGTATAGTCCATGAGTCAAACCAAGCAGATGGCAGCATGGACAAAAACAAGGCAGAAAAGGAAGAAGCATTGCTCTTGTAAGCTCTAAGTAGAAATGCTTCATTAGTAATCAACAAAACTTATAACATACTGGCTTAGCATAGTCTAGGGGGAAAAACGGTTGAATGTAAAGAGTAATCCTGAAAGCATATGTATTGTAAACAAGTGAGCAGAGTCTTTCCAAAAGAGATAGTTTAGACTTGTGTAAAAACACAAAAGTAAGCATCTCCACTGGGGGGTAACTTGCTAGATAAAAGAACACTTAAAGCTTATAGAAGTCTGATATGGAATTTGTATACGATAAGCTAAGTAAGTAACTGTACTTACTGTGTAAAGCTCATTAAGTACTTTCATTAAGTCTTCATGAAGCTGAAACGCAATCTCTTTGCTCTGTAATTAAAAAGAAATCATTAGAAAAAAGGCATGCAGAAACTGCAGCATACATTTGCTTCTTGATATTTGTACTCATTGTTCATCCTAGACAGTGAATGCAACATTGCTCATAAAGACACCGTTCCAACAGAACTACAGTGCGCTAAAAATAATGATTCAGGGATGCAGAGGTAGATAGATAACATCTGGACAGAAGACTTCTAAAAGGAAGCCTAGAAGTAATTTGAGAAAATCTCCCATGAAGCATCAGGAAATTTGGTGCCAACAGAAAGGGTGAAGTTCAGGATTAACGCTATAAGCCTTTTCAATGGAACAGACTGTGCACTGTTTTATAACTGAAATGATATATACAAAAACTAAACCATGTGGAATGTGATATTCTAGAGGGACATCCTGCCCAATTTTTACATCTAGAACAGTCTTTGTTTCTCAGCACATGCAACTATCTAAATATTTATGAAAGAAATAATTATGGCTCCTCTTTGAAACAGATACCCAACTGCATAATATTCCACAGAGTGGGCTGCTGAAACAGCTTTGTTTAGCTTTTCTGGACTGTGTCTTTACTTTCATTCTGACCCAGAAAAAAAGAAATGCTTAGCAGTAGTTATTAACGAAAGCAAGTATGTCAAAATAAGAGTATTTAATTGGAGTCTCATTCAAATATATTCCTTTGTTAGTTGTCCACAGCAGTTCAATCAGATGAAAATTGTGGCAACTGTGCAAGAGTTGAAGGCATTTGTACCACAGACTTTGGAAAACAGCTATAGAATAGAGCTACGGGACTTGGCAAACTGCCTGACTACATTTCTTCTGCAATGCTCAGCACTGTAACATCCATGCTGAAAATGTCAGCTTTTTTTTCCCGTGAATAAACTGATAATTAGCCCAGCTTCTAAAAACTCCAACTTCATGATAGATAATGGCCTTAGCTATGAGAAGTACTTTGTATTTGTATAGAAGCCAAAGGAAAATCCTCAGGGACAACTCATCTCCAAAGCCGCTGACACATACTTGGCCATCACTAAAACACCTGCAGGAGTAATGGTTTCTGAATGAGAATTTCCAGTGCAATGCCCACGTATGAGTGGGAACCACGCCACACATCCCACCCACTGCGTCTTCCGGGAGGATGAAACAGACACATACAGTAGCTGGAACAGAAAATTTTGAATTTTTTCTCTTATTCCTACTGTCATACTCCTTACTCTAGGCAGTATTTGAAGGAACCTGCCATATCACTTAACAGTATTCACTCCCTTATATGCAAGATGATTTTTAACTGACAAGAAGCTAGAAATACAAATTAAAAAACACTTCAGTGAAATTCTTGTATTCCCAAGAGCATTAGCTGTAGTAGCTAAGGCACAGTGAGACAGATGCTCTGAAGCCGAGTTAAACAGAACTATTATGAAACTTTCCTGATTGCTTATACTTTTCAAAGTCTGGTATTTTTCATGAGGTATGCTCTACTACTGAACTATCTAGAACAAAAGGCTTACTACTTCCATTTCTTTGCAAGTAACAGATTATTTTCACCTAATATTAAGGACAAAGATTCATATGCATAACAGTGCACAGAGTGCTTGTAAAGAATTGGAAAAGGATTGCAGATTTGCAAGCTGCTGTAGGGAAACACAGTAAAAGCTTTAGCAAAAATTCTGAATTGCTTTTCATTGCTTTACATTGGCACCCTGCCTTTAAAAGTCAGCAGCACAGCTCTGACACAGCTTGCACATCTCATAGCTCCAAGAAGTGGAGGCCACCTGTTTTATCTTGGATAGCTGCTTCTGTAGTGCTGAATATGAGTGGTCTGTTTTTTAAATTACTTTAGCAGAAAGAAGGACAAAACATACAAATAAGATGGTTGACATTAAGGCAGGAAGATGAAAGCGTACACATGTGGGAAAAAACTGTAGATGAACTCCAGCTTCAAGCAATTTATCCATTTCAACTGTTGGTCACTACCATCTCAAAACTGGTGACAAATCAAGACCTAAACACAGCAATACCAATTCTAAGGCAGCATGCCTTAAGCTGGCAGTGCAAAAATTTATTTGAGGTGAGACAGAAAACCCCAAATCAATTTTCTCTTTACCATTTGCAGATTTTATTGTAAGTAAAGCACACAGCAGTTTATTGAAAGACACACCCTCCTTTTCTGCTCTTCAGTTAAACCTTAATGCGAATAGACACCAGATTAGTTGAGGATTTGGGGAATGATCACTATTTACAAGGACCCATTTCTTCTCTTTACTCCTATAGAGCTTTGTCCAGCACTGAAGCACAAGTGGTCCAGCCCTCAAGATTTACTCACCACCATGCATACACGATCTTCCCCAGGCAACAACACACTGATCAATGGTAAATTTGAAAGTAAATGGAAGAGATCACAGTAGAGAAAAGAGGGAGATGGTTATAGGAAAGGACACTAGGTTTTAAAATGGGAGGCAAAAAGAGAGGGAGGGAGGTGATCAGCAAAAAGAGTAAAAATTAGATAGAGACAGCCTAGCAATGCCACATGATCACAGATGAGTCATCCTTCCACCAGTTCATCTGGGGACTCCAACCTGCAGAGGGTGCCTGTAGTGATGGATAACATGTCAGTTGCTGCCTCTTTCTTATGCGAGATTATTAGGAATTGTCCAATAAAAATCAGGAAATTTGGTTAACCTTAGCAGTATAAAAGGGATTTATTTTCAAGAACCAACACATTTTACATTAGCATTTAAGATCAAGAAATACTGACTCAAGTGGCAAGCGATACAGCTTTTAGTGTGTAATACATAGCACGTTAGAGGACCAGATAAGAAGTGCATTTATTTTCAGTGGTTAATGGCTCTCCTATTTCTCTTTTAGGCTACCTATCCCCTGCAGTAGTTCAGCACGTTTGAATGGTGTGCTCCTCTAGGAGCCTATCCTCAGGGTAGCCAAACAACAGAACGTAAGACGCAGCACACATTTTCCTGGAGCTGAGTAGGTATCTCTAATCAGGCCATTAAAACCTGACAAACAATCACTGAGGTGCTTCTTTATTCACTGTGTCCTAGAGAAATGTATTAGCATCTATTAACCAAAAGGACAAAGAACACAATAAAAATTTTAGAGCACATGCAAACTCTTGCTAAAAATATTATATATGTTACTAATCAAAGCATTGAGAAACAGTAGTGGATTTTTCACACCCATGCAACAGACAAGTAAGTGTACCTAAACTACCCTTTCAGTATGTGCTCAGCATTCAACACATCAGTGGCCCTACTGATGTTATCAAGATTTATTTTTATGGATTAATGTTTGAGAAACTTAAAACTTTATTTCACATTAATCCCCCTTCATTGAAGTCTATAACAATATTTTCATCCATTTCAGTTATAGCATAATTGAGCACTCAAACTTTATTCTTTTCTTTTTTTTTTTTTTTACTGAAATTTAAGAGTCAGTTCAGTTCTTCCTGGAACTCTTTAGTGTCTGTATTTAGCACACACAGTGCTACTCTCAGTTACATCATTTAGGGAAAATATTCTGTGACTATTGCTTTTAAAAGAGTCTGCTGCTGGTCCCTGGGGGAAGGGAAGTGCAAACCCTTCTTTTAAGGAGCTTTCATGAGCTGCAGTGACACTGACATAACCAACTCATAGTAAAATTTTGTCCCAGATTTGCCAGTCTATAGCAACAAATAGCTTTGCCTTCCTTTTAAACCTTTAAATGCTAAAGAAAACAATGCAAAAAAATCTCTGTATGTGCCACAATCTTTATAACATCAAATAGATTTGGCAGGTAGTCATATTCCTTGTTAATAGCAAGATTATGGAACTAAAATATTTATTGTGCTTGGCTTCTCCAGCATCTTTTACTGTAAACACTGGAAGATATGTTCATCTTGGCTCGTTATGATTTCTGTCCAAAGAAAATACATGTTTATAAATTATAAATATACAAATCTGCTTAAGGATTTTGTGGGTATGTGTTTATACAGTTGATTATTAATGCTGGGGTAACCAGAATCACTGCATGAAATGTTCTGCATAATACTTTTCCCTTCTGCTTGACATTTTTCCTTATTACTTTATTCTTTAATTGTTCCCATGAGGCCATCTACCCCATCTGCCTGAAGAAACATGCAAGCATGCAAGGTTTGAACTCTGCTACTTTATGTTTGTAATTTTATGTGCAGCATGAAGGCCAGGCATGAACAGCACTCTGTACTGCTTTTATATGCCAGCAACTAAAAAGAAGAAGAGCTTAAGTGCCTATCTGGAACTATGAGGCCTGACATAGTATCATCAGATAAATGCCACAAAATCTGTGAACTAGATCCTACTTTGTCCTGCATTTAGTACATTTAAACAGATGCTGGTTCCTGACCCCTGGAAAAAAGAATGACAGAGAGCTCCTGGGAGAAGAAAAATAATGAAAATTTACATGTTAAGTGGGCCAGCCTAGACAGGAAAGCCATGTACAATCAGGTATCTGAATTTAGTATCTCCTGGCCCATCAGAACATGTAAGGTAGAACCAATAGGGATCATTTCACCAAAGCAATTCAAATGTTGAGACAGATGTATAGATGCACACAAAAGGAAGAACGAGCATGAGGAAGAACAGACAGTGAGACAAGGACAAGGTACAAAGACCAAGGCTCACAGACACCCCTCATCAGTACATTCATACAGACCAACACTGGTACTGCATACACCTTTTATAGAAGGACGAGAGAAAGGAGTTGCTACAGACTCGTGACTTTGTGCTGCATCCCACATAGGAGACATCAGCAGGAGAGGGAACAAAACAATACTCTACTGGTAAGCATGGCCAGGAAATATGAAAATTGTTTGATCTTTTCATTACTATAATTCAAGCTGGAGCCAATCTTAGGACAGCATACAAACAGTATCCCTCTAGAAAATGCTGGGCTCACTTCATGGAAAAGTTTCATTTGAGGACCTACATGCCCACCAGAGAGATGGAAAAAGACTGCAAGGGCTACCACTGAGAAGCAGAACGGGCAGCCTAATCCTCTCGGGAGGAGACAGGGGGAGAAAAAAGAGGGACAGAAAGAGCCAAGAAGCTCAGAGTGACTTTGCTGTTGTCTCCCTGTATCTTGCTTGTGAACAATGGGGCAATCCACTCTGAGACACTTTCCCCTTCTGCAACACGCAGATTGGTGGTTCACAGCAGAACAACGGAGATCTCTGATTATGCACTTGGTGTAGTTACTCTCCAGACATGGAAGTGGAGCTAAAGCACCTCTGAAGATGCAGAAGTTGCTGCTGCAAGACCAAGGGAGAACTAAAACAAGATGATAATAGTGATGCATAACAGTATTAGGTTAATAAACTGGAAGATATATAATTAAATCATCTAATTATTGAATATAGAGAAGCTTGATTAACTGGTATTTGGAAATTACTTAGACATTAAGTGCTCCTATATACAATGCTGTGAGAGCCAATGGAGTACAGATATGTTAGATAGGTGTATTTCCTGCACTTGACCATGAACTGCAGTAAGATATTAAGCATGCACTTGTTAGCCTTTATTTTTGAAATCTTCATATTACAACTGCTCTTATTATTTACATTTATTACTTAAGAGAGAGGGCACATATTTTACAGAACAGTATGATGAGACTCCAATGTAGAAGTATCTGCAGGATATGGTTTGTCTCTACTTTAAGTCTGTGAACAGTGAACAAATCCCACATACTTTCATAGGGATGACACCCATTGAGACTGATTATACTTTTCTCCAACAGAATTTTATTCCAAATCCAGTCTTTTTAGAAGCAACCTACAGAAAGTGACAGAAATTGGTTAAAAATATTCTATTTGATGTTTACAGATCTTCATCAAATTCCATGCCATTTTCTTTACGGAGAATACAGTTTTGATGGAGGAGAGTGTTGGATGTCACCTTTCTCATTCTATGTGCACCTTCTCTTTGCTCCTGTGACCTCCCTCCTGCAAGGGGGACTGCAGCACAGGACATGTGTATTTTGCATCTTATCTCTTTCTGTTGCCTGGTGGACATCCATTAAACAGTTCTGAGACAGTCTGTGACATACCCTAAGTTAGACTGGTCATTCACATCTGACAGAAATTATCACAGAATCATAGAATGGTTTGGGTTGGAAGGGATCCTTAAAGACCACTATGGTTGAAGTTGCCCATTTGGACTAAACATAGTCATTGACATCTTATGTTCTTCATCAATAAAGCAAGACAATTTGCTAACAGCTTCACCTACTGCACAGGTCTTGGTTTTCTCTCTATCCAACATTGTTCACCTCATTTTATAACTCCCTTTGCTTTTCACAGAGGAGAAACTGGAGCTTCATCATCATTCAAGGTATAATCAGTTCTGCAGCTGGGAAGTAACAGCAAATAAATCACCAGTACTCTGCAGCAAGCACCCCAGCAAGAACTGTGCACACTGGGACTCAGTGGAAATACCAACCTTCTCCAGCAAGTATTGATTCCTGACAGACTGTCCTAAAACTGTGCACTCAGAATCGATACTGATGAACAACCACTGTCATATTGAGGCCACATGCCCAAGAAGCTCACTTACACCATGCCGAGCTGCCACGTGTCTTCCTGCCACCCTCCCCCTCACATTGCCAGCCTGGCTCAGATCCCTTCACACAGCCTTTGGTGAGCTCACTCTGCCCATGCTCCACCTCAGCTAACAGCTGTTTGATGTGACACTGAGTGTCAGCTGGCAAACCCTGCTAAAGGTACCATAGGGCTGCTGAGGATCTGGGCTCCACTGATGTGAGTTCCAGGTTACGTACAGCAGGACTCCCTCCATTTCCTTTCTCTCCTTTCCTCTGTAGAAGATCCAAGTTAGGAATAAAAAAGCAAGAGCAGCTGCTTGCTCTTCTTCAAGAAAGCTATGCTAGAAAGAGAAAATTTGAAATGTTGCACATTCCTGGGCACAACATAGAGGAAAAAGATGTGTCTGTCAGAAAGATGGGACAATATGGCTGTTAATGCACTGAAAATGTCTACGTATTTTCCTCCTTCTGAGAGATAAACTGCAGCAATCTCCATTAATAAGTTATGAGAGAATAAAGAAGGACACACATGTCTCTGCAGAAAACTTTATCTAGATAATTTTGTACGGTCCATCTGGAGAGAAGGGAAGGAAAGGCAAGATTTCCAGTGCTAAAGAACTGAACCATGCTGAAAGCAAACAGGCTAGTCTAATAATACATACCTAGTGAAGAAGAGATTTCTGAGATATGACATGAACAACTGAAAAACTACTCCAGATTCAATACTGAAAAATTTCTACTGGTCCAAGCAAGTCTGAAATATCTTCACATAGACAGTACCGAAGCATGCTCAAATTGCTTTTCCTATTTTTTCGACTTCTGTAGTAATCTTCCATATTAGTAAGTTTAGTGGTTTGTGAACTATAGTTTTATGCATCAGACATATTATATGAACAGACCATTACTGAGAAACTATAAATTTCAACTCTATTACTATTACAGGTTTTAATGCACACCAAGACATTTGATTCATGTTTTTACTTTTTTTATCCTCCAAGTACAATCTATGTGCTCCCTAAATGATTCTTCTCCCTATTCCAATGCTATCTGTCTAGGATTGTGGTCAGGTATATGTGAAATCAGTTCCCTATTTTGAAAACATTAATCTGGTACCCTTGCCATCATTCAGTCATACACTTTACATTCTTTAACCTTTATTCATTTTGAACTCTTCTTTTGTTTTTGCCTGCCAGCATCACACTGTGACTGACGGATATGCATTTATAATCTATTTTTATTTCAGAACATTGTAACAACAATGACTGCAAACACATTGCATAGATCTCGAACTAAGGCTGCCTACAGTGCTTGCTTAGCACTAGAGGGATTTATACATTGTATGTGTTATGAAAACACATAATGGGCATGTACAAGGACAAACGTACAGAGACAATGCTTAAATGATTTAATAGAAGTAGCTATGTTATCAAAAGTGTATGTTCATATTTAATATTGGGAAGTAAAGGAAACACTTTTGGGAGAATTGCAGCATAAGCTACCATCTTTATGCCAAGGCACTACAAGGCACACCCTTACTTTGGCTTGAATCCGTTTCTCTCATGATAGAGTTACAATGAAATACTGTTTTTACAAATAATTCATTAATACAGCATTACTATTTTGGGAGTCCTAAGTGAAAACTGTTTCCTTTCTGCATGGGTAGACAAGCGTGCTTTTGAGAGAAGAACAGGTTTTTTCCCTTCCTTTTGGATATTTGCGATTCAGCTCTTAAGGTCACCAGCATATACAGCAGGTTCCCAGGCACTTCAGCACTAAGGATTTGCTCCGTAAGAACAGTCATGAAGAATTTATACGTGTGCTAAAACAGATTTTAGGCTATGTGTGCTGAATTTTCTCCTCAAATGTTACCTATTAGGACACTTTTGCCTCTCTCATGCATTTTACAAGCTCAGCTGGAGGACTGCAGGAGAGGCATTACCTTCTTGAACATTCTGGTGGAGTCTTCACTTATCTGCATGAACCGCATGATCACGTTGTTCAGGTAGATATCACTCAATGTCGCATGGTCTTTGCTTTCTCTTCTCACTTGGTTCAGGAGTAAGTACCAGCAATTCACTGGCGACAAGAGGTTCTGGTCTTTCCTAAGGAGGAGATACACACATGTATTATGTATAGCAATGAAAAAGTTACATTATTAACGCAAACATCTCTCTGACATTTACAGTCATAACTTGTTATGTAACAAGTGTGTCTGGCTGCTTCTGAACAGTCAGTCAATCCATTCTTGGAATAACTTGGGTTAGGCAAGCTTCAGATCACTTTCAAGACACATTCTACAAATCCCATGAGGCATGGATACAAAAGTATAGAAAAAACATAAGGATTCAGAACACTTCAAGTCACCTGAGAGTATAAAAAAAATCTTACCACAAAGCTTACTGATGGAGTACATGTAAATATTCAAAATCAATAAAGGTCACTGCTGAAAGAGTAACAGTAATTAATTTTTGACATTAGAAATAAACAAGCACTGCAAGAGTAACCCAAATCCTTCATGAGCAAAATTGCAGGTGTAGCTGTTTCACTGCAATGGATTTGTATAACTGCTATAAAAGTAGAAGGAAATGTCACAAGCATACATATCCTGTGATCAGCATTCATAAACTCACAACACTCATAAATACACTGCTACTGCCAGTCCCAGATGGTTCAATTACAAATCAAACAGCACGACTGGACTTTTTCCACAGTAGTTCAGTTCTGAATTTCCTTGACAGACTTTTTGCATTGTAGGGCCCACTCCAGGCTTTTAGTATTGCAAAAACTGAAATCACAGATGAGTTCTCATTTCTTTTACACAAAGCAAAATAAAAATACATGTAGTTCAACAGCTATTTCACAGACAACAAAAACCTATTTATACAATTTGCCTTATGATCTTATTGAAATTTTAATTTCAAGTTTGCCTTGCAACTAAGTGCTCTAGAAACTTGCTGCTCTTTTTTTTTTTCTTCTCTTGTGCAGAGATTCTCCTATAGTCAAAGGGATCAAGCACATGAAGATAAAACAGCCAGAGGTGGTGATGAATTGAGAAACTCCTTCAACTCTTGGTAAATTGTTCTAATAATTAACTATTCTCACTGTTAGAAATATGCCTTTTAACTCCTCATCTAATTATCTACCTTTAGCTTTCACCCTCAGAATCAAAACAACAATGAATGATTAACAGACAAAAGCCTTTTCTTAATCATTTGCTATGAATCAGAAGTGAGTTATGGAATCTTCCCCATTTTGTTTGAGATGGACATCTTAACAGTGTTACTAACAAGCAAGGAGCTTCAGGGTTTTATCAGCCGGGTCAGCCAAAATTGAGCAGCCCTGAAGGTCCCTGCTGACATTACTTGGTTCTCACTGCTTCTGCATGCCCCAGAGCCAACCCCACACACCTTCCTGCTTGTTTCTCGGGTGGGGGGAATGGTGGGAAGAGCACAGTTAAAGTGACTTCTGCTGCAACATCTTCTCAAAGCAGAGAATTGCAGAACAAAGCCAAAGGCAGGACTCCAGTCATAACCCTTGTGCACATCTGCCAGTCTGAATTTAGCATGTTTAAGAACGAGGAAAGATTTCTATGCACAAGGCAAAAAGATTTTGCCACAAACTGAATAAAAGCCAGGGCTCTCTCTGAAGTGGTGACATATGCACACATTGGTTATTTCAGAGAATCATTGAATCACTTAACTGAATTTTAAGAAATATATATTACTGCTCTTTGAACTCTGCAAGCTGTATTTGGATTAACCTTTTCTTTGCCAGATGTGTTTGGAAAAGACTTTTGTACTGAAACAAAAGCTTTATCTGGGTATCTCTAGCACAGCACTGGCTGGACAGTCAAAAAAGGCACTTGTTTTCAGTCTTACAAACACAAAATATTGTTTTATGCCCCTGAGCATAACAGGGCCAGGCAATTGCACTCATTAATCAACTCAAATCAGGAAAATAACCAGATGAGACTATGCCAGCAAGTAATGCATTTGAAACACTTTAGAAACCTTGCTGTATGCATGTTTTGCCAGATACTACCTGACCACTTTTGTTTTGCACACAAATTACTATGTCGTGAAAGGGATATATTAAATTGTAAGCAAAGCATAACATTCACATCATCTTCATTTCCAGGAATAAGAAGGGTCAAGAGGCAGCACAAGTTCACATGCAACAACAAATAAAAATAGTTTTCTTTCTTAATGCCTTTTTTGCCAAAATTCTTGTCCCCTTTTTTTGTAATGGTGATTGACCTTTATTTAGACACTTTCAAATCCTATCAACTCCACTGCAACAGATGAGCACACAGCTTTGAAGCCCTTTTGGGGCTCTGCATCTCTTCTAGATACTGGCTGTATTTTGGGTGGTTTAAATTCCATGTGGTAGGTTAGGGATAACATTTGTGCAGCTTACCTTTTAAGAAACTGAAACCACTTGTCAGAAGCTTACATGAATAATTGCAGAGAACCAAATCAACAAAACAGTATTTAGGCACCTGTCTACCTTCAACTGCAATGAGAGCTGCTATGCTGCTAAACAGGGGTGGGAATTTTAAATATGCCTTTGAACCTGGGCTCAACCTAGCAGTACTCAAAACCAGCAGAAGCAAAGAGCGGTATAGCACTCCAGCACTGGCTAACACGGGGGCGAGGGGGAAGAAAATCTCTCTTACTTGTACTGTTGATGATCCTTTGTACTTCTTGTTTTTGCCATGAACCTCTCTGCCAGTTTTTCCAGGTTTCGGGAATACTCCATCTCTATTTCCGACTTCTTGCGGAAGAAATCCTGCAGATCCTGAAGAAGCTGAACTCTCATTTCAGTCTGTTGCTCCAGGCATTTCTGCTGCTCGATGAGTTGAGCTCGGATCTCTAATGAAAGAAACACATATCCACTCAGGTCAGTGAAAGCAAATGAGAATTGAGTGTTACCAACCAAAATTACAAACACTCCAGCGTACTTCAGCCTTACAGCTGCACCAGCTGGATCCGTATTTCAGGTCCTGTGGTGGGATGCAACAGTGGCAGCTCTCACTTCTGCCACCATATGCTTATGCCCCAGCATCCTCCCACCCACTGTCAGTCTCACAAAGGGCTATGTCAGGGGATCAGGACTCTGCTGGGCTCATGTGAGCAGAAGACCTCCCTCCTCCTTCCTCTCTCATCCTCTTCCTGGCCTCTGGCATTAGCACACCTGGCTTGGAGTGATCTTGCAGGAGGTGGTGTGCAACCATTTGAGCAGCAGCTCCTTCTGCTGTCCTAAAAAATGACAGGATAAACAAGCAGCCTCTGGGCCAGGATCAGCCTGCTGACTGCCAGGTGGACCATGCTGCTTGGTATCATCATGTACACCATGGAAACAACCTTGTGATAAACTCTGGAGGTATTATCCACCATAACTGTGCACAGATGAGCTTGTGTATTTGCCTTACCTCTGCCAGGGCGGGAACTATAGTGGTGTACTATACATGCGTTCACCACTATTTTACAGCAAATACAGAGGAAAAAAGTGTACCTATATTTAGAATTAGCTATTTGAAAATTTGCACAAGGTTCCAGAGACTGTGGTATATTTATTAACTTAAAATAAAATCAGTCAATTTAGAAGAGACTATATGCTCATAGTTATCATCTAGAGTAACAGGGGAAAGCCTCCACATGTCTTCCCACTATTTGTCATATGCACAACTGCTATGTGGTAGGGTTTTTTGGTTTTGTTTTAGGGTTTTATTTAAGCACTTTTATTTCTTGAGTGCTAAGCAGTTAATCACATTCTGGAAACACTTAGTCTAAAAACATCCCTCTGGTTCTTTTGAGAGACTGGTTCATTAGAGTTTTGTCAGTTGCTGAGGCACAGTGTAATCTAATATTGTGGAGTAAACATAGGAGTAAACATTTTGTGACCATAATATACGTATATATTTTTTAAACAGTTTAATGCTATAACAAGGACTTATCAATAGCAAAACAACATGTCAGAAGTGATGTCCATGTAAATGCAAAATTGTTGTGAACTACTTGATTCCTAATGATGTAACCATGCTGTGGGCAAGATGATGTTGGAAATCTTAAATGCCTCACTGGTTTGAAAGAGAAAACCATTCTAAAAACCACTGCTAACATCACAGGGAACTGCAAATCAGTAAGTAGTAATAATACTGCAAAAAATTATCTGATGCAACTAGGGACTAATGCATCCTTACTGATCTTAAAGCATGTATGAAGGCAGAGATCCACTCTGCTGGGATTCAAATGTGTATACTGAAATAAGGTAGTATGAGCACAGAAAACTGTTAAGCCAATATATTTACTGGAGGAGGAAGACACTGAAGTATTTTCTTCCAGATCTCTTTTGAGCTACCAGCTGCTGTGTTAATCATTAATGAGACCATCCATTTTTATAGTCTGGGAGGTGAATGAAAAAATTCATGGTTTAGTTTTCATTTCATTTCAAACCAGTTTGTTGGAAAAGGATAATGCTAATGCCTCCAGCAAGGATGAGGCACTCTAGTACAACACTGTATCAATGACATTCATGTACATAGAGGAGAAAATCACATCAGAGCTGGAAGGCTATTAACAGAAACAAAAACCCAAGACTGCTTTTTTGGTTGTCCACTACTTTTAATATTGCAATCATGGAAAATTCCTGCATATAGTAAACCAGTTGTACAGATTCACTGATCAGAAGCAGCAGTTTTGCCCATAAGCTGAAGTTTTCATAGAAACCTAGAGCCACAGAATGGTTTGGGTTGGAAGGGACCTTAAAGATCGCCCAGTTTCAACTCTCCTGCCATGGGCAGGGACACCATCCACTAGACCAGGTTGCTCAAAGCTCTGTCCAACCTGGCCTTGAACACTGCCAGGGAGGGGGCATCCACAGCTTCTCTGGGCAACCTGTTCCAGTGTCTCATCATACTCACAGTAGAGAATTTCTTCCTTATATCTAATCTAAATCTACCCTCTTTCAGTTTAAAGCCATTCCCCGCCTTGTCTTATCCCTACGTGCCCCTGTAAAAAGTCTCTCTCTGGCTTTCTTGTAGGCTCCATTTAGGTACTGGAAGGCCGCTATAAGGTCTCCCCGAAGCCTTCTCTTCTCTAGGCTGAACAACCCCAACTCTCTCAGCCTGTCCTTATAAGGGAGGTGCTCCAGTCCCCCGATTATCTCTGTGGCCTCCTCTGGACCCACTCGAG
The DNA here is from genome assembly GCF_031877795.1 of Strix aluco. Classification (NCBI taxonomy): domain Eukaryota; kingdom Metazoa; phylum Chordata; class Aves; order Strigiformes; family Strigidae; genus Strix; species Strix aluco. The sequence continues at coordinate 51,125,249 of NC_133935.1, forward strand.
CAGGTCCATGTCTTTCTTACGCTCTGGGGGCCCCAGAGCTGGACACAGTACTGCATGGTGGGGGTCTCAGGAAAGTGGAGTAGAGGGAGAGAATCACCTCCCTCGACTTCCTGGCCACACTTCTCTTGATGCAGCCCAGGATGCAATTGGCTTTCTGGGCTTTTCATCCACCAAATCCTTCCTCTGCAGAGCTGCTCTCAATACACTCATCGCCCAGCCTGTATTTGTGCATGAGATTGCCTCAACCCATGTGCAGGACCTTGCACTTGGCTTTGTTGAACATTTGCACGTGAGGTTTGCACAGGCCCAGGTCTCCAGCCTGTCAAGGTCCCTCTGGATGGCATCCCTTCCCTCCAGCGTGTTGACTGCACCACACAGCTTGATTAAATACAAATCCATGTACATGGTCCCTGTACTTTGGCCTTCTCCCTTTCCCACTACAGATTTTCTACCAGTTACTTTAAAAGCAGAGCTCTGTACAGAGCAACTACGTTCTGGTTATTTTGTAGGTCAGTAGATCTTGCTGCTGTAATTCTCCCTTTTTAGGCAGGCTTTTACCATAGCAACAGGAAAGAGAAAGAGAAAGAGAAACAGGAATATATGAATAGAGATACAAGAAACAATGAACAAGGAACGACAGATACAATATGAGAAATTGCATTAGCTTTCTGATGCTGTCTGGATTTCCAGTGGACAGTAGTGGCTTCCTTCAAACTTGTATATTAGAAAACAAAATTGGAGCATGATCTCTGAAAGCTGATGGTGGCTGGAGGTGTCCAAGCTCTAAGCAAGGTAAGTAAAGTAAGGTAAGTTACGGGTACAGGGGAACTGCAGCTTTATGAAGGAAGTTCCACAATTTCTGGCTATTTGCGTCTCGGCAAAGAGAAAAAACTTGCTGGCTCCAAAAGGCTGAGCCTCTGGCCTCCCACTGGAGGAGAAAAAGGGGAGATGCACATCCCACTTGTGCCAGCTGACCACTCTGTCCAGAAGAGACTTCAGCGTAGCAGCTCTCCTTCCAGTCTTTCATGTCCTTCTGCTCTTGCACTTTTTAATTCTTTTACTAATAATGTGTGTAACGCCATATGGCAGGCTGAGTAGATGGCAATGAATAAGAAATCAGATCAGCAAATGCTGTGATTTTCACTTCCTGATAAGAGAAAGCTGTGGATTTAAAAAAAAAAAAACCACCCACCCTAACAAAAAACCCCCAACAAACATTGACATAACAGCCAGCCAGCCTGAGTGGCTGTGCATCACAAAGTCCCAACTGTCCAAGTACTATTAACTAACATAGGCTGCCCATTACCTACGGAATGGGTAGCCTATGTTAGTTACGGAAAAATGCACCAAGGCAATGTCTTCTTTAACCAATCCACATGTGTGATTTCCCTAGGGCTACATAGAGTGGCATGGAAAATTGTTGCACTGTATTCAAAGAAGTAAATACCCAATATGCCGAGAAGGTGCCAAGTTAAAAACTAGCAGAGCCCAAGCTCCACAGATACAGAGACAGGTGCAGCAGGCAACAGAAGGGTGCCTGTCTTTATTTTGCTGGCACATTTAAATTCAAAGTCGAACTGATACCAGCTGTAATGGACAATGACATCGTCCTATTTTGCTCTTCCAGGTGGCTGATGTCAAATGATTGTCAGGTTATTTTGTGCCAAGAAAACACATGTTTAAACCCTGGACGAATTAACACCTTCTTCTCTGTACAGCAGCTCTGAGTCATCCTCACTGGCCCTCTGGCCAAGGGCTGGTTCAAAAGGAATCCCACCCATTTACACATTGCAGCTTGAACAGTCTGAATTCACATCAAGCATAAAAAAAACCCCCTACCCTTTGTCCAGGATTTGCACACATGACCAAAGCAAGGAAGTAGCTCATGTAATTAAATCAATAACCTCTGAGTAAAGTTTTATTTCTAAAGATTTTCATCCTAAAAATTATTTCAATTATGCCCTCACTGACACCATCCTCTAGAATTACTGCATTAAGTACAAAATTAGGTTTTGTTTGTGGCAGCCTTCAAGATATAACTCTAACCTTTCAACAAATCTTAATTTTCTTCAGACAAGAGGTTAAATCAGTGCACTATGAAAAAACAAAAAGAGACAAGACTATAGCTGTTTTGAGAGTTAAGTACAGAGTGGATGAAGCTGAACTACTGACATCATCCAAATCATAATCAGAAATAAACTCATCAAGCTAACCTCTTTGCACACAATACAGTATTACAAATAATGTCTTATCTAGCACTGCAATAATACACCCTGGAGAAGATATGTTCAACCAGTTATAGGCGAGTGCCACACCTGAAAGCACCCATGGTGAGATATACTGCAATGTGACACACAAGGATGGTGCTGACCACACACCAGCAAGGAACAAAACTCGTCATCTTCACTTCCACACACACCAAAGCATCAGGCTCCATCAAACATCCCAAAAAGCTATGGGAGACCCCCTCCTGATCTCAGAAGTCAAACACCTCATAAATACACAGTATTAATCAAATTAACCCACTGCCAGACCAACACTTTGCATGCAGACTGTCACCCCGCCACATCACTCCCCAGTGCAACGCCCACATCCCTGTCCTGTGATGCCGCAATGCTCCTGCTGCACTGCACTAGGCTGTGCCTAGACCTGTCAGCCCTTGGAGACCTTCCAGGACCACCATGAACCCTCATTACCAACTCTCGACAAAAGTAACTCTAATGAACGCTTTGTGGTGCTGTTACACACCTGCTCAAAGCTGCTTCCCACCTGACCTACCCCTAGAGCTGTCCCATTTAAGTGGAATTAACTTCTGTGCTCACAGAGCAGCCTTGCCATAGCTTTTGGTGTCTGCTGAAAGCTTTGGAAGGTGCCACAGGGCCAGACACCTCTCCCTGGTCACCCACTCAGCTGCACTGCAAGCCTCCCACCTGCTCCCTCAACCCTGCCCAGCAAAGAGCTATATTTAAGTCATGATTACAATACACAAACTACGCAGACACATTAATCCAGTAGCGTTAAAGCATAATAATACAAACTGCCTCAGGGTCCCATCCTGTGAACCATTACAAAAGCAAGTAGCTCATCAGAAGTATTTGAGAGTACAAATAGGCTACAGAAAGGCATAGTTATGTTTGCAGGTTTTATCTGATTGGGTAACTTCAGACAAAGCTGTATCACCTCCCATCTTTCTTTAAATACCTTCTTCACAAAAAATTTAAGATTTTAGATTAGTTTTAAAACACTCAGAAATGTCTCATCAAATCCACTAAAGACAATACATGGTATCTTAGACTTTGTATTTCCAAACCATTACAACTCGGTCACTTTTTCACCCCAGTGAGCTTTCAACACACATATCCCTCATTCTCACATTTATGATATCCAGATCATATTTCATAGGAAAAGATTCAGCCTTTAAATTCAGCCTAGATACCATCTGATGACCAACATGCACTTGCAATTAAGCAGATATTGGAGCATTAACCGTCTTTCAATTCCTCCTTGAAGACACTTGTGTCTTACATGACTCGCACTGCACCTCAGTTATTTAGCATAAGAATGGCTCATGTCTGAGTCTGCTGCTAGAAGCTGGTGTGCTGCACTGGGGGACTGATCTTTCCAGTTTCATCCCAGCCTTCTGACTTTGTAAGAACCTGCTTTTGGCTTCTCTGTAGTGATGGGCAGAGCTTTGGTCCAGCTGAATGCAGTTGGCCAACATCTGCAGTTTAGGTTTTGTTTCAGGAAAGCGCTTAGCTCCAGCCCACCGAGGATGCTGACAGCAGAGAAACTGCAGCAGGAATCACTAAGAGGGGCCTGGAGATGCCCTTGTGTACAGTTAGTAGTCTGTAATGCCACATCACCCCTAGGATCAGTGCTCCCACGCCTCCCAGGGACATTATCCTTCCTCTCAACAGACAAGAAGATAACGATGATGAGAGGTATCAGCCCTGTGGTGGGTTCTCTGGCCCAGCTGCTGATACTCCTCTCTGAGATACACAGCCTAAAGGTACTAGTGCTGGACAAGCTCTTATTTCGCAGAGCCATGGCTAGAAAGCTATTTAAGAGCTTCTATGACAAATGGCAAGGGAAGCTCTGTGGTCAGCAGGGAGTCTGGCTCACGCTCTCTTCCAGGTCCTCGCTGCCATTTTCCTTGACCACAAGCAGGAAATTCCACTTCAAAAGCCAGGAAATTCCACCAGCCTGACAGCTGAGGAGAGATGTTGGGGTGAGGATCTGCAGGGCTGCTGCAGAAATGCTTTTAAATAGATCATGACCCTGTCCCCACAACATTAACTTTCTATGACAGACTAGTGGAAATCACTTCCCTGTGTTTAACCTGCAAGTAAGAAGTGTGGCTGCATCGACAGTGATGCCCTTGAGCTTCTGAAGGCAGGACTTCTGTGGATTTTGTTCTACCCCCTATCCGATTTCACTTAGAAAACTGAGCATACAGCCTTACACGGGTTCCCACTTAAAGTGAAACCTATGCAATGCACACCCCAGCTCTAAATTTACTGTTTGACTTCGTGCCATTTCCCAGAGAATTAATTTCAGACTTTTTGTTTGTTTGGGGGTTTTGGGGGATGTGGTTGAGGTTGCCTTAGACAGAACACATCTCCAGGCTGTAGTAGCCTGTGAATATGGATGGGGAGTGAGAATCATGCCTGGTATCTGAAGGGCTGTACAAAGGGTCAGGAATCTGAAGCCCCTGTTGACATCTGTCAACCCCTTCAAAAACGGTAAACCTCGTTCATTCAAGCACTTTGGCACACTTAAAAACAGTCCTCATGCAGCCACTAGCAGGAAAACTGGTGTAGAAGCCATTTGCAGGATGAAGACAGGTCACTTCAGTTATCGTGCTGAAACAAAGAGCAGAGAAAGAATGAATTCTCTCCTGTTGCAAACTTAATTCTACACATTCAAGCAAACACACTCCTACCTACTGCAGCCACAGACTGAGCAACAATATGCCCCCAACCAGCACCGTGTTACTGGCGGATCCCAGCGGATGGGATCCAAAAGGGGTGGCTGCATTAGGGCACTTTCCATCTTCCAGTTCCCCTTGAAATGGGAAGACGTGTCTGGAAGAGCCAAGAAAACCTCTATATGTAGCTGAAGAAGTTTTTCTTCTTGTTGTTTTTGGACTAACGCCCTCCTGCTATTCACAGCCACAGCTGCTGGTCACTTGGCTGCCTACAGTCCGAGCCTGAATGGAGGGCTGTGCGCCAGTTCACAACTTGGCAGGACACTTCTTGCCACAGCGCTACTGCCAAGCGACCGTGGATTTAAGCAGGCAGTCTGCCTGCACTACATTTTGAGTGCCAGCGCTTTTGCGGCAACTGCTCCTTTGCACCCATAAGTAAGTGCTGGCACTACGTCCTACCAAACCTTGAGCATGTCATACTTTGTCCTTCTGGTCACAGGAGCTGGGACTCTTGAGAACAAAAACTTCTATCCCTCATAGGATAGGAAACTTTGTTTTGCTCAACAGGAAAATCCCAGCTCCTCCCAAAATACCAACAACCAGAAGAGAAGAGAGCAAAGCACAAGATGCCTCCCCTGCCTCAATGGTCAGATGTAAGGTCTTTCACCAGTGTGATCCAGCCCTCACCTCCCACTGCGGGAGCAGATGCTCTCCTACAATCCAACTGCCCCACCTCCAGACGAGCAAATCAGCTCTGCAAACAAGCAGCACACAGAAGAAGAGCAAAGAATCCACATCAAATAAGCCCCAAAACACATTTAAGAAGAACAAAACAAAGCAGAAACTACCCCAACTAAGGCATTCATGGCAAAGGTCTGTAGCCTGGGAGAGGAAAGAAAAGAGAAGAAAAAGAAGAGAGACAGACAAGGAGTCTGTGCACATCTTTGTCTGCCAAGCAGACAGGCGATCATGCAGTAGGTGTCTAAAAACCCATTTAGGTCATCTCAACTGTCAAGTTCTATGTGACAACTTACTCTGAAGCTTCTGAAGGGCTTCAACCATCCGGGGTTTTTTATGCTTGTTAAGCATACTATGAGCTTTTCCTTGCAGACTTAAATTTTGGGCACATGAGAAAATTAAAAAGAAACTCAATATGCCCAAATCTTTCTCCTCTTCTCACCAATGAGCTATCCGCCAGCAGAACAGAAAAATGACTCATGGCTCTTCTCTGAATAATTCTTTGCAGCAATGTCTGGAATGCTGGATTGACATAAGCACTGTACAAGAAAAAAACCCCTTCCTGGCCACAGATTTCTATAAGTCTATTATTTAATTTGGTTATTATAGACTGCTGTGATTGCTTTAATCCGTAGATGAAATGTATCCTTCCTTCTGGTTATTTTCTCTGTATAGAAAATTCTTCCTTTACAGAACACAGGCTGTCTCTTAACTATTCAACAGAATTCATCCAGTACATGCTCTATGCTATATTCTTGTTACATACTTGCTCTTCTGCATTTAGATCGTAAATTCTACATCTTGACTAGCACCTAAGGAAATGTTATTTCAGCTATGCCACTTCATAAAATTGAACAAAAGAACCCCTTCATTTCTACAGCAATGAAAGCAGTTTTAGCATCAACTGATGGTCAAGCTCACATCTCCCAGAAAATTCATGTCAGCAAAAGATCAAGGCCTATAAGCTAAATTCTGACCTCACCAAAGTAGCGATTCGTCACTAATGTTACTCCTGCTGGGATTACTATCTTTACTGAAATTTACCAGAAGCTTACACTCATCCAGCGGACATCCTGCTATCAAAGCCTGTTACATCCAGGCTACACAACTCTCCCAGGTCACCACATCTCAGTACCAGAACTTCTACAGACAGAAGGACTAACTCATAGAGGGAAAAGAAGTGTTTCCTGTCATTTATGCTCCACGGGTATTGTCAGAGCAGGGGAGAGAACTGCAGGCGTAGCTCAGACCACTCATGTCAGTGCCGTTACAGATCAGCCTCAGCTTCTTTCAAAATCTTCCCAATAGTTGGTAGCTACAGCCAAGATAATTTTCCAGCAGCAGCTTACACTGGTGAATGAAATACTACATTCTCACCAGGCTCGGCAGGAGCATGCATGAACTCTTTGGAGAGGCTGCCTGTTTTGCATTGATGGCAGCGTGCAGGTGGGCAGGGTGGAAATGGCAGGCTGGGGAGCAGCACAGCTTGCCACACACGTGACATCACCACAAGACTGGGACTGTGAGAGAAACTCAGCTTTATGAACAGGATGATCTTTGGGGATCAGCAGAGAAGCTGTTCTGAAGTGAACACGCCACTGCTGGACAGATGGGGTGTTTTTACTGCTCCTGAAATGCTGTATCTGTTCTGCAAATTAAATCAAACTATAAGGCATCATTTTTCTGGGTGACAGTCAATTCTTTTGCTCTTCACAGACGAACTGCTGGCAGGTTTTATCTTTCTGTATGTATAAAACTTATCTGCTGTGCTTTTATTTCATGTCACCTGGAACTTCCAAAAAAAATTCTCCTTATTTCTGTAGAAATTCTCTACCTCTGAATTCATTATTTTAATGAAGAACTCATAACATTTGCTTTTTAAAAATCAGTGTAATAATTTCTCCTTGGCTTGTGTTTTGTTACTTTCTTTTAAAGCCAGAACAGACTTGAAGACATAGTTACAAAGCTTCCTACTGCTCAGGGAACTGTTTATAGAGCTAATTACCTGTACAATTAAATAAGCAATATAACATGAACCGTCACCAAGCCTCTGCCAATGGAAAATGACCATGGGAGTGAAAAAAAGTCGAGAAATGTATCTCTCTTTTTTGCATTCTTTTTTCATTCCCCAAAACAGTCTGATTTCAATTAAACTTCCAGGCCCAGTGCCCCACCTCTGGGGGTATTTCTGGGCCCATAGCCCTAAGCTTCTCAGCTACTAGATGCGGTGGCCAACTGGCCATAGAGTCTCCCTAAGAGGTGGTGTGGACTGCTGCCCTCCAAAGGGCCCCTCTGAGATGAGTGATGTACCCATTGGACTACAGCAACAAAAGACGAGAAATGGAGAAAAGGAGCAGCAGCTGGTAGTCTTAAAGTTGGTAATAAAATCAATGCTGGATGTACGCAGGTTTACAGACCCTGGGATCACCATTGTTGACTTTGTACTACAATGCAGACAAGCTTGTTAAACAAACCCATTCTTGCCATGGAGGACTTCTTGATAATCTTTTGTTTCCCACTTGCAACCATATTTGGTCAGCGCAAGATTAGTTTTCACAATTTCCCTTGTAAGCAGTAGGAAAAAGCAGGAAATTGTAAGGCAGATGGAAGACGCGGTAGTCCTTTCCTTTCCAATTTTAATTTGCACTTTGGAGATGGTGTTCTGAGTGTGCAAGAGCTGCTGAAGCACTGGGGAACCTTGAGTCCTGCCTGACACTGCTTAATTATCCCAACTTGGCAGATTTAAGTCCACTTTTTTCACTCCTCTCTAGCACTCAGAAATTATTGTACTGTTTTTATTAACTCATGACTCCTCTAATTAAATTTAGATGGTAAAAAATATCTAAAACTGATTTCAGACTTCCATAAGCGCTATGATTTATCAGAATAATATCCAAGTGCCAGCTAGAAAATAAGATCTGTAGTGAAAGCAAGTTCCAGTTACCCTGGAAATAATTCAAGGCAACTCCAGTCCTTCAGCACCCTAATTTTAGATGCCCTTCTGCTCCCTGTTTCCCCAAACTCCAAGAGTTTATTTTCTTGAAAGATGTAACATGGCAATTCAAAGAACATTTCACACCATTCTGCCCTAGCTGAGACTAAGCAGAAACAACTAGTCAACTACTAGGTGCTGCACCAGTACCTCAGCAAGCAGCATATGTATGTTCTTGCTGTAGAGACTGGGCACTAAGCACAAAATATTTGGTAGCTGCAGCATCTTCTTTCGAAAGGTTCTTCTAAAGTTTCTTCAAAGTGCAGAACATAATATAAAGGCAAGTACGCAGCAGAAAAAAAATCAGTTTGTCACAAGCCGAACAGTAATGAAAACCTAATGATCTTAATCAGCTTCCTTACTTGTAAGCCGGGTGAAGCCAGGTTAAGTCCCTGCCCCGGCTGCCACAAGGCTGAGGATGGAGCTGACTCTGGGCAGTGCAGCAGTGTCTGCTCTCTGACAGAGACTGCATCACCCATCTGCTGATGCCTCCCTAAAATGACCCCAGGCTTGGTGCTGGCACACATCCTTTACCTCCAGAGAAGCAGAAACCTCCCTACCACACAGACATGAGCACCATGTCATTTTGTTAAGATCTGCCACAATAAAACCCTTCCTTCTTAATATCTCAGGTGGACAGCTGACAAGTGAAGATGTCTGAAGGCTTGTTCTAGAAATTAAATGTTGAAAGATGTGTCTTTTCTTGACAAAAAATAAATTATTCTGAACCTCTGGCAGGTGACACAGCTGTTAAGATGAGAGTTATGCTGGTAGCAGTGCAGGGCAGGAACTCCCGAGCAGCAGGACGAGTGGGAAAGCCATGAAATCTGCCCATCAATCAGATATGGCCTCTCCTGTATGTTGATGACTACCACTAAGATAAGATTCAGGAATTAATAACTAGAGAAAATGCCCTCCCAACATCCTGTGAAAATGATTCTTTGTGCATGGCACATCTTTAAGAGGTCAGTAAAACATTTTTAGTACGACACACATCCCACTGCATGCCATAAATAAGAGCATGCATTTGACCCAGCCATGACTTTCAGTGACAGCTTTTTAAGTCCCAAGGTGAAGTCACAGTCCAGTTAACGACAAAAAGGAAACCGCAATTTGTGCTCTGTGTGCCAGGATTTTACCCACATCCTTTTTCAGCCCAACCTGCCTGACATGCAGCAAAATACTTTCACTATTGCTCATTCATCTTTGACACAACTAACTCCTTAAAACCCACAAATTTAACCTATTGAGCACTTTTGTGTTTTTCTTCTAAAACAACTTCATATTTTTTTGCTGCGACAGATCCATGATGCTCCTCTTCTTGAGACAAATGACTATGTCACTGTGATGACTTCAATACCAGTTGTAAAACTTTACGTTCACATCCCATGCTAACTACCCACCTGAGTACATCCTTGTCGTTGCATAAGGTCCTGCCTACTCGAGTCAACCAAGTGGGGCAAACACACTGTCTTGGGCAACATGCCAGAGCTGCACAGTCTGGTTTAGTTGCTGGCACACTTCTGGGCACAGCATTAGCCTCTGCCCATGAGCATCTCCCTCACTGACACCGGCTGTGCAGGCCTCAGGGGACAGCACAGACCAAAGCCTGTCCCCATCACTCTGCATCGGTGAGGTGTCCCCATGGCAGTGGGGGACTGGAGCTCCTCCCTCACCCACTTAGTGCTGAGCAAAGGATGGTGTCTACCATCCAATAAATCTTTGAACTAAATCATATCACCATGTTTCATACTCCTTGTACAGATTTATCTGTACAAATGCAAGCCTTGCTGGGGAATATGTCTGTCAGACCAGACAGACCTCAATCTGCTTAATTTTTCAGTAGAGACGTAGCCTGAGTCTGTGAAAGGAAAGTCCCAGTGTGTGGTTACCAGTCCTCTGAGCATGACTATGATATTACCCAAAAATATATTTCAGTGTCTTGTCTCAATTTCACATAGTAAATAATACTGAATTTGACTCAATAGATGATTTAAGAAACATGACAAGATCGAATTCCGGAAATGAAAAAAAAAGTTTTGTACACCAAACTTTGAGCAGAAAAAGTTAGTATTTTTCCTAATTAAACAAAACAATAATCCCTGTCATGATGGAAGAACTTCTGTCTGTGGGAATTCTAAAAAATGTAAAATGATAACCACCATGTCAGTTGATTATAACTATCAAAAAAATAGTAGTAACAGCCAGGTAATTTTTTATGTCACTGAATTAGTAAGACAATATAAATTCTGCCAAATTTCAAATACATTTGTCTATGTACTGCTCTGATTTGGTAAAAGATGTAATTTCTAAGTGAGAAAATACAATGCCTACCCCAAAGGAAGGTTTTCTGACAAGCTGGAATCAATTAGGCAGATCCCCAAATTCCACTAACTGGGAAAAAACAAATCCTTCAGTGTCACAGAGCAGATTCTCTATTCCACCTTCCTGCTATGGGGAAGTATAAATTGGACTGTGGACCACATTTAATTAAATTTATCTTCAGTTGTTACACTAGGAGGAGAAGAAAGCCCCCCCTGAGGTTCCTGCTAATGGGAATAGAAAAAAAATACCCACTGTGAGACTGTTTGTAGGTAACCATTGCTCACATACTCAACAGTAAGATGAATTGTATCTGCTAGTAAGTGAACATTGGGCTAAAATAATTTGCATATTTCCAGCTCCCCCGGACACAATCTTCAATCTGTTAGAAGTTAAAAAAAAAAGAAAAAGATCACTCACATTTCTTTTTTATGAGATGAAATGTCAAAACCAGCAAAATTTAAAGTTGATGATTTGTAGTACCCACTCTCTGCATTGTCTTCCTGCATTAATTCACTGGTTCGTCTATTCTGCAAATGTCTGTCTCCAAGAGACATATGGGTGGTTAGGGTTTCCAGCAGGGCTCTGATGACTGCTCTATGGAAGCAAAGACACCAAGAACAGCTGTAGGAAACAGATGTGCCACTTAGGGCACTTTCAGCAAAAGGCCAAGAGATGAATCCTTCACCTGCTTCTTAGATCCCTTTATAAAAAAAAGGCTGTAAAAAACCTATTATTGCCTATGTTTTTAGCCTAGCTCCACTTGGAAGTAGACATTCTGGTAGCAAAAGCCCTGCTGGAGTGATTAAAGGAGAAGGGTTGCAATGGGCAGGGCAGAAGCAGTAGCTCCAAGGCCCCTTCTGGGGCTAAACTGAAATTGGACCTGAGCCACTTAATTTTCATACATATAAAGTGCCTGCTCTGAGAAGCACGTCGACAGCCATAGCAGCTGGATGGCAAAGTGGTAACCTGCAGAAATAGCTATTCATTCTTCACAGAAAGCGGTTCACAACTTAGTGAAGACATGACACCTATGACGGAGAAATCTCCGTTCTGTAAGAAGCCCATCCTCCAGACATGAGCAAAAAACTAGGGGAACTTTTTGAAAAAATAAGTGCAGTAAACATGGATACCAACTAGGGAAAAAAGCAAGGGTAGTTGGAAGGACAATCCAGACATACCAGCAAGTGATATGAGTCTCATAGGCTTCTGGCAATTTGCCAAAGGAGGCTTTATCCTCAGTAAAGGATGACAGGAATACTCCTGATACTGGTTTTGCAACAGCACTATATTTCCAAATGTTTACCTTAGTCCTGCTCTTTTTTTTTTGAAACAATGATGAGCTAGAGTCAGTCAGAAGTACTAGGAAAAGAGTTTAAACAAAAGGATTTTTTTTGGGTTGACATAGCACTTAGGGATATGGTGTAGTTGAGAACTGTCAGTGCTAGGTTAATGGTTGGACTAGATGATCTTCAAGGTCTTTTCCAACCTGGATGATTCTGTGATTCTGTGATTAACTAAGGACCAAAAAAGTCATGAGGTGTGGGCAGTACACACCCACTCAGCCTGGACGAACCCAGAGGTGCAGTGGCCAAACTGCTGACAAGAACATGTGCCCCATCCCTGAAAGGGGCTGCTGTAACCAAAGGGCTGGAGAGCATCTCCTGGAAAGGGGCAGAGGGAACAGAAAGAGAGGCCAGCATATTCTAGGCAAGCAAATCACTACTTCTGCATCAAATAAGTTACCAAAGCTCTCCTTAGGAATACTTATAAAATTAGGTAGAGAGAGAAGGAGAAACCATGGCAGTTCCTGAAAAATAAAACTGTATGATGGCAAGCTACTGGAGTTACCTGAGCTTATCAACAGACAGTGGATAACTTAAACCCAGCTGACCTTCAGTTTCAAGTTACCTGCAGTCCTTAGCCTCAAATTTCTCTATTCCTGTTCCATTTAAAATTTATCAACAAACCTTAAAGGGCACAAAAAATATAGATAACCTGGATAAAAAGAATTTAATCTTTCCAGTTTCCACAAAACCTGCATTTTGGCCGCAGCTTCCTTCCTGCACCTAGTCTGTCAAAGTTCAGTGAGAGTATTTACTGAAGAATCAGTCCTGTCCTCCCTACCTAGATATACATTCTTTAGCGTTAATCTACTGCTATACCACTTTAGTGGTAATCTGTCATAATCCAGACATGTAAAAATCACAAAGAAATGAAGACTACATTTGCATGAAGTTTAAGTCATCCTAGTTGACTCCATACACGCATCACTGACATTCACCAAAACTGTAGATTACGCATGTCCAAAGTGGGCATTACCTGAAAGACCTCCTCTGTGGCTTCTCTATCCAATGGCCACCATTTCACAACTAGCTGTACCCTCCTCAGGACAGTCATCTATAACCCAGTTTCTACTTCCAATTTACTGTATGCCTGTGCAGTGCTGAATGAAGCACCAAGCCCAGATGCGACTGCAGACAATAACAAAACACATATCAAACACTAACGGTGAAGCCATGGTGGTCTGTAGTTGACTCACCACTATATAGGTGGCATGATCTGTTTGTGAGCATGTGTACAAATACCATTCAGAAAGGTACGAGACTATCACTGTAAATTTTGTTCCACCTTCGCATGGGGCTGGAAACTGTATGATCCTTGTGTTCCACACTGTATTTCTAAACACTACTGTACTACAAATAGTGAGGTCCAAATGTATGAAGTCCAAAGGCAAGTTACAAATTCTAAACCAAGTAGTCTCATCAGAAAGTTTGGAGATATATTTTTACTTGTTTACACAGACTTTCAGGTTATGAGGAACAAGAGTAAGATAGCCAGGAGATGCTAAGGACGGTTTTGAATATAATTTGCTTTTATCTACTTTGAAGGAACAAACTGCTGATAGGAGGAAAAAAATGAATCCTTTATCTAGAATGGAAAACAAAGACATAAGTGCTCAGTAATTAAGCATCCTGCACGTCAAGTCTTCTGACACGCTATTTCAGGTAACAGTTCTTTCCTTGTCTGTAAAACCCAGTTTCATCCCAAATTAGCATTGGTTTTGACCCACAAGAAAACAAATGAACTACATACATGAAAAAAATCCGGTCACAAAACTCAACAGAACTGTAACACCCAGATCCCGCTGCAGATGAGCCTACCTAACCTTATCAGGAACGTCCTCTCCCTACCTCCAAACAATAGTAAAATTGCTTGGAGAACAAACAATCACTCTTAAACTGTCTGCAAATATAACGAAAATCTACTGAAAAGTTACAGCTAAACATTTTTTTTCCCCCTAGAGCCAGATTTACAAAATTGAGAGACAGGAGCTGGTAAAAACCTCCCTTGGACTGGGAGGTCACTGTACATGGCACCCAGCCAGGCTGCTGAGCTCAGCCTCCTCCTCTCACTGAGCTGAGCAAGCTTTTCCCACTTCCATAGAAAGAGTCCTCTAACCACACAGGTATACGGCACTCTTGAAGGAGAGATTCAGATCAGAAAATACAGTAACTCAAACAGAAAAAGCTGGTTGTAAGCCAGCTTGCTAGGAAAAAGTTTTCCAGCAGACCTACAAGCAGTTCACACTCGAGCCAGACAAGCTGCTCAAGCTCCTCAGAGTGGGTGGAAAAGCCACCCAGAATTAGGGTAGTCTCTGACTGAAGCAATGTGAGGAGATGATGACTGAAGACCTATGTCATGTCCTTTGAGTGAGAAGCACATCTGCAACAGTTTAATTCTTCTGAATAATTATTTGTTTCTTGAATCATCATTAAGGCTAGATGCAAAAACTGCATTTTGATAGAAACATAACAGATTTCAGTTTCAGGGTAGGACACTTACAACTTTGAAAAAGGATCCTTCCCCTCAAGAAACCTCCTCAGTGCCATCCTATCAAGGGTGCCTGCTCACCTCAACCTGCCCCCATCCCTCAGGTGTTTTGCTGGGAACACTGAGCCGGACAGCCTGCCTCCTCCCGGGCACTGCCTGCACAGGGCTCACTCCCACAGACAGTACCGTTACCAGTGCTGCAGATCCACCAGGTTTGTGGAAAAAAAGGAAAGACACTTTCAAAGCATATCTCAACCCATAAAGATTCATCAACAGCATAGGCAGAGGTGATTTTAAAAAACCCACAATCTAAATAAATCAAGAAAGCCCTTAAGCATTCCTATTCAACAAAGGAGAACAAACACATTCCAGTTCTAAAGCACCTAATGATTTTAATTAAAACTTCCCTCCTCTGCAAAGTTTCAGTCTTTTGATTTATTAAAAGCTTGTAACTAAGATGCAAACAAAAGTTAAAAAAATTCCCATTTCCTGCAGGAGGGAAATTATAATGATTTCTTTTTAATATATCATTAGTCAGTATGATTTAGACAGAAATGGTATAATTTAAATCTCCAAGTAAAAAGACCTAAACAACTGTTGCCAAAGGAAATTTAAGGGAAGAAATAAAAGTTTTCACTGACATAACAACAGAGGATCTAGGAGAAGCAGCAACTTTGCAGAGGCTGCATCTGGCAGGGGGATACCTGACAAAAACCTGTCAGCATTCTCATGAGTCCCAGACTTTTTCCAATTTGCACCTTCAGATCTACGCATTTATTCACTGAAATATAATAAGGAAAAGTGCTGTACTTGTTCCTTATGCTGTCACTCAGCACATACTCCATCAGCTCAGCGCTGTGGCACGTCTCAGACACTCAGTCTTATTAGAAACCTGCACTCGTTCACATCTTAGCCATGCAAGAGAACATACTGTCTGGCCGGCCACTGCTTGTATAATGCCAAATATATCTGCCTTTGCTGAGGGTTGGATTCATCACCACCTATGTTCTTCCTCTGAACTCCTCTGTACATGGGTGACTTCAGTATGGTGATCCCAAGCAAATGAATCCAAAACTGCCTTGGTATCAGTTTTAGGTCTCCTTTTGAAAATGGGTTTTTGGACGCCTTCCCTGTATTCCCCCTGCCCTAGACAGACATCCCAACACCTTCTGCCATCACTCAAGAGCCTCCGTTGATGCTCTCAGAATGTGGGGAGGGAGGGATAGCAAGAACCTTAAGTGCTCGGGAGCAAAAGGAAATCCTTTCGTTATCTTTTTACACAGGCACTAGACAGACATTTAAAACACACTGATTTGCAGGATGCTCCTCTCTATTTACCAAGATGTTTTACTTAGCAGGCATATGCTCCCTCTGTATTCCCCATATGTTTTGGGTTTTTTTTTTAAATAAATTTGGAGGAGTGGAATCATTTGCTCCATTGCAGGCAGCTTATATGAGAAACATTTGAAAGAGCAAAGAGGATAGAAGAATCTACTTGATGAATATATGAGATTTTAGATCTTTCAGTTCAAAAACTCTTCTACAAAAATACAGAACAAGGTTTTGTGATATTTAGGACATTCCTTATTAAAGCCTGTAGACATAAACATCTGAATAGGAGTATGCTACTTAAGAAAAAATATAGTAAAGGTCAGGTCAGCTCAGAAAGCCGTACCTTTCCTGCATAAAAAGCCATAATATTGCACCCTCTTCAATACGAGACATCTTTTGTTAAGATCTGGTCAAGGAAGCCATTTACAGCTCACAACAGCAGCTGTATTGATCAAATGAATGGATGTGCAGTTGTGCTCATTCTTGTGCGATACATAATGGTGACCTTTCTATCAACCATGTCCATCTAAATCTCAAACCACTGTTTGACAAATGCTGCACATACAGGAAAAACATGTTTTTCATGCAGCATTAAGTATCTCATGCCAGAACCTATGCAGGCACGACAGGAGCTGCCTGGCTGAGGGTGAAAACGGTACAAACACAACACCTGGGAAATAGTAATTTTTATTCTCAGCTTTCACTAAATTCTCATGTGATCTAAGGAGAAGGTGTTTCACTTTCTTCTGTGACTGAATTTGCAGTGGTCCTGTAACTTATCCATCCTTTTCAAGAATTTTTTGTATTGTCAAATTTTAGAGTTTTTCAAAAGAAAAAAAGTTGTTTGTTTGGTGTTTTTTAATAAGGGGAAGGGCATTTCCGTACAAAGTTGGATTGTTACAAAGAACCTAAAGCAGGCAACCACCTACCTTCATGCTGTTTGGAGTTTTTTTAAAAAGTGCTTTTAAATGAAGGAGTATTATCTCAAGATGAAGCTGTCTAGGAATGGTCATCGTGAATAAAAGCAAAAAACTTCAGTTTGGCAGGACTGTATTTGGCCACGCTTTCCCTACCATGGGCCACTTATCACTGCCTAAAATCCAGCTGACCTCAGACAACAGCCGGGAGGCAAAGCCAAGCTCTGACACTCAGACAAAGCAACGGAGGGGGAGGATGAGTCCACCTTTGTGTTCTGAAAGCAAGACCTAAGCAATTCTTTGAGGAAAAAGAAAATCCAGCAGAATAAAAACCCAGCAGCTATCCTATCTACCACAGGTACTATCAAAAGCAGAATTGTTAGTAATATATCAAATTTGGTGTTATGAGAGAGGAGAAACCTTACTGCCTGTATCTGCACTTGCTGATAAACAATCTCCATCTGACTCTGCCCTTTGCACACTGCAGAGGTGCAACTTAAGCTGACCTAAACTGGATCTAGAGCAGCACTTCTGCGCTAACATGTGTTATGCCTGTTCAGGGTGTTGATCTTGCTAATAATTAACATGGTAAAAAATATTATCCTTCATATCAGCTCTCACTGCAACCAGTGTGAGAGAAAGGAGAAGGCAAGAACATATGACAGAAGCTAAGAAGGTTACTGCAAACCAGACTGATCATGGGACCCAAAATACAGATGGACTGAAGCTTCAGCTGATCTCTGTTAGCTGATTATCTGTGGGATGCTGAGGAAATACATGATCTCACTTCCCTCCTCTCCCTGGTTGCTCACCCCCTCTCTTTCCTTCTAGCCCCTCCAGAGACAAGATGCATGTGGCTGCATGATCTATCAGACCAAGGCCTGAATCCAACCCAAAAAACCAAAGTGGGTGAGGGAATTGAGAGTAAGGTTTGTTTTCCATCCACACTTATAATAGGGTTGCATTATCACTCTGGCCTAGGACAGCTCATCTTCCACCCTGCTTCTCTTTCAGCCACCAATTCAGAGCAGTAGCCAAGTGCCACGTGCTGGCCTGCTCCCTGGGAGAGCTGCTCCTCTCTCCATTGCTGACAGAGCAAACCCAGAAAAACCAGTCCCTTTCCAAAAAGATTTGATGACTATAAACCACTAGTGTCTGTATAATCCATTTTTGCATCAGTGAACAGATCTGTAGCATCTGAAATGGCAAGAGGCAGCCCCCATGCCAGTGAGTCAGGGAGGGGCAGAAAGAACAACTGCACACAGGTGCAGCAGCACACGGACAAAAAAATCACTTAAATTATTCAGATGTGCTGAATACATGTCAGATGTGCTGACACATGTCAGAAAAAAAGGGTCAAGAAAAGCCCGCTTTGCCCTGCATGATACACTGTCATCTAATAGCATGCTCTACCATTTCTCACAGTGCCTGGCACAGGCGCTGTCTTATCTGTCAGCTGTGCATTAGGCACCCCGGTGAAGTACTTGCAAGATAACAATTCCCTAAAAATGATGCTCCGATGCCTTGGCAAGAGTAATGGCACTAATGTCAAGGGCTCGCTGTCTTCCAGTCCAAATCCTACAGCACAAGGGTGATTTCTGTTACTGTCAGCCATAAAATACAATGGATATTGTCAAGCACTTGAGTAAAAATGCATGTGTAAAGCATTAACAAGAAGGATGATATAGCTTCCTCCTTGATAAATGACTCTCTTGCCTAAAGTCTGGAGCAGACACAACCACATATTTCACCTCGTTTCCTGTGGAAGAATTTCCTTTTGGTTTTGTGGATCAGACCATCACTTAATGCATACACCTCACTACTGGGTTTGCAGTGGTACAGAGCGGTAATCCACAGGATGCTGTGCCTCAGGAAGGCAAGCACCTGTATTAGATATCTAAAATAGATATAACAATACCCGTGTTCAGGAACCTAATTATTCCTCATTTAGTCAACTACAAAAGGAGTCCTCCAGCAGGGAATTCAGAGCAGGTACAACACACCCCCTGCTTTGTGCAGGTCACTGGTCCCAAGGGTTCTGGACACCTGTGACAAGAGACAGGTCAACCAGTGCTGAGAGTACGTGAGAATGTGAAGCAGTTGAATCATGGAGGAAGCTGGAGAGGAAACATTCTGTCATATAATTGCTTCTTCATGTGTGCATTAAACCTGAGGCATAGAGGTGTCAGGATGTTATTCTTTTGTGAGGAAAAGGAAATACGTTATCCTGTAGGTCTGGTTATTTTTATTGGGGAGGGAGAAAAGACTCCTATGACAGGAGTTGGCTCTCTGAAATGGCCAGTCCCAGAGAGGTAGAACATCTATCTATGGCATTGCTCAGGACTTCTCCCTTTTGTGAAGGGCTGGATACAACATTAGCCCAATGCATCAGTGCATGAAAAGGACAGATTTGCCAAGCAGGAGCTTGGCCAGGCCACCAGCTGGCTAATACACATATGCTATACAGGGACACATACTGCTCTTTTCTGAAGGAGTAGAAACATGCCTCCTTGCTGTGAGCCACAGCAGACTGATTTGAGTCAACCTCTCCTGCACCAGTGGGATGTCTTTTGTAACTACAGCAACACTTCCCTGATCGCTACTGGTCTTTCCAACTTGTTTTTTTCTCTATTAGGAAGATAGGATGAAATACATTTGATGTCCCAAGGCAACTGCTTAAGTAAGAGCTCCACAGAACATGACACCCAGCACATATTACGGATCGGATCAGAAGCACTTAGTAAGGACCTCTAAGTCCAGATGTTGGAATGCTAACACAAGAGAAATTACAAATGCCTACAAACATACTAGTCAGGAAAGAGTGCAATTACGGCAATTTAAGGAACAACCCCAAATATCTCTTTGCTCAAAGGGACTTAAAACTATAAAGCAAATCTATCAGAAAGGAAACGCTATGGCAAAAAAACCCCATACACAAGAACAGAAGAAGGATTTGTCTCAGGAGGAAGGAATTATAATTACTATAAATGTCACATCAAATGCAACAGATAACTTCCACAAACAAATGCTTTTGAGGGAATTCTACAAGGAACTGAATCCTGTGTTAATGTTTTCCAGGTGTAAGATGATAGCTGCAAAACCACAGTAATGACAAGTCCATAACTATGGCAGAATGAGAAGCTCTAATGGGGCAATAATCTTCCCAGAATTGCCTCTGGAAGAGCTCAGCTGGCCTGGCTTGATTTCCAATCTTAAAGGCATACCACCAATGTCAACTCAGCCAATCTCCAAGTCATCAGAACGATTCACCCAGGCTAAGATCTGTGACTTTAACTTCATGGTTTTCCGGTTTTTTTGCTAACATGTTAAAAACATCCTCTCCAACAAAAAATGAAAAAGCTTCCAGGGAATCAATGCTATAGAAGAAAGGAGAAAAACTAACTAGGTGTGAAATGCACAGGCATCAAAAGCCAAGAGAATGAAAAGCATTTCTCCCTCTGACCTTTTGAGTTAAGTGTTCCCCCTCAAGGAGCACTGGCTGCTGGTCCTCAAAGCAGAGCATGTGATGGACCCCTGGCTCAGAGCAGCCCTATTCCACACAGCCAACTGCCAGTGGGTGCTACACTGCTGTTCCCATCTCAGTGTTACTTTTCCTATCCCTCATGTCCTCTTCTTTTTGTGCTTCAAAGACACAGTTGTCTATCTTTCTTGAAAGCTCATTTTCAGTCCCTTATGCCTCCTTCCCCCTCAATTTTCCTATTCAACTTTCTCAGGCGAATGGGGATGGAGAGAGTGTGGTAGAAGGCTTATTTATACATCTCATCTCTTCCTGCATTCCGCCAGGGAGTAAAAAAGAGATGATAGGGTCTCTCTCCTCTTGCTGCCATCACATGCTGAGGAGGAAAGCGTGTTTTTGCCACTCCATACACACTGCAGTACAGGAGGAAAGGTGTTGAGATGATCAGAGCATCTTCTTTCCTTCTCCTGACCTTAATGAAGTCAGGCACAAGGGACCTAAGAGCTACAGAGATTATCGTACATCTCATTCTCAGAATTCACAATCCATTCTCCTTCCTCAGCTGCTCCCCCCCATCATGACTCTATTCTAGTCTCCTGCAGTTAACATGAGCCTCCAAGCTACAGGTGCTCATCTGCCATGACTCACAAAGGCAGCCCTTATTAGAACAACATACAATTAATACCATAGTTAACTTCTACATTGTCTTTATCAAAGCACTGGATAAAGCGAAACAGCTATTGGTACGCCAG
The DNA here is from genome assembly GCF_031877795.1 of Strix aluco. NCBI lineage: Eukaryota > Metazoa > Chordata > Aves > Strigiformes > Strigidae > Strix > Strix aluco. Next base: position 51,146,541 of record NC_133935.1, read on the forward strand.
CACAGTGCCTGGGGAACTAAGACAGGCATGGGCAGGAGGACTTAGGTCTGAGGTCCCACCCGAGGAAACAAGGGCACAGCACTGAAGAAACAGCTGAGTAGCAGGACAAGGAGCTGTGAGTGAGAGCAGATTTCTGACACCAAAACCACCTCCTCCAGCTGGCTATAGGCTTGATCACATAGCACACTGACAGATACAACGCCTGGCATTGATGGTAAAGGAAATCCAGGAGGAGTGAACAATGAGGGTATAGAGAGAATATGAGATGCATTTACCCGCATACTAGTACTTTTGAAATAGCTCATATAAAAGCTCTGCTGTGGGTTTGCATAGTAATAACTTCCTTCTGCTTCCTAAGGAAAACATTTTGTTCTAGGTGTCAAGAAGCCCATTTCTACAATTCAAATATGCAGACATCTGTAGGATGAAGAGAGGAAATTGTGTGCAACTCTGCCTTCAGTGTGCAAAACAAACATCTGCATAGTCACAAGCAGTTTATTGTCCAAGTTCAAAAGCAGGAGAGCCTTACAGCTGTCTACATCTACTTTCAGCAGCTGGGGCTACAAGAGGAAGTGTGTGCTGCCCTTGTGGAGAGTGCAAGAGGTTCCATTACAGAAGGCAAAATGCCTAAAAACAAGAAAGAAAGAAGAAAAAAATAAAAGGAACAACACAACTAGACTATAGTCATGTAAAAATATCTGAAGAATGAAAAGCTGCTGTAAATTGCCTGGCCAAATTTCAACCAATCTACATTTACAGTATGATTTGCTCATAATTTGTAACTTTACTCATCTTTGAAGGCTCCAAAATGAAGTTGTAGCTATTCTGTATTACCTTGGCTGCAAGTCTAAAATTCTAACTCTAGAAATTCAAATGGTGCTTTTGAATAGTAAGAAGTTGCTTTATTATTTTCTGCTTCCTGTCTGAAAAATGCTATCTGATCCAGAAAGTAGTTGATGCATACATTGGTGAGATGAAAAGCAGCAGTTAAAGCCAATTCTGGTTTACAAATAAAATTTAGTATTAAACTGTCCTCCTAAAACTTTTCAACTCGTTTAAAAGAAACTCAGCGCAGTGACTGCATTTTATGGAATGGAGAAAGTACTGTGGAAAATCCCTAAGTTAAAGTTCAAATCCTCACTCAAAGGAATCAAGCCTTTTGTGACTCTCGATTAAAAAGTACCTCTAAAATGTAGGGTGACACTCTCATTGCATCAGAAAAAGGAAAAACATATTTGCTTCAAAAGTAAAAGGACATTTTTCTGATTACAAGCCTGCCTGGTGACGTGTGCTGTAGCAGTCAGCAGGGCTGCAGGGTTAAGCTCCTAGGTGATTGTGGCTCTTAATAAGAGTGTCGTCGGACAAATAAGCTTCCTGTTCACTCACTTCCAAGTCCATTGCATCTTTACATCCTAAAACACATCTGTATTTTTTCAGTGATCAGGATATCTGAGATATTACCATACAGCTCCATTTTAGAAACTGATTTTTTCAAGTGATCCACAACTTAAGGCTAGTCAAAGATCATCAGGAGTGTTGGAGCAACAGATAAAACCCAAGGTGTTTGAAAAGACATTGGAATACATTTTTTCTTAGAAAATCTTGACCTCGCTAAACATATCACAGGAGAAGGCTGATTCAGTCAGAGCTTTTAAAATTACATTATCAAAATATTCTGTTCTGATTTAAAACCTTTTAAATTTCATGTTGAATTTTGACCAACTGTACAGGGATCTTGTTCAATATACTACAAGGAAGAATTGCCTAATCTTCCTGCAATGTGGATATTCATTTCTGCAGATGCTGATATGATGAACAAGAAAGAGAAAACATCCAAGATTCTGGACTCCTTTATAGTAAAACTAAGATGAAGCCCTGATCCCAATTTTTAGAGGCATCAAGTTGAATAAGTTCAATGTCTTTTAAGTTACATCATCTACAGATGCATATGTGACATCCAAATCTATCAGTCTTGCACATCTTTATGGGGATATTTGCCTTAACCTGCACCTATGCAGAGCAAGTCAGCACTGCTCTAAATCTTAATAATTTCAAAAGAAGAGTCATGTTCACTCCAACTTCTCTTAAAGGAAGGTGCCCTGGATTTCCAGAAAGAGAATCAGTCAGATAAATACCTTTTACCATATAGCCTAGTCACAAGACATGAAGATTTACCTATAAATTTCCCCTTCCAAAACTAGTAATGTTGTTCATCATTTGACTGAGACACTTTCTGCCCTTTCTTCTTCTTCCTCCACAGAAAAGGTAAAAGCTTTTCCATAATTTTTCTAGATATAAATGTTGTGAAGCATCTGTTAATTCTCTATGGTGAAAGCTATTGTAATAGTGCTCTGACAGATGTCTTCAGGAAAGGTAAAGCCAGAAAGCATTATCAACGGTTCAGAAGCATAGAAGTTTTATGGATTTACAGTGTGTACAAACTAGATGCTTCAATGTCTTTAGCCAACATACTTTCACATACCTAATATACAGGGTACTGAAAACAACAGTGGCAGAAGTTAAGACTGTTAACATGGAGTAAGGATTCTGATTTAGCTCATTATCAGCACATAGCACTTCCTAAGAGGCTGGCTAGGAGAAAGCCTCATTGGAAACATATCTAAGAGGCTGAAGAACACCTATTTAACTATCAGTCAGCTGGGAAGAATTAAATGGCTAACCCTATCAGAAAAGAAGAGATAATGGAGAGTACAAGTGCTTTTCAGATAGGCTCGAGAGCAGCGGTCTAGTGCTTAAGCTTTTGTCAGGTTCCAGTGTACAGCAGGTCTGGCTGGAAACCCTAGGGTACAGAAACAGCTCATTCTTTTTTGTGACTTCTGTTTCTTTGGTTTTGCAATACTTGAATCACACAGATGAAGTTCCAGAAGCTTTTCACCTCTGCAATGCAAATTAGAACCACCTAAACATAAAATGTTACCTCTGGATTTCTGTTTTAGCTGTAGCAGAAATTTTGGGAGAAGCAAAGTCACCCAACACTGACTGCTACAGCTGGCTCAAATGTCCTGGGTGGTCAGTCACCCATGGGCACTTGTACAGTTGCAGGGAAGTGCTGTGGGCTAGGCTGCAGTGAAACAAGTCAGTTTTAGGTCTTCTTCCAGGAAGTAAATGCTATGAAAGACATCTGACAACCCTCAGAAGCAGAGACAGGATTTTAATCAAAAACCTTCAGACCTTTCACCCCCAAAGAGTCCAATCTCTGCATTACCAGCATTTTACTAATAACATTTCTACTGGAGATGAGTGTAAAATTAAAATCTACTCTTCAGATCAAGAAAAGCAGGAGTAGGTAAATGCAAACTTGCTGAAAGTCATCGATCTGGAGTGTGGTATTTGCTGGTGTGTAGCTTATGTTTTACAATAAAACACTTACAAAAATTGAGATCTATTTTTATGTCACTACTCTTGCAGTGACACTGTCATCAGAACCACAGGGTTCAGCACAGAAGAGAACTAGCTTTTCAATGAATTAATGTTGTAGCCAAACTAAACCACCACATTTCCTAGCAACCATTCAATATTCATATGCATTGTTAATATATTGCACCTGGAAGCAACAATCTTGGAAGTAAAATTGCATTTTTTCCAGTCAAGTGAAAATAATGTACAGTCACTGCTACGATAACAGGTCTAATCATTTCCTTAGGCTGTCTCCATTCTCCGTATGTCGACTGTGCATAATTCATAGGATGTGCCATATGCTGTCTGAAGCAAGTGTCCCTGTAAGTGTTTGTGGTTCTACTCAAAGGCATGTCTTCATAAATTACATTGTGATATATTTGACATTTTAAAAAACAAACAGGGGAAACAATTCAGTGAAACATAATCTGCTTAAAGTTTACCACTTAGCCATTTGTTGAACATTCAAGTGATTAGCTCACCGAAGTACATGATTTTTTCAGCATGCAGACTGCTTCTGCTGGCACCAATTTCAAAGGCAAGAAACAATTTAGCTGGCTCTTAAAATAAGGACTTGGTCCAGCAACTCCTTACAGACACAGATAGCCTCTGCTGACTTCCCAGAGCCTGAGCACACAAACTAGAATTAGTCACTTGAGCAAAGAATGGCAGGATTAGATTTTCCGCTGGTCACAGCCTTGCGGTAGAGAACCCCCACTGTACAACTCAGGTTTCCTGTTTCCTGACAGACCTCACAGCTCCGATGGCTTTTCTGACTCCCAGCTGGCCTCCCTGCAGCATCTCCAATAATTTTTAGGCAAGCAAAGTTCAAAAGATAAGCAGCTGTGGAGCAAAGACAAGAGTATTGGTCAAAATAACAGGATGACAAACAACAGAATCTCCCAAGAGAGCGACATTGTTTGTTTGGAGAGGGGAAGCAAGTGGTGAAAAGTATAGGCAAGGGCAGAGGAAAGGAAAAAATAAAAGCGGAAGTGATGAAACCTCTTTGCTTCTGTCTCCTGAGAGCTAATGAAAGATGAGCTAATTAGCACATCCCTCAGCTGGAATGGGACTAAATCCTCCCTCCTGCAGACAGATATGCATACTGTAAAAGCTCACAGAAACATCCTGTCTTTCAGACTGCTGACCCTCTGACCCATGTGACTGAGATCTGCCCACCAGTTCAAAAAGTGCTGGAGAGAGAAGTGCAGGCAGCCAGGTGGACTGACACAGCAGGATCTCATGGTACATGTTTCCTTGGGAAAACAGGTTAAAAAATCTGGAGGATAAAGGAATGTAAACATGTTCCTCTTATACCAAGTGAAAACAAATTATCTTCTGAGGTATTTAAGAGAGAAATGGGAACTGGCTAGAAAAGAAAGGCAAACTGGCATGCTGATGGGTAGCTTTGCATATTTAAGAACTCAAAATTTTAAGACAGCTTCTCAAAATGCCAGCGTAACTGTGTCAGTAAAATCCCAATACATTGAGGAAGTCCGAAAAGCAATTATGAACGTAAACTCTGAAGTGATGCACATTTTCTAAACCATAATTTATTTCTGATGTTCATAGCAGTAGTGTCACCAAAACCCACTGGCAGTTTCCACAACAAAAACTTTCATGCATAATATAAAAATTTCTTACACAGCCATGACCCTGAGAAGAGTCATACATTTCCCAGCATGAATAACACAACTAGTCATATTGGCACTGGCAGGACTACAGGCACTTACAGTGAAACATAAGCTCACTCTTCAGATAGTCAATGACTCAGAAAAGTCTGACCCCCACAAAACCAAGACGACCATGCTCCCCAGTCAGTACAAGAAGAGGATGCTCCAGACTGCAAACAGGAATATTTGGGTTTTAACTGAACCATGTATCAATATGAGGCAATGAGAGCAAAAAAGGACCAGATGTCCAAGTGCCCCAGGCAGCACTATGTTTACATTTTTATATAAAATGTCAAGTAAATAAAACAAGAATAATTAAAATAGTAATGGCTTATTTCCTTGAAAGTTTACTTTTAAGAAAAGGAAACTTTTCCATGCATTTGGATTTAGTTAATCTCAGATAGATCACTAAGCCTCTCAGTTTTCATGTATGCAGAAACAGTTGTAAGATCCAATACAAGCAAATCAGAGACACAACACAGTCTTGCAAAAGGCACCACTAACAGTTCAGTATAAATCCAGTGCACAGTTTCTTCAGTATTTCAAGGATGGTTACAGTTCTTGCTGTGTTTTGATGCCTTTTTTTTTTTAAGAGCTATGAATTATTATTAAATTAAAATTTTTAAGTTCAGAAAACAATGAAAACATAAGTCAAGACAAAGATACAAGAATGAAGAGACCACAGTTCACTTAAGATCCAGTTTTGCACCAATGAAACCAAAGCAAGTTCTACTGCTGACTCTGCTGAAGGAGGCATTGGGTCCTCACTTGTGGTTCTTCACCCTCAGGCCTTGTAGAGACTTCATAAGGTCTAGTAACACCCAGAACTAGGTCTTGCCTCTGGCCATCAACACTACAAGTGTCATTACCTTTCTTTTTCCTAGACAAAAAGTAATACAGAGATTCAGGATCATAGATGTTAATGCAACAGTTACTATCAACCTCTTTGAAACTTGCTAAAACACAGAATACAGTTACACTTGAACATTTGCCAGCAAAGAACATCTTTGACAGGAGCACTTGAGGAGTGCACTGATACTGATGGCATCCTGACTTTATTTTTTTAATGAGATTTGTGAATAGCATTTAATATCCTAACTCTTTCCACATTAGAGGACTATAAACTCTTTTTCTTTCAAAGCAGGTTTTGAGCATAAAAGATTTGGTGGGATATTTCTGTTCAAGGTTAATATTCTTCAGTATCAACTGTATATTTAAATAAGAAAGCTAAGTGTATTAAGTTTATTTCCATGGCACAAAAGAAGTTACCTGTCATCTTCATTTTTTTGAAGTGCATGGTTTAATAATTAGATAAATTTATTTTATTCCTTAAGCATAAAAGCTCCCAGAAACCCCAGCTGAGAAGGAACCCCATTGTGCTAAATGATGTGCAAATACAGAATAACCCACAACATTCCCCCAAAGTTTACCATCAGCAGGATGAGAAAGAAAGTACCATCCCTCCTTTACATTGTTCAAGCCATGCAAGGAAACTGAAAAGGAATCCAGGTATGCAGAGATACTTAACTATACCATGGTATCTGCCTCCAGCCATGGTCAGGATCAAACTCAGGTGTTCCCTCAGTGCTCTAGTAACTCTCACAAGGTACGATCTGCTTCACCCCTTTTGCCCTTGTACTGGCAGCCCACTTTTTCTTTTTCTTTTTTTTTTTTTTTGTTTTTTTGTTTTGTTTTGTTTTAATAGTAGCCCACTAATGAGTCATCTGTCATTCTGGGGTCACCAGTAGTTCAACTCAAAGTGGCCAAGTGTCTCGTTAAATTCTTCCCTACTTACCACTGACATATCATACATTTCATTGTGATTTTGTCAAGTTCTGTTCTAGCTGCAAGTGTTTCAACTTTTGCTCTGAGGGGCTTATTTTAATGGTTACTAACATCCATTTTATTAGAGATAATGGAAGCAGTTTATCTGTAGAGGTAGGTCTTAAAAAAATTCCAGTAGATGCACAGAGATCACTCTTTGCTTTTTCAAAGAAAGAAGTATCACATATTTTGCAAAGTGGCTATAAAGAAAAACCTATTGTGTTGTCTGAGTTCAGCACACTTATTAGAAATGCCATGATAGAACCATATTCTGCCCCTGGAGTAACAAACATATCAATATATCAGCCATGATTCAAAAGATATAAGCTGTGAAATAGAAGTGATACACAATTAAGCTATGAATACTAAGAAAGCTGCTATGCAAAAAAATAGTTAAGGCATTGCAGCATAAACCAGTTGAGACTCCATAACTCAGCATTGTCTAATAGAGCAGTTATTGTATGTCTTAATGCCAAAATTCAATAGGGCTGTGGGAAGAGCAAACATGGAAGCAAGACAATGGGTTCCCAGATAAGAATGTTTAAGCATACTCCTGAAATACAATGGGCCAAGCTGTAAGCTTCAAGGAATTGGTTTCCTCTATCTCCAGTTGATGCAAATCTTGCTTTACAAGAGCTGATACAACCAGACCAAAGACCTACCCGACAGGATAAACAGCACCTTTGCTGCAAAGGCTGGATGAGTTGCCAAGGGTTTCCCAAAGCGTCAGTACTCCCAGAAACAAGGTAGAAAAGAGAGAACCTCCAAAGAAGGATTTGAGCTCATCCAGTGTTGGCTAAACATTTAGTAAACATGCACTGCATTTAAACCATTTTTCTGTTTTCAAAGCTAAAACTTATTTTGTACAGGTTTTGTTCTAAATCCAGCATGTCCTTGCTCCAAAAAAGAACAAAATTACACAGTCTAAGGAATAAATTAGGCTTGGTGAGGAAACCACAACCTATAATTGGAGGACTGAAACTCAGGGTACGTTTTAAGAGAGGGAAAGTTGCAGGCTTCCTCCCCAAAATGGGAGGGTTTGAGGTCTCCTGCTCAGATAGGGCATCACTGGAGATGCCAGGAAGGCACAGGGAGGCTGCTGCCTGGCCAGCAATCAAGGCACTGACTACAGCAAGGTTTTTCAGGATGTGCATTCTGTGGTAGTCACTGCACCACACAATATCATCTGAGGCAATCAAAATGAGCATACAACCTGTATGAACTCTGCTATAAATAGGTGTGAAGGTAACCTGATTAGCAAGATTTCAGTGGAAGCCCATGTGGTGAAAAGCACCTGAGATACAGCTTATAAGTCCGAACAAATGCAATCTTCCAAAGTCAAAACCATCCCTGCTGTCACCAGAATTGGGAACATATAAATCATCTATCTAATTAATTCAGTTAAGTAATTTATAATGTTTATAAATGATCCAGTAAGGTGACATGCCAGTCCAGTCCTTTTTAAATGCAGAATTACCATGTTTTCCCCATTAAGAATCAAGGCAGTAAAGAATCAAATACTTAAAAGGCAAAGTTAACGAACCAAAATAATTATTTCCATCTTGAGATTCTCTGAATCTTATAACCCTGACAAACAAACTGATGGCTTACGAGCAAATTAGTGAAATGAAAGATTTATTTTCCTATGTTCTATGAGCAGACTGTCATCTTGCAGAACATACTTCCACCATCACCATCAGTAAAAATAAAAAACGTCTCTTAAGGCACAAGCATTTCCTCCTATTATTGAGAGCAAACAGCATATTCTTACCCAATTCTGGATTCTTTTCATGAGTATTTTGTTATGAAGCTAAAATATTAAATGGTACAGGATGTATTTCTCAGCAAATGCCATGATATTTATTTGCTTAGGATGGGCATGGATACCATTATTAAAGGCATATTATAGACATTTAGAGAAGTCTCATAAAAAGTTATTTCCTACTCTTGTGTTTTGCAATTCTACTATGACTACCCAAGGTGAACAAAACAATCTATCCCCCTCATCCAAACCCCAAAGCTCTGCAAATTACATTAAAGGTATTGAAAAATTCAGATTTTTTTTTTTCTGTTTTACATAAATCAAAACTTAAGGTCAAATCAATTTGTTCTTTCATATGGTACGAAAGTTCAGTATTAAAAATATTTTTGTTTCCAGAACAAAATCAATTATTTCCTTGAAAACTTTCCAATCATTCATTAAGCTTGAATTAAGTTGATGTATATCTAAAAGCATCATTAACTGAAGTTTCAGCCTTAGTTTCAGCTTAAACTAAGTTCAGCACAAAGGCAGCTAGGGATATGATATAACACAACTAGGATGGTGCCAGCAGCATCTGAAAGCCACAGAATTATGAGTTTTAAGGCAAAACTTAAAATATTAGGGATAGTTTGCTAATTTAAAACTAAGAAATCCCTTGTAAACATTGAGAGCTCTGAACTATACTGGGGTTTTTTTATACCACAGATGAATGATTTAGGAGTATAAGCATGAAATCCAGTGGAAAATGCCATAAAACCTTTGGTATTTTCCCTGCAACCGTAAGCATCACCAGGCATAGTTCTTAAAACAGATACTTTTTTCTCTCTAGTGATACACCTCGTCCTGACACTAGGCAAGTGATAGAACACCGAGACATTTGATCTGGTCCATTCTATAGGAATGCATCCTGCTTTCCTTTGTTGTTTTCTTCTTCTTAAAACCGCCATCCCAAGGAAAGAGGATCTATTCCGACCCTCTAGGAACACAGCACGGGCAGTCACAGTTCCCACACAGATCTTCACACCCTCTGCCATCCTCTTTGCCACCTCACCATTGCTCCTGCACAGGCTGGCCTTGCCTGGACAGGTCCCACTGCACAAAGCACCGTCTCTGGAGCTGCGCTCTCCCTGTGACTGCCATGGGTTTGGCTGGGCTGCAGCCAGCAGAGCCACTTGGTGATGGCTCCACAGGAACTGCAAAACCCTGTCAGCTCATCGCGGCATATATGTGGGGATCAGGAAGGCAGCAGCAGAAGTGCATTGGCATTCAAACAGCATGGTCTGCATATGGTCTCACACCCTTTTGCTAACAGCAGCATAGGTCATCTTGAAGACCCTCTTAGCAAAAACAGTAGCAGTTACTACAGTGAGATCTTTTATTCCAGAATTTAAAGGATGCCCCCACCCCAGAACAAACCAAAATGACTTTTCTACCCATTTGTTTTATGCAGAGCTCATCAGGTCACAGACCAGAGATGTCAGTTCCAACACTAACAGCTGCCACATCTTTTCACTACTGCTAAGTTTCATCAATACAACCCAGTCCGACCCATCCAGGCTGCAGCCCAAACTCATTTGGAAATGTTATATAAGAACTGAGCTGCTGGTCCTGCTGCTTCGTTTTTGTTTATCCACACAAATTAAAAAGTGTGGTCATGCATAAGTTAATCAATAGCAGAAAGCAGCTATCCCCACTTCTTGCGCTCAATGGCCTCTTTATTGCTCTCAATTTAAAAAGCAGCAATAAAAAGGTCACAAAACAGATGTGTCAGATGAGTGGAGGACGCAACTGGCTGGAGAGCGAGTCAGGGTGTGACGTCCATCAGTGCACATTTCCCAGAACCCAAGTATAACATTGGCAGAAGTTACAGATAAACCCCAAGCCAGCAATATACATTTACACTTATAATGCAATAGAGTGAAGTCCTGGACACAGCAAAATAAACCTAAAAAAAAGGAGGCAACTAAGAGGTATGAAGAAGTAGATGCAAAGGTACTCTCTTTCAAGAGAGAACCGTAAGAAAAAAAAAACAAATGGAAAATCTCTGACAGTGCCACCAAGGATGTCATACCCACTATGTAAGTGCTTCTAGAGAAACGGGGCATTTGGATCCAGCAGTTACTCTTTCAAAAACCATGGAAAAATTGTCCCAGGATTTGCCAATTAAGTATTCTGAATTTCCAATATCCTTTTTTACTTAATATTCATAAGAGTATTGTGAAATACTTCCTCTCAATTTACAAGCTAAGAATAAAACAAACAAAAACAACACATCCTTCAGCATATCTCCAAGCTTTGCATTTAACAACTCTGTGTCATGGTACCCAAAACAGAAACTTGTCAATGTTACCTATATAACAGCAGTGCCTGCAGGAGGTGGCCATTTATACACTGAAAAAGTAAAGAGCTGCAAGCTGTCAGACTGCCTAATATGCATTAAGTCTGTCCATCACAACTGCTTTTCACAGCCATTTGGTATCCTGACAGCTTACTCTGAGGTTTGAGATCATTACGATGTGAGCCCCATCCTAGTCTTACGTAATACTGTCTGTGTAACTTTTTTCAGCAATGAAGAATTACTTTATTCTAAAGCATGGTGCTCTTCAGCCATTTAAAAAATGTTGAAATGGAGGGGGAATGGATTGCTCAGTCCAAAGCCCAGATGGAATATCTCCTGGTGCTCACATCTGACCTTAGGATTTTTCAGGATTTCACTGGTCTCCCTGGTGATAGTTGCTACGAACACTTTCAGTGTGTGCCATGAGAAATACTTGAAAAGAAATTTTCAGTGCTTTCACACAGTCCTTCTAACCTCAGCTGTATTAACTTTTATCAGTGTTGTTACCCCTGAAAAATAAGTTGTAAAATTCTTCCAATTTTTAATTCCCTCAGAAATCCAAGCCCGAGCACTGGATAGGGTTTGCCTGTGCCTGCCACAATGAGCCATTTTAAAACTTTCCAAGATTAAAAGATTTCTTCTTCAAAACTTGCCATCCAAGTACTGAGCTTGAGAAGGTGAAGGTGTCTTGTCCTTTTAAAAGGCTCAAACCAGGTCAAACACATCGAGGTGTGATGGAGACTAAAGAAAAGCCATGGGGCTACGTTCAACAGTTTCAGACACTGGGCCCTAAGAATCTCATTGCATTTTACACATCTGAACAAGTTGAGTTACACTGTTTGAGAGGCCACAATAAGTCATATTCAATTCTTTCTCCTTTTTACTAATTTGAAAATACCAGCATTTTATGTGTTTTAAATCATACATGCCTCCAACCCACAAAATGCTTCTTTATAAACCTTAGAAGACAAAACTGTCTTGTTTAAATGTTTGTTCCATAACACCAAGGCAGTAAGGTCCTGTTGTCAAAGCACTGCAGTGTGCCTGCTTATCTATGTTTTGAGCAGTTAAACCTGTTTGAATTGATACATCAGAACCAAACACCACAGTTCAATATAACAACTCCTCCTGCGTTTTTGTTTTGTTTTGTTTTCCGGATATTCCAAAGCAAGTTCAAATTTAATATTTGAAAACCACACAAAACCTACACTCATTTTATGCTTGTTGGTGCAGTAGTAAAGGAAAATTAGTTGGTTATTAAAGAGAGTCAACAATTCCAACCAAATCAAAATTGGTTGGAACATCAGAAACTGCCACAACTTGGAATACACCAAAGATGAACTTTCAGAGGGCTTGGAAAACACAATTAAAGCCATAATTTTCAGAAAACACTAGGGTACAATTCCTCCAGCAGCCACAGAAATGCATCCAGATGTATTAGAAGTATTAAACATCTGCTTAAAAGCTTTCTGGCAAAATTAAGTCAAAACCAAATTTTATTGAATGACAAAGCTCAAGTTTTTCTTATAAAAGACTACTTTACACACACTAGATCTTGATATTTTGTTGGAAGAGAGCCTGAAAGAACAAAACACTTCAAGCTGAAAATATCTAGATTCAAAATGGAACTGTATTTCTCAGAGATGTAATTAAAATGCTTTATACTTTCCACTACCATCTAATGGACACTTCAACTGGACTACACTCCCTTAAAAGGAGAGGGAAAAAATTGTTATAATTAGAAAATTCAGCTGACAGAGGACTTTTGAGGCAAAAGACTTCCATATTACAATTCCCACAGGAAAAAATGGCAACTTGAATGCCACTTTTAATCATTGACTGAAATACAAGGTAAGATACTAGGGCTGTCCTCAACTACCTAATGGAAAGGCATACCATGAAGACAGACCATGCTATTCTGAGAGGTGCAGAATGACAGGGGGAAGAGCCAGTAGACACAAACTGCATGAAGGAAATTCTGATTAGCTGAAAGAAAAAAGTTTTCTCCATGATGATGATCAAACAATGGAACAGGTGGCCTAAAGAGGCAGAGAAATCTTCATCCTTGGACACATGCAAAGCTTAAGTGGAAATGGCCCTGGGCAACCTCATCTAAGGGGCTGCTTGGAGCAGGCTGAACTAGATGGCCTCCAGACATGCCTTCCAACCTAAATTATACCACGATTTTATACAGACACTGAAAAGATAATCTGCATGTTCACCAGCAAAGTGAATGCACCTATTCTTCTTCACATACAACTACTTCTCAATAAATAATTTTGCTACACAATTACAGTTAAAGAAAACTTTACAGGACTAAAATCTTCCTTGCATTCTAGACAGTCCCCTAGACAAGTAAGAATTTTTGATCAAATAAACAAAATCATATGCTAAACTCATTTGGAAACAAGAAAATCATTCTCAAAAACACCTCAGTGTTGTTGTACACACAATTTGCCTGGATCAGGAAGACATCTAGTTCTCCCTGAGAGAATACAAAGAGTTCTGTAAAGGCAATGTCTGTTAACTACTCTTATCTGACATGCACTGGGGTAGATTAAAAGTTCTTTTGGACATTTTTAATATGACAAGGTCAATAGCCACTGACTGATGCTGCTATGTGTATTACTTTTTGGAAGAAGTGTCATCCAAAATGTAAGCATGATCAGATCAGCCTAACAAAACTCAGGGAAAAAATATTTGCCTCTCTTCATATAACTTAACGTCAATGCAGGAATGTAGGACAGTTTCAGGATACAGGAATAAAATTCTTCAGGAATAAAAATATCAATGCATTCATGTTTAAGTGATATATATTCTAAGTTTTACTATTCCAGTATGTAATTGACATACTGGAAATACCAGCAAAATTACTTAATGAAGACCAATTTAAAAACCAAAAAAAGTTAAAAAGAAAGCCCAACCGCTGCCTTAATATCTATCCTAAGAGGTCCAGAACCAGTTCCTTCACATTTCTATTATGAAGCAATATTTTCAGACAATTTGGTGAAATGCTAACAACTATGAAAGTTATTTTAAGCAACATGTCAAGCAAATGGCTTTCCCAAAATACAGGAAGATGGAGAAAAACTGATCTCGTGAAAAAAATTAAAGAATTAAATTTAGCCTTTGAATTGGTGACATTTTTCACAGCATAAGGCTTTCCAGAATCCCAAATACTTGTTTTCATCCTTGAACTGAATATTTTCTTCTTAATAAGGACTTAAACACGGCAAGACAGAACTATATCCTGTTCATAGGGCACACAGGCATTTTCTTCAATTGTCAGTCAAAAGATATTCCTACCTACTTAATGTTGAATTAAGAGTTTCTTGAGAAAGAAATTTCCATCTGCCCATCATTTTCACCTGGAAATTGCAATGCTTCATGTCCACTGGCTGCAGGAACCAAGGTTATCCATAATGAAACTCAACATTATAAATGCTACTTAAGAATAGAAGGACAGCCACCACAACTCAGTCCGAAAGTCTGTGCAGCCCTGTACAAAACAAAAGCCAGGGTAAGCAGAGAAACAGTAAATGCAGACTGGCTCCTATATGTGATTCCAATCTCTGACCACTGCTGGCTGAAGAACTTGCAAGTTGACAGTTGCTTCCCAGGTTAGAGATCACCACCTTTCACACTGGACACCTCTAACAGGGGCTACTAATTCTCCAATTCCTTCTCAATCCTATGCATGCTCTGTACTCACAATCTCCAGGAAGAATGTGTTCCATAATATCACCACTTCAGTCATTCCTAGTCATCTTCTCCATGACCTTCATTATTTTGCTGATTTCAGTTACACACAACTTCCCCTTTCCCTCCCCAACCATTTTTTCCCCAGGCTATCCGGAATCACCTTTGCATCAACGTAGTTCCATACTTCTGATTGTCTTCTGTACAGTTTTAGTGATGCTACCTTCTTTCTGAGATGGAGGAACTACAATCATATACAGCATTTGAGAAGTTCTGCACCATGAATTTATATATATTTATATATATATATTTATATGGATTTATATTAATAGTAGCATACTATTAACTTGGAACACTTAAAGACAACACATTAAACCCTAGCCATGGTTTAATAGCTTAATCCATGGTTTAATCCATAGTCTATTATGTATTTTACCCTTTCAGCTGCTCCTTTTAATATGCCTTTGATTGTTTCCTCAATTTTATCTATTTCCTTTCTGAAACGTTATGGGGGAAGTGGGGTTTTTTTTGGAGGCCTTTTCATTTTTAATGAGAAAACTGAATTAAAATAGATTGCATTGTCTATTATACAACTCTTCAGCATATAAATTGTGAATGAAACCCCAGGACAAAATCAGAATTTTTCTTGTGGATTCTCCAAGAATGTAATTTATACTTGACCATTATTTCCACATCATACCTTTTGTGACTTCTCCCTTGTGTATGTAGAAGTAACTGAAGTCTCTGGTCATTATTTTCTAGCATCACAGTAATACTCATCTTCCTCTGTATTCTGCATCATTAACACCACTCTGTGTTATAACTGCCAGTGTATTTCCAGGATCATTCCTACATATTCATTGAATTTCTATCCACACTGACTGAGACCCTTGTTGATACTTTTGGCTTATTAACGCTATCCAGTTTCACTTTCTTTAAAGCACAAGCCATTATCCTAACCATGTAACTTACTCTTATTCTGACACATAACCCAATAAAACAACTTCTGGGATATTCACTGTGGAAGTATCCTAACTGAAATACAGACACTCCAATTCATCTGTATTAGCTTGTAAGGGTCTGACATTTGTATAGAAGCACTTGCAGACTGGGTCTTGGTTTGATTAACTGTTTTTATATGCTCTGAAAAAAAAAATCTTCACAGGTTTTTTCTTGTTACAACCCGATAAGACTTCTACCTGTTCTTCTCAGAGAATTTCTTCTATTTTCTACTATAGGAGAGACATCATCCCAAAGTGCACATTCATTTGCATTCATTTTTCCAAGTCTCTAGGTTGGGAGAGGACTGGGTAGAGAAGCAAGAATTACTTGCTACAACACAGCATCATGCAAATGCATTTCTGCTGCTTCCAGACCCTAGAATGAAGATTTCTGCCTTCTATTGTGATACAGAAGGGACTTTGCAGGTTATA
The DNA here is from genome assembly GCF_031877795.1 of Strix aluco. Classification (NCBI taxonomy): domain Eukaryota; kingdom Metazoa; phylum Chordata; class Aves; order Strigiformes; family Strigidae; genus Strix; species Strix aluco. Next base: position 51,162,687 of record NC_133935.1, read on the forward strand.
TATGAAGCTCAGGAACAGCTCCCTGTGTTGAGATACACACACCTGAGGCACTCACTTCAAGAGAGGATCCAAACTTCTAACTCTTCCCTGAAAGAAAGACAGACAAAGAAGAAGATATTCAAAAGAAGATTGATCACCAACTATGACACAACCTAGGTTGAAGTTTTTCTGTCTTAAAGAAATAAAGCTAAATGCTGCCAGGGGGACGGCAAGAGACTGTTGCCCCAAAACAGGCTTTTGTCTGATGATGAGGGCATTCTCATGAGGGAAGGGGAAGTATGAGACTGAATCTCTTCAGCTGGAGGCAACAGTAACCATGCCCACCTCTGCTACATCTTTGATTAGACACTAATTGCACTTCTGAAGTAGAAACACCCAAAAAACTTGGAGAACTTTCATGAATTCTTGTAAAGTGCAGAATGAATAAAATAGTTTACCAAAGACTGGATCCTTCTCAAGTGCCAAAACCACATATTTTTTTTTCCTATGATTTGATTCACAAAGCAAAGCCAGATTTTTTGAAGAATGTCTTCATGGTTTCATAGTCCTCATCAAAAATAGAGAATACACTTTCCACCCTATCTTTAACATGCTAAAAATAATAGTATACAATGACATTTTAATTTCAAGAGTTCAGGTAAAATTCAAAGTTCAGTAGGTCCTTTTCACCTCTCTGATCTATTCAAGTTCCTACCACAAGGTTGTTGCCATTTTGTTTGGGTTTCCTCCTCCTCAATCCTGATTCTGTTTGTCCCAGAGACTACAATAGGTACCTTTATCATTTTAAAGATGAGAAATTAAGCAAGAGTCTGAAGGCCAGATAAAAAGAATTCAAGGCTAGAAGACATTAAAGGCCTGCTATAGGTCAATATATGAGAAGTAATTCAGTATGATATTGGAATAGCTTCTGTGACTTCTGTTCTTGAAAGTTTCTTAAAAATTGCTGTAGCTGTTTAATTGATGTAGCAACAAATAACAGGTAATGAAAGAAAATGAACACTTGTGTAACAAGTCTATTTTCTTTTTCCAGGATACTTCTAACTCTTTATCTAGAGTAGTGGTGCTGTAGATATTCCTCCACTAGGGAAAACCTTCTGGAGAAATAAGTGTTAAGTTCTATAGCTTGTAGGCATTCCTGTACCCAGATACGCAGCAGCCATGCCAGGAGGTGCAGTTGGGCATAGAACTGGAAGTTGTTTGTAATTACCATATGCCCAAATGTGGGAGTCTTGCACATGTATCTAGTCCTGTAATAAGATGCCTGTCCAGCACAAAATGGGAGAGCCTTAGCATTTTGGTGGCAGAAGGGAAACAGGTCCCCTGGGACAGAAGGAACCATGGTGTGGTCCATGATGACTAATTGTGATCTGCAGGCTACTCTCCACCTGGTCCAAAAGAGAAGGTGAAAGATGCAGGCTGTGGACTCTGGGAATTACTTTGGTAAAATGACTACTCCTAAACCAGAACATTTCTAAAAGAATATTTCGCATCTCTCTTAAACAAGCAATCTACCAGAAGATGCAGTCCTCCCTGAATGTGTATGACGACTTTCTCTTCTCCAGGGAGCCCACATGTACTTTGTGACTCCAGCATGCCAAATCGTTTTGGCACCTGACAGGCATCAGCTCTCTGAAGAGACACAGTGAACACTTCACTCCATGTCACGGCTTCAAAATATCATCATCAATCTGACCAGACAGCCAAATCTGGTAACATCTGTGACCAGCTGCACCTGCTGCTTGTTATGTATCAAAGTGTGTGTGTGTGTGGAGGGCCTTGCAGAATTTACTGGGGAACCCAGTATTAAAATTGGAAATTGGTATAAGGACATGATCCTGGTCTACTTAAACAAACCAAAACTAGTGACTCTCTAGGCAGATTAGTAATTGCTTTCATTACAGTAGCAATAAAGATTCGGTAGAAATGCAAAGAAAATACAAAGTATTAACTCAAAGTCCTGAAATCCTTATCAGTTGCTCTCACATCACAGATGTTCAGTAGTACAATTTTTCCTATTCTGCATGTGCACAACACACATTGTGGTGGATACACAAAAAGATTCCTCTTCCCTCACTTATTATTCTACAAAATATTCTCCAGTTTTAATTCTGGCAATATATCCTTACTAATCCCTACACATCAATTCAGGGATATTTTCTTGTCTTCCATTTATCATATGTAAGTACCTGCACAAAACACAAATGCAGTTGCTAGTAGACCGACATGTTTATTGATGGATCTTTCTGTTTACAGGCAACATGAAACAATCATTGCCACTACAAAGTAAAAGCAATGATTTTATATTTTCAAATTAAAAAGGCTTAAAATAAAATTTAAAATATTTACTGTTGTCTTTCCACTGTGTCTATTCTATTGATAAGTGTTTCTTTTGCAGATAACTGCAAGTGTACCTTTCCCAGATGGGCATGAGTGATAAACTATTTAACAAGCAAGCAGACAAGTCACTGTCAGACAGGCTTCTTGGGCTTCCACCAAAATTTCTTTTGTCTTCAAACAAGTGAGGGAAAAAATGCAAAGAAAGGTGAGCTGGAATAATCTTCAGCATCTGCCCTTCAGCATCTTCACAGCAAGCATTAAGCCTTATTGCCCAGTAACAGTCTGTCTGATACCTAGGAAGGTCAGCACATGCCCCACCTTCCCCTTCACAGCCTTTGGGCATGCAGCCTTCAGCAGGCACCCAAATAGTGTCAGGAAAGTGCTGATGCAGCAGGCTTACAGTATGATTCTCAAGTACACTAGATTTTTTTTTTAAAAAAACCCTAGTTTTCTGGGTTACCACAAACATAGTAAAAGATGACCATATGTTTAAAATGCCATCCTCATACCATATATATGCCATCCTCACCTCATATATATATACACACACAAAAGTATATATGTATTTAAATTAGGTATCAAAAGGAAGTGTGGTTAGTGTGTCCAAGCAACCAAAATGCCACACAGGAAGGCCATCATGTTAATATGCATTCCAATGTTTCATTCACAACCTGCAGATGCAAAGCTGTTGCTTGCAACTCATTCATTAAGCAGCACTGAAAGAAAGACCGATGACCAAGGTAATAAACACTGATGTCTGTCGTATATAAATTTAGCCCATGTGGTAAGCAGGATATAGCAGAATTTCCCTCTAAGCCAGTAGGACACACACAGGCTTGTACACACCATGTAGTTTCAGACATCTCCCTTTTGGTTTTATCAGCTCTGGGACCTTACCTGATTGTTGCTAATGGCAAATTGCCACTTTAAAACTACTTTTACTTCCCTAAAGGCAGGTACAGAGCATAATTATCACACTATCTTAGTATACAGCTGCAAAACTTTACACTAAAGTAAAATTGTAATTCAGACAAGAGTATGCCAGCAGTGTCTGCCATCGCTTGCAGAACTTCAAAAGAATTGTCAGGCAGAAGCCCAGGAGCCAAAAATTGAAACGTGGGCTGCCTGTGTCCTCTTAGTACACCTAAGTTTTAGTTAAATGGAAAGGTTCAGAAAATACAGCATAAATGCACTAGGTGTTTTCCTACAGACCAGGTAAAACCTGTTACTGGAATTTAGCTGTGTATTATAGGTGACTGGCAAGTAAAAGAAATTTTAGGCTGAGGTAAGCAGTGCACAGCAGACTCACAAATACTGAATTTTAGTTTTGGTTGTGCTGTGCAAATCCATAAATATTGTTCAGGAGAGGAAATTCACCTGATGAATAGAACTGTTGGTTCCTTTGGTGTCCAAAGAAACAGGAAGCATGGAAATAGTGCCAAAACTAGTAAGACCCTTGAAAGAGTTGAGAAAACTTTACTCCTCTTGGTGAAGTACTTCTTGGACTTACCCTGAGTTGCCAAACTATTCCTTCTGGGCCAACCCACCTATAGTCTTGCTCAGACTGAACAGCATATACTACTATCCTCACCCAGAGTACAACATGCAGTACGATACAAAAACCAAAGGTGAACAATACTTCCTTTTGGGTAAAAAGATAAAAGACATTATTACTTCAATTTTCAAATGTGCTGCAAGATATATGGTATTTTTAAGTTGTTGTCACTTTAAAAACCTGTGATACCTTGTGTTCTGAGTAAATATATTTTTAAAAGCTATGCTACTTTTTCTCTACGCAACTCAAGATGCTTTACAGTGAACTCAAAAAAGATCAAATTCTCTCTAACTATTCAGTTCCAGTAACAAGTAGAACGCTTGTTCAAACAATTATCCAGGGAGGAGCTGGGGGTTGTGGGAAGAGAAGGATAGAGGAAAAACCCCACTGCGTTTTGTTTAGAAGTGCCTTTAAATTCTGCCTTATTTAACAGATCATTCAATTGAGTGGAAATGTTCTGATCTACAAGTTCTATTTGCTTCTGCAAACTGTTTACATACCCATCTGTCTGTAGTGGCTCCAGGGTACTGTTCTGCTTTTTCAAGATAAATACACAACCAAAATATATGTAAAGTGGCACAGAAGGAAGTCCTCATGTAAAACATGCACAAAAATTCCTTAATAGCTTGCCTCTTATGATTTTGCTTTGAGATTAAACTATTTAATCAATTAAATAAGTGAAACATACAAGATCTAAGTATCCCCTCAGTAACATAAAAATGGAAAACCTGACATAAGTAAAAACTGAACTGCAGAGACATCGTATAGAAACAGCCGATGCATTTAGGTTGGTATGCGTAACATGGAAACATATCAAGTGGGACTGGGCTAAAAAGCAGGTATAGTACATCCATACAGGCATTTTGCATATAACATTCATTGACTCTCATGAGACTGAGGGACTGCAGGACCAGGCTATGAATACTTTGAAAGAAAATGAAGAAGTACAGAGACCCTAACAAGCAGGGGTGGTGTAGGTGTGCCATGAGATGACTTCTTCCCATTTGAAAAAGAGCTCTTTAAGATAGATGTCTCAGAATTGTGATAGAGGACATTAGAGTAATACAGATCACATCACTTGAGTAAAAGTGAAAACTATAGCTGAATTAATCAGTCTCCACTGCAAATGCCATAGCTGGGGAGAAGACTTGCACAGAGTACACACAAGCAACTTGAGTCAGTAAACACATTCTTCTCATATTCTAGGATAACACTAGTCCACAATTTGGACTAAGGAAGAATAAAACCATGTTAGTGACTTAAAACCACTGAACCCAAGTCAAGAAGTACCAAGGAGGCTCTGGATTCACCACCAAGACAGCACAGTCAAGAGGCTGTTTGGTTAGCTTAGCTCTGGAGCAAAGAGAGCTTGCATGGTCCCACTGCACAGTGTGAGCATGTCTAGATGACTTGCCATTAAGCACAGATAGGATGCGAAGAAAAGGCACAGGCTGTTAGCTCACTCTCTGAAGATCTACTGCAAACAGGGTAATTACCTTTTAAAACAGGATTAAAAATATATGCACTCTATCCTATCAAAATCAGTTGCATAACTCCAAACTTCACTGTGGTTATGACAGGAAGCTCCAATCTTACTAGTTAAAGCCAACGAAGCACTCCCAAGTAGATAATGTTACAAATCAGAAGCAGACAGAAAAAACACTGGTAATTTTATTTAACTTAAGTATTATAAAATGAAGTTTAATATAAGGAAAAAAAGTATTTTTAACCCTCTTAAGCTTCAGCAATGTTTCCAGACTCAAAATCCAAGTGTTGATCTGTGTCCTTTGCAAGTTCATCAACAGCTTAATTCATTCTGATTAGAGAAAAAAGCATACTACCAAGACACTGAAGTCTAATGCAACATATGTATTATTTTTCTTACCTTCAGTGAGGTGGAATTTTTAATTCCACAACTCTTCTCTTATGAGAGTTTAAAAGTGTAATCAGGAGCATGTGTAGCCTTTATTGTGTTAAAGAGAAACAATTTTGCCTTGCAGTCCTCTTGGCATCACAATGTATCCATTAGCAATTGCTGATTTCAGCTTTTAACAGTGACTACAGCCATATCAATTCATGATGCTGACCTCTATTTTTTCTTGAATGAATTAAGAGGAAGAGAAAAACGTGGCTTCCACTAAGCTTCCATTCCAGCACAGGAAATCCTGTGTGGTTAGATACAGTATGTGTCGTGCTCAGAGATTTCATTCTACTCCCCTTTAAAAGCCAACATGAGCAGCATGTCACAGGAAATTCTTCCTTATTTTCAGTAGTTCATAGGACAAGGCTTCTTTGGAAACAAGGTCAGCATGAATAGAGCATTGCTTCCTTATCGCTGCTAAGCAGCTGTGTCAAGGATGCAAGACACAACACTGCACCCTGTCCCTGAATACCTCTTTTCATAAACTTTAAGCATATGCAGCTCAAGCAGTTAAAAGTTCCTTTGTGCTTTTTTATTTTGAGATTTTTATACCACAGACTTACTAAAAACATTTATTTAAAAATGTACTAAGTAGCTTTAAGGTTAACTCCATCTAAAAAAAAAAAAACCATTAAAAAAATCAACCTTCAGCTACTTTCAGACAGCACCACACAGCAAGATGGAGAAAGAAATCCATTCTTTCTTGAGCCAAGGTAGCAAAAGGTGAACTTAAAGCTCAGAGGTTTTGCCACCTCTTTGGGAAGTATGGGGCTCAATTCCAGCCCTATTGCAAGTACTGCTTTCAAGGTATTACTGGAAATCTCTTACTGTGCCACTCCTCAGTTTTATGTAAAGCTCCAGCTGTAATTACTCTTTAGCTTAATAAGCAACTTACGAAGGAATTATACACTTAAAGAGTGAAGGCAAATTCCAGTTCTTCCTGATATAAACCACTCACAAATCATGCAAACAGTTTTCCCCACCCTTTGTACCAGAACATAAAGTAACCAAACAACAGCAACCCAACACAGCAAGACTACTATAAGGTACACTGATGAATAAGGTGTTGCTGATTTACCTCAGGAGAACGCTTTAAAAGGTTTGCATTGATAGTAACAGCAGTACCTGAAATATCTGCATTTATTTTTTGCATATTTTTGAAAGGAAGTCAAGGGATGGAGAAAAAGGACCTTTAAAAGTAGGAGTAGTTTGTCATGCAGAACTATCTAACTGGTAACCAATAGGAAACACCCCAAAACCATAGGAAGACCTTTAAAACTAAGATGCTTAGCCCCTCCATGGCCAGACAGATGCAGAGTAGGCAAAGTCCAGCCACCACAGAAAGACAAACACATCAGGTCAGTGCTCTTGGCAGGCGAGACCCGTGAGAGCAAGTGTGCTGCCTCTGCCACAGATTGTTTGATAAAGAATTTAGGTGGAAGAGCTCAAAGGTGAGACTCTGTCAGCACTCCTCAGGCAAAAGGGTAGCAACAGCCACTTTTGAGACACAGGATGCAAAAGGAACCAACACAAAAGAAAGGAAGCATCACAGAGCAGTGAAAAAAAGGTTCTAGCAGTTAAAATAAATTGTAGGCTGAGGCAAACAGCAATATGCAGCACCCTGGCTGCACTGCATTTTAATGCCATTTGAGTTGAGCAACTTCACAAGTATTTTCTAAAAGAGGTACATACACAGCAAATATAAGCCTATTATCAACAAGTTTGTCTTCCTAGTTTTCTGGCTGCAGAAGTAGTTCACAAGCTTCCAAGTGTCCTCACACTGAAAGCTCTCATGTAGCAACAGCCCCAAGCTGATGAATTCTAGGATCTTGTAGCCTCCTGCCAGGCTGGAATGCTAAAACATTCCCCAGGCTCCTAGACAGTATGAAAATGGTGTGGGTGAATGCAATTACCTGGGGTAGAATCTCTCCTTTTCTTCTGAAGAAAAGCCATAACACAGGATAGATCACTGGAAATAGGTGTTTTGAAGGAAATGACAATGGTAATAATCAGCATACAGAACACTTGCCAGACATTTTAATTCTGTCACAGAACGTGATACCTCTCTAGAGGTGATGGAGCTTTATTATCAGGTAAGGTAAAAAAAATCCTATACTGTTCTGGGTTTTGTGAACATCCAGAAGCCATTTTACAATCTACAAAAAAGCTACAGTAGAGTCAGCTGTGTGTGGAATTGCAAACTTGATTTTACGAGTATCTTCTTTTAGAAGTGGCATGGGATAAAAAAGTAACATTTTAAAACACTAGAATAGTAAGGAAGTGCATACAGAATCACTTTGGGCATTTACATCGACAATCAGCAGAATTATGACACTGGGACAATGTAAATGACGTTAATTTTGCAGTATGAACAGCAACACATTGGCTTTGCACTGAAGTGCAGAGCAGTAACTCGTCACAAAGGAGGAAGGTTTCTCTTCAGGCATCCAAAGCTTGAGCCTGCCCATTGTTTTTCAGGATGCTGCTGTTAGCTTAAACCTCAAACCTCAATAAAATATATGCAGCCAGCACATTTTATTTAATACCTTAACTTCTGTGGGATAACTAATGGGATAGATTTTCCTTTAATTGTAATATAAGGCTAAAAAAGAAAAAAAAAAAAACCACACCACCATACAAACCACACCCAACCCCTTAGGTTTTTTAATGGTGGTTTTGGATTTGCTGTTCCATCCAACTTACAGACATATTTGAAACCAGACAAAGAAGGTACAACCGGTCTAAACGCACCAGGAACTACTCCCTCAGCAGAGTATACTGTACTTCAAAGTTATTCCTTTAGATTATTTATCCTTAGAAATCTGACTGTGTGCAAAGTCAGAAAACATCTTGAAATGAAACTCAGCAAGTACTTGTGTTGGTACAAATCATGGACATGTCAATAAGATCCTCTGTTTGATTCTAGTGCATTTGACAGGGCAGACCTTGATTTCTTTCTGGACGTAGAGTTAAACTGAAGCTGAAAAGGGAGGCTGAAGTGGTATTTCTGTTCTGACAGCAACTATGGAAAATCTGAAGCACTTCTTTTTCAGTATCATTCAAACTACAAATTAAATCTGACCAGTGCCTCACCAGTTCACTGACAGGTTGGTTATCTGTAGGTGGTAGGGTCCCAAAACACAGAACCAACGGAGTCTGAAGAGCCGTTCCACATACCAGACAGGTGCAGGATTGCCTGGCACAGAGGTTGCTGAGGCAGCTATAGCTGTTCCCAGCACTTGCCCAAGCTGGTTCCACCTCGCAGTGGCGGGACCAGGCTCTGGCTGACATCACCCATGTCACCCCCAGCACTCCCCGCTCCCAGACCTCAGAGCTCTGCAGTCCATGGCTTGCAGAGGCTGCCTGGTTTTGCACAAGGCTTTGAATTTGTGAAATCTGTACTGCTTGGTCTGAAGTACATTTATTGCTCAGTCTACCAGCACCTGTTACATTAGAAGCAACAGGAAAAAACCTTCTGCCTGAAACATATACAGCATAAACTATGCTGACATCATGATAAATGCAGGCTAGCTATGAGAAAGGAAACCACCAGCCTAGAAACCACCCCCTAAACAGGATGCAGCTTCCAAGAAGTCACTATTGACAAATTCTAATAATCTACATGTTTGTTTAGGGATTATTTGCATGTAGTATACTGTAAGGCAGAAATGGGAAAATAATGCCAGAGCTGAGCCCAAGCAAGGCAGCAGAAAGTACGATTATTGAAACAAGAGGTCATTGACTCAAGTCATTATGAAGGACTAGTTGCACAAATGACTCGCCTTTAGGTCAGTGTCAAATTCCTTTTGGTTCTTTCAGAATCATGAAAATCATCAATATTCATCTCTTTCCTGGCAAGAAGTCTCATTCTTTAGACTCCCTTGTTAACAGAATAATCCAGGCAGAAGAAAGTTGGAAGTTTCTTTCTGGAACAGTCAGACCCATCCCTCTTCAAATGATTTTCATCTTATGGGAAAAATATTCCTCTTTTTTCAGCTCCATCTTTGGCACAGAAGTATTTAATTCTAGTGACTGCAAGTCAAAGTAATTCCCAGGTTCATTACCTCTAACATGTAGAAATATACTCTTCTGTAATTTATATCTGTCTGGCTAAGACATTTCATGTAGCAACAGACTCCCAAGGCCAAAGAAAGGGACAAAACAAACAAATATTTATGTACTCAACTATGAAATTCCTGGGGCAACAGGCCACTCGGAAATTACGGAGGGCCCTGGGGGGTTGGAAAATTCCACTATAGCACAAGAGGCTAACCAACAGACAGCTTCAGTAGGATAAGGGTAGCAAAAAAACCAAACAACAACCCCCCCAAAAATCAACCACAAAACCGCACACTCTAATTATTAAAGTATGAATTCTAAATGTTATGGGGTGAATCATTCAACTGGTCTCCATAGAGGCTTGATATTTCCTGTCCAGGAACAAGCATCCATTTCATCACTGTGGTCACTTGAATTTTAAGGGTTCCCTCACCAGTGATAAACTGATCTGTCAGAGGTCACAAAGGATCCCATAAAACAGGAATCAGCTTTACTGCTTTTTATTGTTCTTTCAGGCAAGAACTATTTTAATCTCACCAGAACCTTCACCAGGCTGCTTACAAACAGGCAGGTCATTTGTATGGAGGCTTTCACCCCACCATACCAGAAAAGAAGGAAAATTATAGCTAACACTTGAAAAAAGCAGTTCTGTTTAAAGACAAAACAAAACAAAAAGAACATTCACATTGTCAATGAGGAGGATTTAGAAGATTTACTTACCAGCTCTAAAACCTTACATTTTTATAGCGTGAAGAGTAAGATATTTGGTACTTGGTTACATAACCTGGGAAGACAACTGACCAAGCTCCTTCAATCTATTTAAGGACACTTTAACATTTGAGGATTAAACACAGAAATGTAGCAATTAATGCCCCCCGATATTTTTAACAGTGTACAGCCAAAGAGATTTTCCTCTAATGGAATTACGAAACAGAAGCATGCCTTGTTTAGCACGTTAACAAGCTTGCATTTACTGCTGTCAGTATTAGACCTCCCAGTACAGCCGTCATCCACATAATCAATGAAAATAGTCTGCAAAATGCCACTCTGATATTAGTCAGACAGAGTTATTCACCCAAGGAAAGATCTCTAAGTTGAGGAATAAGAGTAGCATTTTTCAGCATGGAAACTCGTTTGTCAACAGCCATTCTTCTCCTCTACAAAACCTCTGACAATGCCAGCTCAGAGCAACAGTAGCCTCATTTATTGGCGGGAAAAAAGGCGTCCCTTTGTACCATCATTTTTGTGCCCTTTCAATAGCCGCTCCGGTGGTAGACTGCTGTGGACAATCGCAGTGACCATCTGTGACTATGAGACAGTTCGATAGCTGCAAGACTAACTTAGGTTCAACATTGCCACATCTTGCCCTGCTGAGTCTTTCATATGGCTTTGAAAAACTTAATGAAAATGGATACATTCAAAGCTGAATAAAAAGAGGTCTCAACAGGCTTGACCCTAGACCTAAACAATGGAACTGTAATGCCAGCACCATTGTAGCAACACGACAGATGTAGGTCGTGCTAGCTTTCATCTGTAGCTGTGACTGATAGCTTGCAATTTGCTGACAAGACGTATAAAGTTTCCATTTTCATTTGGTTTGTAGGCACGTTTTTCAAGGGTTCAATTAAGATGGAAGATGCACTTTTTTTTTTGGTTGTTCACAGAGAAAATTCTTGCAAAGACTAGAGTCAGCATGTGACACCGACCTAGGGACATTCTTGTCCTAAAACCACCCTGCAGAACTTACTCTAGAATTATTCACTACAAGACTGGTGTAAAAAGTTTACAGAAGAATATCACTGCTTAACCAAAAAAGTTAATTCATGAAATCTTTAGTATCAGTCCAGACTTTTAATAGCTATATACTAGTGTTTTCCTGATTGCTTTAATTATGTAATCTAAGTTGTATTAAATGTAGTTAATTAGCTCCATAAATTCATCCATCATAAGAACATGTTTGCTGCCGGTACATTTTCACCACATGTTCCGTCCTATTTGGATCACGGCGAGGAACTGATTTTAAATTGGAGCTAAGGAAAAAACAAACAAACAAACAAAATCTAATCTACACAGATGACTTGGAGAGCAGTCATAGGGAGTTTTACAAGCAACACATTCTTCTCTGTTCTCTCTGGACGGAGCAGTTTTGGGCATTACCCAACGACAGCAGAGCCACCTCGTGTTAGAGCTGCCCTGGTATGACAAAATGTCTCCAGAAGAGCAACACAGAAAGCCATCAAGACTTGACAGCAATCGATTCCTAAGTTCCCCTGAATTTGTAGGCCACCCCCTTTCTCTGTACCCCTTCTGTGTCTGGGTGGGAGAGCAGGGGAAAAGTTGATAGACCTTAAATCAGTAGATACAGAAAGAGATCAGGAAAGCTTCCTGGGTCTTCCTCTTTCTCCCATAGGTAGAGTAAGTGGTGCTGTTTTGCACAGAAGACAAGCTTCAAGACAGCTGTTAGGAGACTCAGGCAATCTTTAACTGGTTGCGATCATGGAAACATATTTGCACTTCATTTCCAAAGAAAATGCTTCTTAGAAACAAAACCACTTTCAAGCAAAAACTACACCAAATTTTTTCCCCACTGCTTGTCCAGAAGGCAGGGGTGTGGAAGAAGTAGAAAACTGCAAGAGATGGCTAAGAAAGTTTTAGTAACTAAGGTAAAAGAATATACCAAGTCATTTTACAGTAGAGTCCTTGAATGCGCTCATGTAATGTATTTTCACTTCATTAAGCACACAATGCCACCGTCACATAAGAATCCCTGTATCCCAATCCCAAATAAGCTGGTGGCAAAAGGATCTTTAGCCAATCTGGTGAGGAAAGCTTTCAAATTGGAATGACAGAGGAGGAAGAAGAACACAACTACAGTGCAGTGAGGAAGCAGCAGACCAGGATGACAAGCAAAGGGGCCAGCATAATGTGGACAAGAGAGACCTTGTAATCAACAAAACAGGGTTGAAAGGGGACCACCTCAAGAGCATGCACAGAAATAAGAAAGTACCTACAAGAACAGTATCATGGGGGACGCTCACACCTACTCTGTGAAATCAGCATGACTGGGATACCTCTCTGACATGCCTGTACACTTATATTTGCAGCGTGGAGAATAAACAGGAGGAATTAGAGGTCTGATTGCAGTTGCATGGCTACAATCTCGTCAGGATCATAGAGATGCAGCATGATGGCTCACATAGCTGGAGTATTACGATGGACAGATAGAGGTTCTTTGGGCAAGGACAGGCTGGAAGCGGGAGGAGAGGGAGTTGCCTTTTATGTGAGAAAGCAGTGGGAATGCTCTGCCTTGGGATGGACAATGAGCCAGCTGGGACCTTACAGGTCAGTATTAGTGTGCAGACCAACATGGGCAGCACTGTGGTGAGTGTCTGCTACAGACTACCCTATCAGGAGGAAGGAGAATATTGGGCCTTCTTTAGGCATCTGGAAGAAGCCTCATATTTACAGGCTGTAGTCTTCAAGGGAGACTTTAACCATCCTGGTAACTGCTGGAAGGGCAGCTCAGCACAAGCAATCCAGGAGGTCTCTGGAGCAGCCTGATAATAGTTTCCTGACATGGGTGATCAAGGAGCCAATGACAGGAGATGCTTTGTTGGACCTCATACGTACAAATAAGGAAGAACTGGCCAGCAATGTGAAGGTTGGAGCAGTCATGGCTGCAATGACCATGAGATGGTGGAGTTCAGAATTGTATGAGGAGAGGATGACACAAACAGCAAGATCAGAGCCCTGGACCTCAGGAGAACTGATTTTGGTCTGTTCAGGGACCTGCTAGCAGCCCTTGGGATACTGTCCTGGAGAGAAGAGGGTCTAGGACAGCTGGTTGATTTTCAAGGATCACCTCCTCCGAGTTCAAGAATGGTCTGCCCTGATGAGTAGAAAGTCAAGCAAGAGTGACGGGAGGCCTATATGGATGAACAAAGAGCTCTTGACAAAACTCAAACATAAGGAGGCGTTATATGAGAGCTGGAAACAGGGACAAGCGATCCAGGAAGAATATAGAGACACTATCCAAGCATGCAGGGTCAAAGTTAAGATAACCAAAACCTGTCTGGTGTTGCATCTGGCTAGGGACATGAAGGGTGACAAGAAGGGCTTCTGCAAGTGTTATCAGCAACAAAAGGAAGACTAGGGAAAAATGAGGGGCTGCTGCGGAATGGAGCAGAAAACATGGTGACAAAGGACAGAGAAAATGCAGATGTACTCGATGCCATCTTCACTTTGGACTTTAGTGGCAAGACTTGCCTTCGTCATTCTCAGGTTTCTGAGACCACTGGGAAAGTCAGCAGCAAGCAAGACTTACCTTTGGTACAAGAGGATTAGTTTAGGGAACATGTATGTCCAGTTTACATAGCTCCCCTAGACTTGATGGGATGCACCCATGAATGCTGAGAGAGCTGGTTAATGCCAATACAAGGCCACTCTGGGTATCTTCAAAAGGTCATAGCTATCAGGAGGGGTTCCTGAGGACTAGAAAAAAAGCAAATGTGACTCCTATTCTCAAAAAGGAAAAGGAGGAAGATCCAGGAACTACAGCTCAGCCAATTTCACCTTAATATCAGGGAAGGTGAAGGAAAATAATTTCCAAAGATACCAAGGACAAGAAGGTGATTTCAAATAGGCAGTATGTATTTATGAAAGAAAAATCAGGCTTGAGTAACCTGATAGCCTTTTACAATGAGATGATTCGCTTGGCAGATGAGGGAAGAACAGTGGATGTTGTCTATCTTGACTTTAGTGAGGCTTTCAGCACTGTTCCGTACAATATCCTCATGGAAAAACTGCTAAGAGGTATGGGCTAGATGAGCAGACACTGAGGTGGACTGAACACTGGCCGAACTGCCAATTTCACAGGCTTGTGGTCAGCTGTATGAAGTCCAGCTGGAGGTCAGTCATTAGTGGTGTACTCCAGGGGCTGATACTGGGGCCAGTACTGTTTAACATCTTTGTTAATGACCTGGATGACTGGTCAGAGTGCATCCTCAGCAAGTCTACAGATAATACAAAACTGGGAAGAGCAGTGTTGATACATCATATGGTTGTGCTGTCATTCAAAGGGACCTCAACAGGCTGGAGAAATGGACATATGGGAACCTCATGAAATTTACCGAAGGGAAAAGCAAAGTCCTGAACCTCTCAAGGGATAACCTCAGGCACCAGTACACAGTACTGGCTGGGAAGCAGCTTGGCAAAAAAAAAAAAAGTCTTGAGGGACACGAAGCTTAACATGAGTCCGCAATGTGCCCTTGTGGCAAAGAACGCAAACAGCCTCCTAGGTTGCGCTAGGAAGGCATTGCCAGCAGATTGAGGGAGGTGACTTTTTTTGTCTCTACTCAGCACTGGTTAGATCTCATCTGCAGTGCTGTGTCCAGTTCTGGGCTCCCCAGTACAATGAGCATACCCAGTACAATGAGCATACTAGACTGAGTCCAGCAAAGGGCTACCAAAGATGACTAAAGCACTGGAACATCTGACATACAGGGAGAAGCTGAGAGAGCTGGGACTGTTCATCCTGAAGAGAAGGCTCAAGGAGGATCTTAATAAAGTCTAAAAATATCTGATGGGGGACAGGGGAGAGGAAGAGAGAAGATGGGAGCCAGACTCATCTCGGTGATGTTCAGGAAAGGACAGGAGGCAATGGGCACTAATTAATATTCAGGAAAAAGAGACCTTTTTAAATTTCCACTGTCAAGTTACTAGTATCTTCCTTATGTGAGATTACCATACTGATCCTTGTGACAAACAAGAACCAGTCATGATCAAGTCAGGCAACAGGAAAAGTCATTTAGTAGCACATTCTATAAATGCAACACAATGTGCCTGCCTCTCCTTCCTGGTAAAGGATCCAACAGGTCAGCTGAGGTTGTTCCAAGGAGAGGGAGGACAATAGCTTTCTTCTGCAAATTGATTACTCATATGGGATGCAGCAAAGGGGATGCAAGATGTGGGCCAGGGCAGGAGATTTCAACAAGTTCCAAGTAACTGTGAAGTATCCTTTGCACCTCCACAAGTAAGATGCACTGTGTTCTGCACTTAAAATGGAGTTTACTGTTCACCCAGTAAAACTGGAATGTTTTATTTCTAGAACAGTCCACAAAATAAAATTTTGACCAATGATGATCACATCAGTTATTTAACGCAAAGGGCTATACTCTTCCTCTCCAAAAGCCTGACCAAAAGTCCACTGAAGTCAGTAGTAGCTTTCTTCTGAATTTATTGAGTTTTGATTAGGTCCTTTGAAGAAACGTTGTGGATTTTGCACTGGAAAGCACTCTCTTGATAGGAAAGGGCAGGAGGCTGTAAAATACCCAAAGAGATAGGTAATTAGGGAAATGGACTATCTTGAGCCACATCTGAGAGCTCTTCTACCCTAACAAGGAGTAGAATCAATTGTTTCCCAGACAACAGCAGTCTTTTGCCATGGTTGGATTTGGCATTTAAACTGCAGAGGACAGGCATAGGACAGATGGCCAAAGCTTCATCACAATCATCTTTTTAAAGTGTTCCTTTAAAAAACTCATTTAAGACAGGAGATTATTCCCTTGCATCATTGCCTGTAGCAAGCCAGTAAACATTAGATAAGGCAGTGCAAAAGAAAAACAGCGTCAAATCTGCTAGGCTTCCCCTTACCAGTATCTGTTGAGAAGAGGAGACCACAGCTTATATTTTTGCCAAAGGTAATTTCAGAGACAAATTAAGAAACCCTTGAAGATACTACATATTATTCCTTAAAGGTCCCAGTTTTACAATTTACTGCACACTGGCAATTTGCTGAGGCTGCGCAGAAGGCTGACTTCAAGACCTTGGCACCACAGAGCAATGTACATCCCAGAACAGACCAGAAAAGATTTATTGTCATTCTTCATGTTTAAAGCAAATATCGCATTGTATTTAGATCAAATGTACAAACCTAAAACCAAAATATGGTAAGAGTATAAACATTGCTATTAATTTTTATGTTGCAATAAAGGTATTTCCTGTATGAAAAATTAAAGTGAGCAAGAAAACCCTAAACCAAACCACCGAATAAGCTGAAAAATATTTCATTAAAATATCTTGACTCAGATGCTCAGGGATGTGGAGAAGGGGAATCTTATTTTAAGAGCTTCCCAAGTAAAAATTATTGGTTTATTGTAAACTCAGCACTTAACTTTGTAAACAGATATGCTTCTTCCAAAATTCCTCTACCACATCCATTGTTTTATTTATTTATCTGATTTAATGCAAGTTTCTCTTACACAAAGCAAAACAGAATGCAGCTGAAACTCCTGTCCTAATTAAAGGTTTCTTTGTTCTATTATGAACCTTACTTGACTGCTCAACACTGTTGCCCAGAAGAACAATACATATTTAAATCTCTAATCCCCACAAAGGAAGAGAGATCATCTGGAGCTCTGCAGTAAGTATAACAAACTTGCCTGGGGACAAAATACTATTACAAAATATGTATTAATCTAAACTTTCTTCCTGACTCTCCATACCCTGTACTCAATTATCTTTATGTTGCTAACATTTTGTACACTTACAGTTACGTGCAGCTGCCTCCTGTACCAGCTCATGAGGTTTGAACTGTGGAGGGTGGAAGTAGAGACCATTAAGAGACAGATTTACTTGCAATTAGGTATAGTGTCAGAACACACCACTGGATTTGCACTACCATCCATGAGACTCTTGCAGACAAAAGGGACCTCCACAAACAGCTGCATTTCTCAAACTCTAGCCCTGGTAATCAGCGGCAAGGCATGGAGGACAGTAGATTTCAGACAGGCTATAGGCTTCGCACTCAAAGATAAAAGTGACCAACAACCTCATCCCACTCAAAATAAATGAAAAACTTACTTTTGCAGCTCAGCTTTTTGTAGGCATCCTGCAGACACAAGCCTGCAGCTAACTGAGCTATTTATCCTGCAGAATGATAAAGAAGCACGATACCAACATGACTTGTAAATTCCGAAGGTGGGAGCCACTGAACACAACAGTGTCAGGCCTCTGAACATCATCTTGTTAGAAACTTGCAGATGTCTACTGAAATGGTGGTGTTCAGCTGTTTGGAGACATAATACAATCTAAGAGACTCCCAAAGGACATGCCTTACAGCTCCTTATTCATCTCTTGACCCAGCATATTACCTTCCCACACATTTCAGATATGATCACGATACAGGCAAGTGTGCATTCAGCAATGGGACAGCATCTGCAACCAGTCCCCAGCCATATAATGCGGTGCACACATACTCTAATTGTGTGACATGCATTTCAGGCCACAAGACAAGAGTATATCTAGTCACAACAGAAGAAGGGAGTGTAGGGTAGTGAGGAAGTGGGGCAGAAAGCAAGATCTTGGTCACCAAAAAAAAAAAAAAAAAAAAATCATTGTAATAACAACTTGGCTCACAGCTTGCCACAAAATCCTACCTGGAACAGCTCTCTGGGTGGAGGTGATTCTGATAAACTGGGTCTCGTCTACGGTCCACAGGTTGGCTATGTTTGTACAAGCTACAGAATATCATCATTACGGATTTGGGGACTTGCATTAAAAGTAAAAAAAAAAAAATAAATCACTACTTTCTGGTTAGTGATCTGTATTTTATACACACACAGGCACACACAATGTTCGGCAACACTATCCTGTCACCAAAGTACTTTTTCAATGACAATATTTAGGGAAATAGCATGCCACATCCATAAAGCAATACAGCAAACTTCTTTGAAATATGAACTCAAAGGTTTTTAATATTAATACAATTTCTGTTCATGAGGCAAAAATCATTCTCCTCGTTCAACCTTCTATGGAACATTCACTCCACCAATATTGCAATTTCACAGCTAAACATATTAATAGGGTCATAAATATTCAGATTATGTAATAAAGACAGTGAAAGCAGACGATAAAATGCTGTTAACATTCATTTACAGCAGCTGGGAAGGCCCTGCCAAATGTTGCTTTACATAACAGGTCGTGACGTTCTGACTGCATTAAGCTTTCTGATCACTCTTCCTTTATCTGCTATGATTTTGAACACAATACGAGACAGTGCAGACTAACCAATGGATTTAGAAGCCCTTTCAAGCACATCAACATTTCAAAGGTTTAAAAGATTAAAATATCAAAAAGAGCCTTGTGGTTACTATGTTTGTGCTTTTGCATTTTGCAGACATGAAAGTGACATTCACATCATTTATCTGCATTAGCTCTACAATTCAGTGCCTCCAATAAATTCTAAAAGTGAGTTTATTTTATTGTACCATATTTTAGTTAAGCTACATGCAAATAAGGAAAACAACACTCAGTAAATTGAAAACATCTCCCCTACAGTTTTCACAGGGCATCTTGAGTACTACTGACACATTCTGTAATGTGTGCATAATCCTGTCCACAACCTACATTAATTTTATCTTGAGAGTTGCATCTGAATCAAGTGACAGCTCTTGTTTTGCTTCAGTGTATTCTGCACCACATTTCCTTTGTTTCAGAACAGTCTCTGCTACACTTACAAGAAGTCAGGATTCCTAAAGCATGGGTCAGATCCTACAAGCTCTCAGGCAAGCATCAGCCAGGCACGTGGACTGTGGGACTAGGTCAGAATGTTTTACTGTAAAAAACGATGACTCACATTTTGATTCATTCGTTTTGCATATTTCCATGCCAAAATTAAGCCAAATCCTGCAGACATTTATGGAGATTAGTAGCCCTACGAAGGTTAAGAGCGCTGGTGAGGTCAACAAATTCATGTGTGTAAAGTAAACAAGGCTGTGCATAACAGGACACACACGGCAGCTACTATACTGCTTGTAAAAGCAATACCACTTCATTCACCCCTCCAGCCCTGCACTCGTTAGCAACTATGGAGAGCACTGAATACATTACAAAGCCTAATGCTTTAACTGACTGAAATGTTACAGCAGTGGGTCTCAAGCTTTTCCTGTAGCCAAGGCTCATTAGAGAGAATTGACATGTCTATACACAACAGAGGAGTATCAGCAGTGCTCCAGCTCCACCCCATCTATGTGGGGCACTGCTTCAGCAAGGCCCCCCTCACTGCTTGGGAAAACACATGCAAAGTAAAGGAGACCTGACTAATTACCAGATGTTGGCAAAAATATTAGCCATTACAGGAAAAATAAAATTCACAAAGGGAACCACCAGTTTCATCAATACTCATCCATCATTGTGAAGTCTGCATCAAATTACAAGGAACTTGGTACTTGGTTTCTGATTTGAGTAAGGTCACCGTCAGTCAATTCTGGAAACCTGTCAGTGTATTCAGTCACCTGAAGTTAAGATCTCTCTTCACTTTAAGTGCTCTTGCCCAAGTTAGAGCAGAGTCTTGTCCCAGACTTGGAGAAGGAGAGACCAAAAGTGTTTTTTTCACTGTCAGGTCTTTTGCACAAGAAGTACAGAAGAGGTATGTCTTCCCAGAATCACAGACTCTTGAGATGTGATTCAAAGGGGTAATTCCAAGGTTATAAACACACTGTAATAGGAATAATGACCCATATGATGCCAGTAACAGGTCTGAATCCCCACTGTGATATACAATGTGCGAGTCATAACTTAAAAATCTCTCTTTCAGAGCATCTTGTAAAGAGACCCTACAAACAAGGCAGAGGTTCCTCAACTAGAGGTAGTTATCACAGCTAATGCCATAATCTCACATACTACTGATAATTTATGAACTGAGAAAAAAGTAATCACAGAGATGTTACCTAAAAAAAAAGTATTTGGAATTAAATTTACTTTCAAATAGCATAACACAAGCAAAGCGAAGGAAAAACAAAGCCACATAATGTAAACAACATATGCTCTGCAAGTCAGATGTTACAACTGAGAAACCAAGAGATTACATGTAAATACATAATAGAAACTTCAGTTCCCTAAGTCTTCACATATATTCTAACTCCATATTTACAGTATCTTTAACAAGCTTATAAGTATCCTCTTATCCAGTAAGAACTGCTACTGATTCAGGATGCATTAGCTATTCATTTAATACAACACTCAATTACATTTTAAAAAAAAAAAAGTAATCAAATGAATAGCTAGATAAATTACCAGGTAACTGAGTGAAGAACAGAACTAAGAACAAATTTTCTTTCCAACACAAAATATGCCAGTACACAAATTCAGAAACATACCTGAAAAGTCTTCTTAAATCCCCTTTTAAATTAAGTTGAAAAGAATTTGGACATTTCCATCATTTCTATCTTCTTGCCTGATTCTGAGCTACGGTACTTTGCATACAGCTGTTCAAACAACCTGACTTCACCACATGCAGCCGAAGTAGTACAAGTAAAGAATAGGCATGTTAATACAGCCAAGTAAAGCCCAGTATCTACAAGTATCTTGGATTTTTGAAGTACTGTCTGCTGCCCTCCAAAACAGTTCTGCAAAGGAAACAACCTGATCAACTGCCATTACTGATAGAGTTCTCAGGTTTCCTTCTTATAGCTATATTAATGCTGTGTAATCATTCCCCTCTAGTCACTAAACCCCAAAACATTCACTGTTATTTGACTAACAACTGTAGGCTTGCCTCAGTAATATTTGCAGACCCACTCCCCTTCTTTCCTCCTTAAACATCAGTTGAGGTAGTTTTTCGACCCTTAAAAAAAACCCCACCTTACTATTCACAGATACGAAATGTCAGGAATATTTGCACAGTAAGTTACTGGTGGCTGCAGTGAAAGCTGTCTGTGGATCTGCAACTCAGGCAACTGGGGAGCAGAATCACAGAATCATCTAGGTTGGAAAAGACCTTGAAGATCATCCAGTCCAACCATTAACCTAACATTGACAGTTCTCAACTACACCATATCCCTCAGTGCTAATTCAACCCGACTCTTAAACACCTCCAGGGATGGGGACTCCACCACTGCCCTGGGCAGCCCATTCCAACGCCTAACAACCCGTTCTGTAAAGAAATGCTTCCTAATATCCAGTCTAAACCTTCCCTGGTGCAACTTGAGGCCATTCCCTCTTGTCCTATCGCTTGTTACTTAGTTAAAGAGACTCATCCCCAGCTCTCTGCAACCTCCTTTCAGGTAGTTGTAGAGGGCGATGAGGTCTCCCCTCAGCCTCCTCTTCTCCAGACTAAACAACCTCAGTTCCCTCAGCCGCTCCTCGTATGACATGTGCTCCAGACCCTTTACCAGCTTTGTTGCCCTTCTCTGGACACGTTCGAGTAATTCAATGTCCTTTTTGTAGTGAGGGGCCCAAAACTGAACACAGTAATCGAGGTGCAGCCTCACCAGTGCCGAGTACAGGGGTAAGATCACTTCCCTGTCCCTGCTGGCCACGCTATTTCTGATACAGGCCAGGATGCCATTGGCCTTCTTGGCCACCTGGGCACACTGCTGGCTCCTGTTCAGCCGGCTGTCAATCAACACCCACAGGTCCCTCTCTGACTGGCAGCTCTCCAGCCACTCCTCCCCAAGCCTGTAGCGCTGCTGGGGGTTGTTGTGGCCCAAGTGCAGCACCTGGCATTTGGCCTTATTGAAACTCCTACAGTTGGCCTGAGCCCATCGCTCCAGCCTGTCCAGATCTCTCTGCAGAGCCTCCCTACCCTCGAACCAATCAACACTCCCACCCAACTTGGTGTCGTCTGCAAACTTACTGAGGGTGCACTCGATCCCCTCATCTAGATCATCAATAAAGATGTTAAACAGGAGTGGCCCCAAAACCGAGCCCTGGGGGACACCACTCGTGACCGGCCACCAACTGAATTTAACTCCATTCACCACAACTCTTTGGGCCCGGCCATCCAGCCAGTTTTTTTACCCAGTGAAGTGTGTGCCCATCTAAGTCACGAGCAGCCAGTTTCTCCAGGAGAATGCTGTGGGAAACGGTGTCAAAGGCCTTACTAAAGTCAAGGTAGACAACATCCACAGCCTTTCCCTCATCCACTAAGCGGGTCGCCCTGTCGTAGAAGGAGATCAGGTTTGTCAAGCAGGACCTGCCTTTCATAAACCCATGCTGACTGGGCCTGATCATCTGGTTGTCCTGCATGTGTTGTATGATGATACTCAGGATGAGCTGCTCCATCAGCTTCCCGGGCACCAAAGTCAAGCTGACAGGCCTGTAATGTCCCAGATCATCCTTCCGACCCTTCTTATATATGGGCGTCACATTGGCCAATTTCCAGGCTGTCAGGACCTCCCCTGTCAGCCAGCACTGCTGGTAAATGATGGAAAGCGGCTTGGCGAGCACCCCAGCCAGCTCCTTCAGCACCCTCGGGTGTATTCCATCTGGTCCCATAGACTTGTGTGTGTCTATGTGATGCAGTAGGTCACTGACTATCTCCTGGATTGTGGGGGGGTCCTTCTCCCAGTCTCTGCCTTCTGGCTGAGAAGTCTGGATTCCCTCAGTACAACTAGTCTTGTTATTAAAGACTGAGGCAAAGAAGGCATCAAGCACCTCAGCCTTTTACTCATCACTTGTTACCATGTTTCCTCCTGCGTCTAGCAGGGGATGGAGGCTCTCTCTGGTCTTTCTTTTGCTGCTCACATACTTATAGAAACATTTCTTGTTATCTTTGTCTGCTGAAGCCAGATTAATTTCTAGCTGGGCTTCAGACCTCCTGATTTCTGCCCTGCATAGCCTCACAGCATCTTTGTAATCATTGTTGAGTGGCTAGTCCCTTCTTCCAAAGGCTGTAAACTCTCCTTTTCACCCTGAGAATCACCATGGGACAGAGGACTGAATATGCTTTACAAAGGAAGTGCTGCAGGAAGAGTCATTGGAACAGAGGTTCATGCAAACAAACATTCATTCGTAAACATTTCAAAAAACTCTGAACAAACATTTTTTTCATAGAGACTATGAGCAAAACTAGAGACAATCTGCCAAAAATTGCCTTAAATGCTGGCAGAGCATTAAGATTAAAAATCAATAGAAAGTAAAGAGTCGGGGTTTTTCTGTATACTGTATGATCACATACAATGAATAAAAAAAGGTATCCTCTGAATACTTCCCCCTCCAGATTAATAAATAAGTATTCTTAATTTAGATTGATCACACAAATATCTTAATCCTACAGCCCTCTCCCTTTTCTATTTCTTTAAAAAATGAAGTAGAACAGGAACACACACTTGCTGGAACACATACATAGTGAGACCCGTATCTCTCAGGTGACTGCTCTAACTACCAGGCAATGCATTCATAATCACTCTATAAATAATTAAATATTCATTAAGTGGGGAAAAAAGCAGGAGAGCTTCAACAAACAAGTAAACAGGGATATTTGTCTCAGAATACTCTGTTCCCTAGTTCTCAGAGGAATCACTTGCAAGGAGGGAGAGCTGGGTACAAGACACAATTTTGAGTGAGATAAAGGTAGCAAGGTGTGAAACCAGACTCCTCATGCAAATGCTCTGACAATTAGGAAGGATGCACTGATCAGATTCCTAATGGTGCAATTTCATACATATTTCCACATGGCTCAGCAAAGGAAGCTAACATTTTTAGGTCTTCTATGGTGGCAACTCAGATGATATCATCATGGATGGGGCTGGCGCTTATCTCCTGCCTCTGCCAGCTGGAGGCAAGGCAGTTTCTGGTCTATAAATAAGGGAACTATGTTAGTGAGAAGCTGTGCTTCAAATTATAACTCCTGCAATCAGTCTGCAGAACAAACATGTAGGCCAGTGTATGCAGTCGCATAAACATACCCACAGACACCTCTGAAGTAAGACAGCAGCCAAAGGGGAACCAAACATGTCATCTGAAAGGCAAACACAGGAGCTAGATTTCTTTTATGGATTTAATACCATGGGATACTTTTCACCCTAAGCCTCTTTGAGACCATATGGAAGAGTGTGAAAACTGCTGTTGTAGCCGGAAAGTCTGTTCTCTCAGGCCTGAACAGAGACCTCCCCCCTTACACAGAGGCCGTCCTGCAATCACCAGGAAACAGCACAGAGCTACACTGAACTGGCTGGTGGGTCACCAGCAAGGCATACACTTGGTATCTTCATGAACAGTCCCCCTGGCAACTCATCCCCTCTACATTCACTACTTTACTAGTCAGGGTCATACGTATTGGAGGAATTACACTTTTGCTCTTATTTTCATGGATTTTTCGCTTTTGATATGAAAAAGAGGGTTTTCTTGCTCAGCATTATCAAACCAGTTATCAGGGATTGTCCAGAAACGTTTCCCAGAGATGTTCTGAAAGACAGGCAAAAGCTGCTAAGCAAATTTAATGTACATTAACTACTTGGTCTTTGGTGGTCAGTTATCCTTGCTCTTTCACCAGCCTCTCAGTACTCCACGACTCATTGCAGCCTAGTGCAACACACATGTATTTCACCAGGTTTGGTTTTAGTCATAAAAGCGGTCTCATAAGGAAAATGTGCTCCAGTTTTCTGTATGTAGGCACAGTGAGTCAAAGGCACACATAATTCACTGCTCACTTCCCTTTGTTCTGCTGTGTTAGCAGACAGAAGCAGCACTGAAGCCCTGCTCAAATACAGACTTTTTTTGGTCCAGTTTTGCCATTAACATTTTCATATTTTTCTTTACGTAAAGTACCAGAGACATCTCCACAAGACCAGATATCGTGCCTCCCTAAGGTGCCTTTAATCAGAATGGTTACCATGTTAATGCATTAAACCTTGGCAGAAGACACCTGAAGCAGGAAGAAGCCGGAAGAAGTCTCAAAGGAGGTTTGGAGGAAAAACTCCCCAACTCTCACACCCCATAACCTCTCAGGCCCAACAGAAACCCTAAAAACTAACATTTTATTCCACATTCCCAATTTATAGGTTCTGGCTTAAACAAGTTTGTTGACAGAGAGCTGTATGCCTAGACTCCAGTGAAGGTCAGTAACTTTAGTCAGGTACAAGGAACAGAATCGTTCAAGATGCTCCTGGCTGCTTGTTTCTCAATAAGGCCATGTGATGAAGTTTGCGAGGGGCAGTGTATTCCACCACTCCATAGGTAAAGTTAAAGACAGTAGTGGGAGTACTGCTTAAGAAGCACGGGATTTGACCCACAACTACAATATCATGGCATCAGAAGTGGCTGGCAATTAAAGGATTACAGTACAGTCAACGATAATCCAATGAGCTCACAGACTGCACACACTGCTCACGGCAGGCTGCCGGGGAAGAAGCCATGCTGGGCATGCACGACAGCACTTGCTCCTCCATAGCATCCTGGGAGGAGAGGACCCCTAGCAGGTGGGGACCTGCTAGCTGCACTGGGCTCCCTCATCTCTTCTGCACAAGGGACCTTCTCCCACTCTGAACATGGTTGTGACTTCAATGCAAGGGTATCCGAGGAGATTAACATTTTTGTTATATTTTTTGGTTGTGACATTAAGAATCTCACTAATTTTATGCACTGTTACTTGAAAATTAGGAAGGTACAAATACATGATGGTAGCCTTAAAAAAAGGCGCGTAATGCACACAACACTATTACATTGGGTCTTAACCTCAAGTAGCCTGTTAGGCAGCAAAGACAGCATAGTTGTCAAGTTCTTAAACTTAAATCAAGTTCTTAAACATACCAATTATCCCTTTTCAGCACAAACCAAACAAGCTAGCTTTCCACTACAGAGCTGGTTCTTCATGGAGCTGATATCATTTATGCCAAGAATGCGGAGACACCCATTTGCCACATACACAAGGCATCTATGAACAACAGCGTATATATCTTCATCTCTACTAATCATCAAATCAGTGATTTGCAAGACGAGGAGCATGCTGTGCCGTCTAAACACTTATAACAACCTTGGTGTGTTAAGTATCCTACAATAAGGGTGAGAACCTTTCTTTCTTTTTAGTATACCTTTTGAATGCCTGCAGAAATACTGTCAAAGCAATAAGAGTAACTTTATGTCTCTCAACTTAGTTGCAGCATGTTCTGGCACAGAGACTTGTATTGCAGTGTACCTAGCAAGCAAGGAGAACAATGACTAGAGGCATCAGAAAGCTGTCTGACACAGTGCCCTGAACTACCAACAATATAAAACTTTAAGGAAAGGGATTGTATAGATCATCAAGTCCAGTCTGATGTTACCACAGACAATCCTATCTTGTAATCTTTCCTAAAAGATTATTTACTGGACAGTTGGCATCTTCAAAAAAAAAAAGTTAATGATGAAATGCTGAAGGGTTTTTTTTTCCAGCAGAAAAAGTAGAATAATAGAAGTTCTTGTCCTATAATATAAAAAAAAAAAATAAATAAAGTGACTTGTAATCCTTTCAATTTCTCTATTACTTTCTAACACAGTAACTTAATTGTTGAGTTAGAAAGTTTTGGTTCAGATGCCTGCTCATCTTGGTACCAAATGAACACTTATTTTATCTTGCCTCTGACCTAACGCTTTAGATTTTTTTTTTTTAAGAGAAGAGAGGATAAACAGAGTCAGAGGGGAAAAGCAGAGAACAGCAAGGCTTGAAAGAAGACAGGTTGTTGAAAGAACAGAGCCATACAAGAGCTATAACTGAATCTTATTAGACTTCTGCTGTACCCTGTAAATATGAGTGGATTCCTCTGATCTTCAGGAAGCAGATACTCTGGAACCAGCAAGAACAGTAGAGACTGGTTTCTTTTACCATATGAAGGAACGAACGTACATGAAAAATGAAAGGGGATCAGTACACCTCCTTATTTAGTTTAACGCACACACAGAGCAAAGCCCAAACTGTGCACCACTCCACTTCTGACACCTTGGAAGAAACAAGTCAAAGCAGCATCTTGAAGACTTCCGACACAAGACAGCACCAACAAACTGCTAGCAGATCCCACACACAGAGTAATTCAGATGAGTAAGCACTGAGTCAGTTAAGGAGTCTGGACAATCCATTTACATGAATCTGCAGTAGTCAGTTATGTTTCCCACAACAGCTAATTATGTGAAGGGGTACAATCATTACTTCCTGGAAGTCACCATCCGGTAAGCCAGCTGCATTTGCTTTTTATCCCCAATATAGTTAACAAGAAATAATACACCATAAGTGTTCTAACTATATTTTTTGTAACTTCTATTTCACAATAAAAAAATAATTTTATGTCTAGTATATTTTGAGAATGTTTTGGTTAATATGCTAATACAGCTTTCTTGTCTGCTTGTCAGCACATCTACATCTGTAATGGGAAGTCTCGGGAGGTTGTACTGAAACTCAAAGAGGTTTCATCGGTCAATAATAGATAACATAACAAAGTTAATACGGATATTCTAACTGATGAATCTATGATCACACTTCTAAGCAAATTGTACTGAAACTTTTTCTAGAAAAATGATAAGACTTTTTTCCCTTCTCACCACTCTGTAATTAAAAGCAATCCCCCAGATGCTATGATCAAGGTAAATGCAGATCAATTACCCACACACCTTCAGAAGGACTTCATTAAAACCAGATCAACTGCACTGTCCTGCACTGCATAGAGCTAGAAGTTAATGACACAGTTCATCCTTAACTCATTTCACAGATATGATTATTACAGAGTCAAATCATAACGCATATACTTTCTCCACAGCACTTTCTGAGAGCATTTAGTGGTTTTGCTGGTGTTTGTTTCCTAGGGATTTTTCTGACATAGGAGTATTGGCCCTCTTCTTGCCCAAATGTTTCAAGTGAAAGTCTATGAAGAGCACCTTTTCTTCCTACCTGCAACACCTATCTCATTAACATGCACTTAGAGCTGGGATTATTTTATTGTGCCAACCATGAACTAAAACAAGCATCTTCTCCTTCTAGAGAAGACAAACTGTTCATTATGTTTGCACTCACTGACTAGCAGAGTCATGACTACATACAAGCCAGTTCTTGGAAACAGAACATTAGATTTACTTGGGGTTATTTCTTCATTCTTCATTTTCCATAAAGAGATTGCATCTCAATCTCAGGATTTATCAAATGGTCACCTCCAGCTAAAATCCAGGTTTCCAGCGGGCTGTACAATGAAAGATTGAATACCGCACCTTAAAATTCATACAGGTATATGCCTAAGAAATAGTGACATGAAAAGAGGAGAGGGAAGGGACTACTGAAGAGATTTTCCTTGTTCAGTTACTAAGCCGTAGCTAACAGAAAATGACTTGAGAATACCAGTGTTTTGTCTGGACAAGATAGATTAGTGGGCAGAGCATAGGTAAAACATAATACACTACCTTCAGCCTACCAGGCGGCTCTAACTGACTTGTGACACACTTCCATGTCTACCAGAAGATAACTTCCACAAGCTGCAGAAAACAGTAGATTCCTGAGGAAGTGGTGCCTCAGGATTACCGCTCCCATTACAACAGATCAAAGTGAATTGTTTGTCTTAAAACACTCCCACAGGACCAAGACACCACACAAACTGCCTGAACAGCCTGTAGTTGTTTAAGTCTTGGAAACAAAGAAAAAAGAGCAGTGATAACCAACTCCTTTGGTTCTGGTGCCAGATATAGTCCTGGTAATGTGAAACACACGCAGCAAGCAGTCTTCCTGTGCAGACAGCTCTGCCCCTTACCCAGGAGATGGTCCCATGCTCTCAGCAATGGCCCTCTGTTCTTCATGCCAAGTATCTGCTACTGCACAGCCCACCAGTCTCATCTCTGTCAGTGGTACACAAGGGATTGCACAAGCAGTGATGCCAGGCATTGCACCTTCAACCACTGCCCCCAGTTTTCAGCTGTTGCTCTTCCTCTGCATGCATGCATACATACGCCCACAATCTCTTCAACCTCAGGGTATTTGGCACAGTGTCCACGAGACGAGATGTGGGGAAGGAAAAGACATAAAGTAACTTCAGACAGAACGGGCTATTCATGACTCACAGCTCCTGGACTGACCAGCACAGAGCAAGGTCAGCCAGCCTTGCCTCAGAGACGGCCAGCACTTGATCGGATCAGCCCAGATAGCTCAGAGCAGAGAGCACAGGGGGGTCCCAGGAACGTCGGGTCCGTGAGTGGCAAAGTAGGAGAGGCCAGTCAGAGGAAATGCTGCCATGAGACTAAAACCTGCAGGAAGCAGAGCAGGCATAGCGGGAAGCACACAGGGTGCAAGGAGCCCTGGTACGCATTTAGACTAATGGCTCACACTCAAAACCAAACTCCCACACACCAAAGCCTGTGAAAGCCAAGCACTAAGAGTAGATTAGACTCTAATAGGGATTAATACAAGTTAAGGTAGCACTAATTTCCACTAGGGAGACCAGAAAGGTTAGACGTGGGATAGCATGACAGCTAGATGTAGCAGGGGTTTGAAAAAACAGTAAAGGGAAGAACAAGCACCACAGGAGCGTCCATTGACACCTGCCTGGCTTGCTCTCCCCCATGTCCAGCCCTGTCCAGAACAGAGATTAGATGTGCTGCACCGTCAAGTCATGGTCAGTGATTTCTAATAGGCTGTGTAATGGTCAGCAGGGGATTTCTTATCCAGTCTCAACAGCACTGACCCACTTTTTTCCAGTGCTACCATCCATCACCTCTAACTGACAAGGAGACCAGTTTTCACAAAAGGCA
Source organism: Strix aluco (assembly GCF_031877795.1). NCBI lineage: Eukaryota > Metazoa > Chordata > Aves > Strigiformes > Strigidae > Strix > Strix aluco. Next base: position 51,193,037 of record NC_133935.1, read on the forward strand.
AAACCTAACCCAAGCAAAGTTTGAGGCAGAAAATGAGATGAAATTTGGATCTCATTCTGTCTTACTGCAGCCATTTCAAAGCTATAAGTTTAATTTTATTAGCAACTAGGACTTCAGTTCATAAAAGAGTGACCAATAAAAGATAATGGCAGGAAATTAAATGAACCTTAGCATGATTTAGAGCATTGCTCTGCAACAGCAAACTGCTCAGAAAGTAGGCTTGAAAAGGAAAAAAAGCCTCAAAGAAGTGATCATAAAGGGATCCAGACTGCTTCAGAGTCAGAGGCGAGTTAAAGCTTTCCTAGAGACTAACAAAGAAAGCACAGGTAGACACAAAACGTGCACATTAAGTATGCATTATGATTGCCATATGGCCAGAAACACTGGTTAGACAATCCATTCGCTGCTCACCCTTTCATGTGTGCTACAGAAATTAGGACTCTATTCACCTTTAAATTAAAGTAAAATAATGAATGTAATTTCACTGCAGTGCTGGGAGACACCAGCTGCAGTATATGGTCAAACCAGGAAAAAAGGTCTACTTTCCTGACTGTTGGCCACATTTTCAAAAAGGTACCAAGAAAAGGCATTTTTTTTCCTTTAATTCTATAGAAAGACTAAGAGGCCAAAACCTCTGAAGTTTCTCAATCATGACCTTTGGGAAGTAGGCTTTTTGTAGGGCTCGCCCATCCCCCAAATAATTTGGTGAACAAGCTCCTTAGTTTTCATTCCAAGAAAGCGGTGAGAAGAGTAAGAGTACTGAATATGTAGGTTAAAAAAAAAAAATTTGTTCGGTTTATGACTGAACTTATATCTAAACCTGCAGATACTCATTACAGCTGCACAGCCAGCTACAATCTTATTAATATTTACCTGGACAATTGAAGTTTGTATTCTGAAGGGAAAGATCAGAGCAGGAAAAAAGTAGTGGGGGAAAAAGGCAAGTGACTATCCTTCATTAACCTCTCTCTCAAACAACATGTAACTTCACATGAAAAACAGCACAGAGAAAAATATCCTTTCTGTATAAAACAAAACTCACTGTGGTCAAGGTCTTTGATCAGAAAAATTTCTACTGAACCACACTTGATAATCTTGAACTCTGAAAACTGACATCTATTCACCAGAATTTTTTGAAATAAAACTTGAGAATTCTGGCATCATCCAAGGCACCAAATTTTGCATTACAAAGATTTTTTTTCCAAATAGCTATCAGATAAGTTTACTAAAAAGTCAACCCAATTTGTATTTCAGAGCTCAGCCTTTCCTCAGAGAGGCTTCTGTTGTTGTTTTAATTCTAGACTGTTTTAATCTGAAGTAAAATGAAATTGAGTTTCACAAATTAGAATTTTCATTTTTCCACAAAAATTATTAGGCAATGCAATACAGCATGCTAACAAGTTGTTTCTGGTGGAAAATATTTTGTTCTGAAGAACACCATGCAAATATTGATCTTAGGGAAGTATCTCCCTTCACAAAGCTGCTTTTGGGCTCGTATTTCCACTCAGTCACTTCCAACTGGAAAATGAAGGTGGAAAAAGGAAGCATCTAAGTAGCTCTTCCCTCAGCCCTTTTCAGTTGGAGATGCAGTTCGGTAGGAAGGCCAAGAGACTGTTAAATTCCAAAGATCCTCAACAGTTCAAACATACAGAGGTTCTCACTGAATAGACAGGCCCAGATAATCAGTCAGCACAATGCTTACCTATTCAAAGCACATTTGTCCTTGGCGTGGAAGGCCAGTTACAAGTCTTAAGAAGGTAAACATACCAGTTTAACACTTGAATGACCTGAAAGCTATCAAGCAGCATCCCTGATTCTCTGCTACTTCTACACGTTTCTTCTCCCGGGGGGATAAATTTCTGAAGTAAGCCAAGTATTCAAGATCTCACTAGCTCACCCTTCACCAAAGCTGAGATACCCACACAGGCATCAGAGGATGGTCTAGTATTTCTTCACTACTGTGGATTGCTCAGCAACTTTATCAACAGACACTACTTTACATTATCAGCAGTACCAAGGAGCAGCTGGTCCTCAGAACACAAAAGGTAGGTCAACAATAGGCTACTATAGTCAATTGAGCTTTGAGTTAAGGAATGCTGTGCATAAATCTAAGTAAGGTCATGTATCAGAAAGTTACTACTCAACTAACTATACCACCAGTCTATCATTCATTTAAACAGGATTCCCTCCACTTTCTAGCTCTAGTTGTATCCGCCATCCCAGCTGCAAGGTTGGTAGGAAACCCACCTCTTATGACTTCAGAGGGCCTATAAAATTATCAGATTCTTCAGAAAAAACACATACAATTGATAGTCTGGATGATCAGGGATATTTTAAGAAGCAGTTTTACTCAGTAATCCAATACAGTCTGCAGAAAGTCTACAAGGCACGTTGCCCAAGCCGTTTCAACAATAATCTAAATTGTTCCTCAGAACTGTCAAAATGTTCTTGAATAAACAAGCTCTTGATGCCTTTCCTAAAGCTTCTGAATTAGAAATATTGCTGAAAAGTAGGGTGGTTCAGCAAAATCAAGTAACAAGGTCATACTGGAACTGAAGCATAACAAGATAGCTCACTTCCAACAAGTAAGAGTTACAGAACCAAGCAATACTTCCCACACAGCTTTAGGTCTACAAATTAAGGTAACTATGTCATCATAATATCCTTATATCCCCCAAAACAATGGGTATAGGTATCCATCTAGACAGATCTAACTTCAGTATTAAGACACCCTTAAGAAATGTCCTTCTGCTTTCTATATAATGTGCATGGAAGTGAACACAATTCCCTTACTGCTACAATTGGGATAGTTCTTGGCAGAAGTTATCCTGAAGATCAGGGATGTTGCAAAAAAAATGTGCAAGATGTTCTGCCCAACAAGCCAGAAGTACCTTGTCCACTTCAGCTTGACAAACAGGTAACATCTGCAGTCTTTCTACTGTTCCTGTATGACCTCCACTAAAGCAACAGCCAATCTACTGATACTGCTAAAAGTCCAAGGAGAAGATGTAAGTTTACACCACCCAGGAACCAGGCAGAACAATTAACATCTGTTACTGCTTCCTATTTGAGGAGTTAAGAGCAGAAAAGCTATGTGAAGAATGGCACTGTTAAATCCTCATTTCCAAATATGGCACCATATATATACCCTACAGGCCATGTACATTAGAGGCCCCTCTTTCTTCAGTATCAATATTCAGACATCTTACTACAGGATTTACAAATGCACACATCAGTGGTATGGTTTCTGAATCGCCAACACTGGTGTTCAGCATGCTAGGCTCCATGCAATCTCGTAACAAGATAAGGGACATATGTGGTGTTACACTTCTTTGCACGCATTTGTCCATAGGACCTCAAACCGCCAGTTTGCTGCCAAATTGTCCATATCCTTCAGGCAACTAAACATGTCAGCAGTGAGAAATCAGCTAGCCATTGCAAACACCAGAAGTCATAAGCAGCAAAAGCGTTTTGGCCACACCCTTTCTCCTATCCTAATATATGAAATTCCAGGTAGTACATAGGGACCTGCCTTTCCCACATTTACATTCCCTTTAAGTTACCTTGCTGGCTAATTAGGACTGATTCCTTAGCCCTTGAACCCCGTGATATCAAAAAGATTTTCAAGGTACTACACAATGGTATCACTACTTCGTTATAGTATCACTGAGCAGAATTATGTCTTAGTACAGACAGCTCTTGCCACCCAAAATACAACTGTGGTGATGATGGTTAAAGAAAAAGCATCTCTGGCTACAATTTCTAGCCCAGCATACTTTTTCAAACAGCTGCTAATCAATAATTCAGGCGAGACAGTTGGGACCAGACTGTACACACCCCAGACCCACCACAAAGGCACAAAGCAAGTCAAAATTCCTACTAAGCTGTGTTTACAAATGCCACCTCCCTCTACAATTATGATGGGGGTTCATGACACCAAACGAGAGCCAAGCTATCGGAAGTGCTTTCTACCTCAATCTTTGTTGTTTATTAAATGATTCAATATATGTAGCTGAAGGGCATGGCACTTTTTCTTCATTATTCAAAAGAAAAGAACAGTTTATATAGCAACCGGCTGTAGTTAATGAAGGCTGAGCCCTTAACAATCACGTTAGGAGGCAAAGAACAGTCTGCACACTCTGCAAAGAGCTTACGATCTTGAACATTTTTTTCTGCTCAGTGATCAAGACAAATCTGCACCATCTCCACAGAGAGGCAGAAACACCAATCCTCCAAGGGCACAATGGCAGTGAATCCACCAGCTATGTGAGAGCTGTCTCAGCCCTGCCCATGTCAAACAGACACTTGAAGCATGGCCTACCTGCCAGCTCAGAGATGACTCCCCACTGCCCACCTATCTGGCAGGTCTCTTATTTTAAGCTTTAAGCCCTTCCTGGACCCAGACAGACATTCACTGGTGGCAGGTGCTTTTCATAAAAAGTTAAGCCTTGGAAGAAGAGAACTCAAAAACTACCTCTTTTTAAGAGGAAAAAAAAACAACAGTGAGACTCCAAGAATTGTCTTGAAAATTTGATCTTGCAGGATCAAGTATGAGGAAAAAATACTGTGCAATTACAGAAAGTCAACAAATCTTTGAACAGCTGAGCAGTTCCTCTCACCCTGTTTCAGACACCTCAGTTTGAAGGTCCCCAGCCCCTGTTTGCGTGGGGCAGGAGGGTTCCTGAAGCCCACGGACCTGAGTGGGGACATGCTCTGTCTCAGCACATCGCAGACCACGGGCAGCATCAAGGAGGGTCCACCCCAGGTATATAAAGAGCACACCCACATAATTTCAGTAAAGAGAGTTCAGGCGTTGCATAGCTTTTTAAACACTGCATTTCAGGTTCACCTCCATCCTCAAAGCTTGGATTTATTGCAATTTGTGTATTATGCAATATATTCCCCAACAGCACCCAGAAGAAAAGGATGTGCACCAAGAGACCCACACCCCACCGCCCATGTCGCTAGTTTTCCATCCTCTGTTCCACCCAAGACGCTGGCAGAGGATGGGAAAACGCCAGGCGAGGAGCGGAAACTCGAGGGTCTGGAAGCGCTGGTGGCTCAAGCCAGGGTCTGCCGGCACTGTCCTTGGCACAATAGTTGGATGCGATACAACCGGTCTATGCGAGGCTGAAATACTTCCTGGGATGGCTGAAAGGGCTCATTCAATAGTCAAGGATAATTCTTTATTAGCCATCTTCTACAGCCAACGGCAGAAACTACAACCCTGAGGGGAGGGTGGGGGACACCAGCCATGTGCCTTAAGAAAGGGGCATGGCTTACTATTGTCTCTAGCCTCAGTTTAACTGCCAAGCCTTTTATTTTTTTATCCCCCCGCACCCCATCTCCCCCGTGTTACCGAAGTCGGTGGACGGAGGGGAAGGTGCTCCGCCGGGGCCGGGCAGCGGACAACCGCCGGAGCTGCCGCTCGGCCTCAGCCCCCTCCAGCCCCTCACACAAACCGGCACCGCTCAGAGTGCGGGGGGGGCGGCGGCCGCCGCCCCCTCCCCGCTCCCCTCCACCGCCGCCCCGAAGTTCAGGCAGCCGGGACCTCCCGCCCGCCCGGGCGGCGGCGGGGCCGGCCTCGGCCCTCATCCCGGGGGAAGGGGCCAGCAGGGCGGCCGGTCCGCCGCGGGGGCTCGCCCCGCCGCCGCCTCGCGCCCCTGAGGCCGGGGAGGCGCCCCCCGCGCTTACCTTTCACTTGACTTTCATACTCTGCTATAATCTCTTTGTCCTTTTTGAATCTGCTCGGGGTTGACATTATCCACTTGCTTCTTCCGCTTCTCCCCCTTCTTCTCCTTGTTTTAAATTATTATTATTAATTATTATTATTTTTCTGGAGGGGCTCCCAAGTTGTATCGGGTGGCCACAAGCCCGAGCGAGCGGGGCGGCGGCGGGCGGCTGGCCCCGCGGGAGCGCCGCCGGCACCGGAGGCGGCGAGGCGGGGAGGCGGCGATCAGACTAACCCCGGCGCGGGCACCATCGCCTCCCGGCGCCGCCGCCGGCAGCAACGCGGTCCGCGGCCCGGGGCCGCCGCAGGGCGGGGCGGCGGCGGAGCTGCCGCTGGCCGCGGGGCACCCGCTTCCACTAGGCGAGGGCGGGGGCCCGGCGGCTGCGCCCCACCATTGTTATCTCTCCTCACGCACCCGGGAGAGGGGAAGGGAAGGCGGGCGCGGGCAGGAGGCAGGCGACCGCGCTCGGTCCGTACGCCAGAGGCACTAGTTACTCCTGTCGCCGCGCTCGCCTGGGTGGGGACTCGGGGCCGGCGCCCCGCCGTGACTAACCCCGGGCGGCAGCGCGGAGGCGCATGTCCCAGCCCCGCAGCCCCAGCAGCGGCCGGCGCGGGGCGGCACCTCCGCCGCGCCCTGGAGAGGTGTCTCCGGGAATAAACTTCTCCCCGCCCTCCCGCCGTTCTCTCCTCCCTTCCTGCCTCCCGCCCGCCTACCGCTGCTCGCTCGCCTCGTCCCCGGTGGCGCCCGCTCCGCCTCCCCCCTGCCGGCAGCTGGGGCGGGAGCGCGGCCGCCGCCCGCCGCCACCCGCCGCCGCCCACCGCCGCGCCGCGGGCCAAGCCCGCAGGCCCCGCCGCCCAGCTGCCCCGCGGCGGGAGGCCTAGCAGGCCCGGCGGGCCCGGGCCCGGCAGGGAGGGAAAGGGCCGCCGCCGACCCCGCCCCGTAGCGAGCATATGGCGCCCGGGCTCCCTCAGGGAACAGGGGTGTGAGGCGGCGATATGGTGGCCGAAAGCCCTTGATCCGGCGGGGAGAGTTAAAGCCCCGCGCTGCTGCCACCGCCAAGCCACACGGGCAGGGAAGAGGGAGATGTGTCCTTTGGGGACCCCCATTCCCTGCCCTGTTTCTGTGGAAGCAGGGCACGGCTGTGCTGAGCGGGGCTGCGGCTGCACCGGCATGCGCCGGGGCCAGGACCCAGAGGGGCCAGGTCATGGCGGCACCAAGGGGAGAGCCACAGCTCTCAGCACAGCGGGTCTTGCTTCCACCGTGGTGCTCCCCTTTGGATGCAGCTTGTTCTCGAGGGCTGGAATGCCAGCACCCCTGTGTGAGGCACTCCCCGAAGTTCATGGGGGAAACAAGGTGGGAGACCGTCCAAAATGCTGCTCCCTTGAACTGCTGTGTGTGACACGCATGCGGGCTGGCCCTGTCAGATGGTCACATTCAATGTCGGTGTTGGAAGGATGGACTCCAGCCCTGTGAGTGATGGTGCACAGCCCTCCCTGCGAAGCTGGGGCTATGAGGGGGGTAGAAGGTGGTCCAGAAGGGCTGGAAAAGCTGAATTTGGGAGCATGGGGCGAGTCACCAAAGGGGAGAGTTGGCCCAGGCATGCCCTTGCTCCTGGGTGCCTCTACCAGCAATGGGCACAGCCTCCTTCTCTGCCTGCAGAGCTGGCGCCTGTCTCAGCCCTTCGGGGCTGCGGAGGATGAGCTGGCTGCCAGCTCTGCAGGCAGAGATGAGGCTGTGCATGCCAGGAGTCGAGCACAGTGGTTCACAGACCTCTTAGCCACATTTCTATGTCCCAGTCTCTAAACTTGGGAGTCACCTGCAAAAGGAGTCAGGCATGACTCAGGCTGCACAACCCCTTTCTCTTTCGTCTGGCTGCCCTGAAACAGACTTTGCCTGAGAAGAACTTGCTAAAAAAAACATGGCAAAAGCAGAGTGATGGACACGGCTGCCTTGTGATGGGCAAAGAATGTGGCTGTCTTTCATGAATCAAAGCCAAAAGTCAAACCTTAAGGCCACAGCTGTAGGCTTTGGGCTGCAGGGAGGTCAGCTCTGAGGAGGTTAAAGGCAGGCAGGGGAATTTGTAGAGGCACAGAGTGCTCTGCTGATGTCAGGTCTGTCCAGGAGTGATTAGGCAAAGTTGCAAACTATTCACAAGGAGCTTCCAAAGATGGCTGCTGTATTATTTCTGTGGTGAAAGTGCCCAGAGATCCTATCCTGGACAGCTAGTCCTGACACTACCAGGACCTGACCCTTCAGGACAAACAGGAGTGAACTGTGGGATCATCTGCTGCTGGTAAAGTTGAAGCTTGCTGCCCAGTAATTTGGCTGGATTGGAGCTTTAGTGCTGTAGGGACCTGGCGCTTGGAGGGCAACAGCACAGTCAACTGTACTCATGCAGACATTCTTGCCTGTGTTTATATTTAATTCTTATAAACACGTGGACTTGACATTGCAGTCACTCGCTTCCACACCTCTGTGTTTCAGCAGAAAGCGTACATCTGCCCTTTGCAGTTTGTCTTTCAGTTTCATTAGGTACCATGCTCTCCCCTGCTACAGGATCAGGGTAACAGGATTCCTGTTCCCATTACCCTCTTCATATGTTGTTCTCTGTAATTTTAATACATTCCTTCCTCTTGCCCTTCTAGCACAATCTCTTTCCAGCGCTGATCCCAATTCAGATCACTAAAGCAATCTTAGTACAGGAGGTTATTGTCTGAAGGCAATTTAACTTCAGGCTGTATGGTCAAATTACATCCCTTGAATAAGAATCCCAGCCTCAAAAGAGCAGTCATCTCTGTAATCCCACCCAACTCTGATTTTCATCTCAGCCTTTGATGCTCACATCTTGCCTCTTGGCTGTTGCAGTCCACCTGTTAGGCTGGGGACAGGTTGATTTACAAGACAGTGGGCCCTGTTCCCAGGGGACACAGGGCACTAGCTGAAGATAAGCTGGTGAGTCTTGCCTGGTCTTGCAGAGCACAGTGCTTTTGCAAACAGTGAGGACAGAGAATTGTGGTCAAGTGTCCTTGTGCCCTGTGTGAGGCTATGCAGGCTAGCACCTTTGGTCAGTCCAGGCCCCATCTCCCTTGCCCAGGAGCTGGGCATGCAAATCATGCCTGAGATGTGGTTGGAGGTGTAGAGATTAAGTTATCTGCCTCCTCCTCTCCTGGGGACTGAAGGACACAGCCCCCTCTTCCCAGTGAGCCTATGCAGATCTTTTTCCCCAGGAGAGGGACTGAACACCCATGCCTACATCGTCCCTTCTCTCTGCACTAGATGCTGCAGCAGAGGATGGGCCTGGCTGGCTCCACAGAGCCAAACCGGAGGCTGCCTATGGAGCATTTCTGTTACTCTGCAAAGCAATTGCCTGTGAAGATACAGAAACCATCTTCTGGCTCTGGAGACTGATCTGCCTGCATTCAGCCGCTTGCCTCAGGGCTATGTGTCCATGGCAGGACCATCAACCAAGGATGGACCCATGTCCCAGCAGGCTCGAGCGTGCCAGGCTTAGAGCTGCACAGATTCTGGATCCCTGAGTTAGGGTTGGCCTCCAGGACAACCAGGATTGAGCTGGCTGATAAATCTGATTTCCCCCCCCTCCCTGCCCTTCTTTAGGGATTGGCAAAGGATTGCATGTTATTACATGAGTGTAATCTTCTTTTAAGATGTTAGTGACAGCTCAAGTCTCTGGACTCAATTCCGCACTGATTTACACAGCCTGCAATCCCATTGTGAGGATAGTGATTGCACAGGAACAGACCCTGCCTGGGCTCTGCAATGCCAGGTTTGAGGTGACTTACAGGACACAGAAGATTATTACAGAAATGCCTGTCTTTTGAGACCTGTTCTCAAAGAGGTCCCCAAAGACTTCCCATCAATTTTAAGAGCAGCAAGTGCTGGAGCTGTGGAACAGTCCTGTTATATGAACCCCTGTGCATGCGTGGATGATGCTTGAAAACTCTTGTTTATCCATAATGTTGTTCGATGAACTCTAAGTTATTTCATGCAGTGCATATCCAGGTCTTGGCAGGGAGGACACTATAGACATCTAGAAGGTATTAGGATAAAGCTGATTGAGAGCACATAGGTTGTTGCAAGGGGTAGAGTTGTATCAATAATGCAGTGTGGTAGGGTACTGCAGCAGTACAATACTGGTGCAGGGTTTGTGGACCGTACGTCAGTGTATGGAGTTAGATAATCCATTGGGGAATTGGAAATCCTGAATTATGTATGATAAAACAGAGATGTGTTTATACAGAGAGCAGTTCCTGCAATACTTCATGCACTCAGTGCAAAAAGGGAATAACGTGGGCATGCTGGATTCTGCTGCTTGAGAACTTCATTATTGCACTTCATTTACACAGCCTGATGAGCTGTGCAGTATTTGCTTTCTTGTGCTGCTAATAAAAATAGCCCATATAACTGATTGCTGGAATATCACTGAGCTGTTCTCTGTGAGCACATAATGAAACGCATTGACCCCCTTAAACAACAAAACCCTATACTAATTTTCTTTAGGCTGAAGACAGAAATAATTCATCTTGCTTTATAATTACAGTCAATCATTTTACAGTTGGACAGTAAGTCTCTAAATGAAAAACCAAGCTTTAATTGAAACAATGAAACATTCGATTGTTATTAAAAAATCAGGATTTAAGAATCAAATTCATAGAGTTTGTTCAAATGTTTGTCACTGATAAGATGCACATTTCTATAGAATCAAATCTATTTTCTTGGGCATGAGATTATTTTAGTAAATACAGTTGCTTATCTAAGATATAAAGCCAGCGAGGATTTTTTTCTCTCCTGTGCCCCAAGCAGTGCAGCACTTAATGCTGTTCCATGCTTATAAACTCTGGAGACATGGAGATGAAATCTGGGCTTATGCGGTTTGTCACAGGCTGCAGAAGAGCTAGGATTTCACCCTGACTGACCCAAAAGTGAGTGGCTCTAAAGCATTCATCTGGACCCTCACAGCAATGAAATGAGGATCACCAGCTGCCCAAACTTCAGTAGTTCAGGAAAGAGGTTTCCCTCACCTGAGTGTCGCTGTGAGCCTAAGCTGTCACTAACCTTTCGTTTCCAGGAACAGTACTCTGACCACCGGCATGGATGTATTCACTGTAATGGTCTGCTGACACAATCTCTTCCAGATGCAGAGTAAAGGAAGAAAAGGCATTCTTATTTCACAGTAAGAGTGTCTACAGGTGGAGTAGGTAGAATTGGTAATGTGCTTTAAATTCATGCTAGACCTGGGTCCATAACCATTTTCAAGCCTTAGGCATTTACTATGTACTCCTTCAGATTACTGTTTTCACCTGTTGAGCAATTGCTGGGTTTCTTTTGGACATAAGGATCTGAGTGTCCATTTCGTGAGCTTCACACACCAAAATTTAGGCAACTGAAGTCTATATGTCTAATCTAAATGAATCATATAACCAAGTCATTTATCCTCCTTCAAAAGTCAATCAAGAGAGTTGAGCATGTCCTTGGTGGTGATCACTACAGTTCACTTACTCTAGACACTTTGTTTAGTATGGATTTTGTTCCAATTTTCCTTACTACCATAACCAAGGGTCACATAAGGCAGGAATGAAATCCTCTTCATAAAACCTGAATGTAATATGTTGAATGTTAACAACAGTCTATTAGGAATATGGTTATTATTTATAGTCCCTTACTCCTGAATAAAATGCACAGCCAAATGTATGCAGATTGCGTTTGTTCATTTACTATTTGGAGTCACATTGGAAAGTAATCCTGTCGGCCTGTCATCTGAAGGGTAACCTTCTGTATGTGTGTGTGTGTGTGTGTGCGCGCGCGCATGCATATCCATCCAATTTGCCATGTTCAAGTGCATGTAATAGCGCTCTCAGCATGAAATCCATCTGAATCCAGTGGAGAATTGTTCACATCACAGAAAAAAAATCTTCCAGGTGAAATCACTGACTTGAAATGAAAGAGATCCTTCTGCCTCAATAAGGTAAGATTTCAGCCCTGGAGAACTGATACAGTCTGGGACATGAACAAGTGTTGTATTTCTTCTAAAGCAAAAAGAAAAGTACCAAACCCAAACCTCCGCACATTAGTTTCATTACTATTTTGTTTGAAGAAATTAATGAGACTTAAAGCAGTAATTGGTATGTCAATATTTAGACCTTTGGCTTTACTGTCATGAAGTGCATTTTAATGTTTCCTTGTTAACTTGTTCATTTTGAGCAGTGCTAATAAGACTAATGACTTAACTAATATATAGAAAGTGATGAGGCTACTTTATGCTTTTTACTGTTGTTAAGAATATTATCCTTTTTTTATATGGTGTTGCTATTCACTTCCCAATTAGTAATTACAAGGAGGAATGAACTCTGAGTAATAACTTTTGCACTTAATGAGAAGAGACTGAGGCAGTCTTGCCATTTTGAAAAGAAGAAATACAGAAGTAATTGCATCCTCACTGCAGGGTTTGGGGTCTCTCTGGGGCTACTTTTGTCCTGTTCGTAGCCTTTGAGACTCACATTCCACTTCTCAACGTAATGAGCTGAATGTCCAATTTTTAAGTTTCACACACTTAAATTTAGGCAACAGCATGTGCCTTACACCTGCCAGCTTACATGCACTAGCATTATTCTCAAACTTTATCTTACTTCTTAAATTTAACAGTTATATTGTCCAGAGAAGCACTAAGGTGGTTTTTGGTTTAGCTTTTCTTTTCAGGCCTGGTGAGGGAACATCAGTGTGTTTGAGAGAACTCTTCCAAGTGAGCCTAAGGGGCTTTGTTAGTAGTAATTCAAGTCTTTGATGAGCAGATAAATGCAATTCTGATAATTAGCCTTTGGCTTTAAATTTTCTGTTTGCATTGTTTATGTTTGTTTCATCAGTTCTCAGCTAAAAAATGAAATACTTCTGCTTACTTCATTACTCCTGACCTTCTCATGCTAATGGTTTTGTGTAGAGAACATTAGAAGTTGGGTTGAGTTTAAAAAGCAGAAACTACTTGAAGCAGCATCAGAGAATTAAGAATGTTGCCTTTTCAAAAATCAGTCTTATGTACTTCAGCATGTTGCTGTTATCTGACTTTAACTAGAATACTTATATGAATAAGGCTGCTGGATTGTACCCTCAGATAGGGAATGCAACTCCTGGTTTTGCTATCCTTATATGGCCTTCATGGGCTGTCCAGATTTTACAGAATCTCAACTTTCTGGGCTGCTTCAATCCATGCCAGTAGTTTAAAGGTTGCAAATTGCCCTCATTTATCTCAAAAGGGCATTAATTTTGAAGCCTAGCAATGACACTTCAAATGTCAGCCTTGTTCATTTTCGCAGAAACATCTAGCTAGTCTGCTTATTCATTAGTGTGGGCTAGAGGGGTGGGAACAGCTGCAGCCTATCAGGCTAAAAAAGTGCCTTGCTATTAATGGTCTACCCAGCATGATTCAGCCTCTTGGCCCACCCTCTGGTGGAGCCTTTGCCCAAGAGAAAGGCATATGTGGAGAGAAACAAAAGTGGAAAAAGAAAGGCTATTTCTGTAGCATTTTCTCTTTTGATTATTGATAGCAGCAATGTGCTGCTTTCCTGAGTTCTTTCTTCCCTCAGCTACTTTTGCCTTCACTGTTGTAAAAAGATAAACCAGAATAATGCGGGAGGGGTGTCAGATGGCTAAAGGTGGTGATACCTGGGCAAATGGAGGTAGGAAGGGAAACAGGCACCAAGCTGGGCCTGGAGACACCTGGTATTTTTACATTTTGCTTAATACCAGTTTAACATCACTCAAAATCCCAGCTGCTAGCATGGACTGAGAGCACTCCAGGGTGACCTGCGTGGTGGCAGCTGGAATGGTGTCAGGCTGCAGAAGCAATTGAATCCAGACCTTCTGCTTCTCGGGCTGCTGCTCCCCTGTATTAGAAAGAGTCACAATGTCCTTCTCCTGCCATCGGGTTTTAAAAGATAAGGGTCAAGCTGAACACTGTAATTTAAAGACTCAGTACTTGTGTGACTCTCTAAAGGGAAGGTGGGAAGGTGGTCCTTGCTGCAGTCTCCCTCAAAATTGTGCTAAACACCTAGCTCTGGGCAAGATGGAGACTTCAGATATTTCTTTGTCCTTGGCTTTTCTTATCACCTGGCTGTGAGAGTCTCTTCATGTAGCATGCAGGGTTTTGGGTGAGTTTTGAAGTGCCTGTGATTCCTCAGGTAGTGCCCAAGTGCCTGCTGCAGAGTTGTGGACTCGCTGGGGGCCAGGAGGCAAGAGATGCTGTGGGTACCCATGTCCTTTATTAGACCTGGCTTTCTGTCACATCCTCAGGTTGCAGCTGACCCTCTCTGCACACTTGAGCTGCTGGCTCTTATCAAAAGGAGACACACAGTAGTTCAAAGGTAAAATATAATGATCTTACTCTCACAACTGTGGCTTCAAAGTAAAGCTTTTAAGCTTTTGTTCCAGTGTCCAAGAAGATGTGTCCTGTATGGAAGAAAATCAGTAAGGAGTTCAAGAGCAATTTTTCCTTTCATTCTTGGCATTTGCACTTTCCTTAGTCTTAGCTTCCTTTTGTTATTTCTGTTCAGCATCCTAATGTCACAATAATTGGGTGTGCAGATATTGCAAACTATACACAAATACTTGCCTCCGGATGAATAATATTTTTTGTAAAACTCTTCTCTGTTTCTCATACGCACGCATATAACTGAAAGCTTTCTGTTAACACCAACTGCTTCAAAAATTTATTTTGACCAAAGACTTAATGTAACTGACAATATCTGTTTAAGATGATCCATAGTTTTCAAAAGTGCGGAAGACAAAAGATGTGTAGAAAATCCTTCGTGAGGACCTCCAGAGCAGTTTCCAGCCGAGACTGTTGATGTATTTCAGATGCCACAGCTCCCTCCAGTGGGAAGATGCTGGCAGCGGACTACTGCCAGGAGGAAGTTTCTGCAGACACCAGCTCAAAGCTTCCAAACCTCAAAAGGAAAATATTCAAACCACCTTGTTGGTTTTTTCTCCTCTGAATACAGCAGCTGATTCTCCCTTCTCTCCTCACAATATAATATTTAAACCAAAAATTTGTATAAAATCTGAGAAAATTAACCTACATGGACCAGATTTTCATTCAGACTCAAACCAGTTATTTCCTGTTGATTACCATGTAAATACATTTACTCATGTTGAGTAGGGTGACATGGCTTATGAAACATCTGATATGTAGTAGGGTAAGGAAGGTTTCCTATATTAACATCCTGCAAGTATCATTCTCCAACATCAAATAACTGTGACAAATACAACACAATGTTCATTCATTTGAACATATGTGAGTTGGTGTAGGTTTGCTTTCATAACACAGATTATTGGTATTTCTGAACCTCTACAGAATCTGATGCCTCCTTTTATGGGTTTTTCAAGAGTGACAGTGGATGAAGCCACGTCCATGTGAATGACAAAGTCTAGCCCAGGCTAAGTTACAGATCAAGAACAGGAATGGATTCTTTCTTTCCAAGAACCTGAAAACACAGAACAATTATTTTGGGAGATCTCCAATATTTCTAAATCTGGGTGTAATTTTTTGTGTGACTTTCATATCCCAGAAATCTTTGTGGCTTCTGGGGAGATGATGTCTTGTGACATAGTCATTTTATAAATATCTTAATTTTCCCAAATACAGTAAAAACCACCACCTATATTAATAACATACATAATTTAATATTATTATATTGATAATTTTATATGAGAAAAAGTAATTAATGGAGTTTAATGCAGTTCATTACTGCTCCTTTCCAACCAACTTCTGCTTACATTACTGACTATATTAAGTAGTGATTCAAACTGTAGGTTTAAAAATGGGCTTGCAGCTGATGGATGGTGCTGGCAAACCAAGGAATAGACTCAGCATGATGGTTATAGCTAGGTGGTGGCTCAGCCTATAAGGATTTGTATTAGATACAATGCTATCAGCATCTGGAGACACAACAGCAGCACTACATAAATCATGTGCATTGTTATATGTTCTCAAGGTACATAAGATGTTGCCTGGCAACTGCATGTCTCCCAGCTCGGCAAAGTAAGTGTTTTTAATTATGTCCCTGTGATACTGCATGACCACAGAATTAAGAAGAGTGACTCTGCCTGTTCGCTTTAAAATGACATTTATTAAAAAAAGGAACTCCTTTTCCGAATCATCAATATGCCTTGCCTTAATCAAGCATTCTGTGCTTTTGGTGTTGTTCCTAAGTACACATTACAGTATTGCAGTTCAAGGATAATTATGCAGGAGCTGTTTTCTTGATTTTTTCAGGATTTATAGGATTTATAAAGCATCCTTCAAGTAGTCAGGGGCTGCTGCTCCTTCTTTTTTCCCTATCAGTTTGTGCTTACATCTCCATAGCCACAGAGACAAGAAATTGGGGCTTTTTTGCTGTCCTATGGCTTGGACCTCTACCTTGGGTAAGGAAAGACACTAACATGCAGACTGTCTTGGTACATATCAGTAGTTTACAACATACTTTATCTGCATTTAGGTAAGCTAAGTACACCTGAAAAATTAGATCCAATATATACTATATTCCCAGGTTTCTGTAAACTGTAACTACTGCATTGTATCTTAAAAAGACTGAGAGTGGAACACATTAGTAAAAACTCTAAAAATCACAGCTCTGATGCACACTCTGATCTATGGTCTTCAGTGCACTAGCCTCTGTGAAGAACATATGTAGAGAAGAAATTGTAAGTCTCATAAATCTTTGCAGGCCCAGCTTCAGCAGGAAAGGTGTCAACGATTCCCTGAAGCACACTATCTGTGACACCCTGCAGTGTCAGAGTCACCCCTCTATTTAAGCCCACTTTGATGGACTGAATTAGGACTAACTCTCCTATTTTAGGGGTGAATACTCTAATCAGAAGGTGGGTTATGGAAAGGGTGTCACAATTTCACATTTCTGTTTTGTGGACTCCTGCCCGTATGAGGGTCTTAAATAAACTCTGATACAGTCTTTTGGACTGAACCTCTTAAGAGACTTAAGGAGATGCTTAGTCACTTATAGGTAAGAAATCCCAGATACATGTGGAAATTCAGCTACACCAAACAAGAATTTTCAAGTTGCATGGGCAAGTTTCTAGTGAGGTAAGGTGCCTCCAGCATTACTAACCAGCTGCTGCAGAGTTTTTGAACTGAAATCTTGGACATAGGTATTCAGTTCTACCATATTTCTATATTTTTTCAAATCCCTAGTCTATTTATTATTTTATTTTATTTTATTTTATTTTATTTTATTTTATTTTAGTTTAGTTTAGTTTAGTTTAGTTTAGTTTAGTTTAGTTTAGTTTGGTTTGGTATGGTTTATTTTTGTTTTATTTTATTTTGTTTTATTTTTTGTTGGTTTATTTTAGTTTTTATTTATTTTTATATATGGGCCCAAGTCCCTATTGAGATTGTGCTCTTTTGGTGTTTTTACACCTAATTGCCTATTAAGGAACCTTCAAGAAATAACTGACTGCTAGATCACTCCTTCTAAGAAAACAGCCCTGGGAGATCATCTGAGAGAAGATGGCCTTAATAGTACTTCCTCATATTGTACTCAGCTCTGTACAGCTTTTTCACTGTGTGGTTACATGACAACAAAGGCCAGATTTTCTCAAGCACTACTGCTTCATACTCAGAATTTAGAACACTTCATACTCAGAATTTAGAACACTAATTTCATATTACACTTTTTTCCCCCCCTTATATGTTATGGAGTCCTCACCTAATTTTGTAAAATGTAAGAAATGAACCAAACTTACTATGAATATGAACACATACATTGTTAAACTCAGCACTGGAACAGGTTGCCCAGGGAAGTTGTGGAGTCTCCATTGTCAAAGATATTCAAAAACCATCTGGACATGGTCCTGGGAAAACAGCTGTGGGTGACCCTGCTTGAGCAGGGTGGTTGGACCGGGCGACCTCCAGAGGTCCCTTCCAACCTCAACCGTTCTGTGATTCTGTGAAACATACAGTGAAGGGAATCTAATCAGAAGACCCAGTTACTATCTGTCTCTCTCTCCTCCCTTCCCCCAAACCTTCTCAGCTGACTTGAAAGTATCTACAGAGAAAAAAGAAATCAGTCTCAAAACCCAAACCCATGGCAATAGGACATGACTCAGAAGTTGGCAAGTTCAGCCTGTGGAGCAGAGCAAAGAGCCAGTTCTTAAATCTAGAGTCTTATGGGCCGCTCCCAAGCAGTCACAGTGAGCTGGGGGACCAGCAGCTGCTGCATCCCATCTGAGCAGTCAGGACAGAGCAGGACAGAACCATCTAGCACAATATTTTTTTTGTTGGAGAGTTTCTTGCTTTGGTTTGAAATTGTGTTAGACTGGGAGGAATTTATATCTCTTTTCATAAAGAGAACTGTGAAGGATTGATATAGGGTTATCAGCACACTTCAGAGGTTGTCTTTTAGATACATCAGAGTAAGATTTTAGTCCCTAAAAATCAAGCACTGCAGTGCCTAATGCCAAATGCAGTCTTAGCTGTTCACTTCCCTTTTACAGTGTGTGGGGAGAAGCGACTGCTGACTGTGCTGTGTGGGAGCTGCCTTGTGTAGACCAGGAGACATGGGCATGGGAGTAAGCCTGGAATCCCTCCTCAGCTCTCCAGCATCGGAGCGGGTGTCTTGGCCATACAAGGCAGATAGTGTCTGATACCTAGTGTGATACCTAGTCTGGTCTTTTCCACTACGTAGCTGCCTACAGGTTAAGAGTACTGCCTCAGAAAGCATACTTGCCATAGCCAGGGGGATTCACAGCTACATGTCTTACTGCCCAAGAAAGTGTCCTGCCCACTAGACTCTAGGCAATGATGTCCAGGGAAGTAGTCTCTGCTCTACCCTGTTCAGAGAGGATAATAAGACTCACTGAAGAAAAAGCAGATAGGATAATAAGATTCATGGAAGAAAAAACAGGCAGGACCACAAGAGAAAGAAAATGAGAGGAAGTCTTACTCTGCATTCTAGTGAGGAATTGAGGTGGGGGAGTCACATCTGCTCTGTATAGATACAGAGTAATGGGGACATGAAGTAGAGAAGAGATTCTCTGATTAAAAATGTCTGCAGTGCTGAGGACTTGAAGGACTTTCAAGGTTTAACCTTGAAAATAAGTGGCCTGTTTTGTACCTATAACCTTTTAGCAGCAGCTAAAGGAAAATTTGAAGTTACAGATGAGCTTTTTGTTATTTTATAGAAGTAAAAGTGCAGGCTCTTATCAGTCAGGCTTGACTGAATTGCTCAGTTCCTGAAAACAGGTCATGGAGAGAATCTGCACTAATTAGGAAAAGTTGGCAAAGACAATCATTGCAAGTTAAAAATGTGTGCCAGATTCCTTTTACTTGTGTACTTGATCTGGAGGTGATGTAATGAACAGGTTTTGTACCAAAGCTGGACATACTGAATAGTATGACTCAATTCTGGGAGCCACAGGGAGCAAGTCAAATCAGGTTCACTTTGCAGAGCTGCAGCTTTTGCCGACTCCTCAAGAACATCAGCAACTTCAGTTGCACCTTCCCAAAATGCCCCACAGCATATTGACATTTATCCATGCAGTTAAAATTATCTTCTTCTTCTCGGGTCCAATTTTCTGTTTGATGGATTTAAACTGCTAGTTCCTTTGGCTGAATTCAATGGAGGACTTCAGTGCTGGTGAGTCAGATGATGTACTGCCCTTTGGGTATTTGGCATGCAAAACAGAGTCTCAGGGCTTCTGTCAGGTGTTTCCCAAGTTTGTGCAAAGTCAGGTATGAAGCTATGAAGTGCATGGGAGAAAGAATTATATCAAGATGGAGAGCTATAAAACTGGTGCATAAGCAGACCAACATAATAGTAGCCATTAGGAAGTGGGATGTCTGACTACCTCTGTGCATTCAATATAAAGCTGTAGCACAGGCTTCTGAACTCCATTTTGGGGACCAGACATCCAACACTAAGCCCTGCAGTGCTTAAGTTTGAGCTCATTGTGTTAATTGTAGGCATTAAATCTCTTGTCTCCTTTTCTTCTTTCTCTGGCTAAGCAGCCTCTGTTTTCTGGATCCGTTTAATTACAGGTCCAGAACCGTTGTTTTGCTGTTGAGATGAGTCTGATCCTCTGTGTGCCCAAAAGCAGGAATGGAGGGGATGGTTAGGTCAAGCAGACAAGTGTGTATGCAGCAAGGTTAGGTGTCTGGCCAACTGTTTAGACCTCTTCTAGGACAGGACTGTGCTGAGATTGGTATTTAGAGCTAGATCATCTCTTTTCCCAGATTTTCATTACTTTGCTAATGAAACATGGGAGTGATTCTTCTATCTTTAGGGTTAAGCAAGTATTTTACTTACCTTCTGCTAGAACAATGCCCTGGATAAGTCACCATGCAAAGCAGGTACCAACATGGAAGGAAAATTTGAATTGGTCTTTATGTGTATGTTCCAAAACTGCTGAAATAATTTGGCATCATTTTAATGACTTCAAGAAGCTGTAGGATTCTGTATCTTGGTGAGTATCTGGATGATGGGAGAAGCTGTGTTTCTTTTATTAACTTCCAGCATTATTTCATTACATGAATCATTCCAGTATGCAAAGCCGTCATGAAAATTTGCAAGCCTAGGCACACAGTTCTACTTGTCTGATGTTTACTATGATGAAAAAACCCCTAATAATACTTTATTCACACATCAAAAAAACTGTTTGCCTCAGGCAAATGGAATTTCGACCAGCTTGTCTTCAGAAAAGCCAGAAATAGCGAAAAAACCCTCTGTCACTTTTCTTTTTAGCAGTTCATATGTTAACTTGAGATCAGCCAACCCAGAAACTCTCTGAAAGAGTGGCTACAACTTATCTTGAACTGGGAAGAAAGGGCAGGTATTCTGACTTGATATTCCTTTCTAAAAAGGAATACAAGAAGTCTGTATCTAATGTTTAGAAAGCATTTTATCTCTCATTAACCTTTTTTTGGATGGCAACTGAAATTTTAATGTGAGTGTGGAAAAACTATTCTGAAAATGAACATTTCAAAGTTCATATATTGAACAGCTCAAACTATGGATGTTTTTTGCGGTTGACTTTGCCAAGGGAGTATGAAGCTAATGCCTTTTACAGAAAGCAGGGTCAAAGGTGAAGAGATAATTACGTTCTGGTGAGAACAGTTCTCTACTTGTCCATATTCTGTGTTGTCTTTGCTGGGAAAAACATATTTTTCCCCTTCAGCTATGCTGTCAGTAGCTTATTCCCTCAGATATTAAACCAGACATTAAATGGCAATCACAACATCCTAGCTGAACCTCATTGTCAGAAAAGAACATGGGACTGCAGCATTTGTGTGAGATGGCTTTGATGGATTAGGGCTTTTGTTCTGTTTAGCTTCAATTCAGTTACTTGAGACCTCATCTCATTCTCGGTTTCTTTGTCCTGCCACAACACTACAATTTTCATGTTGCTCTTCAGAACTGTTCAAATGTTTTCAAAGTTCAACTCTTATACAGCAGCCAAAAAGTATCTTTTCTTTCATCTTCCATAAGACTAAGAAGTAAGCCTTTTTAATTCTTGTTCTTCAAGATGGATTGCTGGTGGGTGAGGTGAAACCAAATGGCAAGTGGGACACAGGCTCCTGTCTTCCCAGCACTGCTGTACGGAGGTAAAGCTGTGTAGATCCTGGAGTGTCCATGAGAAGAAGGCAGGAGGTAGCTCTCATAGCTCTGATCCATCTCCCTTCTTTTCCCCTGACACCACCCTGTTGAGGAGCAGAGCCCATGAGTGGGATTTTCCACTGCTCTTGGCACTGGCACTCTGCCCCATAGACAGAGTTCAATCCCCACTTTGCTGCACGTCTAGGGCTTTTGCAACTGTCCCGTTCTCCTTAAACCTTTCTGTTGCACTGTGCCCCCAACAAATTACCCTGTCACCAAGCCAGAGTCAATCTCTCTATCCCTCTGGATTTCTGCCTGTAGCCTGACCTGTTGCTCAGACATGCCATACCTGTAGACCCCTGCTCCCCAAAATGCTGGGGGTGGTGGCCCTGTCACCATCAGCCAGGGACAGGGCTCCTGCGTGTTTGAGAGATGGAAGAGTGAAGGGCTGGATGTCAAACATTTGGATTCCAGCTGGAGACATCAGGAAGCTCCATTGCTTGAGCAGCCACCTCACAGGTAGGGAAGTGTGTGATGGTGGTGGCAGTAGGCATGTCATGGAGGCCCAGGTCAAAATACTCTGCTCTGTCTGCAATTTTGTAGGATCTCAAAGGCCTTTTCCAAACTAAATGATTCTACGATTCTATGAAAAGTGGCTTAGGTGATGAAAATTGGAAGTTCTTTACTACTGAAAGCAATAAGAAAAAGGTAAAAATACCAGAATCTGTAATATTGTTCCATTATTTTCATCCTCAAAAAGAGAAAGCTAGAGGTGACTTTGGGAAGAAAGCAAAGAATAAGTAGATGATTGTACTGCTTAGGCACTCAGACTGAACCCAGGCAGGTGAGGTATCAAACAGGAGGTAAAGTCACATTTTAAAAATCCTATTTTGCATAATATATGACTAGAAAAAGAAATGTGATTCAGCATGGTTACTAACTTTAATGAGGAAGACAACACATATGCTTTAAAGAAGGAATTCCTCAAAGTATAAAAATAATTTAAAAGAGGCAGCTTTACCCATAGTCTTACGACAAAGTTGTTAAGGATTATTGCATGTCATATTTAGTCCACTGTATCCTGTAATTTTCTCAAGATGAAGGGTTATTTAAAGCTGTCTCAGGATGAAAAGATTAAATATAGGTGGAATAAGGTCTTGCAGTATTTAAAGAAAGTGACAGCCGTGACTATTTCTGAGTGGTTGATATTCTGGAGTTTATATACAGAAACACAGCAAAGTCTCCAATGTGCTTTTGCATAAATCCACTAAAAGTCTTCATGCACAGGTGTTAACTAAACTTTTTGAAATTAATATTTATTATTTTCCTTGCTTCTCTATGATCCTTGGGGAACTTGTAATGAAGGAGCATGTAGGAGAGAAAGGTAACTTTATTCTCTGCTGCTGCAAGACCCTCATAAACAGCTTCAAAGCAAGATGAAAATGCTTTGTGCTCAGCCACTGATAAGTTTAGTGCCACTGTGTTCAAAAGGATCCTTCTGCAAGTTAAGCTTTATCTCACAGAGGGGGCAAAAGTCTCATTTTATGTGGGCGTCATTAATTATGGCAAACACACGCAATAAGCTCCTTTTTTGTAGATGACTCATACTGTGAGAACAAATAAAATAATTTTCCTCACAGTACCAGGTAAGAAGGGTAAGAAGAAGACACTGCTGTGCCTTAGCTGAAAGTTCATTAGGATATTGGTGTAGATTTTTTTAACTGAGCACACAGTGATGTATGTGCTTTATCCCAGCATCTTTTCACATTTTAATAACTTCTCTCTGTAGTGGGAGGAATCAAAGAAAAAAACTCTTTGAGGAGAGGCTTCAGAGTTAGATGAAGAACAATTCCTCTTCATCCGAAGATCAGGCTTCACTTTTCTTCTGTGCTGCCCTTCCCACTGTGTATTTTCCCTTTTGATGGGTATTTGCACCTCCACAGGCACACTCCTGCCATTCATACTTTCCAGGTATGTGATAAGCCCAAGTAATCAGGTCTGGAAAGTCAGTTCAATCCCTCTTTTGACCCTTTCTGGCCCATATCTATCCCACCACACACCTACCCTGTCCTCTTCACTCACTGGGTGTTACAAAGGACCATCCTTCCCTGGGAGGGGAGGAAGTGTTTTCCACTTTCTAGGGGCAAATGAGGACTCCTGCTACTTGCACTAAGTTGCATCCATCGCTGCAGTAGCCACCATTCCTGCTTCAACGGTGCAGAAACAGTGAGTAGGGTAATGTGTCTGTGTTGCTTTACCAGCCTGGCTAGTCTGGAGGGCAGAGGCTAAGCCAGCTTCACCAGGTACAAACCTGCAGAAACAGGTCCATCCATCCTGCCAGGGTGGCTGAATACACCTATGGGCCAGTACCACTCTCTGCTGGGCTATCTGAGCTGCACGGAGGGTAGCAGCAGTTGGCTCTCTTTGGACTAGGGCACAGGGCGAGGTAAAGCATGATAGGGAGCAGGGAGCTTTGGCTGGCTGCAAGCTGATGCTCTGAGCTAATGCAGGTGTACCCAAAGTGTCCTCCAAGTGTCTGGCTAAAAATTACAAGCCTCAGGGCACAGTGGCACAGGCTTTGCTTGTCAGATGTCAGGGAGCATGTGGCCAGCTGTATTTACAAAGAAATAATGTCAGTAATCAGGGCACTAAACCAAACTCCCCATCTGAGGAACAGTTCAGAGGAAGCAACAAACCTTGGAACATAAGGAGCAATGCAGGTACTTTGTATCTGTGGTACCTACATGGCCCTTATCATGGCTCCTCCTGAGCATATGAAGCTCTTTCTGTGTGGCAGTCCTTGCCGAGGCCTGGAGATGAGAGACAAGTTCTGCAATGTCCCATTTAGGAACAGCCATCAGAGACACAGAAGTCATGTGTTCAGTGTTAGTTAGTGCTTTGGCCTCATGAGAACACCAAGCCATTACTGTGTGCTTTCCATCTGGACTGGACCTGTCAGCCTGGCAGTAATGTCTTTGCTATTACTTAAAGCTGAGCGTGAGTCAAATGATTTACTGTCCTGTACTGTACCTGGCACAGTTGGGGCTGGCTGCATTTGCACTGCAGGAGGAGGATACCTTGGGCCTGTGCTAGTGTTGGACTTTCCCTTCATGAAGAGCTTGGAGGCAGGCTGTATCAGAGTCATGTTGTATGCTTGCATGTGAATAATGGCTTTGTCTCCATGCATGCAGACTAACCTGCACTTCTGTTTCAAAATATGCCATAACATGTCTTGTGTCTGTATGTAGCCATTTCTAGCTTGCTTTCTGGAACCTGAGCTCCTGGCAAGAAAATTAAACTATTGCTCCTGATGAGCAGCCTGCACTGGGCTGTACGGGTGGTGTGAATGCAAATGCTGAGCAGGAGCACCTCCTAACCACGCAGTGGTCATCTAAAAGTCAGGGTTGGAATCCAGGACTCGGTAAACAAACTATTCCACTAGTTCTCCTTTCACAACTAACTGATGCAGGCTCCCAACCTTGTTTCCAGTAGTTTTGCAGAGCTCCACTGATTCAGCCGACATCTATTGCCACCTACTGTCTTCTGGTTTCCATTATCCAAAAGGGATCATGAACTTGCAAAGGTTATCGTCTTTCAAGATCTTCTTTCCATGTATGAACTTGTAAATTCTCTCATGACACATGACAGCTCAGCATTAATTTTCACTATACAAGAATGAAAATTCCTTGAGGAAGAAGAGAAAGAACAGAGAGGCTTCCTCCCCTTTTAGATCACCCAGAGCATCTTGCTCTCCAGTGGTCTCACCTTGCCCATGATCTTGCAGAAGGCAATGTAATCATAATCTAACAGATGTAAGAGGAACAGGAAGAAAGGACACATTTTATGTTGGCTTCAGGACTAATTGTCTGAAACAGTTAGGAAAACTGGCCCAGTGTTCAAGCTGTGGATGCTTTTTTCTTCTTGGCAGGGCTTGTTTGATCACCTAGCCTGAGCAAAGAACTGCATACATTAATTAGGAACAAAATGTCATCGCACTAGAACAAAATGTCATCTCACTAGAAAACCACCTGCCATGTGGAAAGTTGTGCAATGAAACATCTATAGTGTGAATGCAAATTTAACTGTCTTGAAAGTAGAAGCTGAGAGAGAGCTGGCACAGCTGAACAGCTACAGCAAGCCAGCCCAGGCTTGGATTAGCAGGGTAGCCATACTCGGTAAATCCAAGTTATGGAAAGCCCATGACAGAACTGCAAACTCTCATCAGATCTCCCAGTTTCTAGGCTGGGGCTCTCTCCACCATCTCATTCTTCCTCACATTGACGAACAGCTACTGGACTCTTCCCTGTGTTTAATTTGACCCCGTTCTTGTGAAACAAAAATGTCTCCATAGCTAAAAGGCTTAAACTTCTGCAAACACTGATTAAGGCTGGAGCTTTGCCCTCCACTTCAGTGGGGGCAGTTTGGGCCTTCGAGCATTGAGCTGTGAGGGAGTGAACAGGATGATCCAAGAGCAACATGCTGAGTCCTTGAGATGCCCAAGACTGGGGCACTGAGGTGTGTCAATGTTAGATTACACATATCTTGTCATAATTTACAGTGGGTTTAGAGCATTAAACTCTAAAGAATACACAACACAAGCAATATTTCTAAGATGAGGAAATCTACTGAATTTCTCAGTTTAAATCAGATAAATGTAATATTTAAAAAACAGCCCCACAGAACTGAAAAATAGTAGTGATAAACTGACTGTTTTGCAGCCAGTCTTTTTCTTTACAGAGATATAACAGCAAGGTGGTTCCTCAGCAGCTGAAAATGCCATGCTGTCTCCTGTAAGCACCTGAATGAGAACAGAAACTGCAAGTAGCACAGAGGCCTACAGTAACCAGTCAGAATACAAGATTAAAAAAAAGAAGAAACCAGTGTGTATTGTTAAATATACTATCAGTAAGATACAAGAAAAGCTTTTGAACAGTGTTTCTACCAGAAAGGACATAATCCTTTTCCTTCCACTTCAGGGTGACTTGAGTTTTCCTCCCACAAATGTCATTTAAGAGACCCTACTGAGCAAGAAGTGAGTCTGAATGCACTTCAGTGCTAGCTTAAAGCTTAGTTTCTTTATACCGTTATCAACATACTCCTGATTGTTTCAAACTAGCTCAACCTGGGTGTTTTATAGAAAACTTTGCTTTAATATTTTCCTGCGACAGATTAAATAAAAATGCCTCAGGAAGTACAGTTGATGAGAAATATAATATGTTTTTACAAGAGTCAAGCAGTATTTCTCATGGCACTAGACTGACTAATATAATAGTATCTTCTCAAAGAATGGTTCAAAGTTACAGAAATAAAAGACAGTTTGGAGTTTTGACTAGCTGATCTGGTCAATAGGATCCTGTTTTGCCAGCAGAATAAAAACACCAACTCTACTTTTGATAGTTATCTATAACAGTAAAGCTCACATGCTTTTTATTTAATGATTTTCTATAAAATTTAGGAGTCTCAGTGCCAAACCAGAATTATAACTAGCTCATCCTCACAATGCTGAACCTGCAATGTCAGACTATAGCAATTTTTCTTCTAGGAAAAAAAAGATGTATTTTCCAATATCTTATTTTAGTGCAATTAATGTTATTATTGTCAGAATCATCATTATTATTAATTACATATTATTATTCAGCTATGCTAACAGAGCACATAGTTTCTAAATATTTGGTTACAGCTCTGGGGACTTGACATTCTGTCTTGACCAGGAGTTAAAAAAATAAAATTGTTGAAAGAAGGTGATCAAAAGCGAGTGACAGACAAGTGTACGTTCTAGAGTGGCTTGACACCGTGCCAGTTCCTCCTTTATTTTTCTAAACATGCTGGCTCCTGGTCCCTGGGGGATACTTGCTGATAGAGTATTGACTTTCTGGATGATAATTCCCTTCTTCAGTCTTACTTACATGAAAAGAATTCTCATTATCTTTGCCACAATATTCCACATCATCTGGATGTTAGAAAAGTCTGCTGATCTCTATCTAAGTAACATACATCATACACAGAAAAATGTAAGCTGAGTGCCTCCTACTAAAGGCAAAAGTGCATAAAGAAACTCAAACATTACAATTCATTCATTTCTAAAGTTTAGCTTACAGTGTTTACCCTGAGAATACCAAGTGCTTGGGCATATGGCATCACCAGTAAATTATGGGACTAGCCTACATTAATGCTTATAGTTATCAAGGCTGAGTTATTAAGAAAAAGCCACTATGATCTCCTACGCTGTTCTGCTGCATTATACAGAGCATGAAATTTCAGGAATTAATGGCCGCTTCAGATCCAATAGTTCAGACTGAAACAGAACATGTTTTTCAGAAAAAGGTCCAATCTTGGTTTAAATACTTCCAGTGCTGGAACGCCCCCAAACCCAGACGGAGTTGTGTCTGGGGGCAATCACCAGAGCCTGCAGTGCTGGCTGAGATTCTGCTCCACAGCAAATGGGCTGTTTATGGCCAAAACACTGTCAGTGTAACCTAAACAACTATTGCTTTTTTTGTTGTACAGTCCTTTCTCCTCTCCTTTGCAAGATGAAGTTTTTGCAATACTAGAATCCCCTGATATTGGATGCAGTATTTTGCTGGTTAGCAAATCAACATTTATAATACTGAAGAGTTTCAAGGATATTTCATTCTGGCTTTATGAGTCTTCTGTTTAAATCACTCATACTGAAATGCCTCACAGTAATGCTGTTTTTTTCCCCTGCATGTTACAGACAGCTGTTCGTGTGCTATTGGTTGTATTTACCAAAGTGATATGATGGTCTGTGGCAAATACCAACTTGCAAGGCGCTTTCTGCCTTCACAGAGCACCGATCCAGATGTAACCATGGCAATTTATTTTCAATCTGTTAGTAACTCAGAGAGAAATGGTGACATGTTTGACACAGAGACCTACTCCATTTTCCTTTTTGCCCTCTCTATATTTATTCGGCAGGCTGTAAGCCGTTGTTTTAATAGTCTGATCATCTGAATCATCCTACAGGTTTGAAAAACACCAAATAGGCAGAATTTATGTTCTTAAAGGAACGGTTTTAGTTGCTCTTGTAATTCCTTTATTTCTTTTCTTTATATTCCTTGGCATCTAGATCAGTTCTTGTTCTCGACATTAGTTCAGGTGAAGTGAGAGCTCATTTTTTCCTTCTTTTTGCCAAGGTGCAACAGGAGAGCCAGGAGTCAGGAATGACCCCAGCACAGGCTGTGCCTGCACCAACAATTTCCATCCTATGGGGAGAGACTGTGAAAGAATTTAATCTTCCTCATTACAGAGTCACAGATGAAGCTTCAAATTGGTCTCAATATTCCTCTGCTTTCCACGCTCCTCTGAGGGCATGGGCTGTGTGGAGGGGCCATGGCACAGAGCCACCAGCGCCGCCTTGCTTACTCATCTCAAAATGCATTTGGGCCTGCCTCAGCTGGCCCCAGGAACCCCTCAGCACCCTCCTGCTACCTGCTCATCCCATCCAGGATGATTTTGTTTGCTCTTTCTAGCAGAACACACACCCAGGAGAGGTCTCCTGCTTGACCAGCAGCTGCCCTCAGTCATGCTCTGCACAGGGTGTCCAGCTCCAAAGTTACTACTTGCAGTTTCCATGCTGGGCATCCTGCGTGCATCTGGCAACATGGATCCTCTGCTCTCCTCTCACTGTGGCTTATTGTGTCCCATCTCATGAGTTTCCCTGGTGAACACTACATCCAGCTTTTAGCCTTGCTGTTTTTTGGTTTAACCTAACTAACTGCTTAGTTTTCAGATGTGGACGTTAATCTCAGGCCTTATCAGGATGCCCATCAGATATGTTTCATTGGGTCTGCTCGGGTCTTTCTATTCCACTGTATGGATGAATTGTTATCTGCGAGAGCTTTCTGAAATAAACAGCTTGAATTTATTATGTAAATATGGATTAGATAAATGAGGTTTACACCAAAATATACATTGAAAGACAATTTCCAGATAAAGACACACACATTTTCCTTTGAAAAGCACCATACCATAAAATATTTTTTTCCTTGGGTGAAAAGATGTCATATGAAAACTGGCCTGGCTACACATCATTTTTCTAATTAGTCATCACAGAAATGCTCTATTTGCAAATTTGGGGGTAAAAAGAAACCCACACCACCTGCATTTCAATAGTCCTGATTGATACCAGGCTGTAACCACTAAAAAATGCCTTTTTTCTATTCATACCACCTGGAAAAACCTGTAGTCCAATATCCTATCTGTTGTGGGGATTCGCAAAAAGAAAAGGATAGTACAAAAAATCCTGTCCTGCTATGTGTTTCATGATCTTCATATATCCTATTCATAAAACAGTTCTGAAAATACTCTTCATGTGTATTGAGTGATTCCAGCAACAAGCCTCTTATCTGAGCTGAAACTGGCAGAATTGGCTTGCATTTCTGCTCTTTAGAAACATGAAGGCAGGGAGCATCCCTCCCAATGTTTTGCAGAGTGCTCTTGATACCATGGGCATGTGTCTCATTAGCTTTCCAGAAGTTAAACATTAGGAAATGTGATTATCAGAGGAAAATTACTGGAACAAACGTGACTAAATGGTTCAAGTCACCTGCTGCTTTGAGGAAGGCATCCTGCTTATCAAAAAGTAAGACCCAAATTCAATAGAACAACCTTTAAGAACACAAGGTGTTGCCGTAGTTGTGGCATGTCTGTGTGTGATCTTAAGGGAGCATAATACTGCTCTGGCTAGTCATAACTTCTCAGGGCATCATAGGGGAAAATCTCCAGACAAAGCAGGATATTAGTGCTTTTCTGCATGTCCCTTCTCATTCCCTTCATAGGCAAGTTGCTGTTGATAAAAAATCATGAATCTGAGGTAGAGAATATGTTACCAATGTGGAGACAGAGGTCACCTTGCTGTGTAGAAGCTGCTTGTACATATATGACCTGGGGGAATAGGAGCTGAAGATTGCTAAGCAAAGGAGGGTTTGAGAAATAATTCTGTAAATACACAGATTAGTAGTCCAGAATTGCCAAGTGCTCTTTTCAATACTCTTCTACAGTGCTGCAATTTATTATCTGACATGTCTAAAATACTGGGATGAAGTGACGAATGAAAATAGATGCTACCAAATAGGTGATGCCAGCTCCATGTCTTCTGAGGGTACTCCTGTATGAATTACCACACACCCCCCCCCCCCCCCCCCCATTTACTCACTGGCACAAAGAGACAACTGGGAAGCTAACTGTAAATGCACTTCTTAAAATGGAGAACTCTGCTATTTTAAGGAGATTATACTGGTTCTGTTGTGAGATAAACTAGATATATTTCCCTGATTGTTCCTTTCTTGACAAATGTAGCTTTTCTTGGAATAAAAAAGGTTCTACCAGATCATTAAACCACATAACTGTCTCAATCTTCCTTTAATTAAGGATTGCAATATTGCTTTTTTATTGCTTAAATAAAAACTAGCTACAGCTCTGCTTTCTGTAGTTTGTGTTTATTCAGTTTCTCCAGCAAACCGGTACTTTCTGTGAAAAGTCTGTGGGGGGGAAAAAGGGTGAGCAAGAGCTCATCTACTTCCAATGAAAGGAATTAAATGTGACTTTAAAAAAGCAACCCCTGAGGATTTCTTCCCTCATTTCTGAGTCAGCTTTCAGCAGGAGAAACACAAACCAGAATTATCAGCCAGAAGTACAACATGAATGACAAGCTTGGATGATAAACACAGAATGGATGCAGGAGTACACCTGGCATCTTCTTTGAGTCCATATTGCTCCCTCAGGTACTTGTAGTGAAGGGCATACAAGCATGTGGCGTATACAGTGCTGTCCATGTGACAAACAGTCCATCTGTTCAATGTACCTACTGATAATCTGGTCTGATTAGTCTAAACCAGTCCACAAAGATCTCATGCTGTGTAACATCTGTTATAACTCTTCCTTTGTTGTTCCAAGTGGTGTTTGTCCTTCCTGTGATTGCCAGGGATGTATAAACTGTAATAGACTTACTGCTGGACCTGTGGTGCAGAAGCACTTCTTCATGAGCTGGGCCAAAACCGCTTGCACATGGGTATTATGATAAGCTAGTAATGCCTTGCCTGGATCACTGGCCTTCTCTAAATGCCATTATGTTCACTGCAGCCTCAGTGGACTCAGTTCCCAGTGAACAGCAAGGAATGACTTGGTAAGACTAGTCTTTTGCTATTGCGATGAAGAGAGACATCTCTGGAATGATTCCAGTACTGCTTCTCACCACAGTCTCTTGGAAATCACATCTGGCAGAGATGAAATTCGTGTGATAGCTGCATTGAAGCAAAAGTTCTTTGACTTTCTCTAACTGATATAACATGAATAGCAGTCAGCCATGAAAAGCTGTCGCTGACTATTTGAGGGAAGGAGGATGCTCAGGCAATGTAGACAGCAGAAGTTGTTGTATTGGCTTTGGCTGGGATAGAGTTAACCTTACGCATAGCAGCCCCTGTGATGCTGTGGTTTGGATTTGTGACTATAACAGTGTTGATGCCACCAACATTTTGGCTATTGCTGAGCAGTGCTTGCACAGTGTTGACGCTTTCTCTTTTTCTCGCTCTGTCCCCTCCCCTGCAGTATACTGGGGGTGGGTAAGAAATTGGGAGATGACCACCCAAACTGGCCACAGGGATATTCCCTGTGATTTGATGTCATGATCAGCACTAAAAAATGGGAATTTTGTCTTCCAAAGCAGCTGTTGCTTGGAGACTGGCTGGACATTGGTCTGCTTGTAGAAGGTGAATTATTGCTGTTGCTTTACTTGTTTTTTCCTTCACTTATGAAACTGTTCTTATCTCAGCCTATGAGTGTTCTCACTTTTACTCCTCCTGTTCTCTTCCCTGTCCTGCTGAGAGGCTGTGTGAGTGCTTAGCTGCTGGCCATGGTCAACCCACAACAACTGTCCATGTCCATGTCTGTGGTTCTCTTTATGCAGACATATCAGGAAGTGCTGATGACTACTTACCTGGGATATGGTTTGGCCTTTAGATGGTTTGCAGAGCTCAGCATTATGTGATATCTTGATGCTGTGCATCATGTAGCCTCCCGAGAATTATAGCTTGCAGGATTGCAGGGATGATCAAAAGTACCCTGTTCATCAGTGGCCCCTCTTGTACCATAGTCTATTGTCCAGGCCCCCATTACAATCTGTAATCAGAAATCACTTTATATTTGATAGGCCAAATCACTTACCACCTAGCCAGTTGATGATACGTTTTATTGATTTGCTGAGCTGATTAAATTTCAACTATGGTTCACATCCAGCTGGATTTGAGATAACTTCTGATCTGTGGCTGGTAAAGCAGTAAGGATTACCTGCCACAACTTAATCAGTCTCCTCTTGGTTACCACTGTCAAGGATTATTTACAGTGCATCTGCTGCAAATATGTATAGTGGATCATAAATGAGTACAGAGTTATTTATGAGGATTGATCACAAACCCAATAATCAGTCATAAAATATTGATGAATTTTTATTTATTGTGATCCAAGGCATTTCCAAAAGAGGGTGGTTTGCTGTTATTTTTGCTGGTTACACCAAAACCTACAACAGAGTCGCAAAAGTATCCACATGTTGAGGCAGTGACCAGATCTTTTTTTGTTTATCTGGCAATTTATTTTCTCTGTATGAGAAGTTCTATGTATGGTAGAGAGCTCACCTTATCGTTTTGCTGTATCTAATGTTGGACGATTCATCAGTCAAAGTGATGATTTCTTTGTGCAGATCGAAATGACCAAACTCAGAATGGATATAAAAATCTCACTGATCTAATAAAATGCCTTCTCCTAAAATGGTGTCAATAACCACTGTTGCAGTGTAAAGCTCATGCAAAATTTGTAGGCATCAGGGGTTCCAGGTACTGCTTTGCCTTAAAAATTAGTATAAACAGGCAACTTTCATATCATTGACTCGAGCTGGTTTAGCTAACATTTTTAAAATGGATTCATTCTTATGCTTATTTTAACAATCACCATCACCAGTGATTATGAAGCCCAGAAAGCAAAATGTTGTCTCTTTGAAGCTTACATTTGCTGTGTATCAGATGATATACAGTTTCCTGAAGTATCTGCAATGTTTTGCATAGGTAATTTTTATTAGTCTTGACAACAGAATTATGAACCAGAATACTGTAAAAATGATAGACCATCCCTTCCAGGCTTTCCAACAACTATCTCTCTCTGAAAGATCTCAGAGGATGAGGAAATTCCAAACAGCAGGCAACCTAATCTCTCAGACAGAATGTTTATCCACAGAAATATCTGCCAAAACCCAAAGTTTGGCATTGAGTTCCTGGGAATTTTGCCATTTTCCAGCCAGTGCAGTTGGGTTTTATTTGGCATTACACATATATTTCATATTTTTCTTGAGCTCCAAGTCATCAGGGCAGATGGCATGTGCCATTCAGAAGGTTCACTGCTTGAATCAATAACTCCCTCGTGGACCATTACTTGGAGTTGTTTGTGGACAGTCTTCCCCAAGGGAAATGGGATCACAGGGTGCTGCGAGTGTGCCCAGAACTTCAATGTGTGACCAGACCTTCTTTTTCACTTCCACTGCAGCTCAGCAGGGATGATGTGAGATCTTTGACTGCACACATAACATCTTCTGCTGCAGATGCT
Source organism: Strix aluco (assembly GCF_031877795.1). Classification (NCBI taxonomy): domain Eukaryota; kingdom Metazoa; phylum Chordata; class Aves; order Strigiformes; family Strigidae; genus Strix; species Strix aluco. The sequence goes on from NC_133935.1 coordinate 51,226,992, forward strand.
TGTTCAACATCTTGATGATCTGCAGAAGCATCTTCTCATGTCCAGAAAGTCTCTTGTCAGTAGGACAGAACTTAAATTGAAAACCAGAATAGATTTATACAACTTCTTGGTCATGACTTCTGTTCCTCTGTGATTCTTGAAGGAGATTGAAGTGTCTTAGTGTCCGAGAACCAATGACTTGGCTCAGGTCTATTTGCCAAATCTAATCATAAGAAGGTGTTGGCAGAAATTATCTCTGGACTGTGAACTTGGCCTTCCTCAGGGCCACTGGCTCATTTTTGTGACTTCTGCTCCATGGGACATTCTTAGAGGCATTCATTATGGACATGTCTAATGACATGTCAACACCAGGTGCATGCAGTGATTTGGGATATTTTTTGCCTACCTGTACCCATCTGGGTCTTTTCAGGATGACTGGGTTATTATCAGAATGATGTTTGGTGTTTCTTTAATGCCCAGCACTGGGCAGCAACATAAAGATTGCCTATGGGATTACTGGGACCTCACAGCATCTCTTGTTACATCTTCACATTCTTGATTTGCAATTACTGTGAGTGTTGAATCAGTAACAAACTGTAGCTTTTCTAGTATACGTCACTTCAGTCTGCCAGTAATGTTTCAATATTGTGTTAAAGAGAGATATGCTGAAATTTTGCACAGAGTCCTCTAATCCTTCTGAAGTTGAGGTAGAAGATATTTCAGGAGGAGATAAAATATTTATTCAAACTTGTTAATTAAAATATTATAAAAATTTGCTTCTTTAATCACCAGAATCAAAGACAGCATTAGTTTAGCTTGTAATCTTGTCAGACACATTGCTTCTCTTTTGTTCTGCTCTTTAGGGGCTGGTCCTCATCTAAAATGCTCAAATTTTGTTTTCCAGTTCATCGAGTCATCAACAGCCTTGGAAATGAAAGATCTCAGATCTTATTTCTACAAAACTGGAGTAGCAGGACATATTACTACTGCCAGAACCCCTGTGTCTCTGTGGTTGTCTTCAGTGCTTCTGATTTCACTCCACTTCTGTCACCATGCCATGTATTTACTGTTTAAATAAAACCCACCTGCCCAGAGATTTCAGCTCCCTTCAGAGCCTACTTATCTAACTTTCAACAAGACCAACACAGGATGTCAAACATGTCTGGGATAAACCCAGGGAAAATCTACTCAAATCCTCAGTGCCTCAGTCCTTGGCAGTCTTTTGTCTCTGGCAAGAGTGTATTTACACTGTATTATTGTCATTTCACTGGTGACTGTTGGTATAGTCCAGGATATGCACTTAATGTGGGTAGTAAAAGGATCACACTGCCAAGTTTCTTAGAGTGGGAAGTGAAGCTACTGTCCTGGACAGTGCTTGAAGATATCTGAAGCAGACCTTGCTACTGCTGTCCCCAGTCCTTATTTCTCCCATGCTGTTGGAGCCTCAGGTTTCTTTCTTCTGCCGCTCCTTCAGTCTCGTCCCCTAGTCCTATCCACATGAAATGCAAGCTACAAAACACTACCAATAAGGTCACCAAAACTCAGACTGCTATTTGATAAAGGTGATAACTTGAAGGTGAAAACTTCATCTTTATTTTGGAGCAGTTGTATTTGTTTCTTAGCAACCTGAATATGTCAAGTGTTGCTGCAAGTTCATAAAATATACAGTGAGTGTATTTGTCTCTCTCTCTCTTTTCTGCCTACAGAACTGTTGCAAGTCAGCTGTTTGCATTTTGCTGTGTAACACACCCTTCACATGAACATTACGTTATGCTTGCTACATTAAGCAGCTGAAAAAAAATTAACAAAGTTTTTAAAAAACTTATACTTCTCATACTGAGATTAGGTGTATCAAAGTGATGTATGGTCATCCCAGGATTCTGGACCATAACAAAATGATGGATCCCTTCAGTATCATCTGTTACCTCTATTTGTAGCAGAAGGCAACAGAAGGATAGCCATGACCATGGTGGGGTGTCTACACTGTGTGACTTTGCAGTCTGAGGGACCAAAACTAGCCAAAGCCCTGCAGGAGAAGAGCCGCCTCTAATGAAAGGCCAGAGCAATCAAGACACCGGAGAATAGGGTGTTACTCATAGGTTGTGAATTCAACAGGGAGAAACTATGATTCTTTGATAAAACAATTTAATGTTGTGTGAAGGAGGTTCAATCAGTAACTGAAACAGTCTAATTAAAGTCAACAGAGAAAAAGGAGGAGATTGGTAGTTGCTCTACGCAGCAGAAGTGTCTTGTTGATTATAGGCCCAGAAGCAGGTTAAGGACTTGATTTAAATATTCATCAGAAAAGTACTATGTCCAGTTGTTAGCGCTGTTTAAGAAAATTTTTTTTAATGCATTTGTAAACCATATATAAAATCACAATCAGAAAATACAAACCAAGAGTAGAAGTTGCTGGGATACTGATAGCAAGGCACACTCAAACTCCTGAAGTTTAAAAATGTATAGTTGTCCAACACAAGGATTGCATATACAGATCTGTATAACAATCTGAATCATCAGCCTGCTGACCAAACACCAGCAGATCAGTACAGCTTCACAACAGCTATGTTCATGGGAAGTGGGAGAGACATCTCTATTCCACAAATAGGGAAACTGGCAGAGTTGGGGAACCAGACCTAAACTCAGGAGTTCATAAATTGTTATTTAGGTACAGTACTTGTGCTGCTCTGTTTCCTTCTAAAATATTTAGAAGATAATTTTTATTAACATTATTTAACTTGATTCCATCTTTACATTGCCACTGAGGGTGAGTAGCAAGAACAGGAGCCAGTGGCAACCATGCTAGCCAGGGGATTGCTGTGCACATTGTGCTGCTGCTCCTCGTGAGCCCCTCTGAGAGGCTTGTGGACATACCACCACATTTGGATACCTGAGGGATGTAGCATTGCAGCTTTTAGATCTAAGCTTATAACCCTGCTATACTGGCATAGCATCTCTCATTCATACCAGACCAGAGGCACAGAGGTGTGCTGGGTTGGGTTTTTCCAGGACATTGATGTGGCATTATGGTCAGTGTTACAGTGTTCAACTTAGGTGTGTGATCTCTGCAGTGGAGTCCCTTGTACTGTTATTCAACTCAGGCCCTACAAAAGTGGGTTGCCTTACAAGGAAGGGGGATTGCAACAAGTGACGGGAAATTGGTGTTTATCTGATGGGAAATTGGTGTTTATCTAACGATTATCCCATGAACATTGGGAACAGAGACAGGAACTCACGATGCCTGGTGGGTGCCATAACCAATACACACATATTTGCTATCCCAGTGAATACTGGAAAGTTTTGTGAAGAATGGGGTGACTTTAAATGGAGAAAGGCCATCTCCAATCTATGCTGACACTTACTGCATTTTTCATTCTGGGAGCTGGAATATGTGGGTTCAAGTTTTCACAGGTGTAGAAGGGAACAGAGCCCAGTTTTCACACGTCTTGGGGAAGTGCTCTCATGCCCGAACAGTGACATGAAAGAACAGGCATAATCCCCTCCTCCTGAGGTGCTGCTTTCTGAACAAAACCGGTTGCCTTTCCTTTTTGAAGAATCCAACCCAAGAGGTGTGCATTAGGCATGCTGTGGGCATGTGTAATGGGCCCTGAGGGAAATGAACATGAGAATACATAGTCTGAGGAGCAACATTTGGCTGGAGATAAAGCGTGGAGTCGTTCAGCCCTGACCAGACCAGGGATCTCAGGGGCACTTGGAGGCACAGAAGTAGAGGAGTTTCCCTGGTGAGAGTGTGGGAGCTCTGGAGTAACCAGTAAGTTTTAAACTAAGAGAGCACACAGCAGCTGGAGAGTGGGAGGAGAGCCTAGCCTCCACCTTACATCATACTGCTCTTCGATGATGGAGGAAATAACAGTAAAATACTTACCGTATCAATAATGTTTTAACAAAGCTGTATTTCATGTTTGTAAATGCTTTACTGAAAATCAGTAGCAAGCGAAGTGATCTTGTTTCACCACAAACACTGGCAGCAGGGGGAACTTCTTTATTTATCTGCATGTAGGGAATGTGCATTTGCAACTGGGAAACAAACACAGTTTAACAGTTTTAAGGACCACTTTGTGTGTTTCACAGCTCACCAGCAGGCCAAGCACCACAGGCTGTCTAGTAGTAGTTTAAAGGATTGATCCTTTGGACAGTCAATCTTAGCAGAACTGACCTGCCCTAGGTTTTACACTGGATGTCAATATCCTGATGGATTTGGCCCTCGGTAACTTACCTTGTGGGGAACCGAATTCAGATCTCAAAAGTCATGGGCCAATGTCTAAAACTTAGGGGTCAAACAGCATGAGCTGTGTTCAGGTACCTATAGCTGCATGTGAAGTTTCATTCAGGCTATGAAGAGCATTCCTTGCTGTAAAATGGAAAGCAAAGAGATGTTTGTAGTCCTCTTCTCTGCTCATACAAACATGATCCTTTTCACTGAACTTTTAATACAGACAGTCAAAAATCTTAAACAACACTATAAATGTTTAAGAAACAAGCACTCAGATAACATAGTATCCTACAGAGAGATATTTTGTCAGCATGCTGTGTAACAGCAAAATCTTTGCTAAGGCAGAAATTCAGCAAAAGCCTAATTACATCTACACTGAGATTGGGTACCTGGTAGAAATTTTCCACGGGGACAAGGAAATTATATCCCTACCAGATAGAAAGCAATTTGCTATAATCTGAAAATAACAATGTGAAAAGAGGGTCAGCTGGGTAAAATCAGTTCACAGGGAGAAAAAAGCAGAGAAAAGAGACATACAAAAGGAAACAATCAGAGTCTGATTAGACAGGGGAAGGAAGGAAAATTGGTACAACATGGCATAACTTGCAGATTCCTACTTGTATACTCATCAGATGGTATATTGTCTTCAGTTTTAGCATTAGTAAGACTACTTAGTTTTCACTGTAAGACAATCATGATACTCTACAATCATCAGCAAAGGGTTGCATTGATGGAGATTGATAAATCACTATTAAATGAATAAACTGAACCCTCCAGCAATAAGGAATATGCAATTAAAGACTGTATACCAGAGAGCACATGTCATTGGCTGTCTTAAATCTATGCTAGCATTTGAAGGAAGGAAGTGTGAAGCACCATTTAAATTCCTACAGCAATTCATCAGTACATTCCATTTCCCCTTAGGGGAAACAGTGCTGTCCTTAATTCCCATTTCCATATTCAGAGAGAATGGACATCCATATTCAAAAAAAGAATCCATGAGTCCATTGGGCTGTGTGTGTGGAAATTAAGACTAACTCTCTTGAAATTAAACTGTGTACTTTTCACACACCCAATGGTAGCAGACAACAGAATATTGTTTAAAAAAATTATATAGTTTCTGATACAACTCTTCTTGTCTAAGGATATAAAGAAATCTTTGTACTACACCTGGAGTAGCGATTACCTAATTTATGTTAGTAACAAACAAAATAATAAGCCTATCAAAATTTACTAAGTATTTTATCTTGAAGTTTAGTTCAGTTACTAAATTTGCTCATGTCTATTATACTAAATTTCAGTGAAATGACACCTTTCCTAATATATGCATGATATTGCACATTTTGATGAATAAAAGGTTGTTAAATAGCGATACAATCCTGTCCTGAATGTGGGACATCTTCAAATTAATCTTGGAGTATTGCTTCTCCTGTAAAATGCCTTAACATCAAGCAAGGTTCAAACATTGCTGCTATGTTCCACCATTACAGTGTAGATCTTACTGTTCAGATAGTTTGATTCTAGTGTAATATGATTTTGATGAAATGCTATTCAACATAAAACATTAATATGAGAAAGAGAAAGCAAAAGTGAAAGAGAAGAGAAAAATAATGTTTTTGTGCGTGTCAGAGTTATTTCTTTGGATCTTTCTAATTTCTTCAGACAAAGACGGTTTACTCTGCCTTCTATAGCATAAGACTGTTTTCATGTCTCATACAAAATTTCAAGACTTGTTTATTATTCCCAGATTTCCACCACGACAAAGGAAACCTTGTTTTTCCCCACCCCTCCCAGTCAAAAGTAGGAGAAAAGGCATTCAACAGAGGCCTTCCCTGTGATCGTGTTTCTGAAATGGCAGCTGGGCAGTGGCGGTGGCAGTGTCCCTGCTCTGCCCAGGCTGGATCAAACCCGCGTATCTCACATCTCAGAGTGTTTTGTGCACTAGCATCTAGCACCTTGGTAGCCTCACTGCTGACAAGGGCTGTCACAAATACTAAAAAGTAGTAAATAAGCAGCCACACAGGAAGATGTTTCAGCATCTCCCATGTAAACGTTACTTAAGGTGGATCTCTGCTCATGGCTAGGGACTACCTTTATTCTTCAGAAAAGAACTCCATTGCAGAGGGAAAAACATGAAAAGAAAGAAATCACTTCTGTAGAAACCTTTCATTTTGGGCCCTGAACAAAACTCTTTTGATATAGCAGACTTCAAAATATGACATTTAACAGATTTTTGCTGTTTGAATAACTTCATCTGAAAGAATCAGGCTAATTTCAGTCATTCAGAGATTCATTTTTCTTTATTTGTGGCCACCTGCACAACTTGCTGTCTTTCAATGGGCTGTGTCTTCATCTGGATCTTAGTGAATGACTCATTTCTGTTTGATGCATTTATTTTGCATCTCATATCTTCTGAAAACACACATTTAATGGAAACTGTGTATAATACTTCAGTTCTGTTCTGTTTGTTTGAAAAATGCAGCCCAAGCTACAAATGACATATTCCTGAAGATGGAAAAAAATGAAGACCATAGGAATGCTGTCACCTGAAAACCAGAAATTTTGCACTGTCAGACGGGACTGTGCAGAATGTCAACTCAGAAGCAATTTGAGGATACTTACCTAAAACTATCCTTCTATGATTAAGCTGCTGTAAGACTGGCTGAGAGAACGAGTCATGTTATTTCATGGCATGCTTGACAAAACACATCTGTCTTGCGGGACTGGATCAGAAACATCTTGTATTCTGGTATAGCAGTGTTCACTGAGTTGCACTCAGGTCCCAAGGGTGTTCAGGGAAGAAAATGTGGATAGCAAAGCATGTGCTGCCAGGGCATTCAACACAGTTAGGAGGTAAGAGGTGTTACTGTACAAACACCTGGCTGCGAGGCCAGCCTCTCAAAACTGGACAGTGACTTTTGGGTACTGAACCAGAGAAATCTTAAAAGGCTCTTGATTTTCAAAACGTGTAGATGTTTTTTCTAAAGACTGAGGCCTCTTTATGGGATCTTGAATCAGAAGATCCCATATGAATCAGAGACACTTAAAATACTAGCCACACACAAACACCAGACCCTAGGGGACTTACGTTACAGAGCCTGTTTTGAAGTTCTTTGGCTCACCATTTTACTGCTGTGCAGTTCCAGTTCTCAGATGCATTTTTTCTTAAACACTTTGAATTAAATACATCAGAAATGTACACAGGCATTCATCTTTTTCTCATTAGCATTCCTCTTAGCCCTCGGATTTCACCTCTAGTACATTTTCAGCTTTTACATTCTTTAAAACTAGAGTCACATGGAGAGATTTTAACACTCAAAGCAGTCTTCCATGCTCAGATTAGTAGTAAAGACGTGAAAAGAATTTATACTTACAAGATATAAATACATACCCACTTAGTGGTTTTTCTTGTTCAGGAGACACTGAAGAAATCCTGAAATTTGACTCACCCATAAGTATCAACTGGTAACGTCACCTTTTGCAAGCTGTTTCTTTATCAAGAGGATTATCAGTCATGATTTATGGACTGGTAATTAGTAAGAAATCTATGCAATTCTTTGTAACTGCACAAGCTGCTGGGATGAGATGAAGAGTTTAGAACCACTGCCGCTTTTGCTGCACAGCATGGTTTTCATAACATCACCTTGGACTGATCCCAGAAGGGCTTATTGTACAAACTATTTAACTTATCTTTGTGGACTCAGAAAGCAAAAAAACCCAAACCACAAAGTCCTGGGATCCATTGTAAATTATGCGTCATCCTTTCAGGCACATTTTCATCAGCTCAGCTTTTTTGTTTTTTCATCGCACCCTTTGTGTAGGATTCACAGCACTACATAAGCATTAAACTCCTTCTTAGCTACCAGAAGATGGCAGTCCCAACATGCATTATGGCAGCAATTTTCTTGGAAGCAACAGTTCTTAGGCACGGTTGGAATTGCATTTGAAATACTTTTGTCTCTCCCAACGTCAGTCAGTATGAACATGCCAAAATAAGCATATTCTTGATCAACCGTCATTCAATTCTCCCATCCCAGTAGGAAGAATTCCTGGAAATATTTTAGGACTCTCTAGCATGAAAGCTGCTTCTGAGCTTGTCCAGCTCTTAGAGGTTATTATTAACATGCAAAGTTTGCCAAGAAGTAACAGGATTTTATTTCTGTGGTTTTGCAAGTGTTTTGGTGAGGGCAATAAGCCAGGACAGAAATTGGTGATTCCAGCACATAGCAATTCTAATTCATACTTAATAACTGCTGTGAGAAAGGCGTCTACAAAACTCCTAGTTCTATCACTCCTTGTATAAGTTTCACTCATTGAAAGACAGTATCTAAAAATACTAAAATATAAAAAAAACCTATTGAAATACACTATCACAACTGAAATGTCCAAAAATGGTAAGCTACTGGCAGCTGGATCCTTTGCAAGCCACTTCATTATCTACAGGATCACCAACAGTTATAAAGACTGGTTACATTTCTTTGGAACCATACTGCTCTCTAGAAGTTGATCTTTTAAACAGTTTACACCATGTGTTCACAGCCACTCTTAATGGTTCAGAAATCTGTAGGAGAGATAGAGTTACACTACACTGTGAGAAGCCAGATCTGTTTCTTCTTTCAGCAAGGCAATCCAGCTTAATTTGTGAAGTCTTCATCAGCAGGAAACACCTCTGATAATGAAACTGGTAGTTATGTATTCCGCATACAAAACTAAGTATGATGCAAAATACTGCATAATTAGCAATCTGTATAACATTTGATGTTACAGCTGGCATTCGTGACTCAAGACAGGCTTGGTTCTATGCACAACTCCCTCTCCGATGGACACAGCATGTGTGGTTATAAGAGGCCTCAAGTCCTTGTTTTGTGCTCTGGAAAACCGTACTTCAGCATCCCAGTCTCAAACCAGAGGGCTAACCACAAAAACAGAGCATGCATTCTCCTCTCAGTATTAAACAACTCAATTGATTCTTCATCTTCTCACTGACAGTAGACACTAACTCCTCCTGCCTGGATGCATCATGCAGGGGATAAACTATCTTTTTTGCCAGTGGCTTAACTGCTTCCCTTCTTTTAACCCAGTTTCCTCTACCCCTGATAAGACCTCCTCTCTGATTTCTTGCACCCCTCACTGTCTTTCTTCCCTCGGTCTCATGCTTTTTTTGCCAAGGTCCCTTTTGTTGTCTTGTTCATCTCTGGATCCAAACAGGGCACAATTTTTCCAAATGAGAAAATATTAGGAAGTAAAAACAGGAGAACTACAATCTCTCCCACATACTGGACAGTGGAACAAGGAAATAATGAAACCTGCCTAATGTGTTAGGAACCCTTCCTTAACTTAAAGATGTTTTGCTCTCTTTGCTCCATTAGCACTAGAAATAGAACACAGAAAAAAACTTCTAGGGCTAATTCCTGTTGGACTGAAGCAGGTGAAATTAAAGTGTCAAGAATTGGTTAAATATAGATAAAATGCAAATTACTTCCCTTTGAACTCCAAGAGCAAGCAAAGAGCTGCAATGTGAAATTCTGATAAAACTTCGGTGCGTGTCTTGGCCTCCCTTAAGATATAATTGCCACATGAGTTTGGAAATATTCATACATTTACTTAGAAATAAACACATGAATAGCAGCATGTTTCTTCTATTGATGATCAAGTAACACACTGAACTGTTTTTCAGTCTTTGACTTGCATACTATTAACATTTTTTGGGAGCTGCAGCCTCTCTTATAAGAATCTAGGCTGACTGGTAAAGACTCGTTTCTCAGCTGTTTTTTGCAGTTCCCTGAAATCCTGCAGGAGTGCTGAAGGATCTGCTGACTACGGGTTGAAAAAACACTGCTCTAGATCATTGCTCTACAGCTTTGTAGCCTGCGTAGATTCTCCTAGAGGGGAATTACAGCAATGACACCACACTACTGCAGATACTCGAGCTTCCTCTAACCCTCCAAGTGTTGTGTACTACTGTGCAGATGGCTACTTCAGATCCTCAGTATGGAAATTTATTGTAAATGTGACTAGCAAGGTTCACCTCTAAGTAGGGCTCATCAACTTGATGCCGAGTTGTGACAGCTGTACTTCCAGTCTCAGCTGGACGAGTATGTTTGCATTGTATTGCAACTGCATTATGCTTCAGATAAAGTGGGTGGATGATAATCAGAGAAAATTCATGTAAGACACAAAAATTCAGATTATTTGGATTTAGATTGTTTTCTGAAAGCAACTTCTAAGCATATGGAATGCAAGCTCCTAAAAATCCAGGTGTTCTGAAACATACCTTATTCCAGATCTAGAGCGGCCACCAGGAATATCATCCACTGTTAGCAAACTAAATCCCAGTGTTTTTATATGTTTTGGGTTTTTTTTGTGGTTTTGTTTTTTTTTTTTTTTTTTTTTTACACAGAAGGGATGCAAGAAAACTGAAAAACCACCCCACAGAAGTGCTCTTGTATGATACATATTCCAGAACTAGATAGTATCCTGACACAAATTAGTATTACTTAGCAGTACAGTTGCACTGGCTTTTGAATTCCTGCATGAGAATGAACCCACATGGCACGCTGATATTCAAAGACAGAAGACTGGTTATTACCTCCCCCTTCGGTACACCAGTGTTGTGTATGCAGTAACCCTGACCAGCCAAACACACTGGAGATAATAGCACACACTCATTTCTCATGTACAAGGACAGTAGCAGATCCCTTTGGCTACATTTAACGAAAACTGTTGAAACTTTGTTGTACGTGTAGTATCACAAACACGCAATATTATACTTCTGCCATCTTTTGGAGCTGACAAGTTTCAGCAGATTTTGACAAATCAGAGAAGCTACAGATTCATGTTTAAGGCCCGGTGTTCAGAATGTGCAGCTGTAACTGCAGGTAACGAATGCTCCCGCAGCGGCACTTCAAAAAGTTATGTCCCAAGACTAAATGGAAATGGTAGAAGGAAACTTCGGTATCTGTCATTAAAGGAGAAACACACTGCTATGAAACATTTTTAAGAAAGAGTCCTCGATTTTTACCTTGAAATACATATTTTTATTCCACAGTGTTTAATTAGCTTTATGACCACTTCCTTGGAAATGAAATGTCAATCAAGGAAACAGTTAATTTTCAAAACAAGCACTTACCAGGATATATCTTAATGACTGTGCTAAACCTGCACTCTGGCTATAATCATACTTTTCTTCTTTAATCTACATAATAAATTACTCTGTACCATACAGCTTTCATTCTTCTCTTTTCTTCAAACACAACTGTTGTACTTATGTTGGATTTTAACAAGTTCACATGTTCAAAGATACTCTCCTAAAAAAAAATTTATCAGGTCACACACCAATATGAAAATTGTAAAAACAGTCATAAAATCGTTGTCATCCTTACAGACTACCATCCTGCTAAGTCAACAATCTCTCTGAAAATTGCTAAGGATGGAGGGCCAAACATAGCTCTCTGGCCAAGCTAGAGCAATTCTGTTGACTTCAAAAGGAATGCATCTGCCCTGTGAGATTTCTTTTGTATAAAAGCTTCCTTGGAAGGTTAATGGAAATTAAGCTTTCAATCTATTCTAGATTTTCAAAAGGGACAATTTATCCTTTATCACTGGACAGAAATGAATTTTCCAAAGTATTAATGAATTTCTGTCTCATCCATGCTTTGAAGTTTCGATACCATTCTATAAGCTTTTTTCTCCTTTGAATCTTTTCTCGTAAGCTCATTTTTTTTTCTTTCTCTAGAAGAGCAGGAAGCTCTTTCCAGTTTTTAATAAAGATAAATGGAGCCCCCATGGTTTTTAATAATTGTAATGGAGCACTGTGGTACATTGATGAATTTCCGCAATCACCCGGTGTCATTACATCTTCTATAACAGGCAGAGATCCATACGAACAAGCTTCATAAATTCTATAGCATTCTGTATTTATTCCCACTGGGCACAATGTCAAATCACTCTGCAGCAAGGCATCTTGATAGTTTTTGAAACTTTCATTTGTCTCTTGAGGCTGCCACCTAGGAAAGTAAAGGGGTTCAAAATTAACATTCTTCTCAGGCACTGCAATGAAAAAGTAGAGATATGCTTTAATTTCAATTATTTATAAAACTGAAAATGCAAGAATTTTATATTACACACATAATCAATAGGCTTTTACTTCTAGTCCTAACTAGTCTTAAAGAGTCTTCTAAAGATGTATTGACAATGTCACTATTAAAAATAGATTGTAACACTTTTTACATATGGTCCCTTTAGGAAATTATTAATACTTAGAAGTGTAAGAGGCAAACAAACACCACTTTACATCTTTTGCATGACTTGAATGATGCATATGTCAATTTACTTCACAGCACAGTTCAGAAATAGACATACAGGGAGACACTTGATGGACTTTTTAATGAAGTTTTTGGCCTCAAATACTTTAAGTCAGTAGAGGTTGTCTCTTCAAAAGTTAGGATGTAAAACAATCCATTAACCTGAATCCATCTGCCTGAAGTGCCTCAGAACATCTGTGAAATAAGAGTTTATGTCACAGATACAATCTGTCTCTTGAGATTCTTTATCAGGGTAGCTGAGGTCTTCCTAAGCACTACTGTGTCTGCTATCAAACATTTTATAGGTGTTGCTTGGCAAAATTAAGAAATACAATCAGAACCCTATTACTGTTGGTCAAAAGATCTGTTCTACCTACTTGAAATAAAAGAGCCGCACTGTACAGATTAAATCCACTCTTATATGGAACCCAACAAAACACAGCTTTTTCTTCTACTAAGATATTAATACACACAAGGTGCAAGACAAATATTTCTTCACCCACCATAATCAAACGTATGTAAGAAAAAAAAAGATGGTCCTTATATGTAGTATACATAGGACATTTTTCTATGTATTTAAAAATACACTTTAGGTAAAATATAGCAACAGAAAGTCCATTGCGTTATGAAGACCTACACAAAGAGTCTCAGCAATGTTCTCTGTTTTAATTATGACTGGGTACCTTTATTTGTAGCATTTTTTAACACTCAAGAAAGGATTGGTAATAATGAACCAGGCAAAAAAGTCTGAGTATTTTCATGAAGTAAATCATAGTCTTACTGTTCTCTGGCTGCAATCCAGCAAAGTTTGTCAAGCCCATCCTGCTTCAGAATTTCCATTAGAGCCTCTCTAGAAGAGTTCTTATAAACTGTTCCTAAGAAATTACATATATATGATCTTGGATCATGTAGCATTGACCAGCTGGGTTCTATAACTGGAAAATTTCTGTACCTGTAAAAACAATGTACCATTAGACTGTATGCTTTTATGTCGAAGAAAAAATAGTTTGCACCATTTCATCTTTACTGCAGGAGATTCTAAGACTAAAGCCACCTATTTGTTGCCAATCCACATCTAGAAAAACAGACAGACCCAAAAGCAAACCAGTGCAAGTCCTGTCCTAAAGGTTTTTATTCCCTTTACTCTCTCCACTGAGCCCCTCCACTCTCTCAGAGGCTTTCCAGAATACTTATGTCTGCTTTCAACATCAGAGATATTATGCGTGCATGTTATAAAATGTCCTTCAGAAACATGCTTTTTCAAAAGCAGCTGTTCTTGACGCAACCACTAGTTTTGACTGAAACGGCCAGGCTAATGGTAACTATGGAGTTTAAGTCTCAGCTATGTTAATCTCTAGGCACACTTAACTGAAAATACCACTGGTAACCTCTCAAAGGAAAATCTCACTTTGATCTGGGTGGACTTCATTAATCTAACCTTCTGGTTACTAAATAAGCTTATCATACAAGCTATTTAACTTGCCTTTTTGGATTCAACAAAACCAATTTAACATTCTGAGATCCAATGTAAGCTGTATGCCATCCTTTTAGACATGTTTCATCACATCAGGCATTTTTCTTTTTTTTGACTGGTTCCTCAAATCTTACACCACTTACTTTAGTCACCAGTGAAACACTGTTTCAGCTGAAGAGTTGACACTAACTTTCTCATTACATAAAGTTAGTATTTTTTCTGGAACAGATGAATATTAAGAAAGTTTCTGCTCCTTTGCATTGTCAAATTAACATACATATTCCTTCTGATGTCACTATTTTTGATGGATCACTGTTATACTTCCCTGTTGTTTCTTTTTTGTAAGAAAAACTATACCCTGATCCCAATTCTTTACTGCTTTCAAAGGCAGTCTCTACTTCATCTCAGTAATTTCTTCATTGCCTTTAATAGTTCTGAAGACATATTCAATTTCTTCACCTTCCCAAATTTTGATGGAAGAGTCCTTTCCTTGTTCTCCTCCTGTGTGATGAATGTTAATTAACTTTCAGAAAACCGTTTTCTTCTTCATGCCAAATATTTCTGCAGGATTCAACACCTTTATTTTCCCTCTTCACTTGAAAATCTGGCACATTTGCATACCTTTAATCACAATTTTTAAAACTGTTGGTGATCACGGGCTGAAAACCCCCATTCTGATTGATATCTGATCTATCTTTCTCCACACAGCTTCGCACCCTGGTATACTGTTGTAACTGTTGTTGCTTTCTGTTATCTGTCACCTTAATCTGTGCATCTCAAAACTCAAGTTCTTTTTGCTTAGGAACTTACAATGCCATCAATTTTCTGACACCATCAGGAATCAAAATTTAGTGTATTTCAATGACACTGTGAGCAAGTTCAAGCTATGTATAAAAACTCCATCCATTTGCCAACTGGCTCAATACAGGATATTGAATTCAAATTCAACATAAAATATGAAAATAATTCTGTATTCTGATAAGTAGCTAAAACAGTATTAACTCTGTAAGGAGTAAAAATGCATCTGACTGAACCAAACCTTTATCTACTCCACATAAATAATTTGAGCAGTAAGTATAACAAAAATGGTTTGTGAGTAACCAGTTAAGCCAGGTTATGTTACTGTGATACTGGAGTATACTAATTACAAATGGGAGGCATACAATTTCCTTTTGAGAGTCATAACAGGGGTTAAAAAATGTACCACCAGTACCATCCCTTTCCTTTCCTAAACAAGCAGTTGTTGGAACTTAATTACATAAATATCTTTTAAATTCCCATGTCATTGGTACATATTACATCAGCATTTATTATAAATCTCAGGAGCAAATCTACTCAAGGAACAATAAACAACAGAAAACCCCACCAGACACAGGTTCATTTTTTTAAAGCTCCCTAAATCCTAGCATTCTTTTCCTGTTATCATTTTTATTGCTAAATGCAATTCCCAAAGATTCCCACACTTCACTTAGAAAATCATTAATAGGATCATGTTCTACAGTTTACTTACTAGAATTGTTTTGGGTATCAGCACTAACATTCAGATATATTTTTCCATACCTCATGCATAACAATTAAGTTTCAATTGTAATTTGTGTTTATAGCACTTACGTAGCCACTCCTAAAGGCCACTGGAAAATATCTTCTTCATTTACGAACGCATAGTCATATGTTACAAAGAGTAGATTTACAAATCCTCCATTTCTTTTCAGGTATGGTTGAATCCATTCGTTGCTGCACTGCTCATTTCCAAGCAGCACAACTGCTACATGCTGTATTTTGTGAGTCTGAATTAATGTTTGTGCATAATGCAACCACTGAGTGGCGTAAGTGATCTTTGCTTTTTCTCTTCCATTCAGAACTAGCACAACATTTTCAGTTTCAACTGAGAAGTAGCCAGGAACTACAGACGGACCAGTGATGAAGCTGTGAAAACCAAAATACAAACAGTAAACACCCTTAAGAAAATTATTGACCATAATCCTCTAAACATCCTTACTATACAATCTGTACTCCAGATATTTTTTTTTTCTTCAATAAAGTGAATGCAATATACTGCAAAGTAACTGTGCAACTGTAACCATTTCTGTTGATAGTATCTACAGTTTAACACAGGAATGAAGCTGACTTCATCTTTATTTAGGAAAAAGGGGATTTAGACTTAAATGAAAATAAGATATTCTGTCAATAAATCAGAACTACTACCATATTCAAACATCAAAATATGGGTAAATCAATCAACTTTAAAAAAAGGATGTACTCTGATGTTCACTAAAGCTCAAACTTTTTCTTAATTCCAGTAATAACCAACGAATACTGTGTTAGAACAAGAGAGGGGCCCTCCCAAAAACCTGTAAGAGTTAAAACCAGGTATCATTATGAGGGACAGTTAGCTGGTCTGGCATACTACTTTTAGGTTAGACCAAAAAACCACTGCGTCATCTGATACCGAGTAGAATTTCTAACACAAGAGGTATTAATCTCAATGGAAAATTATGTTGCTTGTGTGACCCAGGTCAAAACTTGAGGCTCTGATAGAAGCTAATAAGCACAAACATTTTAGGTAGAAAACTGCATTTCTAGATCTTTCACAATGTATTTAACACAGAAATTTCAATCATGTAGCAAAATCATTAAATCACTAATCATTTACAAGTATCTGACAACAACCATTTGTGACTGCAATGAAACAAGCCAACATTTGCCAGCTCCTGCTCTTCAGTTAACTGCTGTGTTAACAGACTTTTGACTGAACTCAAACCGTTAGTGATTACACAGCTTGGGAAAGAGGGGAGAGGAAAAAAAGCTTTTTTTTTTTTCCCCAGGAGTCAATTAAGTGTTAGTTTTCTAGGTGTGCTGCATTACTACAGGTTTTTGGCTACCAGCAAAACTTAATTTAGAATGAGCATGAGTTTTAACTAATTTAGAATAACCATGAGTTTTAACTCATGAAGTGCTGAGATTGACAGCTAGTTCCAGTTCAAGTGGGCTTATTGAGGAAATTCACAGCAAAAGCTGTAAAAACTACTCCAGCGAGGTTATCTGAAGCAGACTGACCTTAGGCAAGCATATTCTAAATCTGAGTCAAACCAACATGCTGCTCACTTGGTGGCAGTGGGATATTTTGGAGCCAAGATTCATGAGAATCATGATTTGGAATCAGGACTTCTAAGAGATTAAATGTAAGTCAGGTTAAAACTTAAAACCAAAGTTTAACAGACAATGATAAAAGACTCCACTCGGTTTAACAGACAAAAGAATCACTGGGATTCATAAGAGAGCATCAGAATGCCTAAAATAGTAAATAGGATACATAGTCAATCCAGTGACCACCTTGTTAAAAGACACCTGGAGGAAAAGAGTTTTTATCTATGGACACAGTGTTGCGAGGCTATCAACTTTATAGGAATAACAGGATGTGTAATAACCTGTGTGTAGGAAAGTTTAACGGCATAAAATTACAGTGGGGAAAAAAAGAAACACTATGGAAACCCCATACTTGAATAATAAAAACACAGTGCTAAGGTTGTACTATTAACTCCCCATCAGAACACAGTTGGGACTGGGAAACGTAAGGGAGATTAGAGAAACTGTCAAATTAAGGCAGTAGTAATAAGAGATTTTCACTACTCACATGAAGGCTAGATCAAGGATGGTATGGGGAGATTACATATTTTTGGACTCAATAAATGACTTGCTTCCTATAAAGTCCTTGTTTTTCCTTTCTAGTCGTAGAACCCATATGAAAAGAAGCTATTCCAGACTGGGTCTTCCAGACCTAATTCCAAAGGTGTTAGTCAGACAGCCATTCTGTAATAGCAATATGATTAAGTTTAACACGGCAGAGGAGAGAACATACCAAATACATCCAGAGTAGAGATATTCCATATGCAGTAAAGAAATTATTTAAAAATGAGAGAATCAAGAAGAGAACTCTGAAAGGAGTAGCCCAACAAGAAGCTTGCAAAGAACTTGTAGGCTGTTCAAAACCAGTGTTTTAGAAGCCCAGGCATGCTGTGTGCCTCAATCCAAAAAGGAAACAGTCCCCCCAAAACCTGTATGGCTTAACAGAAAAGTTAGGGAGACTGTCAAAGGGCAAAAGTCAGCATTGAAAACAATGAAAAGCTTGCCCAAACAAGGAGGACACCAAGCTCATAAAATACTGCTTATGAAATGCAAACAGAAAATTAAGGCTAAAAGCAATTTGAAAAACACCTTGTAAAAGGATGTTCTGGCTGACAGGTAAAGATTCTTTTAATATATGAAAACCAAAATATATAGAAAGTATACCAAAAAGACAGCTACAGAACCAGGGGGACAACAGTTTAAAAAGTGTTTAAAATGGGATGACAAAGCCATAGCAGAAAAGATGCCTGCACCTAACTCATTCTCTTCAGCAAGAAAACACCACAAGTATTAATCTGACTGAAGGATTTGGACCTGGATGGCATTCACTTGAGAGTTCTAAAGGAACAAAATTGCAGAACTACTGCCAAAGGTGTGCAGCTATCATTATGAAGAGCCACTATGACTGATGAGAAAGGCTCCACCAGTGTCACTCCCGCCTACAAAAACAACTTGAGAGGACTCTGGAGCAGACCAGTCAGTATGAACTCCCTCTCTGGAAGAGTCTGTAATAAACAGTAAGACCACTAGGTCTTACCGAAAGGTAAGATCACTGATCACATATGTGGATAAACAATGCTGGAAATGAGTAATCCTGTCTCACTGATCTGATGGCAACCTGTGAGTGGGTCAGTAAGAATACAGATAAAGGGGATCCAGTAGACACAGCGTATTTAGATTTTCAAAATGCTTCACCAAAGGCTATTAAGGAAACTAAATTGCCACAAGCTATCCTTGGCAGAATCCTCTGACAAGTAAAGAAACCTTCGCTCGTTAACTTTGTTGACCAACATGGTTTCATTCTGGCATGAATCAAGATGGTTGCAATTTGCGAAAGAAGGACAGGAGAATGGGACTGAAGAACTGTTGAACAACTGGGGCTAACAGGGACTGGGGGAAGGCAGCACTGAATGTTAAAACAGGGAGGGTGTGACTCTCAGTGGAACAGAAATTTAGGAATGTTCTAACTTACTGAGAAGAGGTAACAAGTTTGAAACTCCCTGCTCTACAACATCCTCCTAGATGACAGGAGAGAAGGATATGAATTGCTTCAGGTCAAGAAAAGTGCTAAACTCTGCTCTCCTACTTCTTGTATGAATTACCAGCACGTCACTGAAATCCACAGCTATGCAGTTCCTTCACCCATGTTTTTAAAAAAATGTCCCTGCATTTCATGTAGAAGTTGATACTTCTAGTATTCTTTATGTAAGTTCTTCAGTAAAAAGTCAAAGCCATCAAAATCTATATTAAATATGTATTCTCCATCATAAATATACAAACCGGGTTTATTCATGCAACTGTGTTCAAGTGATATTTTGGCATTTTTGTGTCTTTAGGTTTGATAGTCTTTAAAAATATTCATGGGAGTTCTGTGTTTTAACAATCATTAAACCTACCACAAAAAAACTGCACAGCAGCACATATTCTCCAAATATGTCACCTCAGCTAGTTCCCTCTAGCCTCATCTAGTAATCAAATGGAGATAATTCACCTCAGCCAGGCAACAAAGAAGTCAACAATTCTAGACAATCTTATAACCAGTGAGCAGCCAAAATCATGTACTAATTCTTCCTCACACAAAAATACAAAATAACATTTCTAATTTCAGTAAGAAGTCGAACTTCAGCTATTTAATTTCAGAATCCTAATGATTAAAATAACAGTTATATTTGCATATTTTCTACACTTTGCACAAGTTCCTACCAGTCTGTCAAATTTTAACCTCTGTTCTGTAGGTACCAAACTTAAAACTTTATATTTTTATGGGATCTAGCATCCAAGTTGAAGTTAAAACAAAGACTCTATTTTCCCTGGTTCCTCTAAACATAACAAGAAGATATTTAAATGCTTAGTATAGAAGTTTTTCTTTGAGACGTGCTTACCCTAAGGAACCATGTGAGGTTATTATTCATCTGAAACAGGCACACCAGAGAGAAAATGACCATAATCAGTCAAGTGACAGACTCATTAAGTGCAGCAAATTATTTTCATATTATAAACATGAAAAGCAAGGGCTTGAAAAAAATCCTCATGTCCTTACCAAGGAGACAATCTATCTGGTAGAGTGTCATTGATTTCTACAGCTTCTGAGATTCTAATTCTGGAAACAAAAATGTCTCTTCCCATCAAGATAACACTACAGGCACTGCTCTCTATTCAAAGAAAGTATTGTATCCTTTCTCCAAATCCGTGAATGGAAAGCTCTATTTCTCTGTCAGGAAGACTACCAAGATGCAGTAGCATCATTCATAGTTGATTCCCTAATCTTGTAGGATCAGGTTGTATTTGCAGACAAGGAATACAGCTACTTTTTTTAAACAGTATGTCATTACCTCTATTTTCTTAGATGTAAGACAGACTCTTTAATAATTACTATGTTTAAATCAAGTCTATGTGTCTTTCTAGAACACATGTTTTAAAATCACTTATGAATGTGATGCAGGCATTACTGGAAAGATTCTATGGCCAGTACCATGTACACAGTCAGATACCTTGATAAACAATTCGAAGTGATAACTTCTGTGATCTCTTAAAAAAACCCTTTCAATTCACAATCACATATTGACTTCAAACATTATCTGCAAATTTCATCTAGAACACCCTGTCTTATTGTGCAAGGAAAAAACTGAAGCATCACATTTTTCAGAATTTAAATTCACTTAAGTGTGTCATTTATGCTTTAAAAGAAAACTTAAACAGATGGGTCCTGGTGCAAGTGATTAAATGTTGTAGGACTGGCAGACTGGCCAAATAGATGAAAAATCCTTCAGCTTTCACTGTATCTTATCAGAAAGCCTTAAAAATGGTATTAAATAGGATGTTAGAGAAAAGTTCTGTATCATTCACTAAATAATATAGATGTTTGACAATAGTTTTAAAACATGCATGATCACAGATCAAAATACATTTTTAAAGCAAACAAGGCTTCAAATGTAATCTTCCTTTACATATAAAATTTTGCTTTGCAAATCAAGTAGTTAACTAGATGCTAGGTCTCACAGATTGTTTTTGTTATAAATAGAAACAAATTATTGCTTTGATACAATCCTGTTTATGAATGAATGAGTGAAGTCCCTCTTCCCTGAATACAACAGAAACCAAATAGCAGGAGACATCTTCTTGCCTCAAAACCCCAAGCGTCTTCCAATCAACTGTCAGCTCCAAACCCCAGTTCTTAAGACTTTTATCAGGGTTGTATTCCCCCTCCCCCCCTGAGGTCTCTTGGCTGCCCTCCCTCTCAGCATTGGTAAGTCTTCCCACACTTCTTTCAAATACACCAATCTTCATAAAACATCAGATGAAATTGCTCCCTAGTTTTCTATTTTTAATAATGATACGTTTGGGCTAGAATTTGCTGGTTTTATCAAGTATGTGTTTCCATGAATATATGATAATTTTGAATGAGAAGTTGTGTGCATACTCCATAGTTATCAAAACATGACAAAATTGAAGTATTTGCAACTGATATTAAAATAACTGCAACTTTGAGATACACAAAATAATGCACCAGTGCATCTTACCATGTTCTTTAGCTTTCCAATGCATTGTTTGCTAAAGTTAACACAATTGAAGTCAACATCATGCAGCTAGTACCTGAAATACGTTTTTCCTGCTTTTTGGCTTCCTTCTCTCCACTGTGCAGTCACATTAGCTGGCTCAAGATGCCCTTCAAAAACATGTTGCCAAAGGTAAAGACCTATAAATGAAGATACAATGGAGAATTTGAACGCACGGATCTTGCCTACTCTACTCTCCTAGCACATAAAAGTATTTCTGGGAGATAAAAAAGCATAACAACATAAGAACTTGGGAAAGAAATGTCAGAACTTTTTATATAGTATGTTCATTGCTTCCCAAATTCTGTATGACTTCAAATTAGTTAGGATGAATTTTTCACACATTGGGGCATTTAAAAAGATTCTTTGGCTGTCAAAGCATCAGTCGATGACAATATAACACATTACCACTTCTGTTATCATCTCTTTTCATACACATACCACTTAAAAATGAGCAAATATTAATCAGCATTTTAAGGACAAGCATACTTATCTGAAGCTTTTGTGAAACACATTCAATTTTTGTGATAGACTGCGTCACCATGTAACATACCAATGTGTTCTACAATGCTACATGAAAGTTCAACTGCAGCTGAAAATTTTACATTTTCAAAAAAGCTAAAATAAGAACAATGGTATGTCTTCAGCAGTAGTTAAAGAACCTGAGAGGACCTTGGCCCCCTGTTTATGTAGAGTGGAAACTCAGTGTATTCTACAACAGAAGAATTTCCAAGTCCATCAGTGGCAGTAGTACTGCAGTATAGAAAATGCCTTGTTTCTCACTGTGCGATGCTTTATTTTACAAAGTGTAAATGTGACAAAAACAAATATTCTGGTTTAGCCAAGTACTGTCAGCTAGATTGGATTCAAAAAGTAACTGTATTTCTCTGCCATTTGAGCCATTTTCTTTGACAGATGTGAAAAACAGCCTTGGAAAGAATTGATACAAAGAAGCTGGAGTCTAACTGCTCCTATACTGGTATCAACATAAATCTGGAGTAACAGCTACCACTTCTTTCACGATCTTCATGTACAGATACCCATATTATTTAATCATATACATAGCTTTTAGTCATTAAAAAAAAAGCAGAGAAAAGTACTGTATCAGAAAGGTTGTGATAGATAGACATTGATTACATCTGCTTACCAATTGCTGCTTTGCCCCAAATCTGCACTCTAAGCCTGGTTTGTTCTTGGTGAGATCTTGCATTTTTTATCATCTTAAGATTAGCTTCATATCTTTGCTGGGAAGCAACCAGTTCATTTTTCTCGTCCCCTTCCCACGGATTCCACTCTTCATTTCCCAAGGCAACATGATCTAAGAAACCAAAAGCGTAATTTACATAAAAAAAGAACAGATTTCCGAGTTTAGAAAAATGACCGATTTTCTTGAGTTCCGTTTCAAGCAGCACCTGACAACGCTCCCGCCGCCCCGGGCCGGGCACACCGCCTACCCCGCGGCCCGGTGCCTCACGAAGCGCTGGGGAAATAGCCGCCGACAGCGCAGGCCCGGCAGCGGCGAACGGGGCCCCGGCAGCGGCGAAGGGGACCCCGGCTACGGCCGTGGCCCCGCTCTCCCTCAGGAGCTGCTTCCGGGCGCCGCCCGCCGCGGCGCTGCCGAGCAGAGGCGCTGGGAGACGAGGCGCTGCTCTCGGCCTGGCCCGGGCTTTCCAGGCCGGGGACAACAGCGCGGGGTGGCGCCGCCGCTCCCCCGGCTCCGGGGGCGCCCAGGCCTCTCCGGTGCAGTCAGGAGCTGACAAAGGGCGTCGGCCCCGCACCAGC
The DNA here is from genome assembly GCF_031877795.1 of Strix aluco. Taxonomy (NCBI): domain Eukaryota; kingdom Metazoa; phylum Chordata; class Aves; order Strigiformes; family Strigidae; genus Strix; species Strix aluco. Next base: position 51,250,446 of record NC_133935.1, read on the forward strand.
CCGCCCCCCCGTCCCCGCAGCTGCCCGGCCAGCCCGCCCGCCCGCGGCAGGGCGGCTCGGAGCGGCCCCGCCTCCGCTCTCACCTCGCGGGCCGCGGCGGTCCCGGTGCGGCGGACGGGGGGCGGCCGGGCGGCGGGGCCGCAGGAAGACGGTGTAGGCCGCGTACAGGGAGAAGAGGCCGTAAGCGACGATCAAGGCGGAGCACAGCCGCTTGCGAGTGCCCCGCATGCCGCCCGGCGCGGGCGGAGGCCCCGGCGGGGGGCGCCGTGAGGCGGCGGCGGGAGCCGCGCCCGCTGGGACGGGAGGGGCCTCCGCCCGCGGCCCTGGGCATCGTCCCCAGCTGACGAGGCTTGGAGCCCTCGTAACGTGACCTGCCGCTGCCCCACAGCGCCCCCCACCCCGTTCCCCCGAGCGCCGCCGTTACAGCCTCAGGTACGCGGCGAAAGCAGGAGGACACTTGTCCCGTGGCGGCTGGGCGCCGAGAGCCCGGTACTGCCGGCCTCGTCCTTCCCGGTCGTGCTGGCGCGGGGTGTTAGGGCGGTGCCGGGGGCTGCCCCAGCGGCGCGGAGCGGCCCGCAGCCGCGGTGTGCTCTCCTCCTGGGGGCTGCGCACGGCTGTCGGCAGCACAGGATCCAGAGGCACGGGAGATCGGTTCAGGAGTGCCAGACAACCTCCGGCTGCCCAATGTACCTAAACGCCCGTTGCCTTTAGCGTTCGGGATGTACGGTCCCGGCATGGGCGGAAGCTCCTGTGATCCGTGCCCGGTGGGTTGGTGCCTCGGGGGGCACGGGAGGCAGGGGGGTCCTGAGCAGCTGCCGCCTTCTGCCCGCAGCTGTGTGCTGGCGGTCTGTAACCGGGTTGTAAATGGATGGGTGAACAGCACTCTCGAGTCGTGGGAGCTCTGTATAACGAGGAGAGCTGTGGACTGACTGAGCCGAGTTATGTCACAAAGTAAGAATGTTGAAGTTCATTTTAGGCTATCCTTGAGCCCTTTTTAAGGCTAGATGTTACAACTTCTGTAAAGCCTCTACCAGCCAGTTTTCAAACACTGTGATCCTAATGTAGCCAAAAGCACAGCTGAGACGAGGAGCTAGGAAATTAAAATAGAATATAGAAATTAGGCACTCAAGAAATGAAGGTATAACTTAGTTTAGAGATGAAGATGGAAGACTTAGAGATCAGGCTAGGGGCTAGAGGCCCATTAGTTAAAAGATAACTAAGATTGAATAGGATAATAGATCACAGTCTATGGGCCAGAGAGCAGAACAATATGGAAACCTTGATTAATGGAAGCTGTGAGGGAACGCTTCCTGATGGAGTAGGAAGACAGCCCTAAAAACTGGTCAAAACCAACCATATGGTCCGGCCTGAGTCCAGGAGGCTACAGAGACTGCGCAAGAAACCGAGGTAAAAAGTTCAACAGTGAGGAAGAGGAGCTACTTCATCTCTGCGACCCCAGCCCATGACCACCGGGACACACTGCACAGATGCGACTAGGAGGAGACCGGGGCGGAACATATGAAAAAGACTTTCAGGTCATTATAATACGAAGCGGGGATAGGTCATGCATATGTATAGGCGTATTATGAATATGTGATGCTTTGTAGCATAAAGCCAAGACAAGGTGCCATGAGAGGTACACACGTTTGTGGTGGAGCGATCCCCCGTGTGTCTCAGCGCTGAATAAACATACCTACTTTATAACCTTATAGGTTGTGGAGTCGTGTTTCCGCAAGTCACAGTGACCTTCACCTATCCAAAGCAGAGAGTCTAGAACAGTATAGATTATAACACAACACAACCCTGCAGTCTGCTCTGGACTGGAGCAATTCTTTCTTGATCAATTTTTTTACCTTTATAAACACAAAACTTTGTTCTATCCCTGACCTAAAATTTATTTGATGGACCTCTGTTTGCTCCAAACCAAAATGTAACTAGTTGCCATAGCAGCCCTTCTGAAATAAATTTACGGTCATCCCACTGCCAAGTCCTAAATCTAATTTAATGATTTACACACTCACTGAACTAGAAATCTAGCCTGATGACCCACAGTGGCAGCAATGAGTCCTTTATTTTGACATCCCTTTCTGATTGGCTGCATTAGCCTGAGTCACCACTTTCTTCCAGCCCAGCTCTTAATTCTGAATGTAACCCTGATTTCATAGAACCATAGAATTATACAATGGTTTGGATTGGAAGATTTGGAAGGGACCTTTAAAGATCCTCTAGTTCCAACCTCCCAGCCATGGGCAGGAACTTCTTTCATTAGATCAGGTTCCTCACAGCCCCATCCAACCTGGCCTTGAACACTTCCAGGGATGGGCCATCCACAACTTCTCTGGACAATCTGTTCCAGTGCCTCACTACCCTCATTGTAAAAAATTTCTTCCTTACATCCAATGTCTTTCAGTTTAAAACTGTTGCCCCTTGTCCTGTCACTATGGGCCCTGGTGAAAAGTTTTTCTTCATCTTTCTTATAAGCCCCCTTTATATATTGAAATCCTACTCATTTAAAACTTGCATATAATGCAGATGACTCTTGTCAGTACTAGCAGTAACCTGTTGTAGAATTGCAGGTCAATGCACTTGTTCCTGTTAGGCATCATGGCCACTTTGCTTTGGTTATAGTGATTTATAATTTTATAGAAAAAGTGCACCAGATAAATGCTTTTGAAATGAAGACTGAGCTTCTCTCCTCCCTGTCTAGCTTAGTGTGTCTGTATGAATGCACAGTGAAGTGGTACAGTCACAAACTTCAGGAACATCAGAGACATGATGTCTATAGTTGTTGATATTAAACTTGTTTTCAGCTCTAACTGCAGTCTGTTTTCTAGACTGTATCAGTAACTGGATCTGTGTGCTGAGTTGCAAAAATTCATAGAAAACCTTTGTACAAACACTTTAATTTAAAACAGAATATGATAATGAAAGTATGATAAACATAAAGCCAAAAGGAAAGAAGAGGGTAATAGAAATGAATTAAGGGCAAAGAAGAAAGTAAATGTTAAATCATTTGGGAACACAGGTTTCCTATTGCACTGCTTTGAAAGATGATTAGAACGTTCTCTCTTCTCCCCACACAGTTGCAGTTAATTTCTTATAAAAATGACAGAAGAGGCTTGAAAAGAAAAAGTCAAGAAGGATTAATCTAAGAAGAGTTTGGATTATAGACCATTTCATAAATATAGTGTTTTGAAAGTCTGCATTTGAATGCATTTCAATAAAAAATGCAGAAAGCGAACAGGATTTGGAACAGTGGTGATCATTGCTCAGTGGGACTTTCACAATAGTGATGATACAGTTGTCTTATTTACAGCAGAGGAGAAAGGCATACCAACTGAAGTGGTAAACAGGCAATATCAATCAAAGTCTTAGAACAACTGTAGTAGATGTCAATGTTTGATCATTTGGAAAGAAATTCAAATGCAAAGAAATTCAAATGCAGAAGTGAAAATGTGTGAGAAGGAATAGCATATACTTTCTGAGCATAACTTCTTAATCTTACGTTTCCTACTCATGTTAATTCCTTGTATATATTGCAAGTTGCATTGGCTCATTTCATGGGCAAAACAGGATGGAAAAAGCTGTATGTAATGTAAAAAAGCATATTCATTTTATAAAAAGAGCTTTGGCTCCTGTTCAAAATATCCAGCCAGTTCAGGACAGACTCAGATAAATGGTTTTCCTATAATGCAAACTCAAGTCCCATAGAAACTAGTGGGATTTAAGAATATATTTAATGATAAGAATATACTAAGAGGGTGTGAGGGGATGGACTTAACAGAATGCCTACATGAATTAAGATCTTAGAGTAGGAGCTTTGTCTAGGGACTACAGAGGTAAAATTTATAGGAACATAAAACTGGAAGGAACCACCTTAACCATGGAGTACCCTGAAATCATGGAAAACCATGCAGCAGGTACCGAATTGAGGAAATGCCTGTACTTTATACACAGTGTCTGTGGGGGCTTACAAAGGCCTAGCAAGTACTACTTCCTAGTACTCTGTAACAAACTTCTGATGTGTTGTAGAAGACCAAAAGCCAAGTGATATGTCACAAGAAGGGGGGAGACATCAAGAGCATCATTGATGTCTCAGACCTCTGTGCAAACAAGATAATTATATCTACTAGTTTATATTAAGAAGCAAACGTGTCCTACAGTGTAGACGAGGGTGAAAAGCCCAACAGCAGCAGCTGAACATGAAAAAATCCTGAACCCATATCTGGTAAATCAGGAGACAGATTCTTTCTTAGCTCTGAGACAGCTTGCTGTATGATCTTGTGGCAAATTATCTTGTCTTATGGCGCTCCATCTGACTCCTCATAAAATGTTCGTAACTGAACTTCTGGGACTGTTATGAATCCTAGCTGATACAAAATAGTTAAAGTTTTCTTTGAATGACAGGTACTCAATAAAGACAGGAAGAGTTGTAACAAAAAGGAAAATCTATTTAATTACAAGGACTTTGAGCAGCAAACAAACATTACAAGTTCTTTCCATTATAAGGCATTGTAAATTGAAAGATACAGGGGAAAGATGTATCATCAGGTTCAATATCTGTATTTAGAGATAGGAAAAAGAACAAAAAAAGCACAAAAGCGTCAAGTACATTCAACAAATGCCTATTCTGTTCAAGAGTTCATTGCAACAAATGAAAATTAACCTGGAGTTTCAAAATTAAGATTGTGAGTGTGGCTGAAAGCCTAAGTCAAAATACATTCTTCTGTACATCAGGTAATTTGAGTAAGTAGCCGTAAAAGAAAGCTTTTTTTCTCTGTGAGAAGTAATTATTTCTGCACATATGCTTAAAACAACACTTTCTGAAACTTGTTTTTGCTACTCATGACTGCCTACAATAAATCATTCTTTGGTCTCTGTTTCTCCCTTCCAACCAAACCTGTTGTTAAATTCTGTGGCATTACTTGTCTTATCTTAGTCTCTGCTCATTGGCTGTTGGGTTGGAATTGATTGACAGACATCACTGGGAAGTTCTAAAAAACTGTGTTGACCAACATGTAATATATGCAGACCTGAGCAAGGATTTAAGCACAGCTAGGAATGAAAGAAAGCATTGGTTAGACTTCTAGGAATGAGGACAGTTTTTGCCAGAATGCCTGCAGAAAGGTTCTGAGGTATAATTACTGTTCGTATTAGTCCCGTTTTCATTAAGAAGTTTGCAGAGTTTTCTACTGCCACCTGCAGAACGTAGTACGCAGCTGCTGTTACAATTTTTCTTCTACAAAAGCCTGAGTCTCCTGGTAGGCTGCACCATACAAGGCTGAATGAAAGGGAGAGGTCTGCAGGAGGCAATTAAAGATATGAAGCCAGGGAGAGGCCTCTCTGCTGGCCACAGATGACAGTGCCCTTCCCTGGGCTTTGGCAGAGGTTGCTCGCTGGATAGGTCTCTTGTGACGAGAAAGGTAACGGCCCCTGCTCGTTACCACTTGATTAATAGAAATACTTCTTCCTTCTGGCTCTGGTTCCTACACATACACCCTGACATTGTCCCTCAGGCAGAATCAGGCTCAGGTTAACTTCACTTTTACCTGAAACTAATTTACAGTGGCTGAACTGTCACCTCAGTGGGGTGATTGCCTGAGGCAGAGAGGTGATGGTAAGGAACTGCTGAAAATGGTAAAAAATTAAGGACAATGACCTCTTTTTTTGGTACAGCTGGATCAAAGAAGAGGGTGTCCACCTGTGGTCTTGCAGCTTCTTGGTTTAAATGAGAACAGCCTCTTCCTGAGAAATCAATGCACTGCAGGAGTGTCAAAATAAAGTGTTTTTTTTAAGCCTAATGAAATGAGAAAACCAACTGCTGTATTTAGTTCTGTGTTTCTTTCAGGTACAAGACATACCTATCTGAAGACTTCTTTAGATATCAAAGGGTTCTCCTCCCATGTGGCATGTGTTACATTTAGAGTATCTCCAGGCTGTTGTCTGTATAGACTATTCTATTCTATTCTATTCTATTCTATTCTATTCTATTCTATTCTATTCTATTCTATTCTATTCTATTCTATTCTATTCTATTCTATTCTCAAAGCATAAAGCCATTCAAAACACTGTGACTCCTCCTGTAACACAAAGAAAGGACTTACAGCTGCTCTTTCCAAGACTGTTTCATGTCTTACACCTTTTTTAATGTCTGTATCAGGGCTAGGTTAGACTTTTCCAACAACCCAAATGGGTTTGATGTTAGCCATGCCTACCTTCAACCATGCTTCCCCTTGTTCCCATAACTGTCACATCACCAGTATTTTTGTTAAGTTAGTGTATAATGAAGGAAGGCAGTAAAGTCAGTTCTCTGCTCCTTTAAGATTTCTTTGGATGTTTTGACCCAGATAAAAGCCTTATGGCTCATTTGCTATTGTAATAGGGTAAAGAAAACCCTCTTAAAAAACATTGGTTTTACAATCTTAAGTACAAATCTAAGACAGATAAATATATTTATAAAACCAGCACCATTACATTGGCCTTTTGCATAAATCTTCAAGGTTTTTCAATAACATAAATGATTGCTTTGTGGATAGATGGGATTATAATCTCTCCTCCCCCCATTCTTGCTTTGAGTAGCATAAAGGGACATATTTGTGTATCACATTCATCTAACAGATTCCAAGGGAAAGAATTTGTTCTTATAGGAAGAACAAATAGGTTTTATACTAGCAGGAATGTTGGCCGTATTTTAAAATAAAACTATATTCGCACCTCACACTGTGGTGTGAGTCACTCTGAGTTTCTGTATCACATGGCTTACATGGGAAAGAAGGGATCATTTAAAGTCTACAGTGTTAATGGAGGTGGTTGCTGTGCCACTTAAAAATCACTTGAAACTGCAATTTCTTTAAAAATTAATTTCTGGAACACAAGCAATGTAATCTCTCATGGAGGAATTCTAAAGCTGTAGTTTGTGGTTCCCTCTGGCACATGAACAGTTGTGCTTCTGGCACTTGATTAGACTTTCTCCTGTGATATTCATGTATGTGCCTCATTTACATGGCAGTTACACAGGTGATAAGAGAAGGAATGTAGATCACTTGGCAAAGAGCAGCAGTGTGTGACCTGTCTGAACAATTCATATGAACCGCAGTTTATTCACTGCCTGTATCTGGGGATTTACCAGGAGACAGGGCAGGTCTGTGTGAAAGTTGTTCTGGCTCAAAGACTTATAGGCTGGGTATCAAGGATTTGCAGTAGGCTTCATTCAGTGTAGGTTTGGAAATTGCAGTTAGCTGTAAGTGGAGAAATATTTCATGAAATATGTGAATTTGTGAAATTGCATCCATATCTGGTTTGGAACTTGGTCAAAGTTTCTGGATTTTGGGACTCAACACTTCTTTGGCTGATGACTTCAGTACTGAAGAATTTTGCCTATTCTTAATCTCAAGTTATTTTAAAAAATGTCTTTCTAAAATTATTTAGGGCAATGAATTACTTAAAAGCTGGAGGAAGGCTAGAATGGTAAGCAGTGGAGTTTGGACTCTGGTCTTTAGGAGAGCAGAATTCTGTTTGTATATTGCTAGAGAGAATCACCTGGGAAGCCGCCATAATGTGGAAAGGTCCCTCACTATGGCAGGCTAATTTTTAAGGAAAACATACTAAGCGCTCAGAAACAAACTATCCTCTTGTGCAGGTAGACTAAAATTCAACAGAGGACCTTCTTGCCTAAAAAGTAGATTTATAATGAAGTAAAAATCAAAGAAGGAGTATTCAAGAAGTACTAATCAGTGATTCTGTGCCCAGTTAGTGTTTGATAATAAGCAAAATTACACAGGGATCCATAACAAGGACTATACTGTTCAATTTCTTCATTAATGACCTGAATGATGAGATAGCAAGTTTGCAGATGCTACTAATCTGGGGAGGAGGGTGGGTGGCAGGCATGCTGAACTTTCAGTCTGGATAGATCTTGAGAAAATTGAGAATTCGGCCAACAGAAATCATGTAAAGTTTAATAAAGAGAAGTGAAAAGTTTCACACCTGGGATTGAGTAGTCCTGTGTGTCAGTATGTGCTGTCAGGAACCCTGCCAGAAGAACATGGGTGTTACAGTAGATGCCAAACTGACTATCACTCAACTGAATGTTTTCCTTACAAATGAGATGAACTGCATACTTGACAGCTCTAGGGGAAGTGTGACCAGCAGATCCAGGGAAGTCATACATTTTCTTGACATTGAGGAAGCCACAGACCCTGAGCTCAGGAAGGATGTGGAGAAACTGAAGGGTCCAGTGGAGGGCTGCAAAGAGGTCAGCACATAAGCCCACAAAAAATGAGGAGAGGTTAGGGAGCTGAAATTGTTTAGTTTTGCAAAAAGGAGTGTAAAGGGAGATTTAATAGCAGCCTACAACTACTTGAAGGGCAGTTACAAAGATGCTGCAGCTAGAATGTTCTTGGTACTGGCAGATTACTCAGAGAAGGTGAGAAAGCCAAAGACTGCAGCATAGGAGGTCCAAGCTGGACATTAAGATAAACCATTTCATTAGAAGGGTAGTATAGCACTGGAACAGTTTACCCAGAGAAGTTGTGAATCTTCATCCTTGGAAATTTTCAAGACTCAACTGGGCGAAGCCATGACTGATCTTGTGTTGGCTATAGTCCTGCTGTAAGATGGAGATAGGACTAGAGAAATCCAGAGGTATTTTCCTACCAAGATTTCTATGATTCTTTCCATGAGCTTCTAATTATTTTGAGGTGAAGCACGTAGGGAATACCTAAGATTCAGTTTTTGTTAATCTTAAAATCCGGACCTCCAGATACGTTATATAGAGGACACAGATATTTGGAGGAGGGCTCTGAGATAGTGAGTCATATTAAATTCTTATTAAATACAGCTTAAATTTTAGATAGCATCCCCTCATCCCTGTAGTAGCTGGTCATTCTTACATGGTGACTTCTGATTTAACATTTCTCTAATGGCATCAGTAATGACAGTTTTGCAGTTTGGAGGAAGAGGAAGAATCAGCTGTTGCTAATTTGTTAGAATCTGTTGTTGCTGAAATCTGATTTCACTCTCATGAAAACAGACACAAGGATTGCATATATGGCACTGTGTCTTACCCAAAACCTCATTGCCAAAAGTTGCATGAATTAAATTCTATTGGGACTTGAAGACAGGCTAACACAAGTTGTAGTTTTGCTAGTCTCAATGCTGAGCACAGGGCTAGAGATTTCATTTCACTCATCTTGATTTCAGTATACCTGGCCTCTGACTGGAAAAAAATACAATGGAAGAACTTAGGTGTTCAAGGGCTCCCTGTCTCTTTATTTTAAACATTCTCTTTAAGCTGCCATCTCTACATTTAAATCAAGATCTTCTGAAACAGATCTGATCTGAGCCTTCCTTAGGCTTCTTCCAAATCTTGCTTACTTACCTAGGAGCTCGGATTACTGTTTGTCTCATTTGGGTTTTCTCCAAAGGACAGCAGTAGCAGAGGCTGGAGACCTTTCCTGGGATGTGAGCAGTCCTGTGACTGCCAATCCATTTTGCTACTTCTGCTCCATCTCTCCTCATGTGCGTTCAAAGATCAGAGCTATTATTTTGGGTTCTTCATGCTGGACAGTTTATGAGTAATGTTTTATGTGGTTGCACATAAATCCAAACCCACTATGTATTATCTTTTCAGGAGATAATCCTTTATCAGCCAATGTGGAAGTGCTCAGACAACCATCACCTCTCTAAAACATGACAAAGAGCACAACATCAAGGAGTGCTATCATGCTGCTATGATTTGAGGGATGATGTGCTATAACAAATGCATATTCTTCCTGATTGATATGAAAGATATAAAAGCAGTCTGCTTTTAAAGACCATGTTGGTGAATTAATTTCAGGAAGAAATATTATCCTTGAAATGACCTTTCCTATGTCTGAAAGAATATAGTTTCAAATGTAACTATAGATGTGTCTGAATGCAACCACATTCTGAGAATGAAGTGTGATTATTCCCCAACACTGATGTTCTCACCAGTGCCTGTTCACTGTGCAATGAACCTTTCAACAGATGCAATTAGAATAAAGGCTTTTGGGAGTACTGAGCACCTTGGACTGGATCTGCAGCAGAGGTCAAACTTCACTTCCTTCATCAGGAAGGATGGGAAAGTGATGATTTAGTTCATGTTTGAGCAAGGAATGAAAAAGATATCCAAGCATCAGCTTGTCCCCATGTGATTTACAGCAACTTGAAGTTAAGACAATCACCTTAGAGCTTAAGGGAAATTCTGGTACCCAGTGCTGGTACAGCAGTTCTGTCACTCCTAACCTTTACAGAGCCAGCTCTGGATGTAGGCAGAACTTAGTTTTGCTGACCCCAGGAAGAGAACAAATTAACAAACCAGTTCAACTTCTCATTGGCAGCAGTATGGCTCCTATACCAGTCTCCCAAAACAGACCCAGGTACCAACTCAAATGTACTCTTTGGCCCCCAGTAATGGTCCCACTTTTTGTGTGCCTTGCCCTTGCCAATACTATTTGGCAAAAGGGTGGCATCCTGCTAGCTGGTGGGAGGGGAAATAAAAAGAAGAATGATTGGGCACCTTATTCCTTCTTCACCTCTGGAGCAGGTTACTCTCTGCTCAGTCTCTCCCTGGACTAGAGCACAGCCTGATGCAGATAGCTGTCCACGCTTTGTCTCATCAACTGATTAGAAATGATGGTGTCAGAAGAAGCTGCTCCTTCACTGAGTTAATGTTAGGCAGGCACATAGCCATTATGTTACATTACATGTCAGCGTTGCTGACATATTGAGACTCGTTGCTGCTGTGTGCTTGGCAGTACACTTGAGAATGTGGCTTCACCACTTGGGTGTTGGCTTTGGCTGTACCTGATGCCTGGCTTGGTCCTCTGCTCCCATGCTGTCAAATGGCTGGGTATGTAACATGCAGCTGTAAATTCATCGGTATTCTAGCTGAAGTGCAGAAGTTCTCATGGACAAGGTGTATCACATATTCAGCCTATTTACACTACTGTAGTATCATAAAGTACATATAAACCATTTCATGCCTGCTTTCTTTAGGAGGTTAGAAAAAGCTTGTTGTAATACCCATATACAATTACTGCGATAAGGTACTTCTCCTTTTTGGGTGAAAGCAGTCATAATCTTGTTATTTTAAAAATATGATACTAAATTGTGATACAATCAATAGATAAGTAACTTCCATGACAAGCAGAAAACAATCTTTACACAGAGGACTATCCCAAAGAAAATAATAATGCATCATATAAGTAGAAACAGAATGGAAGATGACCAAAGAACGAGATCAGAACATAGAGGTAATGACTTATAACCTGTAGATCGATGAAGAAGGACGTTTATATGCTTAATAAGCAGCAGACACCCATGAAAGGATCATAAAGGGTAGATCTAGATATTATGATTCAACAGGATGAAACTTCACCTATTATAATCTGTCAAAGGCTCAGGAAGTGTAGTGCCTCCATGACTGTTTGTGATCATAACACTCCTGCTGTTCCCTTTGACCTTTTCTGCCAGAAAGGTTCACAGTCTTTCTCTTCTCAGGGTACAAAGGCTCACACTCCTCTTTAAAGCCCAGGAGGCTGTGCTTCTCACCTGTGAATGTCTCTTTAGTCCCTGACCTCTTTCTCAGAATTTTTTCCTCTCCAAGAAGGAGACAGGAACCATATTCTTTTCCAGCTCATAGACTTTTGTATCGAACAGGAAGGACTGGGCTTTCCTATCATTTATGACTTCTCTGAGTGCTTCCATACAATGACTGTTTATCAGGTTTCATCCCCTCTTTCATCTTCTGCTGCCCACCACAGCATGAATTATTGCTGTGCATGCTCTCTTCCAACCCTTTTTCGTGCCATTTGAACAATCAAGAAGATATTGCACATGGATAATCTTTCACTCAAATATTTTACTGAGAATGGCACATGTCAATTAATTAAATCTGTTCATGAATCTGAAACTATCTATGAATACTTTAACAACTTTTAAAATGGTGGAATATTGTGGACGTTTTGACATGTTTTAAATTAACAGATTAGTTTATCATTTCAAAATAACAGTGCAAAGAAATAAGTTACCTTCTGGAATGAGCTTGCTTTATGCTGTGCTCAAAAATTCATTTTGAAGAGAAGGTATTTATTTGTGGTTTCTTTTTTTTTTTAATCTGTAGTGAGAAAACAGAGGGAAATACTCTGAGAGAAACCAAAATAAACTTCTCTTCTTCCTTCACTCCTCCATGCGTTAGTTGGGCTAGCTACCAAAAAGAGTTACTGTTACAGCTCTGTTTGGGTTTCATGTTAGTGGTCAGCCTGAAGGTGGTTTAAGTGAATCTTGTTTACTTCCCATTGTATAAGTCTTAAGAAGACACAGAAAATCAGTTAGTTACTGCTTCTTAGCTGAGATGCAGCAACTTTCAGCGGAAGAAAGATCATTTTTTGAAACACTAACTCATCTTTTTTGTGATTGTGAGCATTGCTTTCAGTTATTTATACCAGAATTACCTAAGGAAGTGCAGCTGTGCCCTTCTTCTTATGTATGCAGTCTAAATCAAATCCTTTGTGTCTATTTTATCTTCCTAATTTTTACATTTTTTTCCTGCTAGACATGGAAATAATGGAAGCCCTAGGATTTCTGAATATATCCCAGTAGGAAGTGTGTTAAAAGAACTAAAAAAGAAGCTAATTATGAAAGCTGTAACAAGTAGTATGATTTTATATTTAGAAGCCACCTTTTTATTTTTGAGCATCTGATTTTTCCTGTTGAGCTCTTTCATCTGACTGAACGGTTTTAATTATATGGCAAATTCTTTTAGAGTCCTTGGACAGATAGTAAATGGAAGACTATTAAAACTGCTTTTTAGGTTCAGAACTCCTACTCTTCTAAAACTTTGAATATGACTCTGTAAAGAAATTCATTTGCTCCTATTTTCAGAGATTTGTGTGATTCTCTTATTATTGGCCATTTACATGACCTGCCATCTACTGTTGCTTCTAAAGTGGCTTACTTGTCCTCAAGGCATCTGGCTGTGTGCTGGGCTGAGAGATTGCATGAATCGTACTTTGGAAGCCTGCTTTCAGCAGGGTAATTTATTGTTTGTTAGGATGGAATTTCAAGATATGTTATCTTTGCTTATCTTCCTTTCAGATGTACTCTGCCACAAGGGAACAAATCACAAATCGAAGTGACTCCAGTGTTTATATTCTGAATGGCATCTATTTATGCAATCTCACAGTTCCCTAATGATTAAGTAAGTTAGGGGGGAAGTGAAACTATTTAAACCAGAACAGAATGTTTCTCTTTTAATATGGGGGCTCTGCCTGTCTTCTCTGTCCATAGGGTGGGGCATGCTCTAAAAGTAGGCCAAATCTGTTCTCCTGTTGAGCCTGCTTAGGCATCCTGGCATGATGAAGATACTGATTTTTTAACACTGCATCTTTTGTACAGGTCAGAGGTAATAGGATCTCTTCTCTGCAAAGACCTTATGGATGCTGCTGTGTGACTTGTCACTCAGGCTTCATTGACAAGAAGAAGATCTGTTTGAATTAAGCCATCTACCACATTTCTAGCAGCTTAAAGAGAAGTTTTTGCTACATCGCTGTGACGGAGATTTGATTCACTTGTATGTATTCGCTCCATTTAAAAAAAACCTTCAGATGAACATGTCCACTGTTCAGGGAAGTAGATTGTTAACATAAAGATATTTCCTGTTGACTTAATGGACCCCATACATATTGAAATACCCACATTTGAATACAGATTTATAGTTATTGGTTACAGAGTTTGATTTCAATTGCATGTGGGTGTTGCCGTGTCAATATGGCTGACATTGGGGTGCTTGCACTAATTCACTTGCCATTTTCTGAGAGATTAATTCAGCCAGAGACTGTGTTAGTCTTGGCAGGAATATCCATAACCTCTGCTGGCTTGGGCAAATGTTTAAGGAGATTGCATGCTGACAGGTTCCTGATGTCAGTGCCTCTAGTCCATAGGCCTCTACAGGGAAGTGGTCCAGAGAGAAGCGCTGCTGTTGAGGAAGAAGTGGATGAATCTGATACAATATTTAGGGAGTTTTTTCCAGTACTTCCTGATTTGGATGTCCTTGGGACTTCTGAGAACAGTATAGTTGCAAATTTGGTAAAAGATCAGCTCAGTGGTTGTCATAAGAAATTAAATGGTCAAAAATCAAGAAAATTGGATAGCAAATATACAAGCTAGGCAGCCAAGATAGAAAGCAGAGGGAGATTATGTTAACATTGACTTTGGTTCTGCTGTTTTACATGATGTCTGTACAATGAAGTTACATAGTATTGCTTGTTTGCTGTATGTCTTACAATATGCTTCATTTAAGGTAGAGAAGACCGCATCTGAATAACTGTACAGCAATATGGCAGATGAATTTCAGTACCAATAAGGGCAGTTAATGCTTTTGGCTTGAAATAAAGAAAGAATCTCTCTAGGGATGCATAGTAATTGACTCCGATAAGTTGTTATGATTCATGGAGAAAAGATCTCAGTTATTGCAGCTAGTGCTCTAAAATCATCAATGTAATGCTCAGAGAACTTCAAAAAGGCCTCACATTAGAGATCATTAGGGAAGAAGTAGAAAACAAAACACTACTATCAGTTTGCCTCTGAATAAATACATGGTACTTTCACAGGAATGAATCTGTCCAATTGAACTGTTAATGGTAAAAAATATGTGACTAGGAACCTACCACAATTCCTCTCTGGGCATCCACTAGCCTTTTTATCAACATCATTTTCAGACTCTTGTTTAGTGTCACCCCCCTGCAGGAATCATAATACAACAAGGATAATGTACATGTGTTTGGAGTGTTGAATGAAGCTTCACAGTTTCACAAGAGAGAAACTGTTCTGTAGAGACACAGAAGCCAAATAGATATTGGCTACCTCTGACTGCTACAGGAGCCTGGCTGACTAATTTCAGAGTAGCAAATTGTCTGGTTTGGCTGTTGGTGGCTGTAGACGCAATGTAACTTTTGAAGTGGATTATGAACCTCTAAAATATATTGATTTTAATCGTGTAGTGCTCATAAGTAGTCAAACCTAGGGTGTTTGCAAAAAACTTTTGCAGAAAATTTTTCCATGGTTAATGCTGAGACCACTTGCACAGACCAACATGATTGTAGGTAAAGATTTGCTTGTTGATGCTTCTATTAAAGGAAATTTCTGTTTGCTAAAAAGCATTTATAAATATTGCCTGTGACAAGAGTAGCTTTGAGACTGGGACCTGCCTAATTTGTTCATTGAGAAAAAAATGGGGAAGTTGACTTGAGGCAGTCTGTTTTGTAAGAGACCCCAGAATCAGACCGAAGCTTTGGGGTTTCCCTCAGACACTCCTATCTAGGGGCTGACCTGTTCTTTCAGGCTTTCTTCTTCCAAGAAAGACTGAGGATAGAGTCCACAGCAGCAGGAGCTGCTAGTCTTGGGAGGAAAGACCGAGACTTAGTGACTGTTGATAGGTTTCTTAATCAGATACTGAAACCCCACCACAGACATTCACTTCCCTTGTATGATAGTCCTACGGTGAACTTCCCAAAATAGTTATCTTACAGCTCATTTATTTATTCTACTTAAAAATAGTCTTTATTGTGTCTTGATACTATTCTAAGCAGATTGTAAAAGTAATTTTAATGTAATGAATGGGATTTAAAATTTAACTTCCCAATATCTCCCTTATACCACATGTCCTGCCCTTACACTGAAGGAATTTACATTAATATATGACCTCTACTTCCAAATTTCGTTCACAGATTCCTCCATTCCTTTATAAAATTTTGGGAAGGCCTCTCTTGCAGTACATTGTAAAGCTCAATATGTCCAAAGACAAGGTTGCCCATGTATGGATCAGACAAAAGATTCACCTTGTCAAGTATCCTGCCAGTGATGAAGGTCAGTAGCTGAGACATTGTAAGACCTCTATCAAGTTGTCTGCAGCGCTAAACAGACCACCCTGAAGAGCACTATGCACCTTAGCTTCTTCCTGAGCACAAAACCACACAAGTTCTTCCTGAATTCAGCCTCAGCCCAGACTGCCTGTAAATTATAGCCCTTCCAACAGGAGTGGCCAGGGACTTTCGTGGAAGGACCCTGTGTCACTGGACTATCTGATGTTGTCACCTCCAGGACAGGCAGCCACTGCATTGAGCATCAGACACATATAGGGCAAGTAAGGAAACCCTAGAAGTACTATAGAGAATATTCTCAAATTCCCTCTCCATTGTTGCCATGTCATGACATACCCTGCAACAGACAATTGACAGCAGCAGCTAGTTTGGCTCTGAGGCCGTATGTGGGGCTGGCTGTTCCTCACAGCAGAGTGGTTGTAGCTGCATGATCCAAGGTGGCAAAACTCATTAACCTTGCAGCATAAAATGCCCACATGCCACCATCTTCATTGCTGTACCAGAGACAGATGGCATCAGCAGCCGCAGTGGCTGCAGCTGCCAGCACATCCTGCAAGGAGGCAGGCAGACACGCACCGCCAGCATGTCATCAAGGATAAACACAGGTAAGCAGAATTTATCTGTGTCTAACTTAGCAATGTAGAGTTTACAGCTTTCCCTGTACATCAGGCATGTGAGCTTACCTCCTTTGTGCACCACCAAGCTGTGGAAGTTGTGGGCTGGTTTAAGTGTTAAAACCACCATCTTCCATTATATTCAGAATACAAGTGGCAGCTGTCCCAGCTGACAGGGCACAGGGGCCAAGCACTTGTAGTGGGAAGCATCTGTTAATATGTAAGACAGGTCAGACAAAATCTTTGCAGATGAAAGCTATGTACAAATTTCAAATCATTATTCTGATCATAAGGAGACTCTCTGTGTAGATATTCTAGCAGCAAGAAAAGCTTCTAAATTGCTTATTCTTTTTGCTTGTGTTGTTAATAAACTGTAGGAGCACTACCATGGGCTACTGAGTGGAAAACAGGCAACATTGGTATTTTTAAATAGATTTTCACAATTGAATAAGATATGATTATGGAGGGCTTGTTCTATTTACAGGTATCAACATCTGTTATCCTGTCTAGCCTGTCAGCCGTGGTCTATAGTTTTTCTTTTTCCAAATAGATGACCTTTCCAGAAATAAGACGAAGAAACACTCTGAGAGCCTCTATGTAGACAATAAAGAGCTTTTGATTATAAACCATGAGACTGATATTCACAGTCATTAAGTGTTGATTGAAATATAAGGTTCTAGAAATCCTGAACATGTAAGGACCCAAATGGCATATTAATTAGATGGCAAATGCCACAGGAATGTTTCTGGGGTGGAGCATTTGCCCTCATGACAGACTGCTTCTCTATTGCAAACAAAGCTATCCCCATGATCCTCTGGTCAATACTGACCACTTGAAAGGTCCTTAGAAATCACCAAGCTGGCTGCAGACACAGCACCTCTGCATATGAGGTGATGATGAAGGAGAGGACAAGTTGAAGCAAATCCAGCCCCCCGGTCTATGAGGTTGGGTGTTGATGGAGCAGAAGCATTACTGGTAACCAGAAGCTCTTCCACTGGTTGCTTGGGCAAAGCTGCATGCTGCTGCCAAGGGGTCAGTGCCTCCACCGCAGAAGTGCTACCTGCCATTTCCATTACTACCCTCTGAGAAACTGCACTGTCAAAGGGGTAGATTTCCCTTGCTTTTGTCAAGGCTGATATGGAGGATTTTGTACCAAATTTCTGTTCTCTGTTTTCTGTCTTCACACCCTCTGTAAACCCCATCTCCTCCAACCTGCCACACACATTTAGCAACATTAGACAAAAAGGGAAATGGTAAATACTTACATGCACCAGCCCAACGCAAGATGTCTTGCAAGAACAGGCTTGCAACACTATCGGCAATTTCAGGGGCACACTTCTTGTGGAAAGACTTACAAAAGGCCCCCTTGCAGGTTGTGCTTTGCTAATGTATTACAGTGATGCAGAGCCCTGTAATTAATCTTGACTGTGAAGGCGTTGATCGCTGATTACAGTTCCTTGCTGAAAATGGACAGCCTGCCAACTTCAGATCCCTCACAGTTTGCAGTAGGCTTACTGCTGTAGTTGCAAATCATCAGTATTCCTCTCAAGCCTCTGCCTTTTCTAGTAGGAAATGTCCCGGGATAGATGATGGAGAAATCCTGATTAAAAAGCAACAAAAAAAGTTTTTTTTATTTTTTAAAGACCTTAAATCCCATAAATGGATACCTACTGGTAATGTTTCCATTATTCAACTTCATCTCAGAAGTTAACTCTTGGAAGTTAAAGTGGTTTGGAAGGCTTGTGTCTTTTTCATAATATTTCAATATTCAGGAGATGTAAGAGGATTATTATATGATGGAAAGATCATGTTACTGTAGTTGGGAAAAGCAAGATATGTGCATACAGTGTGCAGCACCACAGTGTACACAAGGCACAGGAGGAGGGAAAGGTGTCCCAGAGGGATGCCACAGGCAGCAGATATTTGGACCAACACTGCATGTGTTTACAATTGAGTTTTACACCTTGTGTTGGACTTTATACTGTTACAAAGGCACTGTCTAATTCTTAACTGGCAGCTTGTGTAGGCTTTGGCTCACCTTGATAGGTCTGTTGATTCAACAATCTGTTATTTCTATACTGTGTTGTCTGTCACCCATTAATTATGAGAAAATGAATTTCTACATCTAACCAAAAGATTTCATTGCAGTATCATAAACCACAGAATCATTCATCAAACTAAATTATACAGGTCCTCATGAGTCAAAACTCACAAATACAGAGATTTATAGTTAAATGGATAGAAAGCACAGATAAAGCCTTTTGTCAATAGGGACCCATAAAATTAGTCAGGCACAATATACTCCCTGCATATTAGAGAAAGTCTCTTCCTCCCAGGCACCTCCACGCTATTAAAACAAATTAGGCACTATACAAAGTAGTTAAATTAAGAAAGCAT
The DNA here is from genome assembly GCF_031877795.1 of Strix aluco. Lineage (NCBI taxonomy): Eukaryota > Metazoa > Chordata > Aves > Strigiformes > Strigidae > Strix > Strix aluco. Next base: position 51,269,359 of record NC_133935.1, read on the forward strand.
ATCTGGTGAGTCAGGCCAGGATGGCAGAACAGCCTTGTGTCCCCTTGTTGTAGTGCTGCCGATGCATGTTTCGACCATGCACACCGATAGAGCACACATGTCTCAGCCCACTTTGGGAAGCGTTTGTTGCTTGCCTTGCAGAGGCTGTGCAGAGCCTGGCTTGCAGCAGCCTTGCCTGGTGTCTGCCTGCTGGTGGCCCCTGCCAGCTCTTTGTGGCCTTCAGCTTGCTCCATGCACCCAGTGCAACCCTAAGGGCTTAGCAGCCTAAGGAATATGCTCCTCCATCTTTTTGTGGACTTCCTCTTGGTTTCCTACCTTCCTTGCACACAGACACATACATGCCAAGAAGATCCTTCCCTTAGTTCTACACTTGCAAGAGCTCACAGTTACATCTCTACCCATGTGCATGCACAGGGATGGATAGGAAGCCATGGGAGAAACCATGAAGAGTCTAGGCCAGCGATATGTTGGGAGGGATGGGCATGCTGAGGTACGAGGGTGAGTGATTTGTGAGCTCTCTGACGATCATGTAGGAAAACCACTGAGAAAGTGTGTGAGGATAGAGAAGGATGGCAGCTGCCTAGTGTGAGCTCATTCCTCATCTAGCTTGTACAGCACAATTCTTCATGCTGGGTCTAAATATTTTTACTCCATTGAGGAATCAGGTGGTAAAATGGCAATGATACTTTTTCTTCTCAAAAGATAAAAGAACCCAGGAATTGACACATTTAAAATAGAAACTGTTAGAAAAAGCACCAAGATTGCAAATTCAGATTCTTGATAACTAGGAAGTACCAGAATTGCAGAAAAATTCTCTACAACCTCATGGATATTCTTTATATTGTACCTTTACTTCCTCATTGTGCATCATTTCCTCATAGGACCTTTACGAGACTGACTGTGGTGGCAGGATATATTCTAAGGATGAACTCGAGTTGTGCAGTGAAGGGGACTGTTATTAATTATCCCTGTCTCCTACATTACAGAACCAAAAAGGTCTGTACTGATCGAAGGAGGAGATTCCAGAATAGGAAGGACTGATCTCAGAATTAAATCTTTGAACATTGCCCTGTAGAACTGGGTTTGGACACTGAGTTCCTGCAGTTCTCTACTGCAGGAATCATTTGAAATAATTTTTCATCCCGAAGTGGTCATTAACCGTGTGATCTTCATTTCTGAGTTTCCATGTGAATTGCTAGGGCTTGATTTGCAGAAGTACTAAGCTTTCAGAGCCATGACTGATGCTGGTAGGAGCTGTGTTTTAAATACGTGAAGTACTCAGAAGCTCAAGTTATTTTGAAAGATCAGGTACAAGCCTTTCAAACTGTGCATCCACAATTAATGGGTGCTTTCAAATTTAATCTCACATTGGTGCTCTTTCCCTACAATACCAGTGATTCCACTCCTCCATCTTGAACTGGCTTGCTGTACAGATTAATGTTGGTGCAGCACCCTAACAATACAGTAAAAGAAATTCCATGAAAAAAGAATATTTTGTAACCATATGAGGTTTTGAATAATGTACTGTAAATAAGACATGGGTCCCCCAATCAGCAAGTAAATAGCCACTGGATTAATAAATAAAATGCTGTTTAGTAAAGCAAAACATTTAGAATTCTTTTTTAGTTTTCATAAAACTGAATTTGCTTATAGACTTCATTATCAAAACGGAAAACCAAGAATCATGATGGAAGTCCATGCGCTTTGGGATCCATCTTATCTAACCTTGGCTGTCACATCAGCATTTACATCTGAGTTGGTTATACAGTGTCTTTCTCTAGTGAGCAGCAAAAAATATGCACTTGGGGAATGCAGTTCATGCAATCTATTCTATACATTTACATTTGAATGAGTGAGCCATATTCTGGAAATGCCTATTTCCCTCAATTAGGTAAAGTGGGAGACTGCATGACGAGCTCATCTGTAAATATTTAAAGCTGGTGAGATGCACCTCCCCCCTTTTTTGTGTATATCAACTCTCCTCTCTCTCTCTCTCATACACAGAAGCCCTTTATATTAGAAAATTTAGGACCTAAAATCCAACATACAAAAAATTTAGGTATGTGGGGATTATGATGGCTTGAGCATCTTTAATTCACCTGTTTTACATCAGTGCATTGTGATAGTCTTTAGTTACAGGATCACATCCTTTTTTCCCACCAGGTGCCTTCTTCACTCCTTGCACAATTAATGAACTCTCATTCAGTGACTGAGAAAGGGAACAGACATTATATGGAATAGTCAGAATCCTTTATAACTTGGCACTGTGCAACATTTTGATAATTAAAACAAAAGCAATGTGGTACACAGAAAATTATTTTTTAAAATCTGTTGACAGGTCTCAAAATACACTTGTAAACAGTGAGGCCTCATTAAGGGTGTGTATCCTTAAGGCCACACTGAGGTCAGTTCTTGGCCTTTACATTTTTATTAATGATATGGAAGAAATGAGAGAATCCTTACTGATTAAAGTGTACATGTGACACATGAAGAGGGTACACTGAAACAAATGAGTTGATAAGCTGCTGCAAGCAAATGACATGTGAATCAATTCAGATAATTGTAATTCAACAATATTCAGGAATTATAGAGATAATGAGAAACTATCTTGGGAACAGTAACTGAAATGATTGGGGCATCATGTCATTCAGCTGGAGATCAGCTCCTTGTGCATTATGCAAGGGGAATAACAGCAAAACAAAAAACCAGTCCTGGGATAAATGAGCAAAATAACACCAAAAAGGGTTAGAAAGGTTATGCAACATGCCACTGGCAAGTCTTCTTCTGAGATGCTCTGCACAGTACTAGCGCTCACAGCTTAAAAAGAAATAAATTGGATCTCTGGTTCAGAGATGAACCAGGAGAAAGATTAAAGAATTGGAAAACTCGCCTTAGTGGAAAACTGAAGTTCAGTCTGTTTACCTTAACGAAAAGGATAAAGTGTGCCTTGATCACAGTTTCTAATTACCTCTAGGAGGAATAGAAATTTGATAATTGAAGGCTCTTCAGTCTCAAAAGCACAAACATAACAAGATCAAGTGCCTGGAAGTTGAAAATAGAGACATTCAGAAATATAAATTACATGTATTAGTATTATGAAAATTAATCACATCAATAATTTAACAAAAATAATGATAGGTTCTTCATACTGCAAATATTTGAATTGAGATTTTCTATCTTTCAGAAACGATGTTCTAGTTAAATGAAAATTAATTCAGGGAAGAACTGACCTGTGCTACAGTGGAGGTCAAAGTAAACTATCATTTCTGAGTTTAGGATGTAGGACTGTGGATTGGCTAATTAAACATCATTCATTTTAACTACAGAGTTAGGATGTTTCTGATAACCTCCCTCTCATGCTGTATAGCCCCAGGGCCCACAGCAAACAGAGGTGTGTCTGTAGAGCTCCAGCTCCCTTTGATCATTCAGGAACTTGGGACAAAGGAAAAGAGTGACCAGTTTAAAAGACAGTTTAGGAAAAATATCTAAAGGTCATAGGATATGTGCTCTCCTGTTTTCTAAAATAACTCATAAGAATTCTTGAGTGAAAATTTAAAAAAAAAAAATTTGAAATAGAAAATATCTCTCTTTGTCTGATCTGTGGGGATAATTTCCTTCCTCTAGCAGGGTTCCTGTTTTCAGTAGCTTGATTAAGGAACAATATCTTATGTGATGAAATGATCCCGGCCACATTTGCATATGAATGCTAGATGATATGGCATAGAAACTGATTAGGCCTCATCTGTCTCACATGCCTGGAGATTAATGCTAATAGCACTTAATACATTAAGATTCAGATTAAATTTGACCAGAGAAAATGAAGTGAAAAAGAACTTTGCTAAACTTTTTGGAACTTCACAGGTTCTTTTCTCTTTCACTTTGGATAGGAAAGTTTCTTCACCTCAGCTATTGCTAGTGTACACATTCTTAGAAATAATAATCTTCTAATCACATACACAGTCTAGAAATGACATGAGGAAGATAACAGTGTTTATGATGTGGAGGTCTGTGAACATGTCTCTGACTTTTCCATTCTTATGTTTAGATAAGGCAGGCAGTAGGAGTGAGGGTACTTGCTTTCAACAAACTTTTCATTTTCATGAACACAAGAGAAAGAAAGCTATCATTTTCAAGACTTGACAGGGAATGTGGAGGAGTTACATTAAATCTTTGATATTGTGATCATTTGTTTCTGATTTAAAGTCTCAATATTTTGCTTATACTAGAACGATCCTAGCAGCTGATCCTGAGATGCTTACAGTGGTATGTACTATATGCCATCAGGATGCCCTGAGAGTTTGCTGTTTGGAAGTTCACTGGACAGACTTCAGAAGAAAGAGCTCAAGTCGTGAATAAAGTCAAAATAGAAACAGGTATAGATTAAGATTCATCAAATAAATTAAATTGCACATGGCTCATTAGTGACCAAACTTTACCTCTGCAGCCTGCCCCATGGTGAGGACAACCTGTCTTCACTGAAATGAGTAGCTCCTCTGTGACCTCTGAGGCTCACCACCTGAGGTCCAATCTTGTATAAAAGACCTGGCAGCCACTGGCAAATTAAACTTGGGTTGAGGTCAAAACACTGGATCTCATCACTCCTGAATACTCTGGCAGTTGAGGTACATGCCTCGCATTCATCCCTCTCTCTGAATGAGCTGAAATCCTGGATGCAAACATCTTACATGTCAAAAGCTCAGATACAGACAAAATTCAGCTGCTCATTAATTCTGAGATTTTCTCATTTTCTATCAGAGATGATTTTTGCATCACTGCATACATGTACCATGTGTAACGCTCCAGTGCAGAAATGCATTGGTCTCATCAGGGTTCTCCCACAAAGTTAATACAGACTGTGGGAAAAGGTTATTTACATTTTAACTAATGCATGCCTAGCCACTGTTGATGCAGTGAAGAAGAAAATGCCTGAAATATCTTTAAATAAAGCATTGGTTTCTTTGTGAAACAGAAAGCACTGACAATATCTTTATAGCAGCAATTGGGTTATTTTCAGCATAGAAGTGCGTGTTATTTGTTTATTCAGCTTCTGCAAACCATAACAGCTATAATGGTGTTTTCAGTTTTATTTACTTTTGAAGATTTTGGGGTTTTTTCATTTTATTAAACCTCGGTTATTTTTCAATAAAAATGCAGTGTCCTATGTTAAAGTAACAGGAATTAATATGGTACGCACATAATATGATAAAATACCCTTTTAATACCATAAAAGGTAACAAGGATAGAAGCAAGTGTCTTTTATGACCCTTTTTTTCATTTTGAAGTATTACCCAGACAAGGCATTTTATAACAAAAATGAGGGTTTGATCTTGTAATGTCACCAGTTGCCAAAAAGTACAAGTTCTTGCTGCACTTACAGTGTTATAGGAGGGCAGCACTCCCTCAAACACTTGTCTCTTCTTTTGAAACTCATCTGGTGCTCTTTTGGCCATGAAATAATTTACAAATACTCCTCTGGAGCACGGAAACTCTTTCAAGACCACCATTCCTACCCAGTAGTCTTTCTGTGGCTACCCACTGACAGCCTACGGGCTGGCCAGATGAGTAGAGCAAAGCCCTCTTGTACTGGCTGCTGGTGCTTTGTTCCACAATACCACGCTCCCACTTGGACCACCACTGTGTTGTTGCTCTGTTAGCAGATTATACAAGCAAAGGTTCTGAGTAGACTTCCCCTTGCTTGCTCACTTTCATAAACAGGATGGCAGAGAAACGGAAAAAAGCTGTTACTGTATAAGTTTGTGACTGGAGTTTTGGATATGCAGCTGATGTGCTACCTGCCATGTGACAGAAACGCACTACATCTGTATTTCCTGATGTCAGCTTAGTTCTGACAATACTGTCTCCCTTCTGGGCCTACAACAGTATATTTTAATTTCATTTTATAATTTGAATTTTGTGCTGCATTAAGCAGTAAGTCAGTATGTGATAACATACTGACAGGATAACATGTGATAACATGACAGGAATATTTTATAGTACTTTTACATCATAAAAAGATGAATGAAACAGTGATGCCTGATATACCTCATAAATCCTCATGAATCCAGGTAAAGTGAAGAGGAATTAACAAAATAATCAAAACTGAAAATCCCCCTTCAAGGAGAGCTGCAGTCATGCAAAGGGAGACATGGCAAACAGTCCATAAAAACTGCCAAAGCAGGATTTGGAGTGGGACTCACACACCTAAACATAGGAGATGGTATGTGGGTATCGAAGCTCCCAGCAGAGTCTGTGAGATCCAGCCAACACATGAGCATCTAGTGCCCCTGAAAGGGTGTGAGCGCACCTGAGTGGCCACCAGTGTAAGAGTCGGTCAGAAGATCAGCATTGTCTCAACATTGTCATCAGGGACATGGATAGTAAGGTACCCGACAACGGCCTGTTTGGAAGACAGTTGCCAATCCCTGGAGTGGAATGTGGTTCAAAGGCTCCTGAATGCAGATCTGTGTGGCACAGTGAGTGCTGTGCTGTTCTCCTGAGTACTGAACCGTGTGGTACAGGCAGTGCAGTGCTGTTCTTCGGTGCCTGAGCCGTATAGTACAAAGAGTACTATTGTTCGGTACCTGGGCCTAGCCGGAGCTGTTAGAGATAGCTACTGTCAGAAAAGATGGATCGAACTGTTGCCATAACATTGATGAAGAAATCATGAACTTTAGACGAACTTTCCTTCGTTATAATACCAAAACACACGTCCTGGTTGAAGGCTACCTGCCTCCAAGACTGACCACGCCTCGGACACTCCCCCCTGTGCATGCATGATAACCTTGCTCGAGAAGGGCGGAGATATGATAATTGAATTCTGAGAAGGCCGGAGACCCCTGAGGCAGAGGTGGAGCAAGGTGTGTTACTAAGCATAAAAGATGACTTCTTGGCCACGAAAACTTGAAGCTTCCCCACCAAGGATCATGACGATCGACGACGCAGCATCAGCTGGACCCGGGACTGTTAGGACGTCTTGAGATCAGCGGTGATAGCTATAACTTCTCTTCCTTCTCTCTCTAAACTTAACTTTACTTTTCTCCTTTCTTTCACCCATCTTTAACTATCGCATGTCGCTTCACAGGCAACACAATAAAGTTTTACTATTTGATTACTGCTATCCCCTTTGGTGTTGGTCACCTTAATTTTGCACTTTTGAGATCATAGCAAATGAACCATCACGAGTCCACTGAGTGGACCATGACAACCGGCAGATACCCTGCAGCAGCATAGGTCTTGTGTAGGTTGTGCCTTAGATTTACAAGGCCTAAGCACTTGTCTCAGAAACCTCCGGGCATCTCAAACAGCAGGTGATGGCTCTGCATGGGCAGCAGAGTCGAGCCCCAGGCAGGGCTGAATCACCTTCTGACCTCCACTGACGAGATCCTCATGGAGTATGTTGGACATTTTAAGACCTTTAAGTTAACATTTACATTTGTATGCCGTAACTGAAGGCTAATTCTACTTCCAGGTTCCTGTAGTGTGATGGGCAAAAATAAGAGACCTCACTGAAGTAAGCTTCACAATAATATAGGTTCTCTCCTCTACTTAAATACACTCAAATTTGAGGGCTCTGCTCATCAGCATTAAATTGCTATTCATAGTCCTAATGATATTGCTGGGAGATACAGGAGCTCTGAGGCTGTGGTGCCTCTCCCTCAAATGCTACCTTTTAGGACTACTACAAATAGAGAACCATGTACAACTCTTTGCTGAGGCCAGTGAGTACATGTGTACAGCAGTGACTAGATTTTGCTCCTGCTGAGTAGGAATTCATCTAGGAATTCAATAGGAATTCATCTAGGGATTTAAATACGAAGAAGAACAAGCTTTGTCCTGTGAGATGACTTTCACAAAGTCAGGCTTGGAAAATGACAGCAACTTGTGTAAAGCTGTTCTCTGTGACCGGGTTTGTCTTCTGCACATTGGCTCCTCAGTTTTTGCTGTTGCACACTGAAGCCCCATCCAGGAAGCTGAATTCGTGCAGTACCTGGGAGAGTGGTGTAGCCAGGTGAGATCTGGTGTCTGGTTCATCCTGGCCAGTGGTTCATTTCCCTTAGCAAAGAGGCACTCGCTCCCTGAGGAATTTCATATGGTTGTCTGAGGAAAAGACAGCTTACATTTGGGGAGAAAGCTGTGCTTGTTCTAGTCACTGAATTCAAGAAAATGTCAATCACAGCATGTCACGTATGGAAGGGAAATGCCTTCAGATATAGTAATTGCCTTGAAATGGACTGAAGTAAAAAACCCTGTCTTTTCTCTTTGTTCTGCAAATTCTGCATCACACACAGGATGCAAACCTTTCATATTTGTTTGGACAATGTACAGGACACTAACATTTGGAAATACTCTGGGTGAGTGTGCAGCCCTGATCCACAGCCCTGGTAGATGAGGGGCCCGTTAGCCTCTCTGCTGTCAAGCTGTGGCTGAACAGAGTCCTGGTGTGAGCTATGTTGCTCCCTTTGTCTCGCAGCAATACTCAACATTTTGCAGTGCCTCATGCCATGGCACTGCCACGGTCCCTGAAGGCTCCTTTATGATCTGCATCCTTCTTTTGTATCATGAAGGGCTGGAGAAGAAGTAGAGATCTTAGCATGAAACTAAGAAGTTCACTTTTTTTCTGTGTGATTTGCCTAAAACTGTAGCATAACACTGTAGACCAATGACTGAGTAACGAAGCTGAAGCAATAATTCTCAAAGCTTAATGGCAGTGCATGAACTCAGATGTCCTCAAATGGCTAGCAGCAATGATGCAGGCTCACAGTCAGTATATTTCTCTGAAGTCTGAGAAGGGTTGAGCATTCAGAAATGTATCATGTTTAACTCAGACACAGCATTTTCTACATTTTCCTGAGAACTTGAGTTTTGGGGTGAACTAGTAGTGACTGACAGGAGATCTGTTCATATTTTTATATAAGTGTTTTTGTACACTTGTATATAACTCTTATATACACTATATAACTAACTGCAGCTCTAATCAAATGAGAATACTCCACTGAGGGTTCTGAAATAAACATATATATATATAAAATTTGGGAAAGACAGTTTCTGGTAGGTAGATAACAAGAAATGAGAAGGTTTCACAATAGAAATGCAGACAGTGTGTTTCTGTGTGCCACCTTTCCATGACCCTTCTTTCTCTTTCCTCATGTTCTTCTCTCCTCCCCCTCACTGTCAAGGAAAGTAATTTGGACAAGCAATAGCAGGGACTTGCAACTTGTCAGGGCTAATGAAGGAAATCCAAACAAGAAAACTTGCTCACTTTTTCCAACTCCATCAACTATTTAAAAAAACATAAGGTCTCTCCCTGAAAAACCTGCTTAAATGACAAGGAGCAATTTAAAAAATATGTAGCATACCCTATGAATAAAACATGTCATGTGGTAAAACTGGAACTCAATTATGTTTGTGTATGCTATGTTCTGTCTCTCATCATAGCTACTGTGGCATTTAAGGGATGCTACCCTGCCTCATAAAAGTCCTTCTGATGTCTTCAGTGTCTACTGCCTACCTCTGTTGTTTCTGGCATTTGAATGACACACAGAGAGGACTGGAATCATCTCTTTGCAGGAGGCTGGAAATACACAGCCATTTATGAGAGATTCCCACCTGTCTTGAACCATCAACTCTCAGTGGTCTCATCCTTTTCTCCCAGAGGCAAAATTATCTGAGCAAAGCAATGGAACCTCTTGGAAACTTCAAGAGTCATGCAGAATCAGAAAAAAAAAAAAAAAAGTTTTGTTTATTTTCACATTTGCATCTTTAAGCTCAAGCAAGTCTCGTAGTGAACTGAGCAAAATTACCCTTCTACACACTTCAGGGTAATAATTTTTTTCTTTGTTGGAAGGGATATGAGAACTTACCTGCATACCTAAGGTATTTGTGTGAATCAGTTTCAATAGCAGTTATGTAAATTATGGTGGTATAATGAAATAGCCCAAATCATCTGTTGTTAAAGCAGCAAGTTTTTGGTCTCATAAAAGTAAAATAGCAATTTCTGGCTTGTTTTAACTCTGCACTATGCTGGAAATGAACTATGAATTAAAAGTTTACTCACCACCAACAAACTGAGCTCTTAAGGGGGTGATGTTAAAAAGACCTGGCTTCAGGCCATGAGTTACATGCTCCTTCCATAAGCCCTATGATTGACTGGGGGAATAGACCTCAGAGCCAGAGCCCTGAGTACACTAAAACTAGTTTACGTGGATCTAGACACAAAAAGTGGCCTCAGAATATTCATCCTTATCGATTGAACATTTTGTATTCACTAGGAAGCAAAACAAATTAATTAGGTGTACATCAGGCAAAGGTGGTGTCTAATGAAAAGCAGCAAAAATCCCTCTAAGATAATTCCTGTGTCAAAGGTATGTGACAGAAACAGGATCAACATTTTTTATGAATGCAGACAAGAGCAGATAAGAGCCACATACTTCCTCAGCCTGACTTTCTCTCCCCCATCTTCTCCAGCAGGTCCTCCCCAATCCCCCCCTGGTGTGCTTCTCCGGTGCCGGTGAGCGCTTGTGAAGAGGCACAGGGATTCACAGCAAGACCTGCTCCACACACTTGCCACATAGCCTCATGCTAGCCTCTCATGTCACCCTCTCTGAGACACCCCCTTCCTCCTGCCTGTGTCATGAAGTGGATCTGCATGGTGGGGACTGTCCATAGCTACATGATAATGATGATGAAGGAAAACTTGCTTGCGGGAAATTTGTAACCATATTAGATGTGGAATTAGCTGCTTGTAGGTAATGGAGCTGTTCCTTTAGCAAGCACCAAATACAAATAGGATGTAACTTGCACAACATGTCCCACTCCTCTTAATAGTAACATAGCTATTGGGAAGGGGGGACAAAAATAGTGAGCTTGATCCATACCTTTACATGTAAGAAAGCCACAGCTGATGTGCTGGGGATTATACCTGGAAAAGCAGGCTGGTATCTGCCTCGAAATCTTCAGTGACCTACTTAAAGGCTTCAACTACCAAAGGCCTCAACTACTGGAGACTGACACACATCCTTATCAGCCCCCGTCCCTTGTTTGAGAAACACTGTTTTAGACAATGCAGGCATGGATGATACACCACCCTTTTCAACTGGAGGATAAAAAAATTCTTGCCTGCCTTCAAGAAACAGGTACTGATCCTTATAGTACACCCAAGAAGTCAGAGAAGAATACATGGTAGAGAGGAAAGACAAGTAATGATAGTCTGGGGACATAATGGAAATGTAGTGATTCATAGATGCAGCTTTCCTTAGAACAAACCAGAACACTGTATAGATTTCCCCATCTTTTTTAAATAGTTCTGTTGAATTTCATTATTCCCAGAGCAGTAGAAAATGTGGATTCTGAAATTCAATAGTAAATAAAATCAGGAAAATTGAGGTTATAATTCTGTGACCTCACTGCACTTTGGCATCTCATTATGCATTTCAAAACCGTACAGAAAAAGATGCATACAAAAATGTGTGCAAAAAGAAAGGGAAAAAATTAAACAAAGAAACACATACCACAAAAGAAGCAGCATAGTATTTTGTGTAGGCTACATGAAGCATTAAGCATCATACATTGCTGTAATCATTTTCAGAATTCAGCTTTAAATGGGTCAGAAATATAATTAGGGAATGAAGTGGGAAAATTCATGGCAGTTAACACATTTGATTTCTACTGGCTTGAAGCATGGACTACCTGCTTTCCTAAAATTTAGGATTCAGTCTCCAGCTTTCTGTTCAGCTGACTCCCTTTTTCTTCACAGTATCTAGTGATGGTGCTGTTCCTAACATCAGCTGTGTATTCATACAGCAGCAGCTCCTTTTCATTAAGAACATTGACCAAAAGCTGATACTAATTCCCATAACTAGATTTTAAATATGGTAGGTCTGGGCTTGACTGAAATTCATCATGAGGGTGGACTGCTGAAGGGGTTGCTTGTTGTATTTGGTTTCTTTGGCAAGGTTTTGGCAGTGGGGGGCTGCAGAAGTGGCTTCTGTAAGAAGTCACCAGGAGCTGCCCCCATGTTGGACAGAGCCAGCGGCAGCCAGCTCTGCAACAGACCCACTGCTGTCCAAAGCTGAGCCCGTCAACAATGTTGGTAGCACCTCTGTGATTACATATTCAAGAAAGGGTGAAAAATGTTGAGCAGCAGCTATGATGGAGAGTGAGAAAACCATGAGAGAAACAACTCTGCAAATGGCAAGGTCAGTGAAGAAGGAGGGGGAGGAGGTGCTACAGGCACTGGAGCAGAGATTCCCCTGCAGCCCGTGGTGAAGACCATGGTGAGGCAGGCTGTGCCCCTGCAGCCTATGGAGGACCCCACACCAGAGCCGGTAGATATGCCCTGGAGGAAGCTGGCAGGACCTGTGACTCCATGGAGGGAGGAGCCCACACTGGAGCAGGTTTGCTGGCAGGATCTGTGGCCCTGTGGGGGATCCACACCAGAGCAGTCTGTTCCTGAAGGACTGCACCCCATGGAAGAGACCCACGCTGGAGCTGTTCTTGAAGAACTACCACCTGCAGGAAGGGCCCAAACTGGAGTATCTCATGCAGGACTGTATCTGGTGGGAGGGACCCCATGTTGGAGCAGCAGACACCATGTGTTACGAACCGGTATTGACCCCCATTCCCCATTCTCCTGCACTGCTGGTGTGGAGGAGGTAATCAGGAGTGAAGTTGAGTCTGAGAAGAAGGGAGGGGTGGGGTGAAGGTGTTTTTAGATTTATTTTTATTTTTCAGTATCCTACTCTGTCATTAACTGGCAATAAATTAAATTTATCTTCCCCAAGTCAAGTCTGTTTTGCCCATGACAGTAATTGGTGAGCAATCTCACTGTCCGTATCTCGACCTGTGAGCTTTTCATCATATTTTCTCCCCCATCCTGCTGAGGAGGAGGAGTGAGAAAGTGGCTTGGTGGGCACCTGGTGGCCAGACAAGGTTAACCCACCATGCCTGTAGAGCCTTTCTCCCCTCATTTTACCATTATCATAGTCTGTGCAGGGCACATCCTGAATGGTGTGCAAGGGAGCACAGTGCCCTACACCCATGTTCTCAGCCATAGCCTTGCTGAAGCCAGCCCTGCCACAGTTTCCAGAGAGTCACAAAAGCATGGAACCACTAGCCACCACCCTAGGCAACAATTAAAGCCGTAAGTTAGAGGAACATGGTAGTCATGTGCAATACCCTCATGGTAATATCTGGAAGCTGTGTAGGGGGTGAAGTTAATGAAAATTTTGCCTTTGTAAAGTTGGGAGGATTTGGTTCCCAGGGGCTCATTTGCCATTTTAAATGTAGGCAAATCTGAGACTGGTCTAATTTCAAGATATTATCAAGCTCTTGCCTCCATTTGCCTTATGCCTAAGTTATTTTAACAAAATTTGAAAAAAATTTTTTTTTCAAATATTGGTGATATGAAATAATATTTTGTAACCTGATTGTGCATAAGTACCATCCTCCAAAAAAAAGAGAAAATATAAAAAAGTACAATATGTTGACTCATTCCCTTGCTTTTTTTCATATTTCAATGCGAACGATGCAGCAGAAAACACTGCATGGCCTGATCAAGCGTACCAGAGCCTGATCAGAAGGGTTTGTTGAAGTATTTGTTAATGGTCACTTTACTGCATTGCAAAATGCCTGAAATCTGGACATACTTAACTGCCACAATACTCCTCAACATATACTGAGATCACTGGGCAGACTAACCTGTCATTTATTACAGATGCAGTAAAGCTGCTACATGTAAAATCTTTTTGTTCTCATGTAGCTCATTTACATTGAAATTGCCTTTCAACACCACACCATTGGTTATATTTATGTCATCCATTGACAGGCAAAATATTATTTGGGGAAAACAGATGCCTGGCAACATAGTGAAAACACCACCTCATGACAGAAAATTAAAATTTTTTGCATCCATGGTTGTATGATAAATGTGTGATGTTCAGGGAGACTGTGAGAAGGACAGGGCAAAATTAAATTTCCATCAAAGGTCTTTAAGTCCTGCCTTGTCTACCTCCCCAGCCTTTGAAAATGTCAGATCCATGTGGAGTATTATCTGTTGTGAAGAGGAATCATTCCTGCTGGTAGTGGTACTTTTAAAGAGATGGGACTAAATGCATCACCACTGCTAAGAAGGAAATTTCCACTGACGTCAGGGAGAGTGGGAAGAAAAGGAGAGGCCCCTTAGAATATTGTGCAGGAAGAACTGAACTTCCTCTATGCATCCCAGCGAAGAGGAAGTCAGGTGAAAATGCCAGGAAGCCTGCATGGATGAACAAGGAGCTCCTGGACAAGCTGAAACACAAAAAGAAAATCTACAGAGAGTGGAAGCAAGGACAGGTAGACTAGGAGGAAGACAGAGAAATTGTCTGAGCAGCCAGGGATCAGGTTAGGAAGGCCAAAGCCCTGATAGAATTAAATCTGGCCATGGATGCAAGAACAACAAGAAAAGCTTCTATAGGTACATCTGTAATAAAAGGAAGACTAAGGAAAAGGTGGGGCCTCTCTGAAAGGAAACAGGAGACCTGGTTACCCAGGATACAGAGAAGGCTGAGGTACTCAATGACTTTTTTGCCTCAGTCTTCACCAGTAAGTGCTCCAGCCACACTGCCCAAGATGCAGAAGGCAAAGGCAGGGACTGGGAGATTGAAGAAATGCCCACTGTAGGAGAAGATCAGGTTTGAGACCTTCTAAGGAACCTGAAGGTGCACAAGTCCATGAGACCTGATGAGATGCATCCGTGAGTCCTGAGGGAACTGGCGGATGAAGCCGCTAAGCCACTATCCATCATATTTGAGAAGTTGTGGCAGTCTGGTGAGGTTCCTGCTGACTGGAAAAGGAGAAACATAACCCCCATTTTTAAAAAGGAGAAAAAGGAAGACCTGGGGAACTACCGGCCAGTCAGTCTCACCTCTGTGCCTGGCAAGATCATGGAGTGGATCCTCCTAGAAACTCTGCTAGGGCACATGGAAAATAAGGAGGTGACTGATGACAACCAACATGGCTTCACTAAGAGCAAACCATGTCTGACAAGTTTGGTGGCCTTCTCTGATGGGGTCACAGCGTTGGTGGATAAGGGAAGAACAACTGACATCAGCTACCTGGACTTGTGCAAAGCATTTGACACTGTCCCACACAACATCCTTGTCTCTCAATTGGAGAGACATGGATTTGACAGATGGACCACTTGGTGGATAAGGAATTGGCTGAATGGTTTCACTCTAAGAGTTGCGGTCAATGGCTCAATGTCCAAGTGGAAAGCAGGGACAAGTGGTGTTCCTCAGGGGTTGTTGTTGGGACCGGCACTGTTTAACATCTTTGTTGGAGTCATGGACAGTGGGATTGAGTGCACCCTCAGCAAGTTTGCCATCGACACCAAGCTGTGTGGTGTGGTCGACATGCTGGAGGGAAGGGATGCCATCCAGAGGGACCTTGCCAGGCTTGAGAGGTGGGACTGTGCAAACCTCATGAAGTTCAGCAAGACCAAGTGCAAGGTCCTGCACATGGGTTGGGGCAATCCCAAGCACAAATACAGGCTAGGCAATGAGTGGACTGAGAGACGGCCTGCAACGAAGGATCTGGGGGTATTACAGAACCACAGAATCATCTAGGTTGGAAAAGACCTTAGTGGATGGAAAACTGACTATTGGCCAGCAGTGTGCACTCACAGCCCAGAAAACCAACCATATCCTGGGCTGCATCAAGAGAAGTGTGGCCAGCAGGTCAAGGGAGGTGACTGTCTCTCTCTCTCTACTCCACTCTCATGAGACCCCACCTGCAGTACTGTGTCCAGCTTTGGGGCCCCCAGAGCATAAGAAGGACAGGGACCTGCTCAAGTGGGTCTAGAGGAGGCCACAAAGATGGTCAGGGGTCTGGAGCACCTTCATTATGAGGACAGGCTGAGAGAGTTGGGGTTGTTCAGCCCAGAGAAGAGAAGGCTGCGGGAACACCTTATAGCAGCCTTCCAGTACTTGAAAGGGGTCTCCAGAGAAGATGAGGAGGGACTCTTTATCAGTGACTGTAGGGATAGGACAAGGGCTAATGGTTTTAAACTGAAAGAGGGTAGATTTAGATTATATATAAGGAAGAAATTCTTTACTGGGAGGGTGGTGAGACACTGGAACAGGTTGCCCAGAGAAGCTGTGGATGCCCCCTCCCTGGAAGTGTTCAAGGCCAGGTTGAACGGGGCTTTGAGCAACCTGGTCTAGTGAAAGGTGTCCCGGCCCATGGCAGGGGGGTTGGAACTAGATGATCTTTAACATCCCTTCCAATCAAAACCATTCTATGATTCTATGAATTTTCTGGCTGTGTGAATGACAGATAAGAAGAGAGAAACTCAGACCTCAAGTCTGTGATGTAGGGATCTGGTATTTCCTTGACATGATTTGCCTTTTAAGCTGATGATCAAATATTAACTGTAAATAATGACTGTGACGAATGCTGGCTTTTCTGAGTGCCTCTTCTGATACTGCACTGTGATTCATCATTAATAATACATAGTTTGAAATAAAAAATCTTTCTCATCAATAATTAAAAATAATGGGCAGGAATTTTACATTGGGTGATCTCCACTTTCTTATATATGAGGTTGTCTTACTCATTTCACTGCAAATGCTACGTTTCCTCCACTGACATTTCCTTTGCAGATCACCTCAAGGTTTGACCTTCATCCCACCTTCTAGGTATGTTTTATGTATGTGTAAAACTGCTTTTGAACTATGGTATTTGGGAGTAAAGCTGTGTCTCGCTTCTTACAGAAGGATTGTTGTTAGAGTGATTGGCCCAAATTCTATGCTCTGATGTGATTATTTTTTTGGAGTTGTTTGGCCTTTGCACCGAAGCAGCTCAGGGAAACGTGGCAATCTGTACACTGGTAGCCAGCTTTGGGTCTGTGACCTGAATGCACTGCTATTTATCTGTCTCTGAGTAGTGTGCGGGTGTTAAATACAAGAAAGGGTTCTCCCATTCTTTTCATTTGATTGAGACAAAACCCCAATGAATGAGTGCATTTCAAAATTATTTGGTGAGTGAGAGCTTGTGAGGACAACCGTGCTAAAGGTCAGTATTTCCAGCATGTCTGGACAGAGCTGGGGGTGCTTGTGAGATGGAGGTCTGGAAAGTTGTATGTCCTAGAGGAGTCGTTCCACTCCCCACATCTGAGGTGGTATCCCCCACAACCTTGTCCTAGAAAAAGGAAAACATAGCAAAATGCCTCTTTGCAATGTTTTCATAGAATCATAGAATTCTATGATTTCATAGAATCATAGAACCCATAATTTGGGTTGGAAGAGACCTTTGAAGATCAGCTACAGAAACTAGTCAAAGGCTAAGGTGGAAGAGAATTCCCCTCCAGCTTAGCACACTGCTTCAGTGACAGCAGGAATATCCTACGCGGTCAAAGGATTTTCAGTTCATCTCAAGGAAGCAAGTTTGAAGCTACACAGAGCAGCATATAATATCATAAAATTTTGCTAATGTTTGCACTACTTCAGAAATAAAGAATAACATAGGTTTTTAACCTAATGAATCAGTATGTCTCCAGTATATATGAATAATGTCCTAATTTCTTAGGTATTTTAAAAATGAGCTGTTTCCTTATGCCCTACAATATCTTCCTAAGACCAGAAGATGGAGCCCTGCAGTCAAAGGCTACCATCAATTGCCTTCCCTAACACCCAGAAGAAACAATGCTTGGCTTTTACTGCATTTGAGGAGAACATGCATCGGTTCTGCTTCCCTGTAATAAGATTTGATGTGTGCTGTCGCTCAGCAGGTTTCTGACTACTGGGTAAGGAAATGGACTGATGGGCTTCTGTCCTCAGAAGAGGGCCAGCAACTGGAAGAACAAAGGTAGCAAATAGTCTGTTCAGTTTTATACAGGTGGATACCAATGGTGCTAATAATGCTACTGTTAATGTTAATGGGGCTGAGATGAAGCTATCTGCTGGGTTAGAGAAGGGAGTAGAGCAATCCCCCCCATGCCAGGGCAGTGGGGGGCCTGGACTGACCCTCCCTGGCCCCTGTCCCTCCAGGGGTTCTGGCATGGGATGCCTGAGGGGTCATCACCCAGCAGCAGGAGGGTGGCACAGCTGGGCTCAGTGTCTTCCTTGTCACCCCTAGGACTTCAGGGTCTTTGAACCCTGGGCACCAGCTGTTTAAGGCTCTGCTGTTTGCATGGTATTTATATCTGGCCACATCGTGACAGTTTAATCCATTAACAGGGCTATCAGGCTGGGGGGACCTGGCTGTGAGCATCTGGCATGGTCTAAAAGCCCTCTGTGTACTCAGTGCTTGATTTACCCAGCTTGTGAAAGTCTGCCAAAACTTGCTGTTTCCCTTTTCATTTTACTAGTCAGTTATTAACCAGAACAGTGCTTAGCAACTTAATTCAGCAGCTTTAACCAAGATCTTCCTGGCATACAGGTGTCTAAGTCCCACTCGTTATCTATGCTGCTTGATTTCAATGCAAGTGATTCACCTCAGCAGGAGTCTGCTGCCTAAATGGCGGGACAAGCAGGGATGACTTTTTATGGCATATATATACATACACACACACACACAATGAATCAAGGAAAACTAGTCAATTCATTGAATATATACATGCAAAAGAATATGAATATTGCAAAACTCTTGACTCCTTGGACTACATATATATATACAAAAAATACAGAGCAAGGAAAACTGTTCACTGTAGTTAATTTACTTTGTTTTGGCAACACAAAAAGCTGGAGGCTGGCTGGCTCTCTTGCCAGTTCAGACAAGCACAGGGCTGCCAGAGCAGCACAGAGCAGCATCTAGCATGGCAGTGACCCTCAGTTAATTCCGCGGGGGTGATTTTGGGGCAAAGGAGGGAAAGGACAGCCCCTGCGTCAGACTCCAAACCAACTGAGAAGACTTCAGTTATCAATTTCTTCTGTATGAGTAAGGTCTTCAGATTCGTAACAGTTTAGAAGTACACTTTGAAGATTATACTGCTATCAGTGTTCAATTAATTGATTCCTCAGTTATACTAATTCCCTGGATGACAGCTTCCATTGTGGTATAAACAGAAAACAGTGAAAATTAAACTAAAAAATGGAAGTTTGAATTGTGATGCTTGCAAGACCCACAACTGGGGCCTTCTGAGCCTGATGGCAACATGCACATTTTGAAGCTTTTCTAACTTTGTAAGAAGTGCACACCACCATCCTAACTGGGTTTCCAGCTCCTGCAATGCTCATCAGCATGGCACAGAACTAGGGTATGTGGTGCAGAGACTCTTGCCGAAAACACTCTTTTAAAATACAATGGAATGTTACGTTCTCTCTGCTGGTGCCCATGCTGGGTATAGAAAGCATCAGACTGTACTGGGGGGGCTGCACTTCTCTGCACGCTGCTTCCCTCTTCTGCAGCCAGTGAAGAAACACAGCATGGAGAAAAGAATAAGGATGTCATTCATCCAGCATTATTAATAAATATATAAATTTCTTGCCTCTATCTCAGTGAAAAATGTTTAGAAATGAGTTGTTGCCAGTTGTGCATAGAAACAGACTTGATTTAATTGTTTGGGTTTGATGATTTTACTTAACTTTACAGCCTGTAAAGGGCACTTCCCCTGCAGACTTGCTGTCAAAACCACCCCGAATATTTGAAGTGATTCTTCAAATGAATTTGGGAGTGGGGGATTGTCTCAAAAAATAATGCTTAAAAGCAATCGGCACAACAGCCTTCACATACTGTACCGTCTGGCTGTAGAATAATTAACTCAATAATCAGCTCATGGCTGTGTATGCCAGACTGACATCCAGAAATGACAAGGTGTTTGCACGGCTCCCTAGATGACTGTTAGGAACCAGGAGGAGTTTGTCCTCCTCTTTCCTGTTTATTTTGCCTGTTAAAGATACCAGCCAGAAGGATACAAATACCCTCACAAATAGCCCTAACATATTCTGTTATGTGTAAACTGTAAAGATTTATTGCAGGTGGAGGTTGCTACCCCTTTTCAAAAAGTGTGTTTATTGTATGTTTAGTGGGGTTTAGGTTGCAAGGAGAAGTAATAGCTTTTATTAAGTTGTCTTATACAGCTGGATGAAAAAGATGAACTTTTGGCCTATGAGTGCTTTTTCACTTGACTTTTCCTAAGTTTTGTTGTGGCCCTAAGGAAAGAACAACTTATTTTCTAAAAATATATATATAACGTATGAAATATGTACTCTAACATATTTAAAGAACACAGCCTCATACTCCACTGCTGGATATATTTCATGGGAGCGTTAAAAGCAAGGGGATGCTTTCTCCACTGGTTTGCTGGGTTTGTTTCAGATGATTTCAAGCTGTCTTGTCAAATGCAGGCTGTTTCTATTAGAAATAATTGGTCCATAAATGCAGCTTCACAGCATATGGATTTCTTTGGAGAGTGTCAGGAGACGTTCACTAAAATTGACTGTTTTGCAACTGAATAATTAAATCTTGTGCTTTGAAAAGGATGATCTTGTCATCACCCAAGACAAATAAACTGGCATTTTAGTTAGTTGATACCATGATTAAATGCTTTTCTGTTGCTATTTATAAAGTGCCTCTAACCCTCATATAATTGTTATCAGGGAGGATAAAAAGAAAGACCTGCTACCCCCCTTGCAATCCGCACAACTTCCAAACAAAAAAAATTTCCCTTTGCCTGCCTTGCTGTATTTTTGGCAAGAGCACATTAAATTTAAGTGAATGGTTTTGGGCTGAAAGTTGTGGATTTAATGTATTTATCTGCAATGAACCCTGTTCAAACAAACACACGCAGTGAATAATGCTGTGCCGTGAAGTGTTCTGGATTGTCCCAGATTTACTGAGAATGAACCTCTCCTCCTTTTGCTAGGTGGTCCCTGGACATCAATTAACAGCTGTTTTGCTTCTTCTTCAGAATGAACCCAGTGGAGCTCTTCACCAACTCTTTTTGAAAGGCTCATAAAATACTAGTCCCTGAAATGATTTTCTATTCATTGTCATATTTAAAATGGATGCATTTTAGTGTATAAAGGATACATTTCCAGTACTGGACTATAAATGTTATTACTGGTTCTGACTTTCTTAGCCAAATTCCTCCATACCTATTTCTGAATTACTAATGTCTTTATTTACATCCATTATTGGAAGTAAAACCTTAGCATGAGTAATTTCATACAGCATTTCTGAGAGAATCATGCTAGGAAATAAAATGCAAACTAATGCAGCTAGTATGTGATGCTAACAACAGAGCTCTGTGGCTTTTCAGAGCACTGTCACTTTACACTGAAGGAAGATGCAGGCCTCCAGCTGAGTTCAAGGTGAGAGCCCCTAATATTGAACTATACAGGATTTTCAGCTTGGGGACTCATCTTTATGACACCACATCAATTTTTCTGAGAGAAGAAGGAAGGCATATTCTTCCCAATATTAATTCGGCACAATGGAATTGATTATATATGGGAAGGCACTACTGAGAGCCTAAAGAAGGAGCGTGAGGAAAGGTAAGATGAAGAATGAACGGTCACAGATATGGTCCTGGGTTGCTATGTGTGGTCCCATCATGGAAGGACAAGTGTATTTGTTTGATGCTGGGTGAAAGTTTATCTGGGGTTGATCGTATTTAATTATATTTATTTTAAAAAGTCTTTCCTTATTATTCCATTCACAGCAAAGGTCAGTCTAGTTACCTCTGACACAAACTTGGGCAGAAGATATTTACAAAAAAAATGTGTTAAATTTTCTTCAGTTTCTTTGTTCTTAAAATCCTCTCCCCCACACCCTCACCTCATTTCTGGGTACTGCTGTGGTTACCTGGGCAAGCAGCTGCTGGTCCCAAGGTCAGCTGAGGGACTTGTCCTGGGAATCCTTCTCTCAGCTGAGTGAAGTTGCAGCTGAGACTGGGTTAGACGAGTTGCCTGAGTAGCTCTGAGAAAAGCAATCAGCACAGAAATCCCTCTCAAACCTTGTGAAGCTGAATGCCCTGCCCAGCAGCTGAGAAGGAGCTGCTGCTGCCTCCCTGATTTCTCCTACCAACATGTCTCTCCCTGTGCATATTTATGGTAAAACTCTGATAGCAGGTCTTCTAGAGGTGTTATTCCTTCACCATTAAAGGTTAATCACACAGTGCTCTTCCCTTACTTTTTTTGACTGTAATTTCTAGGATACTATTTTTTTGTCTGTGGGGTAGTAGGGACTGTGAGACAGCATCCAAGATGAAGGTTGGTCCCTCCATACGGCAGATGTTTCAGAATGTTTCATCTACATGCAGACTTAAAAGCCTAAGAGTGTGTATAACTGGTGCCCTGATACTGTGCAAGGGATGGGATATTTAGCAACTCTTGCTAAAGATTTCTTTTGTACATTGAGGAATAAAGTACACTATTTTGGAAAACTTCCGATAGTGGGAATGCTATTTTCTCTTTTTTTCCCTAATTATAAGAATAAAAGAACAATTTATCTACTGTGCTCTAGATGACATGGTTCAGAACACTGTTTTTTGGTGATAACCAGTGTGGTATACATGGTGTCATTGTTATCAGTAATTATGTTGATATATTGGCTCTACTTACGCTGATTTCCTTCTTACTTTCATTTGATTTCTTAACATTGCTCAGGCACTGACTGCAGTATGAAGAAAAATGTACGAAGTGGTGATATGTGCCTAGGATTGAAATTTAGCAAATTTTTCTTTAAAAATGGGGGAAAGGAAAGAAATCTCTCTACTTCCTTTGCTTGTCATACTCCATGATGCTAACTCTCTTGAGTTTGGGAGAACACCTAAATAGCAAACTCTGCCAGTCATGCTTTCACAACTCCACTGGGAAATTATAAAGATACAATGTTGCATGTAGAGACTAGGGTGGTTTAGTTAATTGCCTTTTATATACATATTATTTTCCCTACTTTTTATTTTGTTCAATAGGTGTTAGATCAGAGATTTCATATCTGGAACTATTTCCTCCAGTCCCTCTTGGATATTTCTTTGAGATCTTTCTTAGAGTGATATTGTTCTGTATATTTTCCGTAAGTATTTTTTTATATAAAGGTAAGACCTAATGGTCTCATTGATGATTAGGATGGCACTGAAGAGCCTACATGCATTGATTTCAAAGCCCCAGAAGATCACTTTGTCATCCAGCAAGTGTAAGTGTTAAGGGACAATGAAATTTCCAACAGGAGCACATGCAACAGCTGAAATCATTCTGCTGTGCTCTGAAAGTAAATGACATGAGCCTAATAGCTTTAGGTTGAAACAGATTAAACATGTTATTGCCTGATAAAATATGCTAATTGTGCCCTTCACAAATTAAAATTATGTTTCTCATTTCCATTTGAATGTCCTATTTCATCTTCTTGTGGTTGGATTCTTCTTTGTACCAGATTATGATCAATAAACCTACACAAAAAGAAGTATCCCTGTGGACCACATGTCAAAATAAAAAAAATAAAATTTCAAAATACAGTTTTTGTTGCACTGTGCTTCCCATCAGGTGTCATCAGTTAATGATAGACTGGACAGTGTGCAGACTAGACATTATACATATATTTTTTATAGAGAAGGGATTACACATACATATTTCAACATTAACCCACTACGCAAAAAAAGCCCCCAAACACTCCATACCTTTTACCTTCTAAAAATACACCCGAATAAAGAAACATCACAACCTTCAACTTTGTGCATTTTTCTGTAACGTCAGAAAGTTAGTAGGAAACATTTTACAGGGACAGATTGTGAAAACCAAGTGTATACTAATATTTTGGGGTTTATATATATATGTAAGATAGTATAGAAATATTTTTAAAGCATGAAAATATTTACTTTAACAGTAAAACTCTGTCCAGTTTTACAGTCCATTTTGAAAATTACCTCTCCCAAAGAGAA
Source organism: Strix aluco (assembly GCF_031877795.1). Taxonomy (NCBI): domain Eukaryota; kingdom Metazoa; phylum Chordata; class Aves; order Strigiformes; family Strigidae; genus Strix; species Strix aluco. The sequence continues at coordinate 51,293,213 of NC_133935.1, forward strand.
CATACAGCATATTTGGATTTGCCCTTTGGATCTGACTTTCTCAAAGCTAACACTGGCAAAAGGTTGGTAATGAAACATGCTAGCTTTGAGGAACCACTGGTTAGCATTTATTCTACAGGTCAATGATAAAAGTAATTTGATTTTAAAATACTGGAAGTCTCATGCTAAGTGGAGACCAGTGAAAAAAAATCTTGCACATATGAATTAGGATGGTGTAAATTTTATGCACTCTGTGATTAAATGCACTAAAATCCCCAGTAAATATAGAGCTGGTGTTGGTCTGACAGTTTTAGATGACCTTTCCTGAAACACTCAAAATGGCGTTTAAGGTGCAGATGGTATAAATAATCTCTTCTGTTTACTAAACTTGCTTAGTTTTTTGTAAACCTGGAGTTCATGTCCAGCCTGCAGCTGAAGCCCAGAGAGGCTCCCTGATAACTGGGTAACTGTGCTGAGGAGGCAAAGGAGAGGAGAGATGAAACTGGAGTTTTGGGCTCCCTGCTGGGGATGTGGGCCTGCAAGGGAAAGACCTGATAGGCAAGAGGGAGAAACATCTGTGGTCAGAGGGATTTGTAGGTGCTGGGTAACACTGGAAATTTCCCCATCACTGGCACTGTCCACAGAGGGGAAGCAGCTGGAGGGGCTTTGCAAATCACGAGGGCAGACACCCAGGACTTTTGTCAGTCACAACCCACATATTTTTCCAACTTTGACTGTTTTGACCAATTTCCTCCAATTACTCCTGAGTCTGGCTGATTAATCTGGAGATGTTCCTTAGGTACTGGTAAGAGTAGGATCTTTCCTCTTCTCTCTGTTTCCAGCAACAAAATAACTTCCCCATTTCCTCAGCCTCAACTCCAGGTGATTTTTAGTGAAGAAGCTCAAACAATGCACCATGCGTGTTTTTAAAAACTATTTAAAAAACCCAACTCAACAAATAAACCCACAACTGTACAGAACCGTCATATTTTGCCATTCTGCTTATAAGAAATATTCAACATTTGCATGCTTGCAGACACTGTCTTATTTTTGGAGTTGTCGTTCACATTGTCACAGTTCCTTGACACTGAGAAACACTTGCAAGTTGTCCTGGAGGAGGGTTAGGTGTCTAATGTAGATACAGGTTCAGATAATCCATGGTGGGGATTTATCTCCAGATGTTTTTCCTGGGCAGAAAGAGTCAATCAAAGGTCAAATTGTCAGGAACCATCACTGGTGGCTGCCAAGGAGCTGGTCTGGTGGACATCAACCTCTTTTGGAATCTGAGTTGCAGACAGTTTGTGGTCAAGCATCAGAAATGAGCTTTGGGACATCTTAATTAACACTTTCCTTGCTTCAGAGAGCCTTAGTTGGGGAAGAGACATGACTTTTCCTTCATGCTATAGTTATTAATGTTTCATTATGTGTTCTGAATGATGAGGACTTCAATTGAATTGTCTTTTCAGTGAAACCAGGGAAATAAATGGACACACTAGGGGAGGTGCCAAGCTAATCAAATTAAGCCTGATGACTTTCATCCTTTACAAAAACTTGTACCTGTTGCACAAAAAAAATATATGCAAAACCTTCCTCCAACTAGCAACAGTATTGTTGAAGTGAAGCAGTGGTTCTAAGTAGAAGTAAGCTATTCAGTTGCTTAGAATACCTTTTTATATTTTTATGGAGCAAATCCAGTCACATGCATAAAAATACTAAAAAGAGAAGAATCAAACATTATAATATGTTGTAAAGCCAGTTTTGCACTTGTGAAGTTTAATGAAGTTTAGCTACAAATTTAAATGGAGCAAGATTTAGGTCTTATATACCCTACTGAGATGTGGATAATTTCTAATGTAATGGTTATGTTCAAATATATCTAATTTTCTTCACAAAGGAAAACAGATTGTATTTAATTAGTATCTTTGAGAATCAACTGACTTCAAACAGTGATTTATTGTTTAATTGTTATTACTCAGAAACACATTTCAGAGCTAATGAGGCATTTTCATGTTCAAAGAAATTTTACATCATATTTTTCAAGCATAGCCTGCTACATTTTTCTTAAAGGCATATTTCAATCAAGTTAAGAAGCTGAAAGAACTGTACACAATTTGTTTAATGCAGAATTAAATAAACATGGTATATTACTAAGTTCAAAAGACACAGATACAGATCCATGTTCTGGTACAAGTGTCATCTATCTTCTCAATAACAGAAGGGAACATTAAAGGTGGACTAAACAGTGAGGTGTAAAGTCATATTTATATGGGTTTTTTAACCCTAGAAGTTGAAAAATCATAAGTAAAGCCCCTAAATCAAGACTTCTACATAAAAATTAAGACTGAAACAGCAAAATACTGATGGGTTAATTCTGTTTGCTTGGGTTTCTGTATTATATGGTAATATTAGCAAATTACCCCATTCAAATACTATGATCTTCACAAAATAGAACTCGTAGTCTTTCCTGGAGACTCTGAAAACAAAGATCCTCAGGCAGTCTCTTTATTCAACAGCTGGGACTTTATGAAGACTACACGATATTGTTGAAAGAGTAAAGATGCTACCTTCAACAATGAGTTCTTAGAAATAATAATAATTGTATAATAATTATATAATAGAAATAATAGTTATTGTTATATATAAAAATAATAATAATTAAAACCCCCACAATAGTAATTGAGTATGATCTGCTTTTGCCTAGTTCTATGTTTATACTAGGAATAAAATATTGTAACTCTAGGGTAGCTATCTACCCATTGTAGTTTTTATTCTCCCCTATGCTAACAGTGATTAGAAGTCCAATGCATCACAAAATTATATTTGCTCTTTTGCCACAAAAAATCCAATAATCAGTGTTCGGCCTGCTTTGACGCTTAGGTGAGGATAGTCAATATTCCTTAAAGACTTTCATCAGAACTCACACATCTATCAGTCCAAGTTTACTTTGAAAATCCTGGCTGTAAAAAATACGTTCTCTTCAAAATACTGATGGACAAACCAGGAAATGTGTAAACCAGAAATTTGTGTACCTTTTCTGAAGTCAAAAGAAAAAAAATATTTTTGCCACATGAGAAGATTACAGCTGCAAGAAAAAGATAGAATAATTTCAAGTTTTAGAAGAGAAATTAATGAGAATTGAGATGGGACAAAAAATGGAAAACAGTATTTAGCAACACAGATTTACAGGAATGTTTCCTGACAGCCTGTATTCTTATTCTTGCTAGTAAAAGTAGAATTCCACATAAACAGTTAAAAACTGTGATTTTTTTAGTTACTGCCATGAACTAGTGCTATTTAGTACTACTTCAAAGGCATTGAACTTCAAAGTTATAGATCCTTCAGCCCCAGTTCTGGCATCCTTCTTCTGCACCATCTTCTGTTCACTTGATCTGTTTTTGAAATAAAGAAAAAAATTAAAAGAAAAGTGGAAGAAAAGTCTTCAAAATGTTACTGTTTGGATGAATTTGCAGTTCTCCTGACAGCTGAAATGCAGTATCTAAAGACAGTACCTTGCAGTTTTAAGGCAGTGTTTTGTGGTCTTTGAAGTCACTCAGTCCAATCTGATTGGTAGGGTTAGTTATAAAGGATGAAAACATAGCATGCATGAGTACTGAGAGACCCTTATCCTCGATAAGCACGTAAATCGCTCTTGCTGTGTGCTGGAACTCTTGCATAACTTTTCCTTTGCAGATTGCGGTCCTTATACAGCAGATGGAATGGGATACAGATGCAAAGATACTATCATATGCAAACACATAACAAGAGGATAGAATAGAAACATGAAAGCAGAGGACCATAAAATTGAGATTTCTGTGATTAAAGACAAATGTCTTCTGGAAGTCAACACAGATGTGAAATGCAGGACATCTGCTCTGTCCTCACCTCAAAGGAGAACTACAGACTACTATGCCACTTACTTCTCTTACATCTTATGAGGTACTTTTGTATACGTAGAAATTTGTACTTTAGTACATTAGTACCGAAGACCAAAGGAAACTCAGAATACTGTGACATAGGAAAAAAGCAGGACTTAGGTGTTTCCAATGCCTTAAATCCTCATGTCCCTACAGATATTCATCATTGGAGTATACCCTCCATTAACATGTGGAGTTATCAGTACTAATACAACATAAAGGTTGTTGCAGCAAGGCAACTATTTGGGTACACTACGAGTTATCTGAGCATCAGGGTGGCTGTTAGTTTCTGAGTCAGTGTTAAGATCTTGGCCTTAAAATCACATAATAATAATCCCACCAATTTGAACGGGATTTTGAAAAAACTCAGCATAAATAGGATAGAAAGAAAATTAATGTTTGAGGTATTTTTAAGCTTAGATGATTATAATGAAAAGGAATATTTTAGTGACAGAGACATTATCATTGTGCTTTGTGCTAAGGTCTACAAGGCCATTAATTAGGATTCTTCAGTCTGTTTGCAGCTTGGGATGAAAACCAAACCTGGCAGTCATTGTAACTGAGTCATTGCCTCCTGCCTCCACTGTGGCTACCAGCTTCATCTATCTTCACTGCTACATAGGCTTTCTGAGGAAAATGCCAAGCACTTTTACTAATATTTAGATTAATACTGAGTTCAAGATTTTGTTTAATGCTAGCCAAATCTTGAAACTGCAGGACATTTTTAAAAAAGTTGTCCTCGCAGAGCTCTCTTTGCTTCTTCTCCATGAGGAGTTTGTGTTGACAAAGGTCATAAAAACCTCTAGGGAGACAGCCAGGCTGATGAAAGCTAAAGCAAAAGAGGAAAGTATTTGCACTTCCATCCCAGATGGTGGAAGGGCAGTTCAGGTGCTCTAGGTGTTCCACAGCCTGCCTACACAGGTTTCCCTTCTCCAGCAAATCTGGCAGAGACCAATTTTTGTAAGCAAGGATGGATCCATCTGGGTTGGTGGGTACATACCCACTCAACATACTCAACAAGGAAGAAACAGTCGTCTCAGAACAGGCAACTTTGTTTCCCTAAGGGAGGTAAAGTGAGAACAGTGGGTTGGGAAGATCATGCTTGAGGCTAGGTGCTGTGGCCACATCTTACTGGACAGACGCTCAACATCTGGGAGTCAGCTGAAGGAGAGCATGAGGCCCTGGAAGGTCCTCCCTGTGGCAAGGAATACAACAAAAATGTCGGGTTGAACTCCATCCTCCTACTGCCAGCTGTACCATAGATGTTGCTGTCTCTGGAGCTTCTCTGCTTTTATATTGTGATGACACCTCTGGGAAAGTTCAGTCTATTTTTCTTCTGAAGAAAGGCTCAGCAACTCAGAATTGGAGACACAAACCATTAGATGTACAAGATAAATAAAGCAAGAACAGCAGGACAAAACCAAAACCAGAATACACTCTTTCAACCAGCCTGGTGATTGAGAAACTCTGCTTAGAAAATCTACAGAGACTGAAATCAAGCTGCGGCTATATATTCCTCCATGTTCAGAAATTTCTTTAGAGGAATGGGGTTTTCTGTTTTCAATTTTCTCAAGATATTAAGAAAGCATTGTGCTGTTGTCCTTGTCCCTGCAACAGATTGTTACAAACTTAATGCTCCCAGTATTGGAAATTGTCCAGGCATAAATAAAATAACAGTCAGTAAGGGATATTGTAGACCATTTCTTCTTTTCTGACTCTCTCTAGGCCCTCATTTTGTGAGACCAGAAGGTTTCTTGGTGTGCATTAGCTGAAACACATCTTGAAATCATGAAGTACCCATTTTCCTTGTGCTCACGGCTTGCTATTTCTAAGGGGAGAACTTGTCTCCTAACTGTAGAGGCTCTTCATAGGTATCCAGTTATAATCTCCCAATAGAAAATGGAAAAAATAACTAAGGAAATGGAAGCTTTTTAAGTGAAATAAATGTGAGTAGGTGGTAGTACCAGTCTGATCCCTCCCATCCAAAAAAAGTTCATGACCTGAAGGCTTTCTTGAGAGAAAAAAAAAAAAAAAAAAAGGATCATTTTTATTTTGGGTGCAGTTATGAGGACAGAAACTATCTCTAAGCTGCTTTAGTGGAGCAGAGGAGACAGTGGAGAGTTCAGACAATTTGTCAGTGATGCTTCCTGGCTCCTGCCAGGTACCATAGGACGTAACATAGGTTAGATGGCAATTTAGAGCAATCCATGAGGTGAAATGTAGAAAATCCTCTAGTAACACCATTAATATTTGTTCTTCATCACCTCTGATCTAACAGCAACTCTCCCAGCTACCCCTGGCTGCACAGTACCAAGCACTGCCAAAGAAGAACCAGAAGGCCAACTCTGTTTTTGAACAAAGAGCTTGCTGGTCGTTTTTGAGCTTATCAAACAATACTGTTAGGCAAGAATGGTGGAAATTTCAAGAAAGGCCACAAGATGTACAAAATCATCTTACAGTTCCTTTGCTGTTGGGACTTTACAGCCTGATCCGTATCCTTTCTCCAGCTATGGAAAATTGAGGACAAAGGGACTAAATTATATCTGAACATTCAAGAGGAGGCTTGTTAATTGATATATCAAATCAATTAAATACTGCCTTAAAGCCCTTTAGCTGGGCTGTATCATGGGTTTAAAGCAGCTTCCAATTAAAAACACAAAGTGAATGCTGACAGCCCGTTCCCTGCAGCAAGCATGCTGTTACGTGGCTAGTTCTGGAGAGAAACACAAGGTGGGGGCTGGCAGCTGAAGGTTTGGACAAATTTCTTGATATGAAGGACTTTTTAAACTGTGCCACATGAGAACAAGCACCTTTCCAATAAATATTTTCACTGTTACCTCTAGGCAGGGTGCAGGTCTGCATGTCCCTGCCTGCAGGCATTGTCTCCACTGGAAGGATCTTTTGATTTTGTTCAGTCTCCCCAGTTGCAAGAAAGGGTGATTGCAATTAACCTTGGACTCTAATTACTCAAAAAAGATTTAAAATTAGTTGAGGTCCCATACATTCATAAGAGCCTTCCATAATGATTTGGTTCTGCCGTGGTATTTTAAATCAGTCACTAAGACAGAAACAATCTTAGGTTTATGTGGACTGCCATGAATGCCCAGTGGTCTAGTGGATCTTCTGGCTCCTTTCCTTTGAGAGATGTGTTTCACTCTGACATTCATAACAGAAAGGTCAAGTGGCTGTCCTGTGAGCATAGTCTGACTGGATACAAAATTTAGTATACAAATTGAAGTTTGATTTGATTGAAGCATGGACACAAGGGAGTCAGAGTATTGATGTGAGACACAGTATGTCATTTGGCTATTTGCTGCATTTGTTTCTGACATTCAAAGGGTGATAGCTTATCTTCCCACAAGGACTTACTAATATGATAAATCAATAAGAAAATGGAAAACGCCAACCCCATTATTTGTATTTACTATAAATAGCTTAGCCCAGGTTAACAAACCAGTCAGTTGGATATACAGTATCAATTTCGCAAATATTAATATTTACTCAAAATTCTAAATATGTGTGGAATATGGTAGGGTTTCTCTCTATAATTAGGCAAGAAAACAACCATAATGCCTGACATACAAGTATAAGTAGCAATAATTAGGAAATACTGTCTTTTTAAATTTTATACAGCTAGGTAGTTAGATTGAATGGAATTAATGGGCTAGTGACTATAAAAATCAGTAAGGCTTAGATTTTGAGTTATCATACAGAATAACTGTGTGCAGCCAGTATTTGTTGACTTGTATAGTCACTGAAAACCTAAGCCTCTACAGCTACAGTTACTAGAGAAATAAAGGCAGTTTCTGAAGGGTTCAACAAGTTGCACACAATATCAGAAGTTCAGGAAAAGCACCTCGGGCTCTACAAAAGAAATTAGTTACTTTGCTGACCACAGAAGGAGAAAGGACTCTGAACATGACTGTCAGCACCTGTCTTTATCACCGTGACCAAGAAAAAGAGGGACAATGCTCATAATTGAAACTCAGCTGAATCACAGCCAAGGGCGCAAAGATCATCCATCCCAGCGCTGCTGTGATACCCTGAAAAGATATAAGTTACAGTCTCTAACAACCATTCCCATTAATTACAGATGGGTAATTGGGCAAAATTTAGGCTGCATAATTAAGGGGCGAGAAGAATATACACTTTTAAATGCCTTCTGTTGCACAATGCTGCAAGATACAATAATCTTGCTGCTCAGTGTGACCCTTCTCATAATTTTTTAGACAAATCAATGAGTGAAAAGAAAATGTTAGTCTTTTTAGTACTACTTACTGCCTTTTTAAAAAGAAAAGGTGGTATATTGACAAACTGCCTGTGTATTGACTGTTTAGTACTACACAGCTTTTTGGTGACTGATGGCACAAGGAGTAGGTACTTTGGGTGTAACATAGGAAAATTTCCCTGTACCAAGTAACAGTAAGAATTTATAGTGGATCAGGAAAGCTGCACTATGTTTTGTATGTCATAGAGAAATGAAATGGCTATATTTTATTTCCAATGCAAAACCCGAATTATTTCAATTCACCTTAATTCCCTATAAAAGCACAATTTCCCAAGAGGTTTGGTTCAGTTTAATCAGCCCATTCTAAAAAGTAATTCTGATCAATTTCATGGCATGTCTTCATGTGAAGAAGCCCTTTCTTCTTAATGAGTAGCTATATAAATATGTATAATAAATTGAATTCAATAATTAAATCTACATAAGTAATTAAAAGCAAGAAGTGTTTATCTCAAAATAATATTGAATGTAGGAATATATAGGTAGTAAAATGTTATAACAGTTCAGTGACTAACTTCTGCAGAGCTTAAGCTATCACTGTCTCAATGACCGAATGCAGAGGAACCTTAATGTACCAAGAAAATCTATTGTGCAACTGTGCCAATGAGACTCTCGATGTGTTTACCATGACTCTGTGGAATAAAACTGCTTTTTCATTTGCTCTGTGAGGGTGATATCTGGAGAGACCATGGTTTTCTGGGCTACAATGGGAACGACTGGCCCACTGCCTGGAGAGAAGCAAACATGGTGACCTGTTCACTGACTGCCAACCAGTTCATCTGCAGTTGATTTGTTGAGAGAAGTTCTCTTCATAGAAGCAATAATAATTTTTTTCTTTCCATTTCCTCTGAGGTTTCTTTAGACACCTGCTAATGTTGCTTTGTTTATCACTGTGTCTGCGCCAGCAAACATCTTGCCAGATTGGCCTGCCCTTGGCTTGCACGGCCCTGACGGGAGAGGGATGTTTTTGGCCATGGGGGCTGCTGCTCTGCAGGCCACTGAGCCAAACAGGCTCTACCACTGTACTGTATCTTATTCATTAAAATATTTGCTTTGGCCCTCTGCACATGATCCAGGATCAACGACATGAAGCAGTTACTTAATATCACTTTTACTGCTGTTTTCTTGAAAGTAAGTTAATGAGTTTCCTAAGAACTACTTTATCCAAGTTAATTCAGAAGAAGTCCCTATAGTAATTTTGCTCAGTTTTCACTTCATGACTCACAGTCTGACTGATATTTTTGCCCTATGACCTTACTTGTAGACACAAATTACTATTGCATAACATTTTGCTCACAGTAAAATAATACATCATCTGCTTTTAAGAATAATTTTGTTTAGGTTGCACCCTGGTGGTTTTGTTCTTGCTGCTTAAACTTCTCCTTTGGGTGTAATATTTCCAAAATAAACAGAGTAACCTTTTCTTAGTTTTAATACAATTTGAAAATAAAGATAAGATGGCTTATAGCTAGGAGTTCAGAAGTATTTTCCTTCTAATGCCAGGGCTGAGGGCATTATAGCTGTCAACCTGAGAGATTAACAGCATTATAATGACGTTATTAGTTTTCTAAAAGATCTATTTATAAAATAAATGATCCACTGAAAAAAGGGTATATCTGTTATAATTATGGATACCAATGCAAACCCCTTTGATTAAAAATAACAGTTTCAACTTCAGACTTAAAAATTATTTTCATATTTTGATCAGGAAAAATTTGTATTGGGAAGAGTATTGGCATACTGGTCTTTTAACTGATTTTGGATTCTAAAAATTTCTGGACAAACTGCAGAGGTCTCATATCACTTTCTGTTAAGGCATGTAAGCCCTTCAGAGACATGTACCCCAGTTTTTGATTCTCCAAGACACACACATTCTGACATGGTCTTTAGAAGTATGACCATGTCACCAGTTTGGCTTGCATTCAGTAAATGAGATGATTTTTATGCCAATGAATGAAAAGTTCAACATTTTTTATTAAGGCAAAAGACTGAACAAGGCAATTACAAAGTTTAAGGTATTTCTGTCATCAGAATTTTCAGAATTCAATTTGCTTTGGACTGTTGGGGGACCTGCAACCCATGGTGGCAGTCTGAGAATGAAGCAGGATCAGTCCTCACCTGTGTGGCTCAGGAACACGCTTCAAATACCTCGTCTCCGCTCAGCAAATGCTTTTTGGTTATGATAATGAATGATCTCTATTGTTTAATTGTGTTGCTGAGCCATAAGCAGGAGCTCTGCAATAAAGAATCCTGCAGATACTGAGAAAGTAATTGGATTTTAATTTTTCAGAACATTTTCTGAATAATTTTCACTCCCGTTGGGACGCATGCATTGCCAGACCTTACATAGCCCTGTGTTGTATTCCTGTGTAAAGAAGACAGCAACTCATAGGTAATTACTCTTTCCAAGGTGTAAATGGTTGAGCCTTCACTGGGCAGTGCACCACCTGACTCAGCTGAGATGGGAGAGATGAAAGCAAAGAAAGTGAGGAAAGAGGTGAGGAAGTTCTTCCTCATGCTGAGTAGGGAAGCAAACTGTCACTGCTGTAACACCGTTTGGTTTCTACCCTCTTCATGGAGCAGTATGGCTTCTCCACTGACTTTGCAAGGGTTTTCACCATAACTGCTCCTTACTTTTGTCAGAGGACAGTAAGCTTGCTCCAGAAAGCCCTGCGCTATTGCCATCAGTATGTGCCCCTGGGGTGCAGCTTTGTTGGGCAGTGGGCTCTGCTCCCCATGCTGCAGAGGCCAGGTGGCCATGGGGGCATCCGACTACTGAACGCAGCACCCCGCATACAGCACCAGCGTGGCAGAGATGTTCATTCGCAGCTCAGACATGGAGCTGTTATACTGGCAGTGACCCCAGGCAGATTACTTTTTGGCAAAATTACACACAGTTTAATATGTATTTTTGCTGCTACTGAAATCTCCAAGTTCTTAATTTGTCATTTTCTCCCCTCAGAAGAATACTTAAGAGCATCACAGGCAGCCGGTCAGTAGCTATTTTCTCATCAATTCTGTCCAAACTCAGAAGAAATCAGAATGTAGTAATCAAATTTATTGACCACCACACAATATAGAATTCAGCAGTCAAAAAAAGGTTAAGACAGTCCCTGCATGCAGCAAGTACTCTAATACTATTACTTCTTTTATAACTTATAACTGAGCTTCAAGAACTTGTTTAAAAGTAATGAATGTTTGATTCCTTTGGGTATCACATTGTGGCACAACTGGTCCAAATGATGGTTCCAAAAAGTTGTGTTATTTTTCTTTTTAGTGTATTTTAATGTAAGTGGTTGTTACAGAAAGCCTCAGAAGGTTTATATGTGCATGTCTGTGAACCGAAAGAATAACACTGCTGCTGTTTTGTAAGAGATGTGAGCCAGAGGTTAAAGTTAGTTATAAAGAGATTAATTTGGTGGTGGGATTGAAGGTACTCCGACAGAAATTTTGTTGTGAAAACTAGATGGGTGATATAGAAATTAAGGAGGGGACATGGAAGGTTTTATGACTTTAGTATTACTTGCAGGAATTGGTCAGGGTACATACAAGGCATATACTCCACTTATGCCAAACAAACCAGGGTTATTTGCATTTGAAGATAGAGATTTTTTGTTTATTACAAACAGAACTGACCAGATGTTTTACATGAGAGGGTTCATGTTGAGCATTGAAAGTATTTTCTACCCTTATTTTTAATGAAGTATAGAGTAGTATAAGAAACATTTATATTTAGACATAGCAAATCTTAAGAACACTGTCTGTGCTTCAGGGCTGATTGAAAGAGAATCGAGTAACATTACAAATGACTGTTTCTAAAAATAGTCATTGATCTTAGTGATATTTCTTGCAAACTACCTTCACCCTCCTTTACAAGGTCTTCAAACATTTTAACTGGTAAACGATATTTATTACTATTTTGTTGCAAGGATGGTTCAATAAAAAAACCTGCGGAATCTCACAGAGCTGATCATCCACAGTAACTTCTATAATAGAAAGATTTCTCATTTGTCTAAATAATCTACCCTTTCTATTTCATATGTTTTACCTCCCCCCAAAATAAGAGCTGTAGTAGAGGAGTGGCATTGTAGCAATGCCATATAATCGGTAACAGCCTGTACATGTATTGACTTTGCAAATATTATTGAAAAGACAGTCTGGCCCCAGCACAAAGAGGATGATGATGATGATGGCCAAGTTTACCAAGTTCTAGGTAAGGCTTCACTTTTTTTCTCCTGTGCATTACAGCCAAAGCAGATTCTCGTCCTTTGGTGGCATGGATCATGGGTTATTAAGGTTATAAATGGTTTATAAAGAGATAATCAATGATTAATATTTGTTGATAGCAAGCTGGGAATTTCAGCAGCATGTTTTACATGCATCAGTGGAAAATGCTCAAGGTCTGTGGTGGCCAGCATTTTGGCCAGGAAAGTATCAATGTTTTTAAGTGGCTGAAAAGAGCCATGTGCCTCTCTGCAGTCCCCAGTGTGGCAGGAGCAGGGCCCCCCCACAGAGGGGCTCACTGGCTCCAGGGGAGCAGGGCTGCCTCCCTTCCCTGGGGTGCTGGGCAGCTGCCCAGTCTGGCCTGGGAGCCCTGGGCCGGTGCAGCAAGACAGATGCTACCTGGAAGGTTGGTTTTACAGTATAGTTTTCTTCTGCACTGGCTGCACTGGGGAGGGAGGGTAGTTGGGGAGAGGTGTCTGCTACCCAACAACATTTGCATTTTGTTCCTGGTCCCTGTCCACCCCAAAGGATCTCCAGAAGTGAGAGGGATGGGTGCCAGACCCACAGAATTGCCTGTCAACAGCAGCCCAGTCTGACACTGTGTTTTCATGGATTCTTTTGGATTTGCAGTGGAATATATTGCTGCTGGTTATCCCCTAAGAACAACATATTAATTGGTTATTACTCTTTAGATTCAATTTTAAATACCCATATAAATATAAACTTAAATATTCCCCTTTACACTCTGCTGTATTATGATTAAGAAAATCATGTCAAAGTGATTGAAGAGAATATACTTCCTGCATATTACACTTGTTTTTTTAATTATCTTTTCTTCATTGATTACATGGGTCAGTTAATTATAGTGGATCTGCTTGTCCTTACTGTTAACTATACTAAGATCCTACTGTTCTTTTTCATAAGGAGGCTTCTTAGGGTGGGTGATCAAAGTAATCTTAAGTGGTATTTTCATATATAAGCTGGAGCAGCAACAAAAAGCTTTTCAGAGTAGCCCCTGAAACAGTGCCATGAATAATCCAATGAAAACTGTAGCATGAACTGGTATCTGTACTACCTTGTGAATTATTGATTTGATAGTAAAAAGAATGACTTTGCTATAAATCAGAATTAAGATTCAATGCTGTAAAATCAAATTTTGAAATAAACATCTGGGTTCTAGTTGTGCCTTTGCACAGAAGCTCTAGCAAGCGCATTTCACTTTTGCAGCATCGAGCTTGGTCCTGGGGATGTGATTTACACAAGATGATCCTTATCAAAGAGTCGGATTCTGCACAGAGTGTCTAGACATGAGACCCATTAGCTGTATTTCAAAGAAAGAGAAAACATTAAGTCACAATATCTAGCAGCTTATGGGTGATAATATTTTTATATAAGTGTCTGAAATTTAGCTTTCATGTAGAAAAAGTCCCCATTCTGACATATCCAGAAATACATTACACAATATGCCTAAATTTAAGCACTTGCATAGCCCCACTTAAGCACATACAGCTAAGCACTTATGTACATCCTCTTCTGAACTAGAAACTCTTTTACTATTCCATTTCACTGTTTTTCTGCCCTTTTTCATGACATCTACGGCTTCTTAAAACCTTTACTCCTTTTTCTGCCTCTTGATGGTATTTATATCCAAACATGGAGCTGACTACAAAACTACCTCTGTGGTTATTACACATATAAACAAAACTGGTTATTTCAGATTTGATTGTGGATTGGTTTGGAACAACTGTGGCATAGGTGTCAGCATACAGATGGTCTTGCATGCTTATATTCGCAAAACTAGAAACTGCAGGACAAAATATGAATCCAAATAGCTACAACACAGCAAAGTATTAAAGCCTGTGTTTAAATATAAGGATGAATTTGATGCTTTGCTGAACTGGAATCAAAAAACAGCTGCACTAGATACTTGCTAGATCAATTCCTTTTATGGTGACCGTCTGGCTAAGAAACATAAAGACAGTCTGATCTTTATATTATCTTCTTGCTGACCTAGTAGTGCCACCTTCTATTTCACATTAAATAAGCTCCTCTTACTTAACATTTATTCACCATATTTGGTTGAACAGCCCTCTCCTCTCCATTCTCTATTGAAAGGGTTGGGGATTTCTCTCCCAAGAAAAACTTCCAGACCTAGTCAGAAACAGGGTGCATTACTGCATGATTACAATTTACAGGATGCTCTACTGCTGAAAATTATTTTGTGCTTTAATCATCTTAAGTAAACTTAATTTCTAATGAATGGCAACATAAAACTCAAGGAATTATTTTCCTTAATTATCTGCATCTGTTTCCCAGATGGTGATCATTACAGGCTCTTGCACAGCTTTTCAATCGGGTGACTACATAAACTTTTTAATGGTGAAATCTTAAGGGGTTTTTTAATCCTTAGTGTAATATCATCCCAGTAAAAATATTACAGAAAACACTTTAAAAATGTTTGTTCTGCAGTCCCACAACTTGATATTTTATTATATGTACCATCGTTTTTGCTTTTGTTTTGTTACCTGCTCCTTTTCTGTTCCAAAGCTACTCGTTAATTGTAACTAAAACAGTTTGTTCATTGCTCAAGACCACTTTTGAAACCAAATACTACTCTCCATACATAAATAGTCCCATTCATTACATGGATAGATCGTGTTTTCAGCAAAATACCAGCTTAAAGCAATTACACTGTGGAAATTACTGGAGTTGCTCTTGAGAAACAGGTCCTAAATAACTTTTGGTACTTCAGAACATTCTATACAAAACTGTGTACTGAGCCCATGGAAATTTTTTTATATCTGAACAGGTCACTATGCCATATCAAGGATAAATGTGCAAGATGGTGAAGAGGTCTTCTGTTCTATTAACATATTCTTAGAGGTGGAAATATCTTGAAATATAACAATTCCTTCATTTCCTCCCCAGTGAATTAATTTAATGTTTTTCTTGGTTATTGTGCATACTAAAACTAAAATAAACAGCAGCGAATTCCAGTGTGCCCACAGCCAATCCTGGACTGGGCTAGTTCTCGAATGTAACGTTTTTATGAGTGATGACTATATAATTCCCTTGGTGAAAAACAGAGTCCTTCTGATGTTGGGTGAACTAAGTGTGTTGTTTTACCTGCCTGCAAACCTAGATGGATGACGAAATTATTGAAATTCAGAGCTTCTTTCTTCTAATCCTCAACAATAATTGGTCCAAATGATTACTTTGCTTTGAGCTGTTGCAGAGAGGTTGATCCTGTTGTGCACATGTGATGAAAGTCTTCACCCAGACTTCACATTTAATTATCATGCTCAACCATTGGTGTCTTTTCAGACTCAATGGGTTTTATTCCACAGGATGGTCTCCTCACTAGAGAGCAAGGATGTGTTTTCAGGGTGGCACCTGCACAGTGCCAGTCATTCCATCTATACACATTTCTGGGGGAAAGAATAGAGGTCCTGCAGGCTGATGAAAAAGCCACTGTCAGAAAAATGATTGAGGTCTTCCCTCTCCTTGTTGGCCCACTCCAGCAGATGCAGCCCTCTCTGGAGGAGGAAGCTGGTGCAGCAGGTCCTGGTGACTCCTGAACCCAGCTGCACACCCCCTCCCTTGGTCCATACCAGAGGTGGGCCTCCTGCTCTGACCCTGCGCAGATTTATCACCGCCTGACACCCCTCCCAGAGTAGCACTGGAAAAAAGAGATTCCTTTGCTCACATGCCACACATACCACACCAAACCCGGAGAAAGGAGGTTGGTGGAGTAGGTAGGATGTCATCCCAAAAAGGTTTTATTCCCCCAGTGTTTCTTTCTGATAGTCATTTTAATGTGTTGCTTTATAATATTGGAATGATGTGAAACCATGATGGGAAAGAGCACCGTTTGTACGTCATGTTAATAAAAATGTTCTGAGACAAAACAGCTCGGGCTTGTTTCTGGTGTTTCTCATATATCTTATGTATATTATTTATTCATACATAGCCTAGGCTGAGGAATTTTCTAAGTTTCTTTCTTGGAACATGAAGCAAGAATAATAAGATCATGAAAGTGCCATTTATTTTTTATTACCTCCTCTCAATGTAACTGGAAAGAATAGTAAAAAAATGCTTCACACCTTCTACCTTAGGAATAACACTGTTGGGCAGGGAAGGGAAGCAGAAGGATCTGCTGCTCTGCATTAGTATTGTAGGAATCATCATTTTACAAACAATGCCAACTTATAAAGAATTTTCCTTAATTTCGTTATTGCCATTGGTCATGATCAAAGCAAATGCTTCAGATGAGGACAGCTGTTTTAACTGAAGCTTTCAGGGCTGTATTTTATGCAGTCTGAATATGATTTAAAATGAAGTAAGGGAACATTTCTAAAATGAGAGAAGAAATCTTCACTGAAAAGCAAAGGATCATACACATTTACTCACTGAAAAAAAGACAAAATTACACAAACTTTTATCTGTTATTCTATTGCTAAAGATGATACTCCTCAGGCATTTGTAATGCCTCGGAATACAGCAGTAAAAAAGGGTAGATGGAGCTGGATAAACTAAATGGAAGACCAGAAGCTCATAAAAGAACTAAATGTTCTCCAGACACAGTGGTGAAATTTCTTTGCTTATGCTTAGACAGCAGGCTTCAGCATTTTTTTAAAAAAACTGGGAGAAACCTTAACTGGCTTCATTTAGTACAGCGACCTCATCAGTTGTTTGTCAAATCTGTGTTTTCATTTCAAGTAACATTAAAATTTGACTTGAAAATATGGTTGAAGCATATAGAAACTTTTGGTGAAATAATGCAGCAACCAGAGCATCTCTGTGCAAATGGGAGCAAAACCTCAGTCGGGGAGGCTTGGGTCAGTCTGTGACAGCTTCGGAAATGGCCTCACCATGCAAAGACTGTAATTTTTCTAAATACCCTTGACTGCGAATGAATCTTTGCTTTAAAAACCTCAGTGAAATTTCTGTAAATGCTCAGCATTGGCCTAATCTTACTCCTGCAGTTGCTGAGTTCTCCCACTAAATGAAAGCCTCACCAAGTGGCTTTGGACAGCCCAGCCCAAAAAAGACAATATTGCCTTCTTTATGAAGTCCTGCACTACCTGCCAACTTTCATGATAAAAAGTTTATGACACCCTAAACCTGGGATTCTCATTTGAAAGAGGAAGTATGGGCTGGTAGGTTAAGCTTTTCCAACTGTTACGTACTTCAGCTTTTTTCCCCTGTTCCTGATTTCCAGCATGGGCTTGGGTGAATCACCAGCACTGCCCATTGCCTGCACACCATGCAATGGGGTCATGCTCACCTGAGCTGGCAAGTTCCCTGCACTCGCAGTGCTGTGTTTAAGCCGCACTTCTTGACTGTCTCGTTCATGTGAGCTTCCACAGCCAAGCGCTACAGGTGGACATAGTTCTGCCATCTTAGTGCGGTGCTCCCAATGTGTCAGATCATCTTTCTCAGGTCCAACTGAGTAGACATGCCCTACCCTTTGTCTTGATGGGGACTTTTGTGCGCTGCATACAGAGCAGAGAGTCTCTCTATAGGGTGGTGTTTGAATGATAGATGCAGTAACAGAGCGCTGTTCTCAAAGAACCTGGCCTGCACAATTGTTTAAAGGAAAGCAACACATTTTGGTAATGTCAAATGTCATTTTAACAGAATTTAATAAGCTGTTTGTGGATACAATGATTTTGTCAAAAGTACTTGCTAGCTCTGACTAGAATTGTAATGGCTGTGATATTCACAGGGGAAGATCAGATCATTAAACAAACTCTTGTGCTTGTAACCATCGCCTGTCAGAAGAAGATATTAATGACTGTCTTTGTCACAGAATAAATTATTACAAAAAATGGAATAAACAATAGTAATTTTCACTAACAATCCGCTAAGTCAATAGATTTTACCTTTTTTGCATTGCTGGTAGGGGCATATTCGGGAATAGTAAAGCAAATGAATAGTGGCTGAGCCTGTTTCTCATGCATGAGAAAGTTAGGGCAGAAAGAACACCCTTCTTTCTTGTTGGAATAGCTTTTTTCCAAAACATCATATTACTCATTCACATATAATGATTTGGTTAATTTACTTGTATGAACAAATCAAATGACATAATGAAGGAAGAACCAATTCTTCTTAGCTCTGCAAGAATCCAGAGTGATTCAGTTGTAGCAGACCTGAAATTATTTCTATGAAAACCTTTTTTTTTTCATATATCTCATAAGGCTTTTTATTAGAGATAACAATTTTACCTATTTCAGTGAAGTCTGGGCTACTATGCCTTGGACTAACGACCACTATAATGTAAGCCTTAGTGTGTTCATTCAAATAACCTGATTTTTGAGAACTTCTCACCTTATTTTAGGTTGTGTAACTTCAGTATTAGTAGTGAATGCAGATTAATTGTCAGTAAGCATAATGCTGTAAAGCATAATATCATTCAATGAACTATTACGGTTGGACTCAATGATCTTAAAGGTGTTTTCCAACCTAAACGATTCTATGATTCTATGAAAATATCAGACACATTAATTACATGGAGACATAGAAGGACTTCACATTCTTTGGATTACTACCTAACATGACTTAAATAAGAACACCATTTTACTGGTGTTCTGTGGTGTAAATATTTTCATTGGTAAGTCACCTTTAGATTTCAAAATTGATCTGGTCATAATTCTTGTTTCACTTCCAAAAAATCCTGTTATGCTAATTGTATGCTGGCCAATAGCAAGGAGATCAATGGGTTAGAGGACTTCCTGGGATGTTGCTGGAGGACAAGTCTCAGGTGGCAGGAGTGAAACATGATGTGATTCATTCTCAAACACCAAGTTTCCCTGCCGAGTACTGCCTAGTTTACAGGCAGATTTGAGTGACCTACCACTGTGGGTAGTGTGGATGACTGGGGGATCTGCAGTGAAATAGGAATTGAACCAAAACTAAGAGCTAACAAGGTTGTTACTGCTTTCAAGAAGAACAAGGGTCTTGTACAAAAAGTAGCAATTATTTGCATAAAACTGTGATCTGGGTCTGATCCAATATTTATTCCTCATGTGGTAGGGTCTAGGGTATGACTACAGCAAGAGTTTTCATGGTTCAGATATATGCCCCAAAGGGGGACAGAAAGCACTCTGCCAGGTACTTTTTATTAACTTAAATTTATTTGAGATAATTTCACTCTCTAAAAGAGAAGTTCTGGAATCCTTAAGTAAGGCAGAAATTAAAATCCTCAACAATGCTGTTTTTTGCTGTCTATGTACTTCACTGCTGGTTCTGCTTGGTCAAAAGATGTTTTTTCTGCTTTAGGCAAGAATGAGTTTGTGTTTACTATGCATGTACCAATATACTTTTGAATGCCTGGGATCAAACACCATGAAGACAGCTTATCACCCTCTTCTCAGTGCATAAGAACAGGGTAAGTAGTCATGCAGACAGAGCCTAAAATACCCTGAAAATTTTTTTCCTGAAAATTAAGTATTGCTCAAGGGTCTTCTTACTGCACTCCACAGAAAGTCAGCAACTTACAAATCCTGGGTTTCTCTGGCTGCACATAACCCTGATATACTCACTTTATTTGCCAAACATATGGGCAAGAATCTGTGTCAACATTTATTAATAAAATCAGCTCATGCTGAAAGCAGCTAGTCTAGTTTCCCTCCTCTCTAAGCATCTGAACCTACTCTTTAGGCATCCAACCCTTCTCTTTAGGCATCAAGCTGCTTGAAGAAGACTTGAGATACTTCTCATTGTTTGATTTTGTTAAATAAATAAATGAATGTGTGCATAAAAAACCCTGTAAAAACCTTGCTTTTCTTATCTACGGTACAAACTATGCAGGATTTATCTATCTTCTGTTTTTGAATAAAGAAAAGATATGTCTTTGAGGTAGTAATTTTCTTTGCTATTCTATTATTGACTTGAGTATTACTCTGCGATACCCAGATTTTTATAAAATTTTCCAAGGGTGTTCTTTACCTCCTCAGTGCTAGTTATCAGCTTCCCCCTTATCTCTGTGGGCTCACCATTCTATGAGATTTTTTCTTATATTTTTTGCCCAAGTTCTTATCTGTGCTCTTTATATTGGCACAATTTCATGGGAGGTCCCATTTTCTTCAGTTTCCAGTATCTTCTCATGAAGTCTGGGAATTTATGTATTTTGATGCTTAATTGCAAAACTGAAGGAACTTTATTCCTTTTTGCTTTATGTTTCATTTACCAAGATGAAAGCTTTCGTAATAACACTTTGCACTATTGCCTTACTTTTTCTTATCTCTTGAGTCCTTAATGTTTTCATCTGGCCATTTTTAGAAGTCTGTAAATACCTTAAGCAGCCTAAGAAGTTACTATGTGTAGGTTAATTCTTGGCTGAATAATTCCAGATGTACTGATGATTAATTAGATCACCTCACTCTCTTGAGGTTGCAGTTGAGTGATTTTCTAAGGTGCTGGAGAACGGATCCTAGAATATGAGTCATAGATGTAGCCTAGCAAACACAATCTTTTTGTTCAAAATCCTTCATTCTCCAATCATCATTCAGATCCAGTCCTAACAATATGCTGGCTATCGAAGTCCACCTTTATGGCCTCACTGAAATTCTCTTCCTTTTCCCTTTCTGTTTCCAACATTTACTGTGGCCTCCCCAAAATATTCAGAGGATTGTCCTTGTGTGTGGGTGCATATAGAGGTTATTATTAATGTTCCCTTCAGGGTACCTTTGATACAAACACACCTTCTATCAGTATCTAACAGTTCATCTTTTACAACGAAGGGCAAATAACAAAATAATGAAAATTTTGCCCCTTTCCTACTGACAGTCCTCAGGAGCAATATAAAGGCTGTGCATGTCACCTTCAGGTATTTTCCACTGGTCTGCAAATTGGTTTATTGTAATAGGATACTGCTGTATTTATCTTTGCTATTATTTATTACTGTTATTATTTTAAAATACTCGGTCTTTCTGACAGGGTCCCTTAGTCCTTTAATGTTTATAGAGATAAATATATGTTGGCTGACTCACCACACTGGAGTTTACTAGACTTTCTGATTTCCAGGTAGACTTCTCTGCTGTTAGCCAGCTAGGATGGTTATATGTTGGTGAACACTGGCACCTGTAAGTGTGCTGGTATTCAATTCTTTGAATAAAATGGCCTTTATCAATTTCAAAGATAAGGGATAAGCAATATGCAAGGCAGTTTTTTGTCTGTTGCAAACACTGATATTACTCTTTCGTCCTTGTTTATTGAGTGGAAAGGAATATTTCACCCTTCCTTACTGTGTAAGGAAGACTTTCTTGCAGTGCCAGCCTAGATTAACTTGAGGGAACGTGTCCGAATATTCATGAGAGATTCAATTCTCAAAACCCTTGCTTAGAGACATAACTCAAGTCACGGGAATTATTAACCCAGAAGCACAAGATAATTAGAGATCTTTCAAAAATTACATGTTTATGTTTCATTAATTAATGTAATGTTGCTCAAGACAGGGAAACAAAGGAATAAATTATAAGGAGCAATAAAAAAATAGAAAAATTTAATCATTACATTTCAATCTATTTGAGTTATGTGCAGCTCTCGATCAGGTTCAGCTTCAGGGTGAGGAAAGAAATGGACACCATTTTGTGCTCTTTCCTTCAGACATCTTGGTTCACACAAATTTGACTCTTCTGGAGCTGGCTTTGTAATTTCTAAAGTGCCCCATGAAACCCAGCGAAATCCCAGACCTGACTTATTACTGCAACAATGTGACATTGAAACATTCTTTGATATGAAGGTTTATCATCCAAATGTAAATGTGGACATGAAAATTTTTATGTTCAGTGGTAAAGTCCTATGTACAGAGCTAACACTAAAGAGACTTGCTATCAGAAGGATGCTACAGCATTTAACTTAGCATCCTCTAGCTTCCAAATGATGCAGGAAGAAATACAGATGTGAGTTAGCTGCTGGAGAGAGACTTAAAGCAGGTCATGTTACTAGAGGTTAAGAGGTAGCTTATAAAATGTACTTGTTTACAACATCCCTGAGAATTGCCTGAAATGCTAGGGGTCATGGCTAGACCTAAGTCACCTCTATTTGACAGACTAGCCTGGCCTGCATCTTCCTTTGTTTATTGTTACATCATTGTCAGGCAAGGTCTCTGAAGAGATCAGGCTCTCTATCGTATACTTGGTATGCAGATGGTTGGTTTAGCAGCCACACAGCAGGAAGCCTAGCTTCCCGTTGATGCATGTGTTGCATTCAGATTATCCAAAGTGTTTAGCAAATAAGTCCCAAAGAGTATTCCCCTGCACTTTTTCAGTCATAGCATTTCCCTCCTAGGTGGATTGTTTCTCATAGTGTCTCAGTTATTTACCATGCAGACTGCTCTAAATGCCTAGCTACCTATTTACAGGAAATTAAGAGGAAGGTAGTATCCCCTGCCAAACTCAACATAATTGGCCCATGGGTTAATCTGGGAAATAAACAGGTAGAGAGATACATCCAACATGATCTTCCACTTCTCATTTCCTTAGCAATCAGTGCTAAAGAGAGCATCTGTGCCAAGGGATGTGCCATCTCAGCTAGACAAGACAGGTCATATTTATCAGTTTTCTCAGAAGTGGTATCTGACACATCTTTTATTCTTCTTACCCTCAAATTCCTCCTGCCTAAGAGCAACCCTGGCTGCCAACTCTGCAGGGAGTCTGAGTGATCAGGGCTTCCTGGGCTGGCCGCACATCCAGCAGCACCTGTTTGACAGGTACCATGGGGGACCTTCTTGGCACATGATGCATGAACCAGTTTGGGTGTGTGTCCATGCTGGTTTGGGAGCTGGCGTGAAGTGGGACACTTCAGATCCTGAGATCTCCTGTGTAGAAACAGCTCTAAGACCTGAACCCACACACAAGGCACATTGAAACTGTCCGGGGGCTCCTGTTTATGCTCACCCTAGGTATGAGCCACCAGACTATCCCACGCAAAGCAACAGAAGTAGACTTCTTCAGGTTTCAGAGGCCTCTAGATCTTCAGAGAATGCATAGTGATTGCAATGAGATCTGTGGGTGCGTTTTAGTTTTAGCTGTAATTCATTGCATATTATTTATGTGCATCCATGTTATTTATATGCATATGCATTATTTACATTCATTATTTATAGGTAATAATGTGCCTATTGCATATTATTTATTTATATATCTCTTATATTCACTGTTATGAGATATTCATACTGTGGTTGCTACAGATTCTGATGGAAATCCAGAATAGCAATGTCTGTATCATTTTTAATTGGTCATCTGAAAGAAGAGTCTTCAGTCTCTAATTACGAAAATGGAAGCTCACTGTGCCTCATTAGTAATACCACAATGAACTTCACTAGCCTGACAGTTCTTGTGTGTCTCATCTTCAGCTTTATCAGCATTATTTTTAACAGGCTACATATATTCTTTCAGACACTTCTTTCTTCCACTTCAATCAAGGGATAGCAAGATAAGGTTTAAAATACCTTTTCAAGAATTAAAGAAACAACAGCTGTTTGCCCTTTATATGTTACTGTCAAGGTGACAGTTTCGGATCAGCTGTAAGGGTCCCTTTATTGTATAAGATATGAAGATTTCAGATTTGATTTGTGTCAATATGTATCTGGAGGATCAGAGGAGAGGGTGATTGTTAAATGACAACATTTTTACTAGCTTTTGATTGCACTGGAACCAGCCTAATCATTTAATTTAAGAAAACAGCAGAAGATTAGGCACAGCTAACTCACACAGCTAGGACAGATTTAGGTTGGGCATTCCAGAATTGTAAGGCAGTATGAAAGGAATTACATATCTTTTGAGCTGGAGGTGAAGACACTAATATAGAAAATATGGTTTGTAAAAGAAGGCAAGCTGACTGCCATAGGCATATGCTGCTATATGACAAGCCTTCAAAGAAGGGTCTCTGAATCTGCTGTACACATCACTGGGGAGCTGGTAGAGGTCTGAAAAGAAGGATGGGAGAGTGAGTTTGGTGCTGTGTGGAAAAAAAAAAAAAAAGAGTGAGAATGTTTAGCATGAACCTCTGGAAAATATATCACTTCAGCACGATTAGAATAACTAAATAAACAAACCTTCAAATCACAAGACCTGGACCCATTTCAGAGGTGGTTGTATGAGAATATAAACAGGCTTCTGGTGATGCACAAGCTAGCTTGGACAGTGTAGTCTGTTACTGCAAGTCACATTTGTTAATACTATTCCTTTAAACCTGACCATATAATCAGGTGGTGAGGTGCTATGGATTTACCTTAATAATCCCAAGAGAGCTGTGCAAGTTCTTAGCTGGCTGTAGACCTTATGAATGACTATATATTGGATCCATTTGTGACAAGGGCTGGCCTCAGCAGTAGCTGTAGGTAGTCTCTGACTTGGAAAGCCCAGGCTTCTAAAACAACCTTCCTTCAGGTCTGCGTGACATTTACACCAGGGTACAAGTGGTGTGGAGTGGAGACTGGAGGCTCTAATTAGATGCAGTACTGATGCAGAAAGATACTCGACCTGGTATGCCCTATTTTTCCCATTTTGAAAACTGCTGTTTGTGTGGGAAATTGCAGTCTTGTATTTACATAGTGGAAATGGCTTTTCCATGAAAGCAAAAAGCAAACAAGGATCTCTCAGGGATAGTTGTGTGTCTTCACAGCGGAGCTATGAGTAGGTGATGCAGGAAAAAAAGCAATTAATGAAAAGACCTAGCTGGATAGCAGAGCCACTCATTGATCAGAAATAGTAGGATGAGAACAAGGATGTTTGTCCAAGGACTGTTGTAGGAATGTTTTTCAGAGCTCTTGCTCCTCTGAAATGAGCTAATGGGAATATGTCTTGGGATGCTTTAATTTGTGCAGACATTGCCATAAGAACTGCTTGTCTTTTTCCACACAGTATCTCTCTGCCCTTCACAGTTTGGCAAAGCACTTAGTGACCAGAGACATGGGGGCAAGTCAGGAGAGAGGGAACTTGAGAACATAATTGCACAAGCTTCACATTTAAAAGGACTCAGTGAATTTTATGCTGTAAAATGCTGAAGAATGAAGACTGATTAATTCAGTAACTAACTATAGCCCAGAATTGACCAAATCTGCTGCTACAGCTGCAGAATAAACAGTGTAGCACATGCATTGCAGAACTCCATCTTTCTAACATGTCCAGCTCAATGCACAACCCTCTTTCTGAAGGATTTTCTTTGTCAGACCCTAGATCCTTCCATCTAAGACAGTTAGAATGACTTCAGTGTACAATTAGAAGTAAAAGGCTCCTGACCAATGATGCTTCACTTGTGGTGAAAGATTTTCTTGTGGAGGAGAGTTCTCCTGGATTTAGGTCTGACAAGCCATATAAAGAGCTTCCGTTAGAGGTGGAAAAAGCAGAGGCATTCAGGAGAGAGTTTTCATTTCCATTTAGGTAGAGAGAGAGAACTCAAATAGGAATGTGTTTGTGGAGAAAGAAACAACCAAGATCAGCTGGGAATGTCTAGTGCTTGTGCAGATGGATATAGAAACTGGGAGATAATTTAGCTGGTAAAGAACTGTCCTGCTGCTCAGAAATTAGGATTTTTTTCTTTTATTCTTTGTGAGAAGCAACAGTTCCTTTCTCAGAAACTGCAAAAACAAGGACACAGGATCAAGAAACCCTGAAGTCTCAAAAATACTGGTTCTTATTTCTTAGCCACAAGCTTCTAGTTTAAAATAATTGGCAGGTTTGAGGTACGGGAAGAGATTTTCCCTGAGGTTAGGCAAGTAGATGTCATCGTATGTTTCTGTCTTGTAAAACTCATTGTGCAACTGGAGGTCTGGCTTGTTCCCTAGTATCACCTGGGAATATTTTGCTTGTCAAAACACCCACAAATGCATTTTAATAGATCAAGAACCTCCCTCTCCCTATAACCTTACTCTCCTCTCATCTGCCTCCACTTGAGAGAGTTTGTGAAATGATCTTGCAAGAAAAAAATCTATAATGTGGCAACCATAATTACATCCAAACATCAAACATCCTGCAATGTTCTAGAGGGTGAGGGGAAAAGAAAAATGAGTCTGGCAGAAAAGAAGTGATGTTTCATACAGCTCAGGTTAAGACACTCATCTAGTAGATCATGAGCTCTACTCTAAGCACTTAAATGTTAATTAGGGAAGTAATGTTTCCAGGTTTCTGGAGTCAGAAGGCTTTGGGAAATAGAAGGCTACAGGGGTGGCTTCTGTGAGAAGCTGCTTGAAGCTTCCCCTATGTCCAATAGAGACAATGCTGGTCAGCTCCAAGACAGACCCACTGCTGGCCAAGGCCGAGCCCATCAGCAATGGTGGTAGCGCTTCTGTGGTACCAGGGAAGGGGGAAAAAAGAAACACCAACTGCAGCCAGAGAGAGAAGTGAGAAGATGTGAGAGAAATAACTCTGCAGACACCAAGGTCAGTGAAGAAGGAGGTGCTCCAGACACCAGAGCAGAAATTCACCTGCAGCCTATGGTGAAGACCGCGGTGAGGCAGGTTGTCTCCCTGCAGCCTATGGGGGTCCACGGTGGAGCAGAGATCCACCTGCAGCCCATGGAGGACCCCACAATGGAGCAGGTGGATGCCTGAAGGAGGCTGTGACCCCATGGGAAGCCTGTGCTGGATCAGGCTCCTGGCAGGACCTGTGACCCTGTGGAGAGAGGAGCCCACACTGGAGCAGGTTTGCTGGCAGGACTCGTGACCCTGTGGGGGACCCACGCTGGAGCAGTCTGTGCCTGAAGGACTGCACTCTGTGGGAGGGACCCACGCTGGAACAGTTCATGAAGAACCGCAGCCCATGGGAAGGACTCACACTGGAGAAGTTTGAGGAGGACTGTCTCCTGTGGGAGAGACCACACTGGAGAAGAGTGTGAGCAGTCCTCCCCCTTGGGAGGAAGGAGCCGCAGAAAAAGCATGTGATGGACTGACCACAACTCCCATTCCCTGTCCCCCTGCACCACTGGCAGGGGAGGAGGTACAGAAATCAGGAGTAAAGTTGAGCCCAGAAAGAAGGGAGGAGTGGGGAGAAGTTGGTTTTATTTCTCACTACCCTACTCTGATTTGATTTGTAAGAAATTAAGCTAATTTCCCCAAGTTGAGTCTGTTTTGCCCTTGATAGTAATTGCTGAGTGATCTTCCTGTCCTTATCTCAATGCACAAGCTTTTTGTTATATTTTCTCTCCACTGCCAACTGAGGAGGGAGAGTGATTGAGCATCTTTGGTGGATACCTGGCATCCAGCCAGGGTCAAGCCCCCACAGTCCTTTTTGGTGCCCAATGTGGGACATGAGGAATTTGGGAAAGGATAGTAATTAGGAGTGGTAACAGGCAAAACATGGACTGAACATAGCTAGAGAGTAAAGAGCGAAATGATCACAGGGAACTTCTGTTGTAATTGTGGTGAAGGGATGAGAGGTGGGTTGTGTGTAACTTGTCCACTGGTTTGGTGTTGTGATGTTATTTTGATTTTGGTGTGGGGAATTCTTTTTGTTGATGTGAGTGAAGTTTTTGAAGATTATGAAGAGTGTGTGATGAATGTGGATTTTGATGATAATTCTTACATATGTGATTCACAGAGCCAAGGGGTAGAATGGTAGCAGAGCATCATTTCAATCCATCGACCTCTGGGTTATGGGCCCAGCATGCTTCCATGTGGAGGCGTATTTAATTTATCTTCCTACTCTGACTAGAGCTAAACTTTAGCCTAATTTTCAATACCTCAGCCAGTGTGATCTTTTGTGATCATTTCTAGATGTTGAGGTTAAAAGTTCACTGCTTTTGCTGCCTGTCATCCATGATAATTTTTCTCAAGTCATCTTTCTTTCACATTTTTTGTGCTCAAATTACAGTAAAAATTCTAACTTTTAAAGCAAGATTGTTATATATCCCCTAGCAGGATTTAGGAATAAGGTTTAATGCTTTATAAAGTATATTAACATCACTAAAACCCCTCTAGCATTCTTTGTATACATTCCCTCTTTGATGTCTAGGTAAGGAGCAGTCTTTTATCCATGTAAAGCACTCGGCGTACTGAAGCTGTGGGGTACGACTGGAGTCTCCTGCAGAACTCCAAAGAGCCTGCAGTACAGGCCCTGATGCTGGCTGTAGGCATCACGCTCTTTAATTCTCCCTTTGGTGTTCAGTTTTCATGGTTTGTTCCTTTTATATTGAATGTCAGGTTTCTAGAAATACATTATTTCACATATAAATGCACAGATCCTGAACTGACTGTTCCTGCCTGTCCGAAGTTTAGGAATTAATACAAAGCCTTCTGCTGGCTTCCAAAACTTAGTCAGTGGGACAGACATCATTTGATCATCTTCCTTACAGAAGGTTTGTTCTTTGATATTACCATAAAAAACCAAAAAACTGGCACAGTGGAGCTGTCACCAAGGCTTTAACAAGCCTTCTTCTCTGGGAAGTGAGTCTCACTCCCTGCCATGAGAGGAGTGTCTCCTATCTGCATTGCCCGAGCCTGTCCCTTGCCTGCATCGGAGTAAAATCTGTGTTAGCTGTTCTGCTCAGGGAAAATGTTCAACTTCTCAAACCTCTTGTTGAGCCTCTGTGCTAGGACTAAGCGTTGGTGCTATAAGGTTGATATATCTCACCACTATGTAGGCACTGGTTTTCCACAACATGGAGGAGACTGATGGCTGCCAAGTGATGGACCAGTGTGTCTGACTCTCTGTTCCTGAGCAACAGCCCTGGCCATCATTTATGGCCACCTCCCCATCAGTAAATGGGCATTTTGGCCCTGGATAGCATTACACATCTGAATGAACAGCAGAGGAGTCAGTATTTGTGGATGTAAAGGCTCTAAGTGCTCTGTTGGGAAGTGTCCCTGCTATTCTACAGCAGCACTGCCTCTCCCAGCCTGTGCCGGTGGAGAGGAGGTTAGCCATACCCTCTGGGGCCTCATCACCTTGACCCCACAGATTTGCTGTGATGGAGGCCTCAGAGGCCACCAGCTGCAGCCACCATGGGAGGAAGGTCTGCATTTGACAACACTACTGGACTGTACAGCTGGTTTTGCTTACTGTGGGTGGCTGATTCAGGCTAGATGTCTGCAAACAAGACTGAACCACCTCCAGGGGTTCATACTACATGACAGCAAAGAGCATGTGCAATGTGCCCAGAGGCACATCATGGGGCACGGAGCATGTGAATGTGCAGAGCCCCTCGGGATCATTTTGGAGGCCTGTGTTTGGTGGAAGAAGCCAAACTGCTGTTATCTTGACCATGTTGTTTATAGAGAACAGTTCCTTAAAGACCCCTAAATTTGTCATCTCTGACACAGCTAATTGATGTACTATGAAAGCACCCAGGAGCCACAATTTGTCCTCACATTTGAAGACTGCTGGCTGTTGCTGACACACCTTGTGGTATCACATCCTGTTATGGATTCCATCTTTTTTTCCAGGTGATAAATCTCAGGTTGCAGCAGGCAAGCTGCCCCTGGCTGACTCTCTTCCATCCTGCTGCAGTAGCAATGGGGACCAGGAACCAAGCTGCCCCTCTGTGGGCTGGGCTGGACTGAAACTGTCTGGCCACATTGAGGTGGTGGTGGGTGCTTCATTTTGGTAAGCCGTATGGCTCTGTGAATGACAACATGTGCCGCTGCTTTCTGGGGTGTCAAGAGAGACCCCCAGCTGGAGCAATGTCCCCCCACTTCTGGCATGCAGACACCAGAGCCTCCTTCCTCCCCTGTCTGGTGTTTACCTCTCGGAGCTGCCATGCTCCTCTCCATGGCCATGAGGGTGTTTCTGCCTGATGCTGAGGGTACATCTGACGTGGCCTGGGGTGGGGTGGTAACTGGGGTTTTGTGCTCCAAAGTACATTAGTCAGTGGTGTGGAAGTGTTCATGCATGCATCACACAAATTTAGAGGAAATGTCCATAGATGATGTAGCTGGCTTTTTAGAGATGGTAGAGGTGTTCAGTACTTGCTCTGTGGGATGTCAGAGATGCTCTGACTGGCTTCCAGACATTGACTTGGATATTACTTACCTCCCAGAAAGCTCTTTTGTAATATAAACTGTGCAAGGTCTGGTCTGAGACCTCTAGATCATGGGAAAGTGGATAAAGAACTCTCGGCTACCAGTAGATGATGGGCATGGGGACATGGGATGAGAGGCCAGCAGTCTGACTGGCACAGGGCAGATGGGAAGCTCCCAAGTTGAGCCAGAACCCTGCTTCTCAGGGGAGAGAGCATACTGAGCATTTTGCTTCACTTCTGCAGAGAGCTGGCTGCAGCCCTGGACTCCTTAACCAGGTATCTGCTTTTAGATGATATTCCTTGAAAAGTTGAAGCGACTAGAGCTTCAAGGAGAGAGGTTGAGGCAGACTTTCCAGGGACCCATCCTGCTCTTTCCTAAGCACATTGCTGGGGCAAATGCCGCTGTTTGTCTCAGAGCTGTGCAGGGGAAGTGCTCCTACTTGAAAATCAATTCCTGGACCTCGATAGTGCCCCATTAAGCAATATGGGAGACCAGGGAATAGAGATATCATGGTTGTGTTTTCATTTTGGGACCAACTAATGAATAATGTCACTACTGTTCCTGTGCTGCTGTTGTTTCCCCTAATGGCATACTGATTTAATAATGTTAATGGTCTTCCACCTAAAATAGGGTTTACTGGGATTAAAGTCAGTTTCTGCTCAGGATGTATAGGCTATGTTTTGGCCACTATACAGGAATATATCATGGTTACCCTCAACTATGTTCTTAAAAGGGGTGTTCAAACTTTGCCTCTACAGATGAATTGCATCCTCTCGGAATAATATAGAAAAGGGTACAGTTAAAGCAACGTGTTTCAAAAGTTAATGGCTTAAAAGTTCTTTCAAAGCATTTTACAATTTTGACTGTACCTATGAAACATCCACGCAGTGTAAAAGGAGCAAAAGAAATATCCCTGTGTCTTGATTGTAGGCCAAGGAGACACCAATTTATCTCTTTACTTTGTTTAACTTGCTGCTTGCAATAATTAGTCTGGTAATATAAAGTTTCTCCATCAAACATGCAAAGCACATTAATAATGTATTTCAATCTTAAGATATGCACTCAAAATATGTTTATAAATTAGTTTTGCATCAAACTGTCAAGCTTCCTGCAATTAAGTACAGAACACTACTAAATGCAAAATCCCAGTAGTGCTGGGATTCATCTCAGTAGAATAGACTTTGCTGGAGGACTCTACTGAGGCACAGCATAAAATTCAATACACAAAGTTCAAAATAATTTAAAATTCAGTTCTGTGTGAACTGAAACATCATATGTTAAAATACTTTACTCCTCTTCCCTCAATATGTATATTTAGTACATTCACAATTTTATGCTAGCTGAATTGTTTGCTGATGGAAAAAAAAATCACATTTGTAAAATTTCGCTTTGGGAACCATCTCTGGTTTTTGGAGTAAGGCAAATGTTTCAACATGACCCTTTTTGCTGTTTGCTTTCTGTTTTTCCCTAGGGCCTTCACTTGACACAGCTGTGAAGTGGATATCTAGTAGCATTTTTGTTGTCAGTGTGAGCTGCTAGGCTCCTACTCCTGTATTTTGCTGGCCTGACATTTCCTTCTGCAAAGCTACAACCAGCTATAGACTCTGTTTGTGGACAATGAGATGTGCTGCACTTTCATTTTGCTGTATTATCCTGTCTGTCCTGCAGGCCTGCCTGGCAGAAGGTCTCTGCAGGAGGCTGTAGCCGATTCTGCAACACAAATACCTCCAACCAGGGTTGGGACACTCAGGTGCTGTGTGCTGAAGGTTGAAGGGCCAAGGGGCTGTTGGGAGTGAGGTGACCAGTGGGTGAGGTGAATGATGGTTGGCCCAAGGACTTGGTGTTGATGATGGTCATTATTTTTACAGGTCACTCTGTGGGGAAGTTTTGGGTGCAGACAGGAGAACTGATGCTATCATACGTACAAGGGATAACTCACAGTGAGTCCGAAACTTCCATATAGGGAAGTGTTTTAGAAACTTCTCTGAAGATACTGCGGTGAATGAGTCCATTCCTGTTACCAGAAGAATAGCCACTGTTTTATGGAAACTTGCAAACTAAAACTGCTACAACTATAGCAACAAATTCTACTGGCAATTAAATAATTTCTGTAGTTCAGCACACTGTAAACGCAAGAAGTAAACAATGTAAAGATTTCTTAGTTTTACATTTATAAGTTTTCAGTTCAACTGTAATATGCTATGTATTTTTTTTCAACAAAAAATGGTTAGGTGAATCACTGGTTATTGCAGAGGAATGAAAAAATTCAGCCTTGTGTATGGTACTTCATATAGCTGTGAACTGTTAAATTATACAGACAAGACTGCTTAGTATAACCCTCACAATGTAGAATTCTTCTGCAGACAGCATTTATATATTAAAAATTATGATTATAGTTCTTTTAGTTGAAAACTCTGGAATTACTGGATCAGATTATACAAATTTTACTCAGGAAATGTAGCCATTGACCACAGGAATGTGTAGGCATCAGGAAGAGTGGATTTTTGAATGGGAAGTCTAATGGAGTGAAAAAAAGAATAAATAATTTTTTTCTAAGAGATTTTAAAATGGGATTAGTCCACAGCTGATGCTATCAGAATAGCTCAGTATGGAGAGTTGTCAGAGAGGTCCAGGAGGCCTGTTAAAGGTGGCTCACATGTTTGAATTTGGCGATTTCTCACTGCATTTATTGCTCTCTCCCTAAGGGTGGCCTCTTCTGCTCTTCCTCTCCCTGTTGCATCCTACTCTCACCCCAAGATGCCTACAGTGTGATAGTGTGCCAGTTGTATGGACTAGACACCTGGTGGCGTCATCTATGCGTGCTCCTGCCTGATGC
The DNA here is from genome assembly GCF_031877795.1 of Strix aluco. Classification (NCBI taxonomy): domain Eukaryota; kingdom Metazoa; phylum Chordata; class Aves; order Strigiformes; family Strigidae; genus Strix; species Strix aluco. Next base: position 51,326,413 of record NC_133935.1, read on the forward strand.
TCAGGATCCCATCTGAGAGAGACTGTTGGGTTTAGATTGGACTGTTTGGTCAGCACTGTCAAAGAAAACTCACGGATCTGTGTTACAGGCAGGAAAGAGAGAGAGAAAAGGCTAAGGTTCAGAAAGTGTGGGAATGCCTGGCCAGAGGTTGACTTTTATGGTAGCAGTGCTGAGTTTTGTCATGAGAAGGGGGACAGATGTGTCATGTGCATCCGTATGTTTTGTCCACACATATATAATATTTCAAGAGTGCTGCTTCTTCTTTGAGCTCTTCCCTTGGCCCTCGTCTCTCTCGTCACCTAAATCTCCTCCTTCTTCCCAAAGTCTGGAAATACTAGTGAATCTCTCTAGTGAGCATGTGCAAGCAAGAACAAAAAAGACAAATTCATGGTCCCATCAAAGACAAAGCAGAACAAGTGCTTTAAGAAAAAGATATATCCTCAATGCACATTCTTTCACTCAGGACTCTAGGGGAAATTTCAAGCTAAGACCCTCTCAAGCATAGAAGGCTGCATGTAAGCAGGATCTATATAGTTGATTCCTACATCTTTGATAAGATGGATCACACCTTACAAAATGTGTATTTTGCTTTATTGACTAGAAAGGGATCCAAAGTCTTTCCTAACGATTCTGAAATCAACCATGATATATAAGATTTCCTATTTTTCATTCAAAAGAGTGTGAAATGGGTGTAGATGGTCCATTGGAGCCTGAATCTGTTCACTGAACTGCAGAAGAAGCAGTCAGCTCTGGTTTAGCAAATGAAGTTCTTACACCATACTTCTTGTCAAATGAATTGCTAAGACACTTAATGACTTAGGAGTTAACAGTAATAAAAATAGGTTCAATACTCCAGACATCAGCACAACCTTCTCCCACAAATGCAAAAAGAGTGTCTATCACTGAATATACAAAAATATTTTTAATAAGGCCGGAACATTACCACTAGGTAGTTGAAATTCTTTTGAAATTGGGAGATGGTCCTGAAGGGTATAGGGGTCCAGGAAGGCTGGGCGCTCTTCAAGAAGGAAGTCTTAACAGCTCAGGAGCAGGCTGTCCCCAGGTGCTGTGAGAGAAGCAGGTGACAGAGAAGGCCACCCTGGCTAAACAGGGAGCTTTGGCTGCAACTCAGGGAGAAAAGGAGAGTTTACAGCTTTTGGAAGAAGGGGCTAGCGACTCACAGTGATTACAAAGATGCTGTGAGGCTATGCAGGGCAGAAATCAGGAGGTCTAAGCCCAGCTAGAAATTAATCTGGCTTCAGCAGTCAAGGATAACAAGAAATGTTTCCATAAGTATGTGAGCAGCAAAAGAAAGACCAGGGAGAGCCTCCATCCCCTGCTAGATGCAGGAGGAAACATGGTAACAAGTGATGAGGAAAAGGCTGAGGTGCTTAATGCCTTCTTTGCCTCAGTCCTTAATAGCAAGACTAGTTGTACTGAGGGAATCCAGCCTCTTCAACCAGAAGACAGAGACTGGGAGAACGACCCCCCCGCATTCCAGGAGGAGATAGTCAGTGACCTACTGCATCACATAGACACACACAAGTCTATGGGACCGGATGGGATACACCCGAGGGTGCTGAAGGAGCTGGCTGGGGTGCTTGCCAAGCCGCTTTCCATCATTTACCAGCAGTGCTGGCTGACCAGGGAGGTCCCAACAGATTGGAAATTGGCCAATGTAATGCCCATATATAAGAAGGGTCGGAAGGATGATCTGGGAAATTACAGGCCTGTCAGCTTGACTTTGGTGCCCGGGAAGCTGATGAAGCAGCTCATCCTGAGTACCATCATACAACACATGCGGGACAACCAGATGATCAGGCCCAGTCAGCATGGGTTTATGAAAGGCAGGTCCTGCTTGACAAACCTGATCTCCTTCTACGACAGGGCGACCCGCTTAGTGGATGAGGGAAAGGCTGTGGATGTTGTCTACCTTGACTTTAGTAAGGCCTTTGACACCGTTTCCCACAGCATTCTCCTGGAGAAACTGGCTGCTCGTGGCTTGGATGGGCACACACTTTGCTGGGTAAAAAACTGGCTGGATGGCCGGGCCCAACGAGTTGTGGTGAACGGACTTAAATCCAGTTGGTGGCCGGTCATGAGTGGTGTCCCCCAGGGCTCGGTTTTGGGGCCACTCCTGTTTAACATCTTTATTGATGATCTAGATGAGGGGATCGAGTGCACCCTCAGTAAGTTTGCAGATGACACCAAGTTGGGTGGGAGTGTTGATCGGCTCGAGGGTAGGGAGGCTCTGCAGAGAGATCTGGACAGGCTGGAGCGATGGGCTCAGGCCAACTGCATGAGTTTCAATAAGGCCAAATGCTGGGTGCTGCGCTTGGGCCACAACAACCCCCAGCAGCGCTACAGGCTTGGGGAGGAGTGGCTGGAGAGCTGCCAGTCAGAGAGGGACCTGTGGGTGTTGATTGACAGCCAGCTGAACATGAGTCCGCAGTGTGCCCAGGTGGCCAAGAAGGCCAATGGCATCCTGGCCTGTATCGGAAATAGTGTGGCCAGCAGGGACAGGGAAGTGATCTTACCCCTGTACTCGGCACTGGTGAGGCCGCCCCTTGAATACTGTGTTCAGTTTTGGGTCCCTCACTACAAAAAGGACATTGAATTACTCGAGCGTGTCCAGAGAAGGGCAACGAAGCTGGTGAAGGGTCTGGAGCACATGTCGTACGAGGAGCGGCTGAGGGAACTGGGGTTGTTTAGTCTGGAGAAGAGGAGGCTGAGGGGAGACCTCATCACCCTCTACAACTACCTGAAAGGAGGTTGCAGAGAGCTGGGGATGAGTCTCTTTAACCAAGTAGTAAGCGATAGAACAAGAGGTAATGGCCTCAAGTTGCACCAGGGAAGGTTTAGACTGGATATTAGGAAGCATTTCTTTACAGAAGGGGTTGTTAGGCATTGGAATGGGCTGCCCAGGGAGGTGGTGGAGTCCCCATCCCTGGACGTGTTTAAGAGTCGTGTTGACATAGCACTTAGGGATATGGTGTATTTGGGAACTGTTAATGTTGGGTTAACGGTTGGACTGGATGATCTTCAAGGTCCCTTCCAACCTAGATGATTCTGTGATTCTGTGATTCTGTGAAATCTAAATCAAGTTGGATACCAACACCAGTAGGAAATTATGCACTTTAATGACCTAATTGTAACTCATTGCCCACTAGTTATATATATATATATCAAACTAATCAGTGCTTCACAAGCCTTTAGACATTGGGAAATGTCTGTTGAAGTGGCTGAGATTTGAAAGTTGTGAGCAATGATATGGAAAGGCTTTTTCAGTGTTAGTGCCATGGTAGGTGAAAAATCTTTCCTGTGCTTGCATTTCGGACACATTTTTTTATGCTGTGTGATTTTCTTTAAAATTCACTAAAATTTATAAAAGTTGTTTCTTTACATTTCCCCGGAACAGCTTATGATCAGAGATATTACTCTTTCTGTATTATCTTAATCTTTAATTATAAAAATAACAACAATCTAAATCTGCTGTAACGAGGAATGGAAAGGAAGTATTTTCGGCATGAAGATGTAGGAAAAGAAGGGAAGGGAGAGCTCCTTGTGCTTTTTTAAATGGAACACATTGTGGCATCCTGAAGCATACCAGTGTTATGCAGGGCAGATGATGCCTGTGCATATTCAGTATGGAGCTGTAACAACTTCATTTGCCATGTATAAGGGATTTTTTAAAACCTTTCTAAAGTCTGTAACATATAGTCCCATACAGATGGGAGGTAGGTTTTACCTGTTGTGGGAAAATAACGGAAGACTTGCAAAGATTGTAAGCATGCTCAAGTGACGTGCAATTGAGGTGTAGAAAAACACATATATCATACTAATTGTTCTTTAGTCTTGTGTGTTTGACAAGTAGAACATCTGTGTTTAGATAACATAGGCCTGTGATAGACTTAGAGGCACCCTATCAAACGTGCTTGAGATTCCTGCCCTGCTGTGGGAAAGATCAAAGCACAGTGGTAAATTACGCCTGCGCAAATCGCTGATACACAGGCGAAAAGAGCAGGTTCAGTGATCCTCTAGCATGGACTGAGCTCCGCGGTGCCTGCTTCCCTGCTTGTGTGCCTCTGTCTGGGTGCTGCTTTGGGGATCCCCTAGTTGGCAAGGTAACGAAAATAAATTTACTCTTTGCATTTAATTCATGGTTTTGTGGTTGTTCATGCGTCCTGCCTGTGCTGGCTCAAATACCTGTGAAATGAAATTAAGATTTTTGGCTTTTAACATGTTTTGTGGTTTAATAAAGAAGTCTGATTCTGTATTAATATATTCTGTGATACTATTGAAAAATAGATTTGTATCTCCGTAGTCTGACATCTGACAATGTCTAGACAAACTTTTATGTTCTGATTAACTTTCTCTCATATAATGACTGGAATTTGATGCTTATACTGTATTAATTTTAAGCCAATTATAGCCTGTCATAACTCAGCTGTGTTTGCTTACTTGGTAGCTTCTTGTAAGATACATACCATCATTTTTAATTGCTTCTAATAAAACTTTTAATTTCCACTTTTTATGGTTCTTGTCTGGGCCAAGGAGAGAAAGATGCCTGGGGGATACTGAGGAAATCTTGGAGTCTGAATAATTCTGGGGCCCTGCAGCAGGCAAGAAGAGGCCTGAGGCTGGCTCAGGTATCTACCAGAGGTACAGCACAACCAGGAGGAGATGGGACTATAGGAGCAGCTCTTCTCTATGCACTGGTTAAGGGGATGGTAACTGGTGCGGTGCAGCTTGCAGGACTGTTGTTAAAGGAATGGGGGAAAGGATGAGGAGGGGCAGGGAAATAGTCCCTGTCGCTTCCTTTGAGCACACATCGCATTTCAGATTTCAATGTTCTGCTTGTCTCCCATCTGTCAAAAGCTGGTTGGGAGTTTGCTGGGCAAGGGAAATGACAGGAGCAAAAATAGTTTCTTTCTTCCACTTGAATACAGCATGCACTGCAGGAGCTGACATTACGTGATGTTTTTGCAAGTTGTGGCAGCCCTGGAGAAGTGTACATGCTGGTGTACTTCTTGCCTCCATGACCAAAACCCAAATTCAGTGCAGGCAAGGCAGTCTGGGCTAACTCCAGCAGCTGAGACCATCACAGCACCTGGCAGTGGGCTGCTTTCTTCCTGGTGATTCCCAGGAAACAGATGTCAGAGGGACTATGACTTCAGCTGCACAACCACAGTTCAAATTCTGAGTCTTGAAAAACTTAATAACTAATCCATAGGGCCTCCCATGGTTTGTGGCTGAGATTCATCTGCCCTAACTTAGGCACTCAGAACTCCCCCCCTTAAACTGGTCCTCTGAACTTCTCTGCTGTGTGCCTTGGGATTAACAGCAATTCCTCCACATGTTCACAGGGACCTGTTCCCATTCCTCATCCCTCTGACACAACTCCCTTCAGTCTTATCTGGGCTATTATGCCTGCAAAGTGATATTACACTCAATTCATGGCAGTGTAGGTCAGAAAAAGCTGCTCTTCACCCAGACCAAAGATACTCCTTCCACAGAAAAACCAGGGAGGTGATGAATTCTCAGAGAGGACAAGCAGCCTAGACTGTATCCGTGTAGTGCAGTCCCTGAAAGTGCTCAGGGGATATTTCTTTGTTATCTCAGACTGCAATTCAGCATTATAACTCTCGCTGCATGATTGAGGTTGGATACAGGAGCAGCTGAGGTGAAGGACATAGGCCATGTCTAGCTTCAATTCACTACATGAAACTCTTTTCAGAATATAACGTGACTGGTTCATTGTCTGTGTCTGTACTTGCCTTATTACAGCCACTGCTGTAAAACTGCAAGCAGCAAAGTGAGCTTCTTCCCTTGGATGGTGGCAGTCTGCTTGGTTTTGTGACTCTGGATATCATTTCTGGGTTTTTTCCATTCAGAGAATTTTATTCTCAGGAGCCCACCTCTCCCCCAGTGGTGTCCATTCTCATTTTGCTTCTGTCCCTTGGTGGTGTCCATGGACAGAGGGATTTCCCAGACATCTCACGGAGTGTTGTTTCTTGCATACCTATGTCTTGGCTGAGGATGTGACTGAACTCTTTGTGGCAGCCACAGGACACCCTGCTGCTCTTGGTTGTGCCCTCAGGGCACTAGCCATAACCCTGTCTAGTTAGTAGACCTCTATAGGGAGATCTCCATTTGCACTGAAGTAATACAGTAAGTAGAGTCTTAATCACACAAGTAAACTTGCATGAAAGATGCTTACCATAGAGTCTGAGTAGGCCAATTACTCCTAGATGTAGTTGGGAATGCAGGAGGCACTATCTGAGAAAGATGATCTCTGAGAAGGCGTTTGGCTAGTTGACAGTGCCATGCTGTTATTGGGTTTGATTAAATTAAACTGTTTGGTGCTGAGACAATTGAGCCAGGTAATTGGAAAGCAAGTGAAGAGATGGTCAACTGTGGTGAACACTGAAAGAAAAGAGTGTGTATGTTGCCCAAAATTGTGTATGAGAAATGATAGTAGCATTCAGAGAAGGAAGCTGGCATGGAGACTCACAGACTAGCTGAGGGAAGTCGAGTCAGAGAGTAGGGAGGTGGCTTAGTACCTGGTTTGGTATGAACTGCATTGGAATAATTTTGTCTCTCCAAAATGAGAACTTCTACTTTGTACTACAAGTCCTGTACCAGGACTTCAGGTAGAATTTCATTTTATTATAATTAACATGTTAGATGTAATAGCTTGATAGTTTTCTGCCTTGGTCTATATCCCAAAGGTTCTTGCCTGATCAAAATTCTGCATGAAAAAAACTTTCATTTATCTGTGTACTATTTATCATACATGATGGAGTTCCTTAGTCAGATGCACTAGTTATGTCACTTAATATACTTTAACCATTCTCTATTTTCCCTCTGAGAGCAGCTTTTACTTTTATCTTGTGTGTGAAAATTCCTATGCTAGGTATTATGGCTATGTGATGAGAACAGACTATGTGATCATATGGACTTTGTTACATTTTATGTGTCAAATAGATTTAAGTCCTTTTTGTTTTTTTTTAATATATCAGTGTTTTACACTTCAGAATTTGAAATACTGGAACTGTAGCTGAACAGCACAATAGGGCAGCCAAAGTTTTCTGTTTGCAAATGTCTATTTTTGGATTAACAAAGGCAAAAGTACTTAATGCTTGTCTACATTGCGTACAGATGAAGGCTTACATAATCGCCTTTTTTTTAGTTTATGCTTGTAAATGTATTTTGTATATTGAATTTGTATAGCATTTATTTTTTCTCCAGACTGTGTTGATTTCCCACGTTTTTTTGGAAAGAATTGCCTAGATCCACAGCTAAAGTAGAAGAGGAAAGTAAAGTTATATGTTAACTATTACAAAATACTTGATTTCAAGAGGGAAGTTTTTGTATTTTTATAGAGCATGAATAAATTTCTTGTGACTCATTTTCAGCCTGAAGCTTTTTAACCAGACTGATGTGAAGTCTGACTGAATGCTTTCAGTATTCCTCCTTGTAGGATAAAATAGCATCTCCAACAAATGCGATACAGGTCATCTGGAGCCATCCTGTCTTGCTGCTGCAGAACACCTTCTGCATTAAACAGAGGCTGGTTTCACTGCATTGTCCCAAACCCAAGATAAAGCCTTGCTATAAGGGCAAAGCCCAATTATAAATAAATTCCCTCTTGTAGTAGGAAGTTAGGTTTGGGAGGGGGAGGCAGAGTTAATTTTCATTAATCTTTTTTCATGGAGATCCTACTAATCTAACTCCAAGCATTTCAATAAAACAAGCCCTAAGAGAAGTTGGCTCCAAGCTGGTTAGTCAGGAGTAGTAAGGAAGGTGTACACAAAGGGACAATACTTATAAGCCTGAAAGACCCCTCTAGGTGAACAGCATTTTCCTACTAATTTATCATTTTCCTGCTAATGAAGAACTGAGGGTTTTCTCCACAACTCATTTTTCAACCTACATCTCTGCTTACCCATGGTAGTCCCAAGAATCTAACAAATGATGAAAATAGGGAATGCCTCTGTTTCCAGTCATGCCTTAATTTAGAGACTGTATGGTTGTTTATAAAGCTTGCTTTAGTATTATTCACAGAGATGCACACAGTTAAACAACCAAGGTTGTTTCCAATGTCCCAAAGTTTTCTTCCTCTGCAGACTGCCACAGTTACCTGGAAGACATAAATGTTGGGCCATAGAGATCTCCTTGAGCTGTAGGAACACTTGACTGTTGGCTCTGTACACCGGTGACTGGAAGAGCAGTTCTTATATGCATTGCCAATGGGTACAAAGTTTTTGCCACACACTGGAGTGGACAAGGAAATCAGCATGAAGGTTATGAACCAGAGGGAATATCCTGTCTGTTCAGCCCGAAAGGCAGCCTAGATGTGTGCAAGTTGAGTCTGTCCTCCTCTGAGTGCCATTCTTAACTTGCAAAAAATTGAGTTTGTGCATAGTCTGATAGCCACTATAGTTTATAAACTGTCTGATATGCAGATGGAGTTCTAAGACTATGGCTGTCCAAATATATGCCAAGATGTATTCTCCTGGCACTACACACTTTGCCTGAATTACAGGCTATTGGAATGGTGAGCCATCTCTTTTAATCACCCTGCATGTCTTCTTTCTCTCATATAATAAATATGTATACATTGCCAATGTTATGCCTACTTTTCTGACATGCAACATGAAATAACACTACTTTTTTATTATGAATAGTTCGTGTTTTACAGCACATGCACATAACGAGTTGTAATTTTACACCTGTATGAGTTTTGGCTTTAGAAATTAGGGGCCTCTCAAGCTAAGCCCACAACTGACCTAGTACAGCAGGATGTGCACGCTTGACAATCTATTACAGAATTTTAGTGCTGCAAAGACATTAATACCTTGCGCAACAAGGACTATTTAGGCTTGAGTTCACTTAAATTCCTTTCCTGAGGGCGTATCAAGGGAATGAATTAAATGACTCACTGGTAGGCAACTATCAATAAATACTAATGGAAAAACACAACAGTGGTGGGAAGAACAAACAAAAACCACTTTTTAGGAATGTAAGTTGCTGAGTGAGAGAATATTTTTCAATAGACAGCTTTAAATTAATGCTGATTCCAAAAGTGAAAGATAGTATACACTAGAGCTGCTGGATTAAATGACAGCTCTGAGTTTTATTTGTAGTGATATAGCTGGTATATGTACTCACACAACCTAGAATTGCAGTGTTATGAAACTTTATTGGTTTGGTTTAATTAGGAAATGTATTACATTAAAAAGGGAAAAGACCCTGTTCTGCCTGAAACCATAGATCTCCTCCCCAAAGGGATACCTCCTCAAATTCAGGGTCTCCCAGTCAGTTAATGGGTCCCATCTCTTGCTACAGAGAGCTCTGGCCATGCTGTCTACAATAGACTTCTACTAGATGTACCCTGTCCCTCATGGCCATGCTTTGCTAAACTCATTACACCTAGGCTACCAGCCACTATATTAAAGCATAGCTGATGGTGTACAGAACCCCTACCCTGGGGGCTCAGAGGGATGTAGCTATTTGTTTGTTTGTTATGTAGACTTTCTGACCCAACTATTGCAAGAAAGAATGAAACTTACTGTTTTTAAACATATCTTGCTAGATTGTCACCAAGAGGGAATAGTCTCTTATAATGCTTTTGCTTGCCCATGATTATGGCTATCTTTGTACTCACCATTAGTTTTCTTTCTATAACCCAGAACCTGACCCTTTGATACATCTGAATGAGCTAGGAATATCCTTTTTCCTTTGTGAAATCAGTGCATTCCAGTGACTTCTTTAAATGGCTCCTAGAAGGAAGCCTACACACCAGCAATCGCCTGTCCGTGCTTTTTGTAATATTGATGTATTTGAGTTTTGAGAGGTTGCTGCAACAACCACAGTTGAACTGCCTTCAGAGAGGCCAGGGTATCTTCCTTTGGATCCTCCTAGTTCCCTCTCCCTGAGCACACCCTGAGTTCAGCCAAACCCGCTCTTGATCAGTTACTTCCAGCAAGGTGGAAAAGGGAAAATACCTTGTACTCACTGCACTCTTCTGTAATAGCACTGCCTCATCCTTGTAGGACTCTTCCTCCTGGTGTATCATCCCTTGCACACTGTCCCAGCCTTCTCTCCATGAACCAGCCAACAGATTTTCAGGAGTGTCTTCCTTCAGCAGTCAGGATATGTCTGCAGTCATTATTGCAGTAACCTGATCTGTCCTGGCATTATATTTTCCCCAGAGTAGGAAGGGAAGTGCATGGACAGGCAAAGAGGTTCACGTTCCTTCATTGACAGATGAGACCAAAGAAGGCCTTGTACACGTCACTTGAAAAGTGAGGAAAATACTTGTACACTTTTTTTTTGAGAACTTGCCTTTTCTCTTTTAGGTTGGTTGGATCCCTCCTGAATAGTTGCCCTTTTAGCATTAATATACTTAGTCTTGATGATCCTTTCTGATGACATATTGAAGTCTGACAAACATAGGCTCTAGAGCAACCCAGTGGGACTAGGATTTATTTGGTTCTTAGATCTGGAGGCAAATGTCTGAGCCTGGAGTTAAAGCTCAGCAAATGCCACCTGGGTGAAGACATAGTGGTTTATTCAGCTAGGACTGGATTACTTGAAAAGGGGAATCGCTACAGATGTTTCACCTACCTTAATCTTGGTTGGTGAGAGAACATGCTTACCCCTGAAGGCAAGATTTTTCTAGAATACGCAAGCAGAGCAATGCCAAAGTCATTACAGAGAATCTGATTGGTGAAAGCAAAACTCCAGGCAGGAAAACTCACCTGCCAGTGACAGATGATAATCTGTAAATAGCACTGGGGGACTAGAAGTACTCCTGCAGTGCCTCATGGCTTGGCTGAATCTCAACAAGATAAATATTCATGCTATTGCTGCATGCTTGATATGACAAAATACTACTGAAGTGCAAAAGGAAAGAATTACTGGCTAGGCAGAGAGTAAAGTGGAATAATATGTCTGGCTGTTCAAGGTGAGCAGGCAGACAGCATTTCCAACTATGGTTGAAGAGAGCATAGAAAGAGTTTTTAACAATGAGCCATAGAATTGTTTGTTTATCCTGGTGCCTTATTTGAGGAGCAGGGTTTGATTTAAATGCCTTCTTACAATAACCGTTTACTGACCCATCAGAAGCTGTGGCATTCACCAGTAACTCTGTTGTGAAGCTGAACATTGTTGCCACATACAGGTAAAAGGGGAAAGTAAATGGAGAGGGTAGTAAATGTTCTGGGTGTCATTAAAAGTGAAAGGTGCTTGTTGACTCTATGCTTAGCACTCATGCATGTACCATGCTTTCCATCTTTACACAGAGGACTCTTAAGGATGTCTGATACTGTTCTGCCTTGTGTCAAGGATGATATACAGCTCTCTGAAAACTGTCTTGCTCATGGGGTACAAAATGTGCTGGGAAGGGGATATGTTTACTCCAGTGCGGTCGGTTTTCTGTTCACACTGGTGGTCACTAGTGCAAGGGGAACTCAAAGATCAGCTGTGGCATGCTATGTCCTGACCATGTCGTGAAAGAGAGCTCATCATGGCTCAAGCTTTCCCTTTGACATTCCTCCCTTGTTCTGGACGTTGGTTTAAGTTTATGTCAGAGAGGAGGATCCACATTTATGGGGGCAGGTATAGGTCTGGGTGGGGGTTAATTGCCATTGTTGACCCTGCTACCACCACCTCCAACAGTGGAGTTCAAGTTAGCACCAGAGTGGTCGTCAGTTCATAAAGCAGGACATGATGGTGTGGTTACTGAAAGGCAGTTACAACCAACATGACTAATCCTACTTTTTCCATCTTCCTCACATGCAGATGAGGCCTTGTGCCTTTCTAGGAGGGAGTCTTGCAGGATGTTAAGGTTATTTTTACAAGCCTAAATCAGATCTGTGCATCTGCCTGTGGTCACCATAGCTTCATCTATTTCCTAGGCCCTTTGATGAAGATGAGGCTTGTGTCCACTGGGAAAGGTTTACATATTTTTGATTGTTGCAGCCCTAAAAACTAGCAACTGCTTTACAGTAAAGTTAGCAAAACTTCTGTAGCTCTTAACAAAATTTTTAGCTAATTGGTAATTAGGATAAAAAAATCAAATGATGAATTTTAGCCAAAGCTTTTTTGTCATCAATTAAATAGTTATTTTCAGTGCTATGTTTCTGTCAATCTATTATCAGGCTTTTGTGTGTGTTCTTTTTTAAATTCAGTACCCTTTCAGTAGAAACCACTGAAAACATTGACCCCACTGCCTCCAATTTCTTCATGTTTTAGGCTGATCTTACTTTCTAAACCTTCTTTTTACTGATTGAAATAATTGAAGCACTTCAGTGGGAAGCTTACTGTGTCTGTGGCTCTCACATCCATTACTTCCCATCACAAATGTCCTCTTCATATAAAAAAAAAAAAAAGACCTTTTGTCAAGAATGGCTTTAGGTAGAATATGTCACTTATGTACATAAATGTAATCAGTACATCAAAAATCCTTGTCTAGTGAGTGGAGGTGGGAGGAAAATGTGTCATGAACAAAAATCTAAATGCAAGAATGGCACCTGCTTTACTGAAATGGTGAATGGCATAATAATTGAACAGCAGATAAGGCAGCTGACGTAAGAATATTCCAAAGAAATGCTTTCCTCCTTTCCAGCCCCCCTCACATCCACTCCAGCACTGCCCTATGCAGCACCAGTTCAGGAATGATTGAACATCTGGCTGTTAATAAACTACATGACTCATGTCTGAGTTTATACTTCTTTTCATTTTGGTCATTTGGGTACTGCTATGCATAAGCAGTTTCAGGACAAAGATTGTGTGCTCTAGATTCAGTGATTATTTTTTTTTTTCCCCTCTGTGATTTCTGTATCTTTGTTGCAAACTCAGGATTTTCCTCCCATTCTGAGAAGCTTCCCACAGGCTTTTGGGGAGGTCCCCAGCTAGCAAAGAGAGAAGGGGGGATAGCAGGAGACCACATTAATTCATGGAATTAGACTAGAACAGATGTTAAGGATAGAACTAGATAAGGGGAACTGAGTGCTATAGATGGAGGGGTGTGGGGGAAGGAAAGAACAGGAACAGGAGAGAGCTTGTGGGAAGCATCTTATCCCTGGGAGCTCTAGAAAAATGTCAAAAGGTACTGTGTACTAGAGTTATGCCCAGAAGCCAAACCTACTACAAGGCATTGCAGCAGTGAAGGTAGGACCCTATATGAGATAATCTGCTGGGTCCAGGTGCTCATAGAAGTTTGAAGAGTTTTTGCATGCTGGGAACTTACCCAGGCTACTGATGTATGGTCTGCAACTCCCTGGAGGAAAAGTGGTAGGAACAAAGCTCAGAAAAGATGACTGCTCTGCATTCTCTGACTTTTACTTCAATTCACCTGCCATGTGTCAAGAGGGATCTGGTCCACCCACTGCAGAGGACTTGACAAATGCAGTGTCCACTCTTGATGGGCAGCTTCCCCATCCACCCAGGCTGCTCTGCCATTCTCTTGTACAGCGGTGACTGTGGCCTGCAATGTTTTTCTTGACACAGGCTGCAGGCGTCATCCCTCTGACTGAAGTCTTGAGGACCTGAGGTCTTTGCACATCCCAGTGCTCAGCCTCTGATCTGACGCACTCTGGGCTCTTGGGTCACTGGGCTGACCTGGAAGGGGCTAAGTTCCCACATAAATAGGGAGAGACCTCAAGCACCTCCCTGACCTTGTCACTTGCCCTGCAGCAAGCTGCCCTCCATGTACTGCTGGCAGTGGCTAGACACAGAGGTCGTGGGTGGAGATGGAGGTACTTGGTGATATCCTAGCATTGCTTATCATTCCAGTTTTCATATCCTACACTGGTTGGTTCTGAATGTCATGAATTTGCTACCTATTACTCCGAACACATTGTTCCTTTGCTAGTCACAAAGTTTATACATAGTTTTGTCCAATTTCATAATTTCCAGTTTAAATGTCTATGGGTTTCATGTCATTTCAAAGCAGCATAGGGAAGGTCCTGTTCCTGATCCAGCCGCATGTGCCCAGCACACATTGTCATTAGCATTTGTGAAAACACACGCAATCAACATGCAATTGATTGTGCTAAAATTAAATCCAGGGGAAAAAATATCCTCTGCTGTTTCTGTTGAATGACCCTATTGTCTTCTGGAGGCTGGCAGGAACTAAGTGACTAGTTGTGCTTCCAAAAGGATTTAAAACTAAGACTCTGAGGAATAAAAGGGGAGGTTCTCACATGGATAAGTTGTTGATTAAAAATAAGAAACAGAGAGTTGGAATAAGTGATCAATTTTCACAGTAAATTATTATTCCAGGCCCATTGGTACCTTATTCACAGAATAGAGTCATATAGTGGTTTGGGTTGGAAGGGACCCTAAAAGATCATCTAGTTCCAACCTTCCACTAGATCAGGTTGCTCAAAGGCCCGTCTAACCTGGCCTTGAACACTCCCAGGGAGGGAGCATCCACAACTTCTCTGGGCAGCCTGTTCCAGTGTCTCACCACCCTCATAGTAAAGAATTTCTTCCTTTTACCTAATGTAAATCTACCCTCTTTCAGTTTAAAACCATTAGCCCTTGTCCTATCCCTGCAGCCCCTGATAAAGAGTCCCTCCCCATCTTTCCTGTAGGTCCCCTTTAAGTACTGTAAGGCTGCTATAAGGTGTCCCTGGAACCTTCTCTTCTCCAGGCTGAGCAACTCCAACTCTCTCAGCTCCAGCCCCCTGATCATCTTCGTGGACTCCTCTGGACTCACTCAAGCAGGTCTATGTCCTTCTTATGCTCTGGGAGCCCCAGAGCTGGACACAGTACTGCAGGTGGGTTCTCATGAGAAAGAAGTAGAGGGAGAGAATCACCTCCCTCGACGTGTTATCCACACTTCTCTTGATGCAGTCCAAGATACAGTTGGCTTTTTGGGCTGTGTGGGAGATAACTGAAACAGGGCCTGAGAGAAACAAACCTGTGAGAAACAAGGACTGAGAAAAACATCCTGAGAAAGAGATAAAGGATAGGGGGGGAGTGGAGGCCCTCTGAGCTAATGAATGTCTCAAACACTCACAAGTAACAAAACTATAGTCATGGGGTGCATACTGTGGAGGTTGAAGCTGATAAGGCTGCCTGAATAGCACAGGATGCAGCTGGAGGGGGGAGCCCTGCAGAGACACAAGTGTTCTGCTGTGGTGCATCTTGTAAAGTTTCAAGGGCCATCTGTCTGGCGGATGACCTTTGCTTCATTATCCACAAAATGTATATTAAAGTTGTCACCCCTGCATATGCTAATGAAGATTAACAAGTTCATGTTAATTACATCATCCCATGAAGCACCTTACCTCTCCCCATACATGGGATACATAGGTATGTGGGTCGACCTAGGGTACAGACACAAGGGAAGTGTGTATAAATTGAAGGGAGCAAGTGGTGAAATATAGAAAGAAAAAAGAAGATGTGAAGAAGTGAGGAAGACAGATGCATCCCTGACGAACTTGGATGGGACCAACTCAGGAACCCGGACCAGTGATCTCTATTTCTCTGTTCTCTCTCTCTATCTCTCTTCTTTTCTTTTTCCCCTTTTCCCTCAATACTATTAAGTAATGCAAGGCATACTGTATCGCTTGGCATAACTTGTTATATATATATATAACTTGTTATATATTTATAT
This sequence comes from Strix aluco, assembly GCF_031877795.1. NCBI lineage: Eukaryota > Metazoa > Chordata > Aves > Strigiformes > Strigidae > Strix > Strix aluco. The sequence continues at coordinate 51,342,047 of NC_133935.1, forward strand.
AACTTGTATATATTTATTTATCATGTATTCAGTTAGTATATTGTGGGAAATTAATAAATGTCTGTCCATGGACTTTGACACTTGTCTCACCGTTGTCCACTCTGTTGGGGACTTACAAGTCTAAGTCACTTGTTTCCTTCATCTGAGCCAGACATGACAGGCTGCAAGTGCACATTGCTGTCTTATAGTCAGTTTTACATCCACTAACACCCCCAAGTGCTCCTCCACAGGGCTGTTCTCAATTCACTCATTGTCCAGCCTGTATTTGTGCTTGGGATTGCCCCAACCCATGTGCAGGACCTTGCACTCGGTCTTGTTGAACCTCATGAGGTTTGCATGAGCCCACACCTCATGCCTGTCAAGGTCCCTCTGGACGGCATCCCTTCCCTCCAGCGTGTCGACTGCACCACACAGCTTGTCTCAGATATTTACAGTGATCTGGAGAAAAGTGTAAGTAGTGAAGTGGCAAAAGCCTCTGAAGATATTATACAGGACAACCATTACATAGAGATGGGCTAAATGTGAGGAATTCCAGAAGAACATTGTTAGATTGAATGACTTAGTGATAAAAAGACAGATGAAATTCAGTATAGATGCACACAGAAAAAAAATCATGAATTCACATACATGGTGTAGGGTGAAACAAGTCTTTGGCCTCACGGTGATCCTAGAAAACTGTTAGCTTAACTATTAGCTATTAGAACCAGTCAAAAAACGCTTGAATGTTAGGGGTGATTAGAAGAGGAACAGAACAAAACACCTACTCCACTGTAAATTGATGGTGTGCTTTTATCTGAAATGCTATGTTACGTTTCTGCTCTACCATTTTAAAATGGGTGATACAAATGGAAAAGCAATAGAGATAGGCCACAAGAATGATCAAAATATGGAATATGTTCTGTAGAAGGAATGACCAAATTGAAAAGAACAATCAGGGGGATGAGATTTTACAGAAGTTTCTGAAATCATGAGTAGCACTGGAGAAACATTCCTTCAGTGTCTGTTTTAGTATGAAAATGAAAGGCATTGAGAGAAACTAGTCAATGGTAGGTTCAATACAAAACAGAGTCCTGGATTTTGGTTCTTCCCACACAATCAAGTGACAGACACCTGGCCACCCTAGAAGTTTACAAAGTTCAAATGGCAACTGGACAAAACTCATGGAAGAAGAACCACTGACAGACATTAAATATGTTCATCCCCTCTGGGTCAGCAAGTCCTTGTTCTTCAAACTGTTGGAGGGTGGGAAAATGTTCTCTGATGAATCAGCAGAGGCCTTTTGGACATCCAGTGTAGGGGAGATTGATCTGGAATGAAAACGAGAAGATATCTATCTCTATCTTTGCACAGAATAATCACACATTTAAAAAAAAAAAAAAAAAAAGGAAAACAGAGCAAGCTGCCACAAATCATCTCCTTTAACTAGAATAACTTCTCTTTCTGAGCTTGTGTGAAAGATATGGTACTTCAGTCATGGTAGCAGTCTATTTTTTCTAGCACAATAGAGGTCTCCACAAGTGCCATGAAGAGGAATTAAAAAAAAAATCACTTAGAATTTTAATATTGTGAAAAGGAAGAGCAGAATTGTGGAGACTGATGGATGTTCTGAACATCATGTATTTGCAGAGCAACGTGTTATTTTATATAGTTTCTGTTTAAGGTGCTTGCAAGCTTTGCTTAAAATTCTTTGAGGTCTGAGTCACATGTAATGGAAATGACAAATAGTTACTGGGGAAAAGATCATTACAGAATGTGTTTCTAGCCAAACGCTACCCAGCCTCATAAGTAGTGAAGGGAACCTGAAAACAGGAGCAAATGCCAGCAAACCTGAAAGACAAGAGTCCATCTCTCTGTTGCTAAACTACTATTAGAAAATCTCTTGTCATTATTGGAGTTGGGACTTTCAGACTTCTGGAAAAAAGCCTAATATTAGGTATGGTAATTAATGGTTCTTCCAACCTTCATGTGTGTACTGCTCCTGTGTCTAAGCTGAGGAGAAGAGGTGAGAAAACTTGTGACATGTTCATTGTAAGTAAAGAGAAATTGCAACTGGCCTGCCCAACATAGCAGCAGCAAATGAAAGAATTTCTCTTTCTTTTTGACCCAGAGCATACATAAGCATGCTCCTTTCTATCTGGCACAGTACTGCAGCTGCACACAATCCTCACAAGAAGTATTGGCAATAAGGAAACAATGATGTTGTGTTGTCTATAATACTCAGGGTTTTTTCAGTCAGTACAAGCAACTGGAGAAAAAATTAGCGAGATAAATGGATAGACCAAGGCAGGAGGCTAAGCTATTTTAGCCTATTTTTATAATATGCCTTATAATCTGTGCAGATGGTTACCTTGGACTCATAGACTGTTGATCTGCATGAACTCCTGTTGTGCTTTCATACAGGAGAGAGGAAGTGATATGTGGGTAGACTTGGCATGACATTTGAACCCACCATCCTTCTAAATGAGCTGCATGTGTTAGCACTTATACAAATGAATCAGAAGCCTTTAGTTTGAAAAAGACCTTCTGAGATCATCTGGTCCAACCCACCTGGTCAAGCAGGGTCACCTAGAGCGGGTTGCTCAGGACCATGTCTAGTCAGGTTTTTGAACCTCTTCAAGGATGGCAACTCCACAGCCTCTCTGGGTAACCTGTTTGACCACACTCACAGTAAAAAGAGTTTTCTTGTGTACAGAACAACCCCCAGATTGCAGCTCGTGGTGCCATGTCACGGGTTTCTCTGTGTTTTGTGTGTGTTTTGCTGCAGTGCATATGTTTTGTATTCAGTTGTGCAGGTGTTTCAAATAAAAACACTTATGACTGAGCTATATTTAGCTTTTGCATGCTTCCTCCTGCAATAAGTCAGCAGGTGACTGCTCTGCTGGCAGACAGCACAGGGAGCAGGTGGTCTGGAGAAAAGGCTCTCAAAGTTTTTATGCCAAGTACATAGCTTACCACCTCATTTCCAAACTTTTCTTGAATCATTAATTTGTCTTAAGATTTATATATATATATATGATATTCTCAGTAGTAAGTTCCTTTCCCCCACAAAAATTTCAAGTTAGTAAATCATGCTTGGTTTTGGTTTCCTTCCCTGCTGAAAATAATGTACAGAAAAGTGACAGCTGTATGAGAAGTGAGTAGTGATATAAACACTTATTCTGCTTGTTTAGTTTCCTCATGTTGATAACAGAAGATCATGTGTGTAATTGCACCCACAGCGAAGTCAAGGCAGTACTACCTGGCATAATAGTATAACTTCTTGCTTAGGCTCACATTGTGTCATATGTTTCCTATTTTGCCGTGAGTGTAGAAATCTGCTGTAATTTGTGGTATGTTGTGCACATTCACATTGATAGAAAAGTGCTGTCTTGTGAACTTGGCATTTTAAATGACTCTGTAACATACACACAGCTTGAGAAATTCAGCTGTGATGTACTGGTTTTGTTTCTGCCGCTGTCAGCTCAGTACAGGCAGGTATCTGGGCAGGTCCGTTTCTCGGAAATGCCAGGTCAAATTCAAGCAGGAAAGTCTCTCAGAAGTAAGAGATAATAGTTTCTTCTAATGATCGGGTCTCATAATTTTCTCAACCACCTTTCTGAACTGCCACATCAGAACCATCAACCTTGGAACAACAACATACTTTTCTCTTGAGTCATTCTATACTGGCAAAAGTTAGAGCATTCAGCTATACTTTACTTTAGACACAAAAATTGTCCTTCATGCCAGAAGTGTGGTATCAAATTTACCATTTGCAATGAAAGTGTTGAGAAAATACATTGTCCTCTGGTTTGAAGGTCATGTGGAAGCAAAGTGGGTTTAGTGCCTCATTTATCTCTCAGAAGCTGCAAGTACCCTGTCCTCATATATTCTGATGCAAATATGCAGGGTTTGAAAGGATGGTGCAGGTTTACTGAAGGGTATGAGATCTTTGCTTGTTTGTGGTGTCATGAAGTGGAAAGGGTACCTAAAATCCAAACAGGCTTCCTACATATGTGAAAGGAAACTAGAAATACTGCAAGGCAGCAGTATAATACGCATGCCCAGGGTGTTCTACTTTTTTCTCTTGATATCTGGATGAACAAGCAGAACCTTCAGTTCTAACAGGTGCCAATAATGAACACAGTGTGAACTGAATATTTTAACAAAATCCTGGATGAATGAGGACAGGAATGGTCCAGCATTTCTAGAGTTTCTTTTAAAGCTTGACAAACTTTCTTTTATCATCTTTGCTCACACAGAGAAACTTCAGTGCACGATCCCCTGAAAGCAGATGAAGAGATGTGTGAGGGGGAAGGGGAAAACACAGTCCCTTTCACTGGACTAGGTTGGTTCTGGAGCTACAGGTGACTACTCTACATGTGAAGCCTTGATTTCACCAAAGGAAATAAGTAAGAGTGTGAGAGGCATGAGCAAGAGCTGAACCCTTGACTCTAATGAAATCAACTGAAAAGATTTCTTCCATGCCAGCCCTGATGGCAAATGGGTAACGCATTTGCTGAACCCTTGGCTAGCCACAGGCAGAGCCCCAGGTGACATGAAGGAGTATCATTGCATCCAGGTCCCAACTGTTTCTGCAAGACAGGTGTTAGGAGCATTTGAAAGAACATGGGGGTTTATGCTCCTTTTAGTCTCCTCGTTGCCCTTCCACCCCATGAGCAGCTTCTCTGAGAGATGTCCTCGTGCTGTACACTGTCTGGGGAGAAGCATCACCCAGGTCTTCCCCCTCAGCACAGCACAGCGACTTCCTGCCTTTGGAGGGGCTCCTGGAGGTGCAAAAATCTCCACCTTCAGGTGCATAGGAGTCCTGATGTTTTGTGAGATGCTGTTTACTGAGACCTCCTGCAGATTCTCTGTGCTCTGTGATTTAAACATGTCTTGTGCCTAAAATTTGAAGTTGGGACATTTATTTTCCTGGCAATGGTGCTACTCACAGCTTAAGTCCTGTTTTTCATTTTCATACAAGTATGAGAGCCAGCCCTTTGCATGCTATCTCCAAATACACAAGTTGTGGATTTAAGCTTCTGTTTATCCTTTGTTTCCAGGGTCCCAGCAAACAGTTCAGGAAAATTGTTATTACTATCTGACAGCAGAAGAATAGGCAGAAGAGGGGAATGGGTGATTTAGACAGGAGCTATAGGCCAAGGAAATACAGGGAGGGAGACCTTCATTTACTAAGAAAACTGAAGATTTTATGGTGGTGGAGGAGAAACAAGGAAGAATATTTTAGTGGAGGAAAATGTAAGAATTTTAATGTGTGAAACAATCTGCATTTCAGTAACAAACCACTATGTTTCTGGTATTATTAATATCCAATTTTACTTAAAATCTTGTAAGTCATGCATGTAAGTGTTAATAGTGTAGAAACTGCAAGTACATCTCAGACCCCAGGAACCTGGATTGTGGGTGCTCATGCAGAACTGGAAGATGACCAGGAATATTTATAAGGGAATTAAAATATTACTTAGTGCTTGTCTGCAAAGTTGTTTGGATAATGGATGGATCTGCCTCCCATTACTGTGGCAGTTATCAATCTTTATAACAAAGCATTTAGGTGTCAGTGAATCTCCTGCAATTGACTGAAAGAAGAAATCTGTCTAAGGATTTAGGACATGGCAAGCATTGACTTTGCTGTATTTATTGATGTTGAAAGGAGTTTCTACACAGAAGGGGTATATTTGACCTTAGCTCTTACCTAGAGCACTGACAAATACTTGTTTTATTCCACAGTGCAGGAGGATAACATTAATTTTAATTTAAATAGCACTGGCTTGAAGTATTTTGGCTTACTTTAATGCTAACTGAGAAGCTATCATAATCCTACTTGAACAGCAAAGGAAGGAGATGAAATGTCCTGTTCTTGGCATAAGTATTTCCCCTCTGATCCAGCAGAGTTGCTCCCTGTGAGCCGAGTCCTGCACAGATTTCCATGATCAATGTTTCAAGCAGAAGAGACAAGAACTTGAAAGAAAGTGTGTGGACAATGTTGTATGCCTGTGCATTTGACCTTCACCTGCCATTCACAAAATATCTCTTTTTTTTCCCCCCTCTTCTTCCTTGCTTTTCATAGGATCTGAAAGGGTGATCTGGAGAAAGGCAATGCTTTCTGCTGCAATTGCTGCTATAGTAGTACAACACTCTATGTACATACATTGCTGTCACTTTCTCTCCAAGCTGTACACTGACACAAATGGGATACAGAGCAGAGCTCACAGTCACTAAGCTATTTTAACCCCTTTGCAACTCCTGAAGAAGGGACAAAGGTGATGAGAAGTTCAAGGCAACGCTTTTTCATAGGTGATGACGGAAGTTGTGAGCCAGCAGATTGAGCTTGGAGGTCCATACACAGGTGGATCAATGCAGGCATCTGCTGAGAGGAGCTAAAATCAGCCAGGTGGTGCAGCAGAGGGTAATTCTTTCCCAAATAAACTCAGTTTCCTGCAAGTAACCAGAAGGAGCCTGAAAGTGATTTCTGACCATAGGGGCCAAGAGGCGAAGCTTAGCCTATGTCTATATACTAAAAATTGCTAACCCCAAATGAAAGTGGCTGCATCCAAACTATGCCTCTACTTGGCAGTGACCCTGGCAAGAGTCCTAAAAAAATTCTGAGCCCAGGCCACTCACACATTGAAATTGGATCCTGCATCCTGCAGGGTCTCAGTGAGATGGAGATTTGGGCAGCTGGACACAGACACTGGGAGACAGATATGCTGTGGTCACTGCTAATGCCCTAACAACCTGGAAGCACCTCATATAGCAGAAGCATCACTAACACCTTCCAGGCCTTGTCCACATACTCTGGCCTTTCTTTCCTCCCTTGTCTCAGCAACAGTCACCACCAAGAAGTACATGAAGCCACCTGTAGCCACATGAAGTCATCACAACCCTAGTAAGCGCTGCAACAGAAGCCACAATGTCCTTCATGCCTTACCCTAAGAACAGTGAGGAAACAGATCTGTTTTCTCTCCCTTGGTCTGTATTCCTGATGTGTGCAACCTCAACCTCTCCCCACCCTGCTCTGTCCTATTTCTGCTGTGCTTTTGACAGGCAGTTTCTTGCTGCCCACCATGGTTCCTCCTTTCCCACCAGACTGTTCCCTTCTAACTCCCCACCTCTTTCCAGCAATTTTTCCCCCCAGCTATTTGCTCTCTTCCTGCACTTTCCTTTGAGCTCTGCACTGCTGAAATCCCTGCACCGCACGTCCTGATTACTATTGTGGCCACCTCTGCAGCTTGTCCTACCTCAAAGACTCTGCCACAGCAATCAACAATTTTGTATGCCCTCTGCACGGAAGTTTCAGTTGAGGGAAAGGGATGAGAGGGAAGGGCAGCAAACCAAGAACAGAGTAGTCCAGACTCACTTCATCAAAAAAAAAAAGAGGGTAGGGACCTACCTTGATCCGTCGGTCCCTCTCCCTTGTTGGGACAAGGCATGCGAGGGCAGTAGTGCTGGCCTGCCTGCTGGTAGGAGGGTTCAACTGTCTGGTGCTGTGGGGACATGCTTCCTCTGAGAGGTGGAAATGGTCAAGCAGGAGAGGACATCCAAAGTGCTCCCTGAGAAGTTCCTGCCCCTCTCCCCTTTCCCAGCTATGATCCCTGTCTTGCTGAGGGCTGCCATGCGGGCAGCCCCACAAGCCTCAGACACAGCCCAGTTTGCTCTGCTCAGGACAAGTATGCCTGGAGGATGGGGCGTGGGGCTGTCATTTTCTTGCCCTCTGCCATGTCTCACCAGGAAAGCCTCTACCTGATTAGGTTATGGCTTTCCACAAGGTCCCTTTTTTAGAGGGCTCTTGTAAGGAGATGTATCAGAGGAGACATGTCATTCCAAGAGAGTGTCTGGAGGCATAGAAGACAGCATGCAGAACCTTTATTTATTTTTAATATCCCAAGGTAAAAGGGGGCTAAAATGTCCCAGTGGAAATAGAGTGGTTCAGGGAAACCCACTTCTGAGCCTTGTCTTCCCTGGACCCTGAGCCTGCCACATCACCCACAGGGAACCACATCTTGCTCCAAGATGATGGATCATGTGCAGACATTCCCTCCTTGGTATGCCAGGGCATCAGAAGCTCCACAAAGCCCAGATAAAGCTGACTGACCCTGAGTAGCATTGGAAGGTGGCTGGGGCTTCAAAGATACCCAGCCCCAACTGGAGAAGAGATGCTAAGTAATCTCCTGCCTTTGTGGTAACCCTGAGCAAAGTAGGTATGCCTGATGGGTTCAGTCTTGTTTGGGAGATCAATGCACCCACCTGTGTTTGTTCCCTCTGTGCAGTGGGGACAGCTTCTTGGTGGCATATCTGGTCATTGTTCAAAATACTCTTCAGCAGCTCTTACTTCATCCGCTGTAGTTGCTGTGAGAGACTTTGTAAAGCTGCAGTGCAGCTCCTGCCAGCAGGACCCCTATCACACGGCTCTCAGGGCATGTTTAGTGTTATTTGCCTTCCTCTTACGCCTTTTTCTCTTTGTCTTCTGAGGTAGTGGTAGGATATAGTTACTAATTAGGCAATTCAGCAGTTAGGCAATAAGAAGAGAAGTTAGGGCAGTTTTTAGGTAGAAAAATTATCTCCACTGATTCAGTGAAGTTAGTTGCTGCTATTTCAATCTTTTTGCTTGATAAATATTGTCCATGTTCTATGACAATCAGTGGAAAATTATATGTATCAAAATTATTCAACAAAAGGGGATGTTAATTTTCAGTCATGTTTTTTGTTAATGTTAAGTTTTTCACAGGAAAATGAAAACTTTGAGGGGTTTAGGTTAAAGGAATTTCCACAAAATCATGAAAAATTAGAGGTGAACATTTCCTTAATATACTCTCAACAAACAAAAGCAAATGGACAAAAACCCAAGTCAGCCAAACTTTCTGACAGAAAACTTTCAGCTACCTCTGGTGGTTGTCTGTACAAGAGGCCACATTGGTAGGCAAAGGTAATATAATTTATTAAATCAACTGATATAAATCATTAGTAATGACATCACCTACAAATCTTGCCTCTCCTCTGTCCTTTGACCATTACAGCTACAAAACATAGCTATGGGCAATGTCTTCTATTTGTGTTTGATCTTCCCTCATTTCCCCTATTCTCTTTGTCTCCCTCTTGCCTGTTTCTTGTCTCCTCTTCTGTCACTCCTGCATTTCCTTTGCCACAGCACTGTTCATTCCCGCCCTAAAATGTATTTCACCAGCTTGTTATTCCTTATTAAAATAATCAAGAGTGAAATACTTGCATATGGCCCCTTAATGTCATAAATGGGCTTCAGATTTGGAGTCTTTAAACAGAAATTATCTTCTCTCAAATCCACTGTTATGTACTGTCTCCAGACTCAGTTTATTAGGTAACTCCTGTGCCTGAATAGAATATATTTTCATACATACAAAACCTATGAACTTTTTATTTGTAAATCAAAGCTTGAATTCTGCAAACTACATTGCAAGCAGGACAGATTTCACTTGCTTATATAAGTGACATTTGAATTAATGTATTAGGCACAAGAAAGGAATTAGGACATTATATTTCTAAATTTGGTTCCACCACCAAAATGCTAGGCATGTGTCATTCTGTCAAATGGTTCACATCTCTAGAAGTGCATTTCATCTCTACAATGCTCCTTATCTACTGCATGGAGTCAGTTTAAAAAATAAAGAGTATTTATGTAGGGGTTGGTTATAAGAGTTCCTAACTCGGGAAAGCCTCTCTGTTGTACAGGAGCATTTAGACACCTGTCTCACTGCCTTCTTGAATCAGGGCACAAATGATAAACAACAGATAACAATTCAAAATCTTGTTCTATTCTGCATATTCTTCCACAAAATGCAAGTACATGGGGAGGCTGCTCCTGTGGCATCTGCAATGCACATACAAATTGGTCCAAGTCCTTTTATGTTTTTTTACAAACCCAGAAAGACAGACAATCTATGCAAGAGAAGCAAAGAGAAAATGCTGCATGCATTTTTTTTTTTTGAATGTCTGTACACATTTATTAATTTTGTTTGAGGAAATTAATTTTGTCAAGAGTTCTCATACAAAACATTTGGGTGTGGTCACTATATCACAAGAAAATCTGCAATGTTCCTTAGCAAATATTAGATAGCACATACATAGGACAGCTCAGTCTGCCTAGCTTTGTATTTTGTGCAGTCACCTATTGTTCAAATGCTCACTGTGTATCCATAGATCCCAATGCACTTACAAAAAATTCATTTCACATTCTAGGAAGTGAAACAAAACCATCAAGACTAACTTATATTAAAACGCATTCTGTTTCTTCCTATTGCCCTGCGTACCTGCTTGTTTCACTGCAATGTGCAATATGCACGACAGTTCCTTGGAGATTGTCTTGTCATTTGGTTCCAGAAAGTCTAAAGACATCTGTATGGTCCAACATAATTTTTATCTATGTTTATTCTTACTACAGAAGAAATAGCCTCATTCTGCAGATAAAGCAAATTGTTTCAGAAAAATGCTTTTGCTACTAAGCGAACCCGGTAACGGACACCTACAAGAGATTTTTCCTCTTCATGCGGAGCAATAAGGCAATGTTTTTGCATGATGCACTTCAAAACCAAACTTCTTGAATATTGATGAATGGAACTGCATAAAAGAAAAATGCATAATAATGCTGTGAAGGACTGTATTGCTTAATTAATCTACAAGCCAATACTAATTTGGCTGTCATCTTCAAAGAATATCTACAGTACAATCAAATAAGCTAAAATTGATGAGGACTAAACCAGTCCTTACTGCACATTCTGAATTTATCTGGAGTTCTTCTCTGCTGATTTCAATAGGAATTGTATTAAGGCTGCCAAGCAGGTGGGGATGTGTTAATGCAGTGCAGAGTAATTCTATTCAAAGCACATGCAGCAGCAACATCCAGAGAAGCAAGAAAGAGAGACCAAAACTTAATAACCTCTCTGAATGCCTATTCAGGCACATGTCTGTCACTTTGCTAGTTATAACTAGTGTTATACAGTGTTGTAACTTTGCTAGCTATAACTAGCATCTATGGAACTGTGTAAAGCAGTCACTCCAAATGAGATGGTCAAAGAGTTTATTCAGCAAATTAATAGTTGCTAAGAGTTTCTGCTGAGGTTAGTTCATGTCAACTTTCAAAATATAATTTTGTTAATGGCCATTGCTATTCATGCTTAAATTAAAGTGACATCTTTTACATCATACTGCAGTTATTAAAGGGAATTCTTTAACCTAGTTGCTGTACTGTGTTTTGTCAAAATCATCTGGGATGTTGCAGTCTAACTCATACATCTGAGCTGAAGAAATGGTGCCAGCTAAGGCTTGAATAAATAAGCTCATCTTGATCCTCCGTAGTTGTGCTCTCTTCTTTTCCTGCCTTCCTTGTAGAAACAGGCTGAGGAAAGTGGAGAAAATTTAAGGAAGAATCACTTTTTTAGCTCTGGAGTTTCTATACCTTTTCTTCTCACAGTAGTTTGGGAATTGAAAGCTTATATTGATCTTATAGTTTGGTTTGATTTCAAAAAGTCCCTTTTTGTCCTCTTCTTTCAGTAGTTCAGTACCTCCATGGGAAGCTCATGAATATGCGGTTTGTTACTATATATTCACCAGACTTGTAATTTTACCTCAAGTTAATGGTTATACTGACTTTATCCTTGCAACAGGAAATTCTGAGGATGCTTTAAGCTTTGCATTTTTCCTATTTCAGTCTTTTGCAGTTCTGCTGGAAATTATTAAAACTTAAAATTCTGGTTTAAGTGAGGTCAAACACTTCTAGATTCTTCAGAAAGTATAATAAGTTCAGAATAATCTTCCATTAGTAATCAAGTTCTCAGAGTTTTAAACTTGAGTAGTTGCTCCAAATTTGTAAAGCCTTTGAAAGTGTGGCTCTGGCTCTCATCATTTTGAGTTTGAAAAAAAACCTTTGTTCATATAGTCTTTTAAAATCTAAAGACTTTTCTAAAAAGTCTTTCTATTCCCTATCACATTTTCTTGATGTAAGAGACTGATATGATTTTAAAAAACAGAAAAAGAGCACAATATGCCTCTTGTATAAGACCAAAAGCAACTTAGGTACAACCTACTATTTGCAGGTTACATTCAATTTGCAAATGAAGGTCTCTCATATATTTTTATGAAGCCAATGTTCTCTACCGATTTATTTTTCTTAACAAATCATAAAAGAGTATGATACGGAAAGTAACAACAAAATGTGCCATAAAAGCAACATTTTCAAGTCTGTATATATCAGTGTGTTTTATGGGAAAATGAAATGTTACCTTCCCAATACTTAGCCTGTTCTACTATAATACAAAGCTAAATTTTTTTAATTAGTTGGAATAAAATAAGCAATCAAAAATCATGTAAATACAAATTATTATAATGTCCAAGCATCAGAATATTTTAGTACAGTATCATAGAAATGTAGGGCTGGGAGAATGTCAAAAGTTTATATTTGCTAGTAAATGGCTCACAGTCTGATATCAGACCAAAGAATATTGTAACAAAAAAGTCTTAGTTCCTTGCTAAAGAGAGATTTTCCTAAAAGTGTATGTATGGACTTGCTATATTCTCCTTTTCAGCGCTTCAGCAGTACCCTTCAGTGCTGCACATCACTGATGTAGCGATCTAAACCTCTATCTTGCAATGTAGTCATGACAAATATGAATTTGCCGTGGAAACACTCAAGTTGCAAACACATTGGATGCTAATGTGGGCAGGGTGCTATAAACCTTGATTGCTCTTTCTGATGACACTATGAAATGGCATATGAGGATGAGAAGCAGATGGCATGATGGACCATGAAAAGCTGCGTGGTGTTTTAAGACTGATTGTTATCAGTCCTAGAGGATGGGAAGAAATTGAGATGAAGAAGATTTCTCAGTATTTCAGGTAGTCTTTTCCAGGATTTCTTGTATCCAAACTGTGTGACCAGTATTTTGTCCAGAATAATTCACTGGCAATTAATTTCTTTACATCATTCATACATGTGAGTTGCCAGTTACATCTCTAGCTAGTATTTCAGGGTCTCATTGATGACCGAGACAGCACTGAAGCCTTGGGAGACTTCCTGAATTTGGGATTAAACTCCCCTTGCCTTTTTTATTTCTTAACTTGTTGCTGAATAACTTGTGAGTTGGCTGATCAAACCTTTTTATACAATTTCTAGGTAAATACATGTGCACCTCTTGCATTACTTGCTCTTAATGCATTCATTTGCCAGATTTAGCTCTGCTAATTTCAGAGAGCTATCCAAGGCTTCCTTCTGAAAGCTTGAAAGCTGCAACAATTCCCAATTTGAAAAAAAAAATCTTCTAAAAGCCACTTCACTAATCATTAAGCGAACAGAATATAAATTTAAAAGATTTAATTACTTGTGTTAGGTTCTTTTGTTTTGCTAGCCAAAATTAATTTGGGTCATGATTATCTTATTGCTTCGGTCCATAAGATGGCAGCTTGACAGTTTTAAATTCCTTCAAAACCCATTTTAAGCAACTTATCCTTTCTAGCTGTTGATTCTGTTACCTTCTGTATCTACCCGCAAAGTTTAAAGTTTTTCTAGCAAGTGGGACAGAACAGACTTCTCTACAAAGCTTCTGATTCCTGCTCATAAGGTGCCTGCTAGTTCCCTAACTCAGAAATGTTTCTTATGCACAAGGTAATAAAGAAGCAGCAGAAGGGGAGGATCTATTACAGAATCACAGAATCATCTAGGTTGGAAGGGACCTTGAAGATCATCCAGTCCAACCGTTAACCTAGCACTGACAGATCCCAACTACACCATATCCCTCAGTGCTATGTCGACCCGGCTCTTGAACACGTCCAGGGATGGGGACTCCACCACCTCCCTGGGCAGCCCATTCCAACGCCTAACAACCCGTTCTGTAAAGAAAGGCTTCCTAATATCCAGTCTAAACCTTCCCTGGCGCAACTTGAGGCCATTACCTCTTGTTCTATCGCTTATTACTTGGTTCAAGAGACTCATCCCCAGCTCTCTGCAACCTCCTTTCAGGTAGTTGTAGAGGGTGATGAGGTCTCCCCTCAGCCTCCTCTTCTCCACACTAAACAACTCCAGTTCCCTCAGCCGCTCCTCGTACGACATGTGCTCCAGACCCTTCACCAGCTTTGTTGCCCTTCTCTGGATACGCTCGAGTAATTCAATGTCCTTTTTGGAGTGAGGGGCCCAAAACTGAACACAGTAATCGAGGTGCGGCCTCACCAGTGCCGAGTACAGGGGTAAGATCACGTCTCTGTCCCTGCTGGCCACGCTATTTCTGACACAAGCCAGGACACCATTGGCCTTCTTGGCCACCTGGGCACACTGCTGGCTCATGTTCAGCCGGCTGTCAATCAACAGCCCCAGGTCCCTCTCTGACTGGCAGCTCTCCAGCCACTCCTCCCCAAGCCTGTAGCGCTGCTGGGGGTTGTTGTGGCCGAAGTGAAAAGGGCGCTGTACTAAATCACACTCCAGCTGTATTCTTACAAGGGCTGAAGACATTATACCAGGTCCAGGAACTGAAAATTGCACTCTACTTATCTTAATCGATTCAAGAAATTAATAAGCAGGTAACATTAGTACAAATCAACAGGAATATTAACCAGAAATACACTATAAATATTAACTGAAAGTACTAATTTAATAGTTTAATTACTTTACTGGCAATAGGCAAGAGAATAGGTGTGTTCTGTGGCAGCTGTAGGGATACACTTGCCCCCGAAATAACAGACTCAGCCTCCTGGGGAAGATCAGATCATCTCTGTTTAGCTGGATCTTCTCTCATACTGGTGGTGGTGCTGGTGACAGTGGCAGAAACACATGAAGGATGCTGACTTGTTCAAAACAGGGACAAGCATTTCCTTGAACTCACTTGAGATAATAAGATAGCGATGACCCATATTATTTACGGTGAAAGAAGTAGAGAAAATCAGGATTCTCACAAGTAGGGGCATAAGTGTTAAAAATATAATATAAAGCTTTATTGCAACATTGTAGACAAAGGACAGGAAGGACTGAAATAAAGCAACAGCAGCTGATTTAGACGTGAAGTCTGTAATGTTCGAGAATTTTCTTTCATATGGCATAACCATTTTATTCAAGCTCTGACCTCCCTAAGAACTTGAGCACAAATGTGGTTTTAGATCGCATATTTTACTGCCATTCCTGTGGTTGTAATGTCTTGAAATTAGCTAGTGCAATGTTTGAAGGCTTGTTCTGGATGACATTGTTATTGTATTTGTACATGAACTACACTCTTCCTTATACATACTCTCCTGGTATTTCCCAGGGCTTCCCTAGATGAAATATGTAACACAGTGATTTCCATACCACTTAGAAAATTATCAGAGAAAATCACAACCAATATGAAATAGTGCCATTTACTCTTCAGTAAATGATACAGGCATTCATGACAGGCCGCTGGGAGCAAACACTGATGGAAGCCTTCCATAAGGATCAGTTCTAGGAAGATTTAATTTTTAGTTTTGGACAAATGCAGATAAAAGTTTTTTCTCCTTTTCTTTTGAGAGGTTCAGATACAAATCCTCCTAGAAACCAAAGCAAATTCCAGGGAATCTCTGTGTGCTGGCTTCTAACTCCAGAATTCTCTTTACTCCTCTGCCCTATTTGTATGCAACCTGGACCTAGCTACTCTACTACAATCACCTCTGTTCCTCCCTGTATAGCTGTCAGAAAAATAAAATTATAAAGCCTAATTTCTGTAGTCCAAACAAGCCATTTCACATGGTTTACTAATCCTGCTATTGGCAAACTAAACATGAGCAATGTAATGACAAAACTTACCAAGAAACCATTAAAAAAAGTTTATTCACTGGACATAAAATTATACACTTTGGCTTATAGCTTGGCTATATCTCACGGGAGTGCTTTTTCTCTCTTGCTGTGCTAGTCGGTTTGTTAGTACCTCCTATCCCCTAAAATTCATTGCTTTATTATCCTTCTTTACCCTAGAAGCACACAAATTTTCCTCTGGTCATAAAAGGAACAAGTAAAATGTTATATGATAGACCTGCTAAATATGATGATGAGGAAAGTGCAAAGAGAGACTGCTTAAAACTGTCAGGTAGACAACTTGTTTGGAGTGAAAATGATAAACTGCAGTTGTTTAAAGTATAAAATGAGAATACCTCAAAGGGCCATGAAGCTGCAGTAATTAACATCAGGAAGTTCTCCCCGTCTAAGTATTTGCCATGATACAATTTAACTTACAGCAATTTTTATACCTACACAAAAGTCTTGCCATACTTGACCTAGGTCTGCTAAGTACCATTCTCCACTCACATACATGTAAAAAAACCAACTAAATCAGCAGCCAAGATACTCAATGCACCATCTAAATACCATTAATCATTCCCTATTTTCCTCTCTGCTTCTTCAAGTCTTCTTCAACCCCCAAATCTACCTCATCAGTGTGAGAAACTAAGGTTGAGGCACCAGGTCATCGAGGCACCAGGGTATCTCTTCTGTGCCTGAGACACAGGGCTGCCTCTCATTACTCTGCCTGGATTCTCCTTTCACATTCTTACACATTACCCTACAGACTCTGCTCCAAGAGCCATCTACTTCCCTGCCCTGTATTTCAGCTTTCTTTTCTCTGCCTTTCAATGTCTGACTTTTCTCTGCCCTACTCAATACCACTATTTATTTTGTTCTATCTCTGGAGGGGCCTGAGCAGAGGAGAGTCTGTGCTGTCTGCATTGACAGCTTCTGGTTGGCTCAGATAGGGACAGCAGCTGTGACAGGAGAAGACACACTGGAAGCAGGTAGGGAACGTTGTCTTTGCTTCTTCTGCATGTTGAACATGCTGCATGCCACAGCTCAGGTTAAAGAGCACAATACATCTGCAGCCTTCAGCATCCTAAACTTGAGTGTTAAGGTAATGATGCAATATACTCTGTATTGCCGGGTCTCATCCGTTCAAGGAATTTATCACACAGCTGCAAGGACTAGAACAGCTTATACATTACACATTATATTTGGATTTGAAGAAGTTATCAAAGTTTTATGTAGAGCTGTGGTGATCATGGATTGGAGCCCTTTTCTTTTGGAGACCCAGTAGGAGGCACAATGAGCAAAGCCTGGATGACAGCAGGTGTGGGCTCCACTGAGCCAGTTGGACTGCACACCCTGTTCCTCCCTAGAGGTTTCCTCAGTCAGTGATGCAAAGCACCATGCCAATAAAGTAGTGTCAGAAAATTCCACCTACAATATGGACATGATAAAAAATTACCCTTGGGCATATCAATACCTCTCTCCATCTCCCTCAACTTTTTAAATTTTGACCAGCAATATGTGTTGGAATGAAGAAAAGGTTTTTCCCAAAGTCATTATACAGACGGCTATGAAAAACTGAAGTTTTGACAAACTGGCATTCTAATAAAAAAGCATTTTGATGAAAACATTTTTAGCCAGCTTTGTTCTGGAGAGGATTGAGCTTATACAGAGAGGACAGTCTCACAGAGGATAGTCCCGTAGAAACTGGAACAATGACCATCCCATAAGCACCCATAAGACTAGCTGGCATTTGGACCTCCTCTGGTCTGTTTGAAGGACAGGATCCTGTTTCTCAGTAATGCAGTGATAAAATGACTCTGATAGTAACACCTGAACTACCAAGCTTGTGAGAATGCAGCTGCCACAATATTTTCAGTACAGATGATTTGAGTGGTGTTTTCTTTACACTAATGGTTACATCAGCATTCTGCATCAATCACCAATATTCCATATCGGCAAACTCTTCAAAGTGATCACCATGAGAATACTGACATACACTGTTTCAAAACCAGATAATTTTTAGATGTTTTAGAGTGTGTTTCTTAAGGATAGCTACTAAAATAAATTCTGTCATAATCAGAAGCATTATTCCCTTTACTCCATAAATGTTAAGTGGCTCTGTCTTTCAATTAGAATTTTGAAGCAGTAACACCCTGCCAGTGTATTCGCAAATACGGCATGCTTTCAGTTCTTGGCATAGTTCCGGGATAAATAAGGCAATTTTGTACAATGACTAGCTTTTACACAAATGGACCATTTCCTAGAATCAGTTGATAGTGTCATTGTCAGTTGCAGTTAAATCCCTCAGAAAAATTATGTCATGCATAGACCGTCTGTATTCTTTCCTACTACTTCAAATGCCTGAAGAGAACTTTCACTAGTATTAAATATTTTTGTAAGAGAGTCACTTCTCACTATGTCAAGTGTTTCCTAAGAAGAAATAACATGAATAACCATAAATGTTCATTTCACTTTGATTTTACTGATTGCTCTTGTCACCAAACTTTATAAAATATTTTCCTTTGGTGTGGCTTAGTATATGTTAACTAGGAGAAAACACAAAAATCATTGTTAAATTATCCCTAGATTAATCAAAACTCGTAAAAGGCATAAGGAAGCATAAGGTAGGTATTGACATAGTAATATAAAACAGTAGGTTACAGGTGTAATGAAATTCTAGATACGAGTAATTTAAAAACTGTCTCAAGGCACACTAAAGATCATCAAGGAGAGCCTTACACATCTCTGAAATAACAGAACTGAGAAATAAAACTATTGATTATGTACTTAAAGCAAAAACACTGAAGCAGTATCTGTAGATCTGCAAAATGTCTCCTACAGGTCTGGAAAGCCTGAGGTTATATCACTTCACAAGGTTATACCGTTTCGCAATGGGGAAAGACAGGAGCTTTAACTGTGTTTTTTTGGTATGTTCCTTCCACAAGGTTATGAACATGCAAAGGCCTGTCATCCCTCCAAATGCCTGTTTCCTTCACTGCCTTGAAATCTGGATGGGCTGGGAAGCTGCTGTGTTAACATTTCTGCAAGGAAATGGTTGAACTCTCTGACTCCCAAAGGCCCTGATTGCTATCAGCCAGGTCAGCAAGGCTGCAACCAAGGAGGCAAAGGAAGAAGAAGGGCAATGTGCTGCTGCTCTGGTGACATTTATCTGTATAGGCTGCTCTGCAGTACTGCTTTGAATATCACTCTCAACCTCCATCATGGAAAGAAACACAGTATGACAGGGATGGTCAGACACAATTTCCTATGTGTACAAATACTAGAATAGGGACCTGGATGTGGTTTCAGTTAAGCAAAGGAAAAACTTGGGGCATAACCTTAAAGCTCTGTGTTTCCTGGCCACTTTTAGACATTTCTAGACAATGAACTGGGCTTTTGCAAACCGAATACTGAGGGCTAATCCTGAAGGCCTGCCTCTTATGGCAGGTTTCTTAATTCCATGTTTTCCAGAGTGGGAGCTTCCCCACAGTCTTACTCGTTTCTTGGTCTCATACTACAGACTTTTCAGAACCCTGAATTCAGACTTGTAATCTGTTTTGAAGGCAGTTTGGGGGCAATTCTCTGCTTAGTTTTGCTCTGGTAGCCAAAAAGCTAGATCAGTAGAGGTTGTAAACAAGGCATTTTTTCAGGAGACTGCTTTGAGTCCCAGATGTCCTGGTGCCTGCCTTCAGGTGACATTTCCTTCCCAGGGATGGTAAATGGATGGGGTGTCTGGTTGCCTCTGTGATGTCCCCAGCTTTTAGCAGTCCCTCACTCAACCCACAGGCTTTCTCCCATGCTTGGTTTCCATAGCCGTGATTTTAACAGTTGGGATCTGCAGTATCTAGGTCTTGTGGCTCACTGGGAAGGGCTATCAGACTCAGCCTTGCTTACTAAGTAGTGTCTGCATAAAGGAACAGTACGGATACTTCGAACTTGGAGACAGATCACAGGAGACAGCTGTTTGTATCTATGTAGATGGTTTATGTGCTATTTAATGACAGCTGAATCCTCTACAAATAAACAGGCCTCCTTTTTTAGCAGTGCTCTAACCCTCATCCTGCATGAGGAATTTGTTTGATAAAAACCTTGACCTTCTTTTTCTGCCTATATTGCTTTTTAGCAACTCTAACGACTAGAGCAACTCCTTACAAAACCTGGCAGGCAATCATGTTTTGACTATGAGTAGCTACAATTCAAACCTGTCAGTTTTCCTGATAAAGATTATGATGAAAGCCCCCTACTTTTTGGTAAAAATTTATCTTGCAGAATACAAACCATCATCGATTTCCCAGGATTAAAATCCTGAACCTTTGACTTTGAGCAAGACATTTCTTTAGCCATGGAAGAAGAGACTAAGACTGTCTAACGGCAGCAAAAGTCACAGCAAGGGATGAATGGAAATAAGCGGCACTTGGCAACAAACGAGGTCATGTTCCAATTAGGTTTTTGAGTATTTTATGGAAGCCACTCAGTCATCAATGAATTCAACATAAAGAAAGATATCTGGCAACCTTTAAGCACTTTTACAGAAACCTGTATGCCAGCAGAGAATATGCTAGAAACCCTTGCCGTCCTTCGACATTTTTAAAGAAAGCTCTGTGCCTAGCGAGAACAAATAAAGGCTTCTTGTAACAGCAATCTCAATTTTCTTTACTGAGACTTCAGCTCCAAGCTGAGCTCCAGGTGAATCACAGGGCAAGGATGTTCATTTTCTCTAGCAGCCTTCCCAGTGATGATTTTTCTCTTTAGAAGGGTATTCTACAAGTTTTCTCTTAACTGGTTTTTCCCCAAGTTGCTCTCCATGTTACAGCTTTCTGTGGTCAGAGGAACCCTCTCCATGTCTGGTCAGATAGGAGACCATTACTCATTCAGCTTGATAAAGGGCATCTACCTGGAAAACTGAAAACTATAGTGATTAATTTGAGCAGCAGCATCTTATCTAGAGCTTCCCCTATCTACACACTGATACTGTTAGAATTAAGCAAACAAGATCAGACTAGATGCTGATTAAACTAGTATAGAAACCTCAAGAGCCCTGAATTTACTTAATATCTAGAATAGGAGGGTGTTTTTGAAGTACTAGATATAAATAAAACTCCACAGAATTACCTAGGTCTATTGAAAGAAACAAATCTGCAACAGCCTGGTTAGCTGTATTATCTATAAAAACATCAATATTGACTAGTTTGGAGAATGGAAAAAAAAATGGCATAAAGCCTGGCCCTAGGTTACTTCTGTCTGATGGAGTACAATGCAGGGAAAATCAGTATCAATTTCATGCTTAACATTGCATGTAATGAGTAGGTGCAGTCTTGTGCGATGATGCTGAGGCAAGTTTCCAGCCCTTTGCGCTGGAAACATTCCTACAAACACTATTCCGAGGAACCAAGAATGGCTTGGAAAGGGGTATTTCTGAGATGATGTGGGCTTGAAAAATTCTCAGTAGTCTGAATTAGCACAACCACCCTTATCTTTTTGTCTGGCTGTTATAAATATGTCTCTCACACCCAAAGTTTCACCTCCTCTATTAATGGATGACATACCCAGTAGTGAATAGAGCTTTATGATCCTCGCACAGTTTGTACAGCAGAAAACCTGTTAGCAGAGTTTCCTGAGAAACACCATTCATTTACACAGTGTTCAGCTCCCGCAGAGCATGTCAGAGAGACAGGCAAGGAGTTCTCAAGGCAAGGTATGCGCTTTGGATGTGAAAGAGGACTTGGTAGCTGTGCAGTATTGTGAGATTTGTGAGGCATGGCTTTACTTTCCCCCTGTATTTGACCTGAAATCTATAGTCACACACACTGATGTGTTGTGTGGTGCACACAGTTTCCTAGGTCTAATACCTACAGCTAAGGTATGGATCTGTTGTTGAAAAGTTAGGAAGGTAAGTGTGTGTGTGTATGCGTGCCTCTGCGTGTGTGTCTGTGTCGTCTGTGTGTGAATGTGAGCTTGACTTACAAAGTTTTTGACTCCACAAAGTTATAGTTTCTTACCAATACCTTCAGTAGCGTTTACAATGTAAAATGGAATAGACACTAAACTGTGAATAATGCACTGAACTCTTTATAAAAATTAGGCTTTGCATCAAAGGCACTTTTAAAGAAATAAGCTTACTGGAAACTTAGGACAGCCACTTTTTTTTGTCTGTATTCCAGGTTTCGGGGGGGTTTTGCAGCTTTTTATGGAAAAGCTTATGCCAGTTATTTGCACTGTTGGAGCAGGTGTCCTGCCACTAAACCCCAAGCAAAGGAAGGGTGGGGTAGTGGCAGGCTGGTGTGGGTGTGCGTACCCTCTCACAGGCTGACAAGCTCAGAAAAAGCCAAAAAGCCTGGGATAAAGCCTTGCACAATTCTATCATGTTTAGAATCATATAATCTTCTTGCTTTTTAAGATGGAAGACTCTTCTGAAGCCAAAAATTTTGGAAGCATCTTTTTAATCAAAGAAGTAAGATTTAAACTTTAATTCTTCACCCCTTTTCCTTCTCCCTGTAAAACCAGTAGGCAAAACCCCACGTAGTTTTTGCAACAAAATTTAACTTGAATCACATATGAGCAGACCCAGACAGTTTTATTAAATCAAAGTAGGATTGGCATCTAACGTAACATTTCTTTGTTGTAATCTTACACATTTTTGTGTGACTGAACGAAGGAGTTTCTACATAAAGGGTCAAATTCAGGTTCTGGTGAAATCAGGGTGTAAATCCACACTCATGACAACGGGAGCAGAATTTGCACAGAGGAAGAAAACTCTTCAGCTCAAAGATGTTTGAAACAAAGATTTAATTGACCCACTGCCAGCAACTCTAGGAAATGAGGAGATTTTGATTGTACTTGCAGAAATAGGTGTTTTAGACCTATATGCTAACGTCTGGATGGCATTTATTGTCCTAGGTGAAATCCCGAAACCTTTAAAAACATGAGGTTTAGTGGGTTGCTTTCAAACTCTGTGCTGTTTTTTCTCATCATGCACTTTGCCGGGGTTTATCCCATCACGACTGTGAAATGCCGAAGGCCCAGGCGGGATCTCCCTTGGAGCCAAACCGGCACTTCTCACCGGCCGACCGGCTCCTTCGCCTTGGCTAGAAGCAGGCTCGGGGACGGGCAGCCTGGTACCGACAGGCAAACCTCCCCCCACTCCGCACCGTTACGGGAACATTTATATTCTCAATTAGACTTCCAAGTGCTGCTTTAATGGCCCGTGAGGGAGCTCTCCGGCCGCAGCGTTTCGGCCCGGGCAGCTCTCCCCGCTGCCCCTCGCAGCCTGCCCGCCCCGCCGGGCTCCGCGGAGGCAAGGAAGGGGCGGTGGCCCCCGGCCCCCAGTCGGAGCAGCACTTTTTTTGGGCGGGCCAGCCCCGGTGCCTCGGCGGAGCGCTGCCCTCCGGGGGAGCGGCGGGACGAGCCTCCCGCGCCGGCGGGGGCGGGCGGGGGGCGCGGACGGGGGAAGGAGGGGGCTGGCGTCAGGCGCCGGGCAGCCACTGGCACGGGCGCTCCCCCCGCGCCTGGCCTCGCCTCGCCCCCCGCGGCGGGGGATAAAGGCACCTGGCCCGGCGGAGCGGGGAGGCGGCGGGCAGCGGCGGCGGCCGAGCGGGGTCCGGGCCGGGCCGCGCAGCCCCCTCCATGCGCCTCGCCGGCGGCGCCGGTTCCCCCCGGGCCGCCCCCGCGCCCGGGAACGGCAGCCAGTGGCGGGCGGCGGAGCCCGGCGGCGGCGGCATCAGCCCCAGCCCCGAGGCGTGGTCGGGGTCGCCCAACGGCAGCCTGGGCGGCTGGGACCCCTTCGGGCGAGACGAGGAGCTGGCGAAGCTGGAGATCGCCGTGCTGGCCGTCACCTTCGCCGTGGCGGTGGTGGGCAACGGCAGCGTGCTGCTGGCCCTGCGGCGCACCCCGCGCAAGGCGTCCCGCATGCACCTCTTCATCCGGCACCTCAGCCTGGCCGACCTGGTGGTGGCCTTCTTCCAGGTGCTGCCCCAGCTCTGCTGGGAGGTGACCCACCGCTTCCACGGCCCCGACGGGCTTTGCCGCGTCGTCAAGCACCTGCAGGTCTTCGGCATGTTCGCCTCGGCGTACATGCTGGTAGCCATGACCGCCGACCGCTACATCGCCGTCTGCCACCCACTGAAGACGCTGCAGCAGCCCACCAAGCGCTCCTACGGGATGATCGCGGCGGCCTGGGCGCTCAGCCTGCTGCTCAGCACCCCGCAGTACTTCATCTTCTCCCTCAGCGAGGTGGAGCGTGGCTCGCAGGTCTACGACTGCTGGGCGCACTTCATCATGCCCTGGGGGCCCCGCGCCTACATCACCTGGATCACCGGCGGCATCTTCGTCGCGCCCGTCCTCATCCTCGTCACCTGCTACGGCTTCATCTGCTACCACATCTGGCGCAACGTCAGGGGCAAGAGGCGCCCGGGGGAGGCGGCGGGCGGCGGCGGGCGGCGGGCGGGCGGCGGCGGCCCGCGGCGGGGGCTGCTGCTCGCCCCTTGTGTCAGCAGCGTCAAGACCATCTCCCGCGCCAAGATCCGCACCGTCAAGATGACCTTCGTCATCGTCTCGGCGTACGTCGTCTGCTGGGCGCCCTTCTTCACCATCCAGATGTGGTCCGTCTGGGACCAGCGCTTCCCCTGGGTCGGTAGGTGACGGGGCGGCCCCGCCGGGCACCAGCAGGGCGGGCGGCCGCTTTCCCCCCGCCCTCGCCGGCAGCCGTGGGGGTCCTCCGGGGGCGCAGCCGGGTCCCCCCCGGCGGTGCGCAGTCCGGACCCCGGCGTGGGGGAAGCCGAGGGCGGGACCGGGGCGCGCCGTCCCGCCGAACCGGCCCCTCTTCCCCAGCACCCCGGGGATCAGCGGCGCGGCGCCCTCCGCCCCGCAGGCGCCTTCGCGGGTCGCGGCGAGGAAGCCCCCGGGGCCGCCGCCGCCGCCCTCGGGGCCGCCCCGCCGGCACCGCTCGCACTCCCGGACCGAGAGGCCTCAGGGAGCGGCGGCGCGGGGGGCAGCGGCGCTCGGCTGGGGCGGCCCCGGGAGCCGGCGGCGCGGAGGGGCGCGGAGCAGCGGCCGGGCCTCCGGAACGGAGCAGCAGCCGCTGCGTTCTCATCCAGAGCAAAATTAGCCGATGGGAACCTGAAGTATCCGCTGCGGTAGTTTGAACCAGCGACGTTTTCTTCCATTTGCGGCTGCCGGTTAATACACCTTGAGAAACGTTTCGTGTTATTCTTAAGCATAGGCGCATGCATGTCACGAGTAATGTATGAGCAGGGAACTTCCTAAGCCTTCTTTCCTGCAACTGCCTTGCGTGCGCGTTCCCTGCTCCTTTAGTCACCTCTGAGTAGCTCCTTTAGTCAGTCACAAGTTCTCGTGAAACAGTGGCAATTTAGTAGTTTGGAGATACCGGTCCCACTGTTAAATCTGGCTGAAAATAATTGGTGAGTTTAAAAGTTATTACGTAGGGAATGGCAGGCAACACAGTAACATATACCCCCTTTCCTTATACTGAGAAAGCAGCGAATCAAAATGTTGCAATACATAACTTCTTGGGTTTTTTTTAATATTCCCAAATTATCATTTACTGTAGTGAGAGCATTGATTGCCCCCAGCGTGCGACTGAAGTCAAGCCTAAAATGCAGGTCTCTACGGAGAAATAAAGACTTGCAGTAAACAAATAGATTTTTTTTTTTTTTTTTTTTTTTTTTACTTCAAAAGAAAGGCAAGCCTAATTGAACAGCTGGGTATTTGGTAGGTTTGTTTGAAGAGATTCTTTAAATCTATGGAACTGCATAACACAGCAATTATACTTCTTTGGAGATTCAATGTTTACAAAGAAAGATCACTAATAATTGATTAGACTAAATATATATTTAGAGTATTTGATAATTTAACTAGTTATTTAAGGTAGAAGTTTTATGGTGTAGTGCTAACTTCCATTTTTCCCTCAAGTAAAATTTGCTCAATCTCTGAAATCCTGATTTGATTCACAGGTCAGTAATTATTTGAGCATTCAACACTTTTCAGCATGCAAATGTATGCAGCAAAATTCAGTATTATTGAAAGCCATGGGAAATCAGTGGGAATTTTACCATTGCCTCCCAGGGTAACCAATTTTTAAAACAAAAGTCTGAATAAAAACTGTTCAGTATTTAAAGCATGAGCTTATCAACACATGGATAAACATCAGTGGAAATGTGACTAAAGCATTATTTTGGACAGATTGTCCTATAACTTCTCTTGTCACAGCTTTTTGAAGGCTGTTCGTACAAATTCCCGTTGACTTCAATGGCAGCCTCCTGATCATGTCCTCATTCATTTCAAATGCTGCTGCTCAACTTTTAGAACTAGGATTACTCAGGAAAATAAATCCAGCAGTTAATGAAGCAGTTGACTGAATGCAAATGTTCTTTTGATGATTAAACTGCTTTCTTCTCCCGTCCCCAGATTCCGAAAACACCGCGACTACCGTCACGGCTCTGTTGGCCAGTCTGAACAGTTGCTGTAACCCGTGGATCTACATGTTCTTCAGCGGTCACCTCCTGCAAGACTGCATACAGAGCTTCCCTTGCTGCCAAAAAATAAAGCGAACACTGAGTAAAGAAGATTCAAACAGCAACAGCAGGCGACAGACTTCTTTTACCAACAACAGAAGCCCAACTCACAGCCTGAACACCTGGAGAGAGTCACCCCACTCCAAATCAACCAGCTTCATCCCTATTCCAACCTGAGATGGGCCCCGGGACATGCAGGGCTTGCAGAGCCCCGTAACAGCACTTGGGAAGGTCACGGCACAGCACTTTATGCTGGGCAAAGACACCAGTCGTGGCAATGAGAAATGACTAAGACGGCCATAAGACCAAATGTGCCGCATTGCTCGATAAGCTATTCTGCAGCATGTAAATTATTTTCTGAAAGGTATTTAGGACTTGTGCAAGTGATCAGAAAGGTGTGAAACAATAAAGCAATTATTTTTCTAAGTAGAATTATTTTAGTTTTTTGTTTGTTTGTTTCTAAAATACTAAGTGCATTGTTTGCTTGTTTCAAAGCAGTAAAATAGTGGAATCAGTATGTGTTGGGGTAACTCCGCTCTCTAGTGTTAATGCCTAAAACTTCTCATGTTTGTCCGATGAAGTCACAGGGAAAGAAGATGATATGAACAAGATCGCAATTTAGTCTTAAAGACAAAAAGAAAAGCATTGGGAGAAAGTCCTGATTATCCAGATAAGGAACATGGTTAGACAGACTCTGAGTTATTGGGAATTTATTGATCATACTGCTTTATCTTGTACAGGTCTAGCAATTCTCAGTTAATGAAATTTAACAGTCCTTGTGAAGGCAGATCCTTCAGTGCTGTCAATGTCTGTGTGTGTATTGTGGGGTTTCATTTTTAGGGTGACATTTCCTCTTCCCTTCGTGTTGATGGAAGTTATACAACATATTTTTATTGTGCTGTTGTACCTACTTTGCTTTTTTTTAAAAAACTAATTTTAAAAAAGTGTATTGGTAAATAAGTATGATAAGCTATGACTATCTCAGCACTGTTACAAACAGATACACCAAGAAAACTCATCATGACTACCAGAACCACTTGCTTTATGGGTGTTTTCTTTATGCATTTTTTCTTTTTCTTTTTTCTTCACTAAGACAGTTAGGATCAAGCCACACTTGGTTGTTAAACAAATAGCCTCATAAATTTGGGAGAACGTGACTATTTAGTAAGAGCTGAAAAATCAGTATATTCCAAGACACAGATCTGAGAATCAAACTTACAAGTCTTCTGGAAACATATAAAGTTGTCAATGTTGTTGTGGGTTTTTTTTTTTTTATTTTGGCAGATTATGACAATATCGTCTTTGAAATTGGCAGTAAACTGCAATAAAAAGTCATCACAACACTCATATTTAATTATAAAGCATTCAAGGTGTGCTTGTTTTCACTACAGTGCATGCCAAGTCAAATGTAGTTCCTACAGCTTGTCAGTAATCCTGTTATGTCTTTCCATGGAGCCCATCTTTTACCCAGAGAGTGGGTTTTGAATCTCCTTGATTAAGTTTTGCTGTGGTTTTAAAGTCCTGAGGATCTCTTTGAGAAGTAACAGCTACCTGTCTGCTCCATTTTCCTGAGCTAAGTCCTGAAATCCAGGCGTTCCACTGGCACCACGCAGGACTTCTGATGCAGTCCCAGCTGGCTCGCTAAAGCAGCGGCACACGTGCACGGCTGTCTAACGTGCCTGCTTATGTTTGCAAGAGGGAACCTCAGCAGCAGGTTTCTCTCTTTCCCACCAAAACCAGACAAAAAAGATTACTTTTCTAATTGCTTCAGGAGAGAAAAAATTTGGGCCGCAACCGTGGCTTTCACTAAGGATGGTACTTGGCCCCATGCCTGTTACAATAATGGTAGCAGAAATTAATAGAGCTAGATGCAGGATAAGATCATATTCAACCTCTTGTCCGCTCCAGAAGCTCCCAGACATATCCCTGACTATTCCAGGCAAAGAACAGGGAAGGTTATAGCTAAAAATAAAAGTAAAATTAGATTTTGTTGTCACTAAAGAAAATTGTAGTTCTTCTCTCTCCATTTCTTGTTACAGTTTTCTGCTTTTCAGGAGAGCTATCTGGTCTAACATGGTGGTGTTTTTGTTCAAAACACTAGAACCCAAAGGACTGCATGGTAGAACAGCTTATATTTAACAGACTATCTTCTTGACCACATTTAGTACACAGATGTGACTACAGCTCTCGCCAGTTCTGGCTGAAGGTTTGTGTACCTGAAGTTGTATTTTAGTCCAAAAAAATGCATGCAGTGGCATCAGGTGTGTGTGTATTTGTGCACATAATATTTACTACATATGTTTTGCAAGTAGGTAATTCACAGCTACTGAAATTGCAAATGTTTCAAGTTAAGTACACTATCCTTTGCCTAGTTTTTTATTTGTGTTACTACTTTCTTTGTACATAGAGTACATATTAAAAAGCAATTAGCTGTACTAACAGAATTTTCATGTTTGCGGTATTGAATTATTTTTCTATTACACTTTATATTCAAACAGAGAAGATGATGAGAAAACAAATGTAGAATAATGTTGATGATAAAACTAAGTTGGGTAATGACCAATATATAAAAAAAAGTAAACAGGCTCAAAATTGTAATTTTCAGTTTCAAAAACAAAAAGTTACAAAAGCTAGGCTTATACTTGGGGCTTGTCAGCATCAATGTACCCTGTGAGTCTTCTACAGTTTCTGTATTTAAATTGACAACACTGTTTAGCAGTATTTGGATTCCAGGCATTTCTTTGTCAATACTGAGCTTTGTTTTTTTCACAGAATTGTAGCATTGGAAGATACAACCCATATTTTTTAATTGTTCATCTGTGGAGATATGGGGTTTTTTAACAGCTGCTTTGGGTTATCATGAGGGCACACTAATGAAAATGGAAACACGAACTTGTGAAACCATTGCACATTTAAAACATGGAAACTTGCTTTAATAAACCTGTATGTTTATTTGATGAGAAGCTTTTTGGTTCTTTTGCTTGACTAGATTTTTCAGAGCCAGAAGCATCTTCAGTGATAGTCCACATATTTTACGAAATGTAAAATTTCTTCATTAATTTTAATGAGTTGTTTCCAATGACAAGCAAAGTGAACAAAACTAAGAAGCTTTTCTACTACACATAATGCATGAAGGACATGTGCAAAGAAGGAACATGCAGTCAGCTTTCCACTGTATGCTGCTGGTATTGTTAAAACATGTAACATAGCACTTACATTGTAGAGAGGTTATTGTTATACTTTAGTTTTAATTTTGGGTAACAAAATATTTAGCTTCTAATGTGAAACACTATTGAATAGATGAGCCTGCACTCTGCTGTTTGTGCTGGTGTTACTAGATTGCATTTCAAAGACTGTTAGACGGCAGAAGTAGAGCACATGAGATGATACCAAAGATGGAAAGGATTTTGTTCTTTTAAATAAGAAACATAAGTTGCCAAAAAGGTTTCTTTTTAAATTTGTAGGTAAACATATTGTTGGCTCAGAAAAAAAAAAAAAAGTTTTTTTTTTTCTGTATCACCACACCAAGATCAAAGTCTACAAGAGGACACAGGTTCATGTGTGCCCAATCCTGCAAAGACAAAGATTTTGTCTGCAGCAAATCTTATGGCCAGTTCCAAACTGTCCAGGTTGAAGGACCTTATTAAAGTGCACACATGTACCTTTCTAATTCGTGCATATGGAAACCAGGGCAGAAGAAGGAAAGGAGCTGCAGAACTGGATGTCATCCCAGGGCATGTACTGCTGAACCAGCTTTGGGAAGAGAACTCAGATCTTACAGTAGGGCTATTGCTGAAATAGAGAGTTACTTGCTGCATAGGGGAAGCTCTTACAGAGTTGTCCTAGACTGATTTCCCCACCTACAGAAAGGACTAATTAAATACAGTGTCCTCTAAAAAGAGTCTGCATGAGTTTCAGTGGTAGAGTCCCTTCTTTACATGGAAGAGTGGAGAGGCAAAAAGGAGTTAGTGAATTTAAACACTAGTTTGGAGCTTTAGTTACTGTTATAAGACAGTTTCTGTGATTTTCCTTAGGAATGGGCTTTACTGGAAAACATAACGCTTGCTACTTTGGTAGAGGGTATATAAATGAACGAGTTTCAAGGCCCAGGAACAGATCACAGCTGCTCCATGGGGAGCAGTCCTGGCTGGATCTGGTAACAGTCCCTCACACAAGAGTAGGTCCAGCTAGTCTTGAAAAAGGCAGAACTGTCGAAGGTAACATAAGTCACGCAGAGTGGTTTGTGCAGGTATGCAAAAAGCAAGCAAAAACCAATCACGACTAGTCCCTGCTGAGCTTCCTTAGAGCCAGACAGCATGGGTCTGCCTCTCCCAGGACTAGTCCTGCAGAAAGTCCTGGATCAGTATTGTGTTAATGGATTAATACTGTATCGCTGTTTTGATGCAGCTGCTCAGTAATTTGCCATGTCTTAGTATAAACTTGCTTGGAGTAGCAGTTTAGATGCAAATCAGCCTTAGGTCTTCATAAGAACAGTTTTAGCTGAATTCCTGACACAGTCCATTGGTTTACTCCATTTCTGAAAAGCAAGGCTGTGAGGCAACATCAGGAGCACAAAGCTCTCTTCCCAGCTGTACGGTGAGGAGACTGGCAAGTCTCTCTAGTTCCAGGCGGACTCAAGATGTTGCTGAGTACAGCTGGACTTTCTTCTAATCAGAGAAGAATCTTCTTCACATTTCCAGTATTTTTCACATTTCCAACCCATTGCCCTTTTCATTTTTTTTTTTTTTTTTTCAGGGGGTTGGGTGGGAGGGGGGGATTAGGATGTTGCACTTTCTCAGTGCTCTTCAAGTAAAGGATAGTTTTCAAAAAAATAAATGTTGGGATCAGTGGAAGGATATCTACAAATTTCTCACCTCTTAATGGCTTAGGTTTTTTCCTTTTACCGATGAAGTAAATGCAAGAGTGCCTTCCCTTCTGTTTCATGCCAAACGAAGTAATTCCCAAGAACAGTTTTGAACCGCTGTGGTTCCCTATGGGTTTCTGTAAGGTGCTAACACTATTAATGATTGCATAAGCAGGAATTAAGATTTAATACTCTCTGACTGCAGAAGTAAGGACTACTATTTCATGACTGTCTATTGTTAAATTGATTGTGCTCTTACTCTGCAATAGGACAAAATGCTATTGAAATCACAGTTCTCCTTCCATGGCAGTATTTATATACTCAGGACTATAACATTTTATTTTTCCTTTTCAAATGTGGTGGGTCTGTGAGACCCGCTTAACTGAATTTATGAGCTTTACTTCTGTCACTGGTCAAAAAATACAGCCTTACAAGAACTGAAGAAAAAGAACTCCCGTGATTTGTATCTCATTTTGACTTATGAATGACTTGTTAGGATATGTTTCTTCTGTGTTCTCCCATTTGACATGAATCATTCCAGTCTGTGGCCCTTGAACCAAGGACTTTTCCATCTAACTCAGGAAAAAAAACAACCAATTGTTGAGCCTTAGAACCCGGCTAGGAAATATTACTCTTGCAGGGCATGAATATCCTGGACAATGACATCATACGGACAAAAGTTTACCACAGAAGTCATCCTGCCGTTGCTGTTCCCATTTGTGTCCACCCGTATCGTTCTTCTCTAGCCTGGCTGGCAGGCACAGGTAGGGAGCCACTGCTGCCCCATGTTCACTGTTGGCTATTCCCTCTTACAGAGCCTCAGGCACTGGCAGGACACTTGTCGCGGATGAAAGTATTGACACGGTAATATTTAGTAAGAAATCTAGGTTTATTAATAACTAACAGCAATTTATTATTATAAAATAATAATAGAAATACTAAAAGAAAGAAAAGCGACTTATTCAGATTCTAAAATGACAAGATTCACACTAACTTACTTAACGGTACCTATATATATATATACACATGCATGCACATAACAAAATGGACAAACATACAGAAACAAAGGTGTTTAGATTCAGTAGAATGAACACAGAACGGACATACACACACAGAAACAAGGGTACGTACCCACCCACACACACACACACACAGAGTGAAGAGAAGCTAGGTCAAAGAAAATTTCCCTCTCGAGTTTAGAGCAAATACTCACAATGCCTTGGCATTCCTCAACGGGCGATAATTGAGACTCGAGCGGGGGACTTCGCCCTGGCCTTCCGTCTGGAGCAGACGACACCTTAAGGGTTTGGTACCTGAGAGGAGTCCCAGCTCAGGGGAGGTGCTGGTCACAGGCCCACTGCGATCCAGGAGAGCTCAAAGGGTCTCCCTGGTGGTCGCCATTTATATGGTCCAAGATAATTGACTTTTGTCAAATACCTTCTGGTGCCTTCCAGCAGTTACAAAAGAATTTGATTAATGTGCGACTCTGTTATTGTTCCCATTTGACCACATCCCAGGCACAGGTGTGCCAGGCCCTTAGGAGTTGATGGGCCATTTTAACCATTTCCGAGCAATCAGGAGGGGCAGGAGCCAGGCTCGTTAACATTGTCAGTCCTTATCTCCACAGACTGGTGTATAGCTCGGGGGATGTGGGTGGAATCGCACCTAGCACCAAGCAGCCCAACAAAGAGGGGCGGGGGGGGGGGGTAAGGATTGCACCACCACAACACTGGGAGGTCTGGATTGTACTTCCAAGCAACAGTGGCCACATGTTCAGTACTGGTCAAGTTAATTTACTGATGCCTGAATTACCCATCTGTAGTTCATGGTAATGATGTTTATCTTCCCCTGTAAATTCTTATAGGACACATGGATAAGAAGTGCCACCTATGAGTTCAATATTTCTTTTCAAGCAAAGCACTGGCAATGGTGGCCCATCAACTTTTACACCTTTGAAGAAAAACATGACAAAACTGGCATTACTTGTCTCTCCAGGGCATGAAGCCCATTCTGGAAGATAAGGAATAGGTAACCAGAAACTGGCACCATGGCTGACCCGGCCTCTTCCACCTCTACAGCTGTGATTGCTCCTGACATAGTCCCTCCTGTCCCTGGTAATGATGACTGCAGCAAGAATGGGGACAGGGACCACAGGAGCAGCAGCAAACAGTGTCATCATAAAATGCATTCATTTTAAACTCCTTTTGGAGGGAGGAATGTGGATCCTATCAAGTAAAAAACCACAGTTTTATTTGTCTTAGCCCAAAAATTATTTGAAAGTATCAAGGTGCTTTCCATGTTGCAATTGTAAGTTACGCTTTCTATATTTAGAAAATGAGCACCTTGTCTCCTGGAACCCCTTGTCTCCTGGAACTGTAACTACATGAAGCTCCTGACAAATCTATTAAGTATCTCTGCTGAGATGGCTAGCTACAAGGCCATGTCTAAAAAAGGGCAATGATCTCTTCAAGTTAAGCATTCAACATGTGACTTGTAGGGTCTTGGCCCCCACAATAAAGGCATGTCCTGTGGGAAATGTGGGCAGCCACAGAGCTTTCAGGGAGGAGAAAGGAAGAAGCCTAAATACCAATCCCCTTTTTGGAAAGAGGTGATAAAGTCAGATTAAAAGTCATAATAGATGCCTATATCTTCAAGCTAAAAGGAAACAGTTTTCCTAGTATTTTAGAAAGTTTTTGATTGAAGATGTTGTGGAAGAGAGGAGCAGTGAATGAAGAACATGAAGGATTAGGAGGCATTTAACATCCTATTCTTATCAAAAAGAGAAACTTGCTTAGGTGCTGCTCAAATGTTTTTCTAAGTAAGAATAGTAACTGTACAAAATAGTGGCAAAAGTAATAAAAAATTGGATGGCATATGCTCTCTCCTGGCTCACTGTAAAGCAGGTAGAGTTATGCAGTAGACATCTGCAAACTGGGGGAGGCACAGACAAATACATCCTCTGAAATACTGCAGGTGTCGGTCAGCTCAGAGGAAACCACTGATAACACTTTGCTCCATCATTGGCTGAGATCAGAAAAACAAGGAAATCAAATCATCAGACTAATTTACCACACACTTAATCTGAGTAATTCTCTTCCAGAGAAGGAGCAGACATTATTAAATAGCCACCATAATATTTTCTAAACGTGAGACATTTCAGTGTTTCCATGGGAGCAAAGGAGGTCTTCCAGGTATTACATGAGACACTAGAGCTAAGGATTGAGTTCAGTAAGACACTTGGGCATTTGTGTGGATTTCAGTTCTTCTGGAGTCCCGTTATCTCCAGTACTCCAAACATGGTGAGGGCATTCAGGGCAATAAAGAATTATATGCAGTAAATAATAAATGAAAGTAAAAGATACATTTGTGTGTCTATATATAATCTCATTTCCCAAACCAAATTGTACTTGTCTTTTTCAAAAGGAATGAGCAGAGATGTAGTTATGTCTCTCCGATAACCTTGTTCACCATGAAGCTGATGTTCAGAGGCTCAAGAATCCTAAGTTTTGATATAAGGTTACAGATGTTCTTTATTAAATTGATAGGTTTGAAGCTTATCAGTTAGCAACATGTTATTAAATTGAATAGAAACTAGGAAAATGAGGAGAGAGAGCGCTGCCTTTGTTCTTTTTTTTGTTTGGTTGTTTGGGGTTTTTTTTCATCTATTATGGCAATTCCACTGAAAAGCTATATTTTAAATATACTGTACTGGAGGTGAGACGATTCAAAACACCATGAGGAACTCCAGCTTGACTCTCTTTTTCAACATAAGATTCATCATTAATACTTGCTCCTCTGTCTCACAGAGTTCACAATGTGAGGCATAGTGTAATTAGACAACAGATTCTCATTTCTTCCCAAATTTATGACCCAAATGCCTCAACATAGGCGCTCAAAGCTGGAGGACACAAAGGTGGAATTCATCTGCATGAATGTACATACAGTGCAGGTGTGTCCATCTGAGCAAGAGTGATTATTTTTGTAGCCAAGGCAGAGCTAATTTTTGGAGTCCAGGGAGTTATCATATAGAGGATGTCAACAACTCATCAGAAGAACACTGCCCTATCTCCACTGATATATGGACCAGAAGACTATTTCTTCATTGATTATAACGGCAGGTAGACAACTAGCTCAAATTGGTACACCTGTACTGCAGATAGCTGTCTACAGGTGCTATTGGTTTTGTTGTCAGATGTCAGTAGAGACCTCCACATTACTAGTTCAGGATTTTACTTTATTCCAGGGGAAATACAAAATGTTACCACCTAACAGCATCATATTAATTTGAATGGAGCTGATGATGCTATCCCAAGAGCTGACAAAGGGTGGCTCATATTGCAAAGGTTCTGCCAGCTGGGTGTCTCTGTTAGTCACGTCACAAGAAAGACCAAAACCAAAATGAGCCTAGAGATCAATTTACCTCCTCACACCCAGATGACATCTCTGGCCTTACAAAGAGGGAATGATCTCTACATCTAATCTCTCTGTGTGTCCCATCTGTGCATGATGAACCTTTTCAGGTTTCATCTCCTTTGTGCTTAAAGGTGGATTTGCGAGAAAATCCTTAATTAGGCAGAACTCTCGAGATGCTCAGATAATACAATTCTAAGGGTCAATGTACAACACAGAAAGATATATCTTATTACACAAAGAGTTAGGACTGGAGAAAAAAATGACAGGATAATACCTAAAATTCTTGGTAGTATTGTGTGGAGAAAAAAGCAAAAATAAGGAAAGTGAGAGTGACATGTTAGGTATCTCTGCCACATACAGCATGTGAAGTCCTGATTTCCTAATAAAGTTCACAATTATAAAAACTTTGGGAATATAAGCAGTGTAAAATGATTTACACCTGATGCCATCAATGACTGTTTTCAACATGAGCAGAAGCACTGTAAGAAAAAAAGAAACAATTCTGATCAACAACTTTCCCTCCCAAGCGTTTAAATGAAAAGTGAAAGCAATGTAATGGTTTAATGGAAAAAACAGATTTGACCTCTTTGATGAAAAGTGTCCTTTTCCCACTGAATACATCAGGTTCTTGTAAAAGAAAGAAGCAAACTCTCTGTGCCTCCGGGTCCGTGTACCCTGTGGTCTGTGTGGGGAGGCCAGGGGTGTCTCTAGCTTCCTGGGTGCATTTCCCAAGTGTGGGGAAAACAGGGAGCACTAACCAGCTGCCCCAGGAGTCTCCTCAGCACACTCCAGCTCCTGTTGGGCAGACACTCTAGTTTGACACTTGTTGGGCAGACACTCTGCATGTACCAACATGATTGAGTTCCTGAGTGTATCTTTCCATTACAATTTTTAAACCCTTCTGAAGGCAAGGATACAAGAGAACGCAGAGACTCAATGGGACACCTGCACTTAAGGTCCTTCTCCATGGACCCAGGAGTGTACAAGCAGAGGTTACCTGCACCGCTGCTGGGCTGGCAGTAGGGCACAGGAGCCGTGCTTTCCTGCATTCCTCCAGCTCCAGGGTAGGAGGCTCTGGGAAACCGGGCAGGCTGTCTCCCAGCCCTGGGAGTATGCTGGAGCAGCTTCAAGCGAGGTCTTCCAGAGCACCAATGTAGGTACGCACCCTCCCTTGCCTCTGTGTGGGCCTGGAGAGAATCTGGGTCTCTTTTGGGAGACAAATGGTTAAACTCCTTTCCCACATGCTGTTAGCTGAGATGGGAACATTTCCAAAAATGGGGGCTGAACTTCCTCAACAATGAGAAGGCAGATCATGGAGGGATAGGTTTATAAAGCAGAAAAAAGTCTTGGAGATGAGATGAGAACTCGTAAGAGTTTCTTTCTGTTTTTTAATAGCACATGTGGTAGCTGAGAGTCCTTTCAGTAAGCTTGTTAGCAGGAGCTGGGGAATACAGCTCCAGTAGGCCTGTCTCTTTATGTCTGGTGTTTTATGGGAGAAAACAATTTTTCTGGTTCAAAACATAGCACTAACACATCTCAGTCTTGCTGAGCTCTGTGCTTGACCTGGCACTATGATACTACCACCAATTTCTCACATTAAGAGCTCACTAAAAATGAGTCAATATATCTACACATATTTTGACTTTAACTTTTTTTTTACCAGCTCTAATCATGTAACATGTAACATGTTAAAGCATTATTTTCTGATGATAGTGGTTTATCATAGAATAATTTGTTAAGACGAGTATAAAGCATTTATTTATTAATTTTATCCTTCAACATTAGTGGTTTATGACTAACCACATCTTAGTGGTCTGGTTGTTTTAACCTTTATTTAGATCTCTTCAACTTGATCTGGGAGTATAGTTTCCAGAAGGTTTGGAAATATTCCTCTAATAAAACTGCAAGATAAAATAGACGGTGTTTTAGCTGGTATGAATCCTCAAGCTCAGCTGCCTGTTTTCATTTCAGTGGAAAAAACAGAGCAAACCAACACATTGCTAATTAGCAGAAACACTTTGAAAACACGTATCAAACATTTGGATTAATCAGTTATAAAACATAAATATTTTAAAATGTGCTTTCTTCAGACTCTGTGATTTATAGGTATTGCATGATTTTTCAAAATTGAATTAATCTGAAATGAAGAGCATTTGAAACTGTTTATTCTTTGTTTTTTAATTAATCTTCTTAACTTGAAGTTCTTTTCTGTCTTGCAATTGTATACTAAGTATGACAGAATACTTCCATCATATTACAGAAGTACTTTCCAAGCATAATACAATGATCTTTATGCTTATCTGTCCTGTAAATTATAGAATCCTGCGTGTATCGGAGATACCAATTGTAAGAATTAAGTTGTGTAAGCATGCTTTCAATTAATTTACCTTTGATCTTTTGTGTAACTATGTATGTCATCAGAAAGCATTCATCTTTTCTTTTCAGCACTTTTCAGTGAAAGTATTTGCACAAAGAAGGAAACTTGCTCATGAGACAGACCCAGCTCTGCGATCTCTCATAGGCAGCCTTGTCTGCCTTCACTGCATGTCTCAATGTTTGGTGCAGTGAGGCAACAGCAGTGAAGGGATGAGAAATCAAAAACACTCTGTCACAAAAGGAAAAGGCTGCAATTCTGTCGCTTTAATAGTGGGAGAAGAAACATGTGAGACAGAAATAACATCAGCTCTGGCACTTCTGCATGACCCTAAGGACTAGAGGAGGACAGAACACAGCTCCTCCCTGCAGCAGGCTGTGTCGGAGAAGCCAGCCCTTGTGCTCCTGGCTTCTCAGTCTGTGCTATTTTGGTTTCAGGCAGCTTGTGTACCTCTGGAGAGCAATACCAACCCACTAAAGCTATGGCTTTACATAGCAGCGCCTTAGGCTCCCAGGATGGGCATCAGCCACATCTCTGGGCAGGCTGTCCCAGCACAGTTCGTGGCCATTGCTCCTCTGCTGGGAATGTGGCAATCCTGAGACAAGCTGGGTTTCATCATCTCTGCAACCACCCCTTCAAGGATGGCAGGCTGTTACTGGCGCACCCTGTGGCTTCTCTTTGCCAGAAGAAATAAACCCATTCCCTCAGCCTCTCCTCATACCACTGAGTACCTTGGCAGACTGCCACTGGACCCTCTCCATTTCCTCCACATCCCTCTTCAGCAGGGGCCCCAAATGGGACACCATTCCACCTGTGGCCCTACCTGCAGCAAGCAGAGCTTGATCTGCAGACCTTCCTAACATAGCACAGTTCCCTATTTCTGCTTGTTCCCAGTCAGAGTGAACTGTTGGCTTGTGTTGGCCCGGGCATCCCCTGTATGCACAGGTCCTTTCAGCAGGGCTGGCCACCCCAAACAGCATGCTGTACCTCTCCCCCTTGAACTTGCCTTCTCCCTACCAGGCTCATGGCAGCCCCCTTCCCCATCAGGTTTAGGTAGCCATGATGGCATTTCCCAGAGACTGGAGCACAGCCACAGCTGAAGATGTCCCCATCAACACTGCTCTTCCACCAAAGACCTTTGTCTGCTCCACAGTCACATTGGGCACAACCCAACAGGGGGACAGGGCTTAAGCAGGGCTTCGTCAGCCCACCCGTGTCCTGTCCTCCATGTTGGGACATCCATGCTCTCCCACAGCATTGTCACCTGTCCTGCTTGGAGGCAGGAGGAAGAGTAAAGGGCTGCTCACCCTTACAGCAGCATGCACAGCCATGCTATAACTGTGGGTGATGGGACAAGGAGTGTGTGGAAGGCCGTCTCACGCAGATGTTTACCATGAAAGTGCTGCTGCTCAGCTGTTTCTACTTGATTGCTACTGAGGTTGCTGGTTGCTGGTGCTACTAGGAAAGATCAGAGATTTTGCAAGCAGGTGATCTGCTTTTCTGGCTTCCTCTGTGTCAGTAGAAACAAAACAGATCAGGTATCTCTCTCCAGCCCTAATCCCTGAGGCATGGTGAAGTTCATATTTGGGAGATGGTAACACCAAGTCAGTGCTCAGCCCTGAGGCACTTCTCAGCTCAGGCTCCCCCCTCACCCCTGCTCCACTAAGGGGTGCTACATGTGAATAGCTGGAGCATGTAAGACAGGGCTGCAGCACTGGGAGGGAGAATAAGTCCTTGCCAGAAATGTAGAGGAAGGCTGTGGCTGTGCTGGAAACCAAACCAAAGCATCCAATTCCCAGTACAGTGCTTTAACCATCAGATGATCTCCTCTCCAGAGAGCTAACCTGTTGCTGGGAGAGAAAATGTCCAAGGAGCTACATATAAGTACTGAAGGGTATTCTTTATGTTTTTCCTCAGAGATTGGTAGATTTATTTTTTATAAAATGCTGGCACTTTGAGGACAAAATTATCTCTCTTCTGTAGTGTGTATTCTCAGGGGTAAGTAAAACTTCAGTTTTGACTACCTGACAAAAAATTAATGGGATGTGATATATGTGTTGTTTTCATTTGTTCTCAGAGCTGTTCTCAAAAGAGCATCATTTGAAGTGATGCAGTAGGTAAATATATAACTAGCAGGCCAAAGGTCTTTCCAGTCTATTGTGTACCTACAGCGGGGAAAGCATGAAGATTCATGCTTACCCACTGACCCCTCGCACTTGTGATAAAGCTGTGTCAGTGGTCAAGCACAGCCTTCCGGATAGGCACTTCTCCGTTTCCAATTTGATTGCCTCAGTGCTACCTTTTAAAGACGTTTTAAAGAATGGTCTTCATATGTTACTTTTTATTGTACTTATTGTCTTATCCAGCCCTGTCTTAAGAACTGAATGAGTATATGGTCAAATGCAGCATTTCACTTACTGGTTCCAACATGATGCATTTTTATGAGCCTTTCCTCAGCTGTAGCTATGAATTAATCACCAAATTACAGTGCTTTTCTCAGCAATCTGAATCCAGGTATGGTTTTATATGACCTTTTGTTTACCTTATATTTAAGGTAATGGGGGGTCATTTCCCTACCTAAATCCTTTATGTCAGGCCTATATCCTGTACATAGGCCTCTTCCTGAAGGACGTTGCAAAAACAGCAAATCAGTCTCACACAGTCTTCTATACTAAATCAACTGGGGATTAAAGAAAAGAGATAATATGACACATTTAAGGATCACAGAAAACTCCTCACTTCCCACTGATGAGTGTCTGGAATTTTGCTGAGGATGTCTCTTTTGGAGTCAAATCTGTGGCCATACAGAGCTGTATTGCATGGTCCCTTTACCAGCCAGGGTCCATCAGGTCCCATCTGCACGAGGCAACGGAGTGACACGCTGCGACTAGCAGCTGGCTGCACTCCTGGACATGACACAGCGACATTAGTGCAATACTGCAATCAAGCGGGTTTGTAGAGATTTGTAACAGAAATATTAAGATCGATATGAGTTAATTAAGAATCGAAATGTTTGCATGAAAGCTGCAGATGAAACAGTAGAACAAAGTTTAGAAGGAGAGGTAAGATTAATAGCACTGTGTGTGTGATTTCATTCAAAGAAAGAGGAGGAACAAACTGACCTTAAAATAAGGTAACAAGATGAAGAACAGGACTGGAGCCATAAAATAACTAGATAAGGAAAGCAAGGCTTATGAGGGCTGAGTTGACATACTGAGGTAAAAGATCCCAAACAGCATCCACTTGTAAAGGGCACAAAGGCAAACAGACATCAGTTCCTCATTGCTAGCCTTCGACATACATGTCATAGTGCCTCCGAGCACTTCTGTGTCAACATGTGAATCAGTAAAAACCAGCCTGGAGATTTTGTGAGTTAAAATCATCTTTCCCTCCCATAAGATCTCACAGTGAGTTAGTGTTTGCTACAAACTAGCCTTGCTGAGATGCAGGAGGAAAAAGCACAGCAAAACACTCAATGACACAGTAATTCTGCTTTCAGCAAGACCTCTCCCTAGGCCTACGTCACACGTGAAGGTGTAACAAGTTGACAAGTGTCACCTCAAGGGTCTGGACACTATATCCTGCTGAGTTTGGTACCCAGGATCTGAAATATTTGAAATAAGGTTTAAAAGACTTTTGGACAGTATCTGAATTTTGTGCTGGCTCACTGAATATTAAGGGTAATGAAAGCATACTAATGAACAGATCTACCATACACAATCTTATACAAAACCAGGAACAAAACTGTTCTGTGTCAAATATAATTCAATCCAGCTGAGACCCAGGACAAATTCTGACTTTGGCTATATATGTTCTAATTTTGCTGAAACCTGGAATTATTTTTGTCCCTTAGCTCCAAATTTCAGGCTTCCCTTAATTTATAACCAAACTGGAAATGTTAGCAAGAAGTCTTTTAAATTATGTTAATTGCAGAATTACAGTTACTACAAAGGAAAGAATCTGTGAATAAGGAAGATTTTTGGCCATATGACTGACCAATAAACCCCTACAATGGAAGAAGACTCAGAGGAGACAGTCAAGAGTGATGTACCCATGAAGTTCAGAACAAGATATCCAAATAACATGTTTCTTCCTTCAAAGACTGTAGAAGAGGCCCACATACCTTTCAGACTATAAAGTATTTTCCTTTTTATTCTTAGCATGCACTGCACTTTGGTGCATGATGTTTATTGCAGTTTTTCAGTTCTTATGATGAGGAGTGTGACTCCCATAACCTCGTGGAGTATAAAAAGGATCTGACAGTGGAATGCATAGGGGCTGTTTTCCTCTGATTGTGGCTCCTTTATAACCCCTTTTCAGTGGGTATAAATCAGAGATAAAAGACAATTTTGAATACTATTTTCATGAAACCTCTCAGTCTTTCTATCTCTGGGCCAAATTATGACTCCCAGTTGCATGATATCTTTGCAATATCAATAAAGTCAGTGGTGTCTTCCCCTCCATTTTTGTCTTTAGTTTAAGATGTAAAAACAGACGTAGAAATTGCTGAATTTAATCAGGTTTTTGTATGCATAAATTTAAGAGTAGATTTTCTTTCCTTACATTTTTTAAAAGTGAGCTTCCTTTAGAAATAGCAGTCCAGTAGTCCCAGTTAAAGCAGCACTGTTTGACAAATTACAAATGCCATGAAAGCAAGTCATAATCCACAAGGGAACTCCCCTCTCCTCCCTGCTGTAAGGATATTTATAGCTAGAAATAAAAAATGCATACACAAAAAGAAGATATAAATGGGAAATGATAAACAAGTCTTCAAGAATTGAAAGTCAGTAGAAATTTTTAGATGACCCCTAATGATTTCCCATTTTTTAAAAGAACGCTCTGTCCACTTCATGACTTGACCAAGGTAAAACG
Source organism: Strix aluco (assembly GCF_031877795.1). Classification (NCBI taxonomy): domain Eukaryota; kingdom Metazoa; phylum Chordata; class Aves; order Strigiformes; family Strigidae; genus Strix; species Strix aluco. Next base: position 51,384,859 of record NC_133935.1, read on the forward strand.
AAATAAAACAATGAGGCAAGCACTCTTATGGCACTTGTCAAAAACTGGGAAAGGAATGTGTGTGAACTTTTAGGGAGTTTTACTATTAAGAATGAATAATTCTTAGTTAAAAAATGTCAGTTGTGAAGGGGGGGTGGAAATTTATGGCCTACAGATATCTTCCTGGAAGGGATGCAAGAGGGAAATGGGCTGCAAGTCACTTAACTGCTGGTACAGAAAACACCATAAAACATTGAATTTAGTGACATTTATGCTCTCACGCTGTTTCTGTTAACAAGGATAAATAGATACTCCTTGTGTTGTTTGTAGTGTCTAGTGACAATACAAACCAGGGACCCATCTGTCTTGCACTATCTGACAAATTTTACACACCCTGGGAAGGCTCAGAGGTAGACATTTGTGTACATGGGAAAACTGCAATACTTAGTGTAAAACTTTTAGACTTACAAAGATTTAAATTTCCCAGCTAAGCACTTGATTCAGAGATCAGTCCCTTACTGTAAGATAGGTAGCACAGGAGGAAAGAAAAGCTCAATGGTCAGGTTGCTTCCTCCTGTCTTCTGCAGTTAGGGACATGGAAATGGAAAGCAGAAGGAAGGGAATGAGGGATATTTGTTACCGCAGCAGTACAGGCAAAGGGAAGGGCAGCAGTAGAAAGATGCAGCCTTGAAAGGGCACTGATTCTCCCTGTGCCAGGTGTGTCAAATATTGGGGTGAACTGAGCTTGTACCCAGTGAGTGCGGCACTACCCAGGGCACAAGTTCAGCATGACAACAAATGTTTTTATACCATGCTTGGAAACTAATAATCTGTTTTAAGGGCATGTTACAGAAATAAGTGCATTTTCTTGGTGCTGTACAGCACTGAGCTGAGGACTACATGGTGGGCAGTGCTGTGCAGCATAGTTACAGCCTGCTACAGGGACTGGGGCAGGTAGGGACTGACCCACTGCCTCTGGAGGATTTCAGGCTCTGGGGATGCACCTGCCAGCCCTACTCACAGTATGAGACTTCATTTCTCCACTAGTTTCTGCCTCCTAATGCCATTTGAGGCAGGGCTGGTGGGAGTGAATTAGTTATGTCCTCTTCATGTTTTACTCAGTAAACTGGGTCTTCTCTGCAAGACAGGGATGGCATTCACCAGAAAATTACTCAGGATACAGGTGTCACAGAGCAAGTCACTGGGAAGCAGTGAAAATCTGAGAATTACATGCTCTGTTTGTTATTGGCACACCAACTGTGGGTGCTTCAAATGGTTAAAAGCTGGAGATATGTACAGGTGTGAAAGTGGGGAAAAAATCCCACATACCAGTGCTTTGCAACAGCAGGTCATGTGGCTGCTGGCTCACTGCAGAGGTAAGTGAAGCTTACATGGTCCCTGGTTAACAGAAGCAACCTTTGGGCTATGAGATAATATTCTTCTCAGGGTCTTCACATGAGTGAAGAGCCTTGAGGGATTAAGCCCATCCAAATCACTGTAAGACTTCAAGAGGAATTCATCTACTTTTGAAGCTGGAGATCAAAGCAAACCTAAAAGTCCTGCTCGTTTTAGCTCACTGTTGTATTTATTATTTTTTTCCAATTGGGTTTGACTTTCAATGTAAATATTAAATTAACTGACTCTCCCTAATTTCTTGGGTCATGACTGGTAATAGGAAGATGACTACAGCACAAGCATGAACTTTGTAAACTCTCACCATGAGCTCTCCCTCTACTCTTCACCCTAGGGACAAATTGTCCCTGACCTATGAGTATGGTTCTCAGCAGACAGCTAATCTTTTCTATAAACAAACTGATTTCTATTCTCTTGGAAAAAAAAAACAAACAAACAAACGAATAAATGCACAATCTATGAAATCAATGTTTCAATCCAAAGGAGAAGCAAACAGCCAACACTTAGCATCTGAGTTGGTTTTCTTTACTTTTATGCCCTCTTGATGACATCTCTGCAAATCATCAGCTGTTTCAATGAAAGGCCATGAACCATTTTTTTTCCCATGAAGGAGAACAAGACAGTTAAATTTGCTATTTGAAAATCAAGGAAAGTTACAGCTTATCTAGGGGCTGCATTTATATCTATTCTAGTCAGTGGGAATGTTAGAAAGGAGCAAGAAAAAGTGCATGAGTGGTACTTTCCACATAAATAAAAGCCATTATTTAGTTCTACTGTATGAAATACAGTAGAATGTAGAATAATTATTTTATCAATGACTACAGCAATCAAACTCTCCTGCCCTGAAGTCCTCACTAGCTACGAGGACTTGTAAATCCTATTTTGATCTGGGACCTGAAACTCCTCCTCACATTCTGCCACCTGCCCAAGGAATACAAACTGGGTTTCAGTGGAGCCCTTTCTAGGTGAGGTACATCAGATAATCCCCAGCAAGTTATCCTTGGCACTCCACCAGCTGTTTTGACATCAAGGCTGTAGGCACCCCACAGTTTCTAGGAAGGCTCAGAGGTGCTGGCATGTGAGGTGCACTCTCTCAGAGCTGTTTCCACCCCCCTCGCTAACTACAATGATTTTCAGGACCATAGATGTTCCCCTGAACAGTATTGCTAATCCATTGATTTGGTGTAATATGATCACACTGTTGTAATACTGATGTCATATTTGATAAAAATTGAGTCTGCTGAGCTAGATGAGCTGATTTTCTCATATAGGGAACTTTTTTATGCTTTAGGCCCACTACTGTGTTGTGCTCTTGACAGTAAAGCATAATCCTAAACAAGTTTTTGTTTAATTCATAGAAAAGGCTATGGAAAAAAGATTTTGTCAGATTTGTAATTCTGTGGCCGTGAATCATCACACACTCATGATCATCTGTATAGTAACCTAGGGGGTTTAACCCAATTCTTTGATCCACGGGTCCTGCCATGACTCCAACACCTCCACCTGAAAGGCTGAGTTGAGATCCTGATCTTTGTTCCAGGACCACAGTGTACAATTCAGTGAATGTGACAGGATGTGATTTGTCCTCTGAAATCTCTCATGCCTTCTGCACTGAACTGGCTGCTACTAGGGCTGTAGTCCACCCCACGCCCAGCATTGCATTTCTCACCCAGGAGGGGTGTTATAGCCTGCCTTAGAGCACAGATTAGGACCTCCCAGTACAGAGAACTGGTTGCAGAACTCTAAGTCTTCCCTAGCAGTGATGGGGTGAGACTTTTAATTTGGTTGTGAACAAACTTTGCTCAGAAAATGGCTTAATGATTGCTCAGGTATCAGCACCACTCCCAAAAGTCCCAAGCTCATGTTGTATGTTTCTGAGAAGTATGTAACATGAAGGGAAGGAACAGATATCTGCACTATCGTACCAACATCCTGGGTGTTTGGTTCACTTTCTAGGACATCTTGCAAAGAAAATGTCATGTCTGCAAATGTGCTGCTTAGGGACATGTTGTGGATCACAGCTTCTGCTCAGCCTGTGTTTGGAGATGGCAGAAGTAAATTATAGACTTGTAGGCATGAGCCAGTCTGCAGATTCAGATGCTCAGTTTACAGAGAAGGGTATGAATACCAAGACAGAATATATTCACCCAAAATATGGTCCATTAAGGGAGAAGGTGATTCTGAGTATCTGGAGACACTCCTGTACATTTTGAGCTGCAAGCTGCACAACCAGGTGCAGACAAAAAATCCCTCACATGGTGAAAACTGTTGGTCTGTAGTAAGAAACATATATTGAAAGGAGCTAGTAACAGGTCATGAAGTCCAGACTTACTGTCTTCTCTCTCAAATCTTTCCACTACTGGATGACTCCTCTATAGGTACTTTTCAAAGATTCTGGCTATAAATATATAATGTTGTAGATAAAAAAAAGTCACAAGACATTGGATTTTCTACATGTGAAAGTTCAAGAGGAGTCAGGAGGAAAGACGGAATGTTTTCCTGCTAATAAAAGGGGCATACTTTAATCAACATGGGTTTTTTCATCAAAGAGAGGACATCAAATCTCATTTAGATTTGTTTTGAATTAAGCTGGCACTGTCTGGCCTTGAGAAAAGTTGGCGCATGAAAAGTTCCCTTCTCTGTTGGCATGAAACAAACCTCTCAGGATTTTTATGCAATGAGAATGATGTAGACTATCTGGATCTTAATTGCATGTCACCATAGCTTTGTTACAAGATTAGAAAAACAGATGATAGATAGATAGATAGATAGATAGATAGATAGATAGATAGATAGATAGATAGATAGATAGATAGAGGAGCTGGCAAATTATCTGCTAGCCTCCATTTTCACGTGGCTTCATGACACCTAAGGGGATATTTTCATAGGACAGAGAAATTCTTATTTATAGGTATACTTACAACTATTAAAGTACAAAATGGTGAATTTACTGAGTAGGTGTCCTGGTTTCAGCTGGGGTAGAGTTAATTTTCTTCCTAGAAGCTGGTATAGTGATGTGTTTTGAATTTAGGATGAGAATAATGTTGATAACACACTGATGTTTTAGTGGTTGCTAAGCAGTGTTTACACTGAGTCAAGGACTTTTCAGCTTCTCACACCACACCACCAGTGAGTAGGTTGGGGGGGGCACAAGAAGCTGGGAGGGGACACAGCCAGGACAGCTGGCCAGGGGCCACTGCTTGGGAACAGGCTGGGCATCAGCTAGTAGGTGATGAGCAATAGCATTGTGCATCCCTTGTTTTGTATATTCTAATTTTTTTATCATTATTATTTCCCCTTCCTTTTCTGACCTATTAAACTATCTTTATCTCAACCCACAAATTTTACTTTTTTTTCCCCAATTGTTTCCCCCATTCCACTGAGGTGGGGGGAGTGAGTAAGCAAGTGGCTGTGTGCTGTTTAGCTGCCTGCCAGGTTAAACCACAACAGTAGGTCACCATTCATTTTTCTGCCTGTTTCATGAAACCGACCCCAGGAATTGATAATTTCTAGATGATAAGAGAGCTGACTTCAGATGAAGTCCTGCATTGTTAGGAGTATTAATAACCAATCTTTTGTAAAGGGAGATTCCTGCTGTCATCCTGAGAAGAAAGATGTCTATGCTGACCCATCTTACTGGATGTTAGCACTCAGGATTTCCGAATAACAAAGCAAAGCTATAGTCCTTGGGAAGCTGATGTTATGACACTCACAAAGTCTGTTTCTTTAGAAAGAAAGAGAGTTAATTTTCCTTTTCCACCCTGCTTTATACATGTCAGATACCTTTGAGGCATGGGGAATAAAATGTAGCTGTTAAGTTTCTTTTATTTGGCTCTTGCAGAGCATCCTACGCCTCAGCAGCAAACAGGGAAATCTCTGTGGGTCTAACATTTTCCTTCTCTGGAGAACGGCTTTTTATACTCCATTTGATGATTCAGCATCAGTACGTTTTTTGTTTTTTTCAAATCTGAATTCAATTACTACTTAGCCAAAACCCAGTGATCAGAGTAATAGCTAACTGGTCCAGTAATTCTCCTCAAACTCTTTTACCAGCTGTTTCTCTCTTCTAAATCCATTTATGTTCTACTCAGGCTTTTTCTGAGTTATGACACTTCTTCAGAACCCCAATTTGCAATTAGTCTAAAGGATATTTCCTTTTAAGGTATTGAGACTATTTCTGAAATGGCTGCTGCTAAATCATGTGAAGCTTTCTTCAGTTGCAGGAAGGACTGGATAGGGCACTTTAAGAGGTCATTTTTCTCTTTAGCTGCTCATGTTTTCTTTTATTCTTTAAAAAGAGTGTGCTGCTACATCCTCTCATTTTACAATTGTCGTTTGGGTTTTCTTCTAAATATGTACTGCAGTCCAATGTGGAGAAAAAAAGATCTGTGCTTAATCAAAAAACATCTGCTATGGAGCGTTTTGGTCCTACGCTGAGGATTCATAATACATCATGGTAGCACCCACAGAGAAAGCAAGATGGTACCCGTATATATCTATTTTATCAGGTTTGCAAACTACACCTTATTCCAAGTGTTTTAAAGCAGAACTGTATACTCTGAGTTTCATGTACTGGCCTTTTCATCCCAACAGGACTCACATGATATTCCTGTCCTTGTGGAGCCTGGATTTAGCAAATGTGTTCTCAATATAATTCCTTTCAAAAGCAGAATCCATCAAATAAACCATAACAGCACAATTTATCCCATTGCTTAAAATCAGTTCTCCATCAGTATGAATAAACTTTCCACAAAACTGAGATTTACCAAGAACTCCTTTATGCAGAGGCTGCCAACAACTGCATCACTACACATTGATCTTGGTTGCAGTTGTTCAGTAGTACCAAATATTCCTTTTGGTTTTCTTTTTAAAATAAATTTGCTTCTACTACTGTTGCTGGACTCTGTAAGAATTAGAGACAAGTGCAGTTCCTATCTGTATTGATTTTCCAAAGTTTTGGAGCAATGATTGAATGCTTCTGTGACACTCTATTGTACAAAAAAAATCCAGGGAAAACAGTCAATGTTGTCCCTAACAATGAAGGAAGCTGTACACCTGACTTTGCAGGATTATTCCTAGGATACAAGCTCAGGCTTGCCTGGTAGCATTGCCATGCAGTGGGACGTGGTGGTCTACACTGGAAAGCTGTGGGAATGTTCCCGGGTCTGACTATGCCCTGTTGCAGCTAACAAGGCTTCACATGGCTTTTGGGAATGCTTTGGCAGGCACCATGCCCAGCCGGGCCTCACAGGCAGCTGCCCTATTTGCTGGTGCAGGCAGATTGCCAGCATTGCTGCAGCTTGGAAGATGGCCCAATGTTGACCAGAGGTTTGGATGAGATGCCCTCTAGGAGTCCCTCCCGAACCCTGTTTTTATGCAGGTGTAGGAGCTGAGTCTTTTCATGTTCCCAGACTTAGTGTCTGGCAAAAGGAGTTAGTATGGACTTACCTATAAGGCCTATACAATAGTTTAGAAATTGAGTAGGGGGGTTTCCCAACAGTTGGCCATTTTCAGCAGACTCCCCTTGAATTTGTGAAGGCCATTCCTCCTGACAGCATGCATCAGTCTGTTTTTAGACCTGCTGACACAAACTCTGGGATGTATTTGGCTTGCTGAGACCTTGCTTGTGAGTTCTTCCAAACAGCTGTGGAGAAGAAGGGTCCGCTTTCCCCAATGTGGGGGAGCATGGAGGCAGTGGCAAGTGTATCATGACCTGTGCAACAGACTGTGAACTGCCAAGTGAGCCTTAGCAATGGTGAAAAAGACTATTAACATTTTTGTAATGCCAGGGTATATGTAATAGTGTTTGGCAGGCTTTCAAGACACTCAGGATGTTACAATCAGTAAAGCTGCATACTGAAACCTCACAACCTGGGGAAAATGAGTCTTGAAAGAGTTGCTCAAGGTTTCTCCCAGTACTCGTATTAATAGAGCTTGTACTTTGGTCTAACTTACTTCACAAAGAATTTCAAGATATTTTAGCAATTCAACACTTTGTGGATTTACCCTGCTCTCACAGTCATGAGAATGCACTTTTTTCCTGTCAGAATGTTCTAACACTCTCTTTCTTTTTCTTTAGGAAACAAAACAAGTGTCTTCAAGCTTCATGCATCTTGTAGATATGTAATTTTTTGTTCTCTGAAAAGTGTATTTTTATATTTTCTATTCAAAATGCCAGTGGTTGTAGATTTTAAAAAATCCGGGTCCTTTTCACTATAAACTGTGCTAATCCAGGTTCCCAGAGTGTTTTTCTGTGGTTGTATATTTACATGTCTCCTTCTGCCTTGTTTTCCCATACTGTGGTGAAGTGGGAAAAGAGGTTTCCATTCAAAATGCCAATAATGTGAAAAAAGGGCTCCATTAGGAGCATGTTTTTGCTTAGACAGTCCCAAAGTTAACTGGGAAGGAAGCAAATTTCTAAACATCCAATATTGCATTCCTTGGTTTTCTTTAAAAAAATATATGGTTGCATAAAACTGTAGTAATAGTTTCTTCACAAGGTTTACATTTTTAATACAAGGCAGATAACACTAATGAAATCATTGCGAAGATGAAAAAAAAAATTAGTTTCATGTTTTTCATTTTCCTAACAAATACTGAATTCTACACCTGCTTTTTCCATTAAGAGATGGCCAACACATAATAGCCAATAGTATCTAAAATTGTATACTATAAGAGTTTTATTCCAGAATTCTGTCTCTAAATGTCTTAATAAAACTGGATAGTCTTTGCCCTTAAATTCCCAAGATTTTTTCTGCTGATGTTGTTGTGTTTTAGGCTCATAGCAAAACAAATAAATAAGATGGAGACGTTGTTCTTTTAGCTTCTCATAATGGTAAAGACTGTACTTTAATGCTTTAGGATCTTTATTTTAGAACATAAACCAAAGGTGGTGGTACATAGAAAAAAACTTAATACTATTTACAGCAGTTCCTTTCATATTTCTCGTTTTTGACCATACAAGAATTTTTTAATTCAAGTTCATCACCTGCCTGAGCTGCACTTAAATACTTGTGGATCAACAATACAGTCTACAGGTAGGACACTTCTGCAGCAGCTCAAGGTAGTCCATCTCACACTCAAACAGATTATGTAAACAGATTATGACTGTATCGTGTCTGGATAAATTCAAACCTCCCTCTTCAGGAAACTTTTTCAGATCCAGAACTCCAGAAAAATGTTCACTGTGCAGAGAATTAAAAGGGTTTGGGATACATGAAGATGATTTGTGCAGATCTACCTGAGCACTAAACTATAAACACTGATACAACAAGTCAACAAAAGGAAATGGGAGGGAGTAAGAAAGAGTGATGTGCATTTCCCCAAGGAACCATCAGGACACAGCCAGGTTGAGTACCCACACCGGGGAGCTGGGACACATTCTCACATCACACAGTATATTCATTATCACCAGTAGCCAATTATGTAGTTTTGCCTTTTTAACCTACAAATCATTTGCTTTCCAAGACTCTGAGTTAACACGGTTCACTCAGTTTTTGGAAAACTCATTTCCTTGGCAAAGCTATCCTCTCTCTCAAGCCCTGAATTATTTAGACATCCCACCTGTCAAGTAAGCAAGGCTGCTTACAATATTTTTTTTTCCCATGGAAAAGACAAACATGTTCCAATTTTATGTGCATTTCTTTTGACCAGCATAAAAAAATGGGGTGCAGAAGTACTGACACAGTAAGGACAGCATTTGGCAACTCTGGATGTCAGTCTTCACAGTTTGTAAAATTAATAGCAAAGCATCTCTGCATCTTCTAGCATGTGGCACATAGCATCCTTTCCTACAGTTTTATGAGTTATCAGGACTCTGTTTGTTATTCATGGCCTCTGAAATCAAGCTGTGGATGCTCTCACGGCCAGCTGCTGTCTTCCCGATCCCCTTGCTTATTCGTGTGCCTGTGGATGGGAGTTTCTGGGAAGGTTTCCGGCAGAACTTCCAGACGTTGTGCAGCAACAGAATTAAAAGGTTTAGTGGTGCTTTTCCTTCTCTGATCTGTTCTTGTGCATGTGTGTGTGCTGTGTGAGTGTAGGGTGTGGGTATGTATACATATACGCATGAAGCCAGAACTGCAGTGATTATCTTACTATGTAAAAGTAGCCTGCAAATAAAAACCCATATAGAATAGAGTATTATAAACTTTCCAAATGGAAAGAAAATCTTTAAACCCCTCACATTATTCATCACCTAGTCCTCAACAGGAATAGGAATGTAAAAACATTTTAACAAAATGTGCCATCAGCATTTACATCTTTACAGAAATGCATGTAATTTTCTTTTTTTCCCTTCTATTGAAGCACCCATGCACATTTCATGCATTTTACCTTTTACTATGGGTTTAGGACTATCCTTGCTTCCAGTTTTCCTCCTCTTATTTAAGTCTTTTTGTTAATAAAGGGATGAAATGTTAGCCATATCAGCTTAATTTACTGTAATTTTTCAAGTAGCATCAAAATGCTTGATAGTTTAAAAACATAATTGCAAAGCAGTGTTTGTTGTAAAGTCTGTTATGGGGAAATTTATCTGTCCTGAATGATTTACAAAAGAACACTGGCTTTCATCATTATGCAGACAATGCTGTAAGCAAGACACAGACCGTAGTTATTAAAAGGCATATGGCCGAAACAGAAAAATGTGGGCATGCTCATTTACAGTTATAAAATAATTTATATCTACTTCATGTCTGTAATTGCCACTCTGTCCAGGAAGCCAAGGGCTTTTTAGATGAAAAAAAAAAGTTTAAATTATGATGGTTTTATGTTTTTATTTCATTGCAATTAAATTAAACCTTAACTTCACAGATCACATCATCCCTCCCACTGTGCACAATGCAAAAAAAGAACCATATTGCAACAACACTCTTATGCCAGCATACAACTGAAAATTTTCTTTTCCTTTCAAACCACAAATTTCCTTTCCTACAACTTCTAAAAGCAAACATGAAAATACAGTTTTTGGAAATGAGCCTCATTGTTTTGTTCAGCTCTTGTGAGACTGGATTTTCACTGTCATCATGAGAGCTTGAATCTTTCTTTAAGAAAGGAAAATTGAGGTGCTTGAAATCACAGGTGTCCTGAACATCTGGCAAAGGAAAACAGCCACTGATGTCAACAACACACTCCATGTCTAAATGTTAGTGGTAAAGTGGTGGCAGCTGGCAGTCCTGCAGCTGCTCCCTAATCACCCCTGCTAGTTACCTGGGGGGTGGATTGCTTTATGCTTTGGGACCACACTGCAAAGCTCACAGGAGCATCCTACGATGCCATGCTGTGACTGTGACTGTGACAACTGGTTTTACACTTCCAATCAGCAGAAGACACGCTAGGAAAAAATCCTTCTTTGGCTTCCATTATAGATTCAAGACACTTCCCCACCAGCCCTGGAAGAGGATTCAAGGCCTTGTCAGACAAAGGAAAATGACAATTTAGATCAGTGATTGATGAGATCTCTTTAAATTGCCAAAAGCATTTGAATTCCCTGTATCTCATAAGCTCTTGGCCATCTGCTTTCAGTTGTTTATTTCCAAACACAGAATTTTAATTTCTATCTAAATTCCACAAACATTTCAGTTCTTACTTCCACAAAACGCTTTCTGCACTGAAATTCCTTCATGTTGCATACACCGCTTTATTGTTCAATTATTCCTCTTATTGGCCTGCAGCCAACATCCATCCACACCTTTTATTAGGGCTACATGCAGATTTTGGTGTTTGCTGCATGTGCCTTAATAATTTACGCAACATGTGCAATATTATACCTATATTCTTCACATATTTAAGGGCCTTGATCTAAAATGTATTATAAGAGCTGAGTTGTGAATGATACAGACTCATTTCTGTCAGACTTTAAATGCTCAGACATTTATTGTTCCTACAGAAAACCTTCATGCAGCTACTCCAGTAACCAAAATATAAATGGCCATACAGTAGATGTTTTCAAGTGATGATGTGTTACTGCGGACACTTTTTATTATGTTACAGTTTGCATGAATTCCTCATTAACTTCCAATTTTTATTTTTATGAACAACTCTTTAGTTTAGAAATGTGTTGTAATCTATGTCACAAAGCACTAATTCTTCACACTATACTGAGGGGTTATCAGTCTTCCGGGTTACACTGATTAAAAATCATGAGACTTTTGCAGACTCTTACATTTAATAGGGAAATGCCATGCACTAGATATTTTGGGGCCAAGTAGATGGAGTGTATTGTGTAACTGACAACTGTAGTAATAACAGGTGAACTTTCCAAATACACATCTGTGTCTGAGGTGGGTAACATTGTGGTTCACACTGGTGGTGGCCCAAAGCTATGGACTCCTGGGGTCAGGACACCCCTGCTACAACTGTTACAGTCTCTCTTGTAAGCAATGATTAACACTGTAAAGTGAAGGTCTGGGAGACACAGGTGTAAGTCAGCCTTTGCTAGTTACATAGGCAACAAGCTCCCAAAGACAAATAGCACTTATTAACATTGCTTAAGATACTGTCTATGGAGCATTACATTAGCTTGGGAAAAACAAGCTGCGACTCTTTTCTCTATGTTAAACTCACTGTCAGAGGTTTAACTCACTTCATCTGTTTAACTCACTGTCTAGGAGCCTCCAGAAAAGCTTCAGATCTGAAGACATCTTGAGTGAGGAATACCAGTAAGTCATTTACTTGTAGTTTGTTCCAGTCTTCAATGCAGCTGCCTGTTTCTTGCAGGACAGTTCAGCAGGTTGTGTCAATCCATCCAGGCTCCATCGTCATGATTTTGGCTCTGCAGAGGGTTTTCTGCACATTAAGGACAAATTTCCTTCAGCAAAATATGAAGAGGTTCTGGGTCTCCCAGGAACGTCTACACCTGCTTTCCCCTTTAGACCTGAGGCCAAAATGTCCTTAGGTAAATGTTCTGTCACTGGTAGGATGCTCCTCAAACCACAGCTGGGTTTGGATAACCTGCTGTCCACCTCATGGGGTCCATATCAATGAAAACAAACAGACTTTATTTTCAGACAAAATTGGAGTTTTCCACAGAAAGATTAATCTTGTGGTGAAAGTATTTAGAAACCCATTTTGCCACCACACCCCACTCTGCTCCGGTTCTCCTGCAGTCACTGGTGGGAGCGGACATCCAGAGAGGTGGTAGCAGTGCTGGGGGAGGCCCATGTGTCCATCATCATTGATGGGTCTTGGATTCAACCTTTCCACAGGTGCTCACCCTGCTAAAGAACTGGTACCCAGTTGAGGTGGTTGAGCGGTACTGGTTTAGGAGCACATAACCCTGGGACAGCAAAGACAAGTGGCCCTGAAAGAGCAACAGCTTGAGCTGTGTCAATATTTAGACATTCTGAAGAGGAAGACTGTGTTTGTCTCAGTATTAAAAAAAAAAAAAAAAATCAGGCACTGGCTCTCAGAAGCTGTCACTATTGCCATGAGGCCCAGATCACCATTACACTGGCACCACACTGTGGACATTCGCTACTACTGCAAAAGCACTTGTGCTTTTGAGACATATTTTATCCTCAGGGTTAAAACATTTTTAAAATACATATTTATCCTATGGGATAAAATAATCTAGGAGTTCAGAAATGTCAGCTTAAAGCTGCCACTTGACCCGCTTGTGACAGGCAGTGTGTAAGTGACATTTTAGGCACCGGGCCTGGGAGGGGGTATGAAGCCAGTTGTAGCGTCATCACCCTCCTTCCCCACAGAGTCAGCAGAGAAGGAGGTGGACTCTGAAGGGGGAGAGTCAGCTCCACGAAAAATTAAAGTGCTTCATTCTCTCACCGGTGGAGGAGCTTGGGCCAGCACCCTCCCATGAGCAAGGCCTTGCACTACAACCCTGGGCCTTGGCAGCAGCAGTGGCAGTCATTCCATACCAGGCTGGACTGGGCTGGTAGTGCCCCATGTTACGTCCGCTAATCTCTCTTCTGTGCCAGCATACACCAGTAACCGTTGCTGGTGAAAGTGTTTTTGCTTCATATCAGTTAACACCCATGCCAACGCTTGTTCACCTTTTCATTCAGCCTATGGCAGAACAGGGAGATTTCTGGAAGTGTACCTGCAAAGATCTTCCTCACCTTTTCCAACATAAATACCGGTTCTAGGGCAGGAAAGGAAACAACTAAATTCAGAAGGATATATTTTCTGTAGTGTGGCTTCACTGACTTTGAAATGTTAAAATGTGTTAAGGAGATGTATCTTGAAACTGAAAGTTGCTGTCGCAGAGCACACTCCTGTTTTTGACTGGGCAAATATTTGCCATCAAGACCTATTTGGGATCTCTGCAGAGTGTTAGTTATTTTGCAGGTTTGAATATTTTGCTTTCCTGGGTCAGTATACACCATCCCTTTCTAGCAACAAAACGGAGGTAAGTGCTGGTAGGCCTTGGCTCTTTAATCCTTTATTTATTTTGCGTGGTACACTATGGGAAGGAAGATCTGAGCGTGCGTTAGCAGCTGGTTTTGATTTGCCTTCCTACCAAGCTAGTGAGGCTGTGTAAGGTGCAGCCGGGCTCTGCTGGCCTTGGTCTCCCATCAGGGCCAAGGGAGCTGGGTATCAGTTGGAGCCTTCAGCATCTGCACCTGAACCTGCAGCAACATGAATGCATTGGTCTGAGTTTCACACGTGTTGAGTCACCACAACAAAAAAAATTCAGGACCTCTAAAAACTTGGGCACTTATTTGGGAACATAAACATGCATTCAGATATTGGACTAACAATGTTGTCTTGTTAGCTTGTATTAGAAATTAAAGAACATTAATAATGCTGATTTTTGTAAACTTTTTTTGTAAGATACTCTTCTTTATTCTCCGGTGTAAATTGCCACAATATGACATTTTTGACCATGGATGATATAGGTAAAATGAAAGACAAATAGAAGGAGAGAAGAAGCAGATGACAGATCAAACCCCCTCAAGGTCTAAACATTTCACCTACCTGTGTTTAGAGCTGATGGATCCCCGTTCTTCCCATCTCTCCCCAGGAAAGAACTTCCAAGGCAGCAGAGGGCCAACGGGTGCCTTGCTGGCTGTCTCTGTGGGGCTGGCGGGTGAGAGCTGGCTCTGTGACAGCTGCAGAGGAATAGGAAAGGAGCAAAACCCAGAGCCAGAAGTTTCCAGAAGTGTTATTCGAAAGGCCTGTGGGCAGGTGGCTTTCCAAATGAAAATCTTCTCAAGGAACAAAGAGAGCTCCTCACCACCCCTAGCATTTTCCGGGCACAGCTGGAATCATAATGATCCCTAATTCTTATGCCATATGGCACATTCTCACCGGCTACCATATTCAGATGTGCCCTGGACCATGACTTTGGCTGTCCATACAATAACTGTGCGCTCCCTGTAGTCTTTATGTATCTGACAAATAGCATGTAAACAGCATATTGATGTCATCCTGCACTCTACCACCAAAGAAGAAATATATTGAGCATGAGCTGTTTATGAATTTCCTTTCTGTCTAAGGCTTGTCTACCTTAGATTTCTGTTATTGGCACTATCTCTACAGAGGAGAGTGATAGGCTCCTTAATGTCAAAGCCTGATGTTTTAAGATCAAAGTCTTTTCTTATTTCACTAAAATTTATTGAGATGAGCTACTCATCACTGAAAACTCTTGACAGTTCAAGAAATATCAGTCTATTGTAATTAAACACCAGCTGGTTGCTTGTAATTTAGAAAAATGGTAACTGTCTGTTTCAGATCACATATTGTAACTAACTGTGATTCACACGGGCTTTTTTAAACATCATTTTCCAGTGACTGATCTTGCCAAGTGCTGCAAGAGCCTTTCTGTGAAACTGCAGGTATGTCAAACACTTAATGTTCATATATGCTGTACTGCTTTCTGGTTGACTAGATGTTTTATTGATCGATATATGTTCTATATGACTGAGATCTTATTTCCCGTAGTTCCCACTTACTCTTGATATTATTTAAATATTGATTTAAATAATGCACTGTAGGTAAGTACAACAATGCCCCCCAGTCATTAACATCTGATTCATCAATCAATCTGATATCTCCTTCTGCATTTTAGAGTTGGGGAGGTGGAAGTGCTACTGACTTAAAAGCACATCTCAATATGTGTTGATGTGTGCTAGCATCTAAATAACTAATTGTTTTGTCAATTTATGAAGCATAAACTGAGGACTGCATTCTTGATATTTGACCAATTGCTGATCAAGTTCAGAGAGAAAACAGACACATTTCCTAGGATGTTGCTTTTCCTTGCTTGATGATTCCTTACACTTAGAGGCTGCCTTTGCAAATTTGAATGAGTCATAGAGATTTTCTCAACAGCTGAAGATCTTTTTTACACGGACACTGAAAGTGTCTGGGCTGCTTTAAAAATGGAAGTTAACTGTGTGGAAATAAGTGGGTTTAGAAAGTGTGTTAAACCGCACCAAGTAAAACTTGTCATCCTCTTGAGCGCTCCTTTGCTCAGTCATGTCATAGGAGCAGAAAACTAGACATGCACAGGTTCCATCTACTCCAGTCCCCCGTTCTGGACAATAGCAATGGTACATGACTAGGATAAGTCAGAAGAGTGAGCAAACATGTAGTGATCTCTTCCCAGTGTGATTCCACAGCTTCCCCCACCTCATAGGCCTCTTCACCTGGTCTTATAATGATTTATCTTCTTGCTTACACTTGTTGTCTCTTGCTAATGCAGTTGTGCTCCTTCAATGCACCTGGCTCATTTCAGCTTGCTGCCTCTGCCAGGCAACACTCCCACAAACTAATAAACAAACAGTAGCAGGAAGAAGGCAAGGAGGAAGGAGAAGGAGGAAAAGGCCTCATAACATAATGAGGAAAAGCTCTCAACTTGTAATTGTTCATTCAGAGCCCTTGTAACAGGATTTAAATATTAAAGCTCATTACAGTGATATTGATAGAAAGCTGCTCCACCAAAATCCCGCTCCCAAAGGAGTCTGTCGGTTATGGTGAAGTACAGGGAAAACATGCACTGATTCATCTTCATGTTCTTGTTCCACTTCCAAACTCTCCAAATATTGCTATTGCTAAAGCAAAATGCTAAAAACATTTTGGAGGGAGCTACAGAGAAGAATTATATGCAACTATGATGAGCAGAAAGAAATAGTCGTGTTTAGCTAAAGAATTATAATTTGCCTATTTCCAGACTACTTACAGAATTGCTTCTTTCCAATTAAATACTGTCATTAGTTTCATATGGATTAGGAATAATCTTTTATTTCTGTCTCTGTGTAAAATAGTTACATAAACACAAACAAGATCTAAAACGTTTTAGGTGATATTTCTTTGTTAATCTATAAACTGCTTTATTTGTCTGTGACACACACGGAGATAAGGCTCACGGTTGATATGGGAGATGTTACACCTCAATCCAGAAAAGGGTGGTCCCAACAGGAAACTGTCTGAAATCGCTGGGTTTTGCTGCTTTCTTGTATTCCTTTTTACTCAGTTGTTTGTTTTTTTTAAATCATAAAACAATAATAGCCAATAACAGTAAGTATTGTTCTCACACTGTAATTTTGGCAAGGTCCTGGCATTGTAAGGACCCCATGATTAAATAATAGAGGGCACATACCTGACTTGACAAGAGGGAAAAACAGACTCTCCCCACAATTTCTTGTTAACTATGTGATCCTGATTTAATAATATTTGGAATAAAATTACTTGGTGTTTTTGTTTGTAAATTCCCCTTTCTTCCTTATACAGACAATCGTCATGCCAAAAATGTTTTGCTGCTAAGAGCAAACAGAATCTAAGATTGTGGTCTGGAATAATTGCGTCAGTCGGCGTGGAATAGACTCCTTCCGCTCTTCCCTCTTGAGATTGCCTTTAAAAGCTGCTTATAGTCCTAACCACTTAAGTAGAAGAAGGATGTAAGTAGTCTGAAAGTAATGGAAAGAGCAACAGGGATTAAGGGGCTGCAGGGATTCATTTACAATGAACTATTTTTAAAACATTGCTCTTCATACACGATTTTGTCCTGAGTGGAAGTGCTTTACATAACCACCATCACTGTAGTAGTCAGTCAGGAAAAACCATTTCTCTCACCGGCTCCTTAACCTGTAGGTAATCCTCCCATTTGCTGTATCTCTGAAGTGTATATTTGTGGGCCATAAACATCAAGGTGAGTGACAAATTGCTGGAGTTACAGGGCAAAGTGCACACATGAAAATGTGCTTGGCTATCTCAGGAACTGCCCGACGCAGAGATTTATTAGACTGTCATACAGCCTCCCAAAGAAAGCAGTGTAAATTTTATAATTTAAGAAATTTTAAATAAGACCAGACAGTGCTTGAGGAAGGTACTCCAGCTGTTTATATTTATGTGGTATCCTTCATGACTGGGTCTCAGAGTGCTGTACCAATAACTACAAAATAAAATTATCAGCACTTACTCTGCAGGAAACCAGTGGTTTTTTAGTCTTCTTTTAAGTGCCAAGATATAGACTGAGCAGTGAATTTCATAACTTAATTGAGAGTGAAGAGTCGCCACATGCCCCTGTCTCCAACTGACCCGAGTTAATAACTGAGGCAAAGCAAACATGGCATCCTGCTGCTTCGGACCTTAATGCACTGCCCTCAGGAGCACAACCAAAGAGCAGATTAGCTAGAGACTGCTCTGCATCCCTGGCTCAGGACTTTGAATGTAAATGAAGCAGACTGTGAAATCAGTATGTAATCTGATGGTAAACCAATGAAAAACCAACAGGACTAATGGTACATGACTGGTAAAAGAAAAGCTGTTGTATTTTGACTGAAGATGCATCTTAGGCACAGGTGCAAAGCAGAAGTATGGTAAAACTACATACAACAAACCCTAAAGGAGTTCTTTTTAGGGTTACATCTCTTTGCCCAAGAAATTAGCTGTAGGCAGTAAAAAATGACATTTTGGAAGTGGACCTATGCATCAAAAATCTGAGAATCATAGCCAAAAAAGCCTCACATTTCTTCTTGGTGATGTAGGCAGTGAAATATGGCTGAACTACAGGAGAAGGATCACCTGGCCTGAAATTTTTTTTTGACTGATATAATGAATCTAATGTTTGAGTTTGACGAGCATCACTTCAGGTACATGTTTGCCTGAATGCAAATACTTCACCAGAGCACAAAGTGAATTCTGCAGACTCTGATTTTAAATCCAGTAACTGTGAAGAGTCTGCAATAGGCAATCTCCAACATGCAGAGACTTAGTGAACATGCCATGATTACAGGTAACCAGAGCTGGTCATTGTTTAAAAGTGTTAAAACTGTACAAAGAGCTATAGAAAATATTTGTTTCTGTACTATGGTACTGGTGCTGGTCTCCAGGTGCTGGTCTTCTTTTGCTTTTCTTCATGCAGAAGACTGGGACCAAACTGAGGAGAAAAGAGAGTGAGGAAGTGCAGTGGGCTTTTCTGTGCTTGAAAACCCACACTGGTGCACATCTTGCTGCTGACAAGCTTATCATTTTGCTCCATCTAGGTCTGCTTTCTGAGCACAGTAACTAAAAGGAGAGAGAAACACAGCATAGGTGGCAACTGATGACTCCATAAGATTTACCTCTGTGGCTCTGGTCACATCCTATTGACAATTTCATACAGGAAAAATTGGTGATACTGAAAACATGAAGCACTGAAATGGGCAACCCCAGGAGAAGCTGTTTCTCTTCAGCAATTTGAAGACCACTTTTAGAAATCACAGGCAAACTTCCACCCTGCTGACCAGAAGTAAGAAAAGTCAAGAAAATCAGCTATATTGTCTTGCCAGAAAAGAAGACCTCTTTCCCATCAGTCTTCAGAGGCCTTGATGGTTGGCTGAACTGATGCCAGGCCCTGTGGTAGCAGTGTTTTGCACCAGGGGAGGCACTGCTTTAGCACAGTTGAAAAATACAGTGACCCAGCTGGAGCTTGAGAAGCCATTGCAATATCAAAAGGACATTCAACTTGTCCCTACATGGCATGGGGACATGGAGACAGGCCTATTCCACTGCTGCTAATATCACACACCAGTGTGGGCATAGCAAAGGTTCAGCGCTCAGAGCATGCATGGCTGTTCCCTCACCACCTCCAAATGCTGGAGACTAAAAGTAGTCATTTACAGAGCAGAGCTGCCATCCTCAGAGGAGGAGCTCATATAGTCTGTGCATCCCAAAGCAAGTGTCCTAAACAGGTGAGAAACCTGCTCCCTAAAAACACTTTTTATTGACTGCAAAAAAATCCTAAGGACCTGCTCAGTTGCAGAAGTCTATACTGTAGGTTTCTACAAGTGCTGTAAGACCATCACCATATGTTCACAAGGAATTTATAGTTCAGTGAATGGCCTGGAGGACCCCTGCTAATGAACAGGTATTGGTTTATTTGTGGGATCTGACGTGGGTAAGCAGAGCTGTATGAAATCACTCATCTGTGCAAATCTGATGCTTAGAGATGGGTAAAATTCAAAAACGTGATCTTTTGCTGCCCTTCTTTCCATGAGGATGACACAGGACCTCCAGAACTACAAGGTTACCAGCTTATTGCTGACTCTAGAAAGCAATCTTAAATAAAATAACTGATAACTTGGATGTATGATGAAAGATATTTTGATAAAAGCAGGGGATTTTAGTCCCTATGCTAAACTAGTTGATCATATGATCACAGTTTTTTCCACCATAACTCATTAATATACTGATATAATAAGGCATGCATATATTACATAGCAAAAATGGAAAAAATGGAAAAAATGTTGTTAATGCTTTGAAGGGCTTTGTCATGAAAACAGTAAAATCACATCGGTAGTTGAAGGTAATCTATGATTGATCAGCTCATTCTGACTACGCAGTTAAACCTTCCAGAGGAAACACAATGCTTTTCTTGAATAACGATGGTGCACGTTAGATGGCATCCAGCTACGGTGCATAATTTGTTATCCCATTTTCAATAATATTTATCCATGTATTTTGTAATCTTTTCTGCCTGCTTCCTTGGCAACAAGATAATACCTTATGAGCCATCACCATAAACAGAAATTATAACTGTGATTCTTTAGGCTAAGGGGAATTAGACAGCAGATGAATGATGGTCCACCAATCCAGAATGATGGTGGCTGGTTTTTAGCAGAGGGTCGAAATGGTAGACAAGGGCTGACCTGCCCTTTGCTTGACCTTGATGGGGAAAATGCAGCTTGCACTCAAAATACTCACAGCTAGCTAGATCCTATAATGATATCAAGCCTTATTTTTAATCTATTTTAATCCAAGCAGGCTAAATGCCTCCAGTTTCCCACTAGCCTCCTCTGCCTGCAGCCAAGGATGGGCAGCATGCAGGGTCTGACAAGGCACAGCACTGAGTTGTCTGGGATTTAGTTTTGCATCTTCGGTCACCAGAGGTCAGAATAAGCCAGAGTCTTCATAAATCCTGCTCATGATGCAAAACTCACCTCTTCCAGTCCAGATTTCCCATATGAATATTTTGTGAAACTGCCCAGGTAATGTGCTTATACAGTAAACTAATCTGTCCATAGGTTAACATTTTAAAATTGCTGAGGGGAACTTCTTCTTCCCCATTAGCAGAGTATGCAAAACTAATTTAAAAACACCATGCCAGGCATCACAGCTTTTTTTCTTCCCCTTATCATGCTAATTACAGGGAATGGGAAAATGACTGATAATTTACTCGCATCATCCAGAAAATATGTTTCAGCCCAGTTGAAAGAGTAAGTGATTCTTTACCACCAGAAGGAGGAGACATGTTTTTGAATCTGGAGTGTCTTGACTCAAAAAACCAGCAGATCATGAATGTACTTTTTCATTTTAGTGGCGCATTTAAACAAAAGGTGGAAGATTTTAATTTAGCCATTAGAGGTCAGTAAATCCCAGGTTATTCATCGGTTAGAAACAAGGGAAAGATAAAAATAATTACAGCATTTCTGAAGCTTTGGGGTTAAATGCTGGGTGAAATAGAGTCCTGGAATAGAGATTTTAAGAGTAAAATTGTAGTTTTCAGCTGAAAATGAGCACAGCTGAAAATTAGTCCACATCCTTCAGAATTTGTAAGGCTTATTTCAATCACTTAAAGAAAAAATTAAACAGTTGACTGCCCAGTACAAGATCCAGAATCAATCTAGGGAGCTGGGGGCTGGAACTAGAGAATGCTTTTCTCATACATGGACGTGTCACCACTACACTATGCTGCAGAGTTACAGTCTTGTATACTGCTGCCCTCTTGGCCCAGGGATTTGACTCTCCTGCTCCACAGCAGCCCAGCTGCAGTGAGAAAGGTGCAAAGAAATACTGACTTCCATACACATATGGGAGGAGAAGAAAGTTAAATTATTCCTCTTATACTAGCGCCACTAACAGGAAATTGTCTTAATCTAAATAAGGTAACTGCACATGATTTAATAATGGCTGATCCTGATTGATGAAACATAAATGATGTATCTATTGACCAGCTAAAACTCAGCTTGCTTTCTGACCCCTGCCAGAGAAAAACTTGGGCTCATTTCTTCGCTGAACCTTCTCCCTCCAATGTTTTTCTGCTGTCTAATCTTTGGTTAGCCTATCTGAAGCTAACTTGATGTATGCTGCCTCTAATGATTACTCAAATTTGCTAAACAGCTCTTCATATTTTACTGTTCCTCGGTGCCAAGGTGCTAACCTGCATCCTGGAGGCATCTCCCTGCTCACACAAGCACATTCTTCTTGACCATAAGTCCTACTGTGCCAGGCTGCCATGTTAGCTGATATGAACCTTAACCTTGATGCCTTGATCCCCAAATATTTGAAACAGAGAGAATGTGAGCACCTGTCTGGTGATGCACATCCCCTGATGTGTGCACTCATTCTCATTAGGGGAATATACCAGGAGAGGAGACAGACACAGATCTCTTAATCAGTTACAGGAAGACTATTAGGCTGCCAATGAGATGTCCCTTTCAAAAAGACAAAAGCCAACCTAAATGGAATATTCTCAGTGAAAAAGTGTTTATAACATGGTATAAGACCAAGGTGAAACTTCCTCTGGAGATGCCTGCAGTCCCATGTCAGACAGTCTGACTTCCAGGCAGGGAAGATTGCCCAAAAGATGAATGGGTATAGACAGGGCCACAGCAATGATCAATAGAAAAGCAAAGAAGCTAAAAGAGGACAGCTTGTCTAGCCTAGCAAAATAAAGGCTGGGGATAGTTATGAGAGTTGACTATAAATACATTGAGGGGTGAGTGTAGAGGAGGGAGACAAGCTATTCAGGATGAAGAATATACTTGGCACAAAAACAGATGAGTATAAATTGCCTGTAAATAAAATTTAGGCTGGAATTCAGTAAAAGATTTCCAGGTCTCTCAAATGCCTCTATTTCTTCTGGGCAACAAATGATTAATTTAAATGTAGATCTTTGTTAATTAAAGAAATGACAAGACATGATTGCCCATGACAGCAAGAGGCTGGAATTGGTGATCCAGCAGGTGTGTAGGATGGTTAGATAGCTAGAACCCTGTAAAAGTGCTTTACAAATAGGTCTTCAAAGAATAGCTCCATGGGAACTTGATAGTTCTGCCCTGTGTGCTCACACAACCTTTTGTGGGAATCCTTCACAGCGATGAAATTAAGGCTTCCAGCTGCTGACTGACAGGTGATTGCCAAGGCCTGCATGCAAGACAATATGAGGTGACAGCTTGCAGATCACGAGAACTTTGTGTCAACAAGGAACATGGATGGGAACACCTTGGATGGGTGAAGAACACCCTTTATTTATGACTTTCAGATATTTGTGTTTGAAACTGTGGCGCTGGGACAAAGGGGGGGAAAAAAGGGTGTCTTCTCTAAACTCCAAAAGCAGATAAGCACAGAGAAAGGTTTCTGCTGAGCCTGCGCTCAGCACAGAAGGGAAAGACATTGAGGATATGTTCAGCATGTGTCCAGAAGCTTCTTCTTTTATTCTGAAGAAATAAAACTGAAGCAGTAACGTAGAAGGAACTGAATCCTGTGGTTGGAGATTTGAACTTGGGCTGGTGAGTCAGGCCTGTGGCATCCAGAAATAGTCTTCTGCCTTGTGTGTCAGCAAGGGATTCTTCCTTCTGAGAAGAGGCTGGGCCACCCCACTGCATCAGTGACTGCAGCATTGGCAAGAAAAGGAAAGACTTTGCCATCACCCCCAGGGAAGCCAAAGGGAAGGTAGGGGCTTCCACAGCCCTGCAGTGGCAGGTCATGCAAAGATTAGAGAATGGGGCTGTTGATCACACAGAGTCACTGCGCAGCTCCTGTCCCTCAAGGACAACATGCTAGCAGATTTTGTTCTTCAAAAGTAGAAGCTTACCTTCATGCTCTTCTGTCCAGGTTCAGGAACAGTCTGATTTATGCAAGTCTTGAGCATTCAATAACTTTCTTTAATTTCAGTGGTTTGTGTTGGGTTTTTTTGTAAATAATGTATCATTCTGTGTTAATAGAGAAGAATGGCACAAGACTGTCAAAATAATAAACAGCTTGGTGTATGTGACACTTTAATAATTCTCCTTCTTAAGTATCATGGCCCTTATCATCATCCTAACTCAATGACAAATGATTTGATCTTTCATTTTCTCTAATCAAGAGCTCTGGAACTAAATGATTTTACTTAATGGGAACAGCAAAGTCACTTGAATAATACAGATTCAGAACTCAAGTCAGATGTGACTTTTGAGCAATACACTATCTGGGTCAAACTGTGGATAAAAAAAGGAAGAGTAGAGACTAGGATGAAAAAGACAGAAAAATAACTGGAGATAGAAGCAGAAATTTCATCTGTTTCGGTTTAGAAGATAGCACATCACATTAAAAGGCTAGAAGATAAACACATCATCAACCCTGTTTTCATCACTTAGAGTAGATATTTTAAGAAACTTCATCAACTAAGTAGGAAGTTGCTATGTGGCTAATAAGGAAGATTGGATGAGATAACAACACAAACAGCCTCAGGAAAAACCCCATGATATAAACTGGTGAC
The DNA here is from genome assembly GCF_031877795.1 of Strix aluco. NCBI lineage: Eukaryota > Metazoa > Chordata > Aves > Strigiformes > Strigidae > Strix > Strix aluco. The sequence goes on from NC_133935.1 coordinate 51,409,169, forward strand.
TACGGCTAAAAGCTGCTATTTAAACATTTTTTTTTTTTATTGATGTAAGAGCTATCATGTGTTCTTCATACTGTAGTATCCACCATGAAGGTCATATCTGAAACAATGCATATTGATCTGAGCCTATGTAAGAGAGACATTGTAGATACAGAATAACAATTTGGTCCCTGCACCATGCTCTTGCACGCTGAGACTGTATGTATGGGCACAACACAAACCATTTCTGACATTTCTCTGCAAACTGCCCGGTCCTTCTCCCAGCACTGTGACGTGAGGTGGGCTGATGGCCCTGAAACAAGAAACTTTCTGCTGGGGGTGTGCAGCAGACATGATTCCCCAGGCATTGCTTGTGTCCAGCTCTCACTGTGCTGGGGCATAAGTCCCATAATACAGTATAAAGCAGTGTGAGCAGACCTTAGCAGCAAGAGCTGAAAGCTGCTATTCATACCAGCCTTCCTATTGATTTAAAAGCAATTATTTGCCTGAGTAAGCCCTGCTCATCTGAGAAAGGGGTTACAGAGTCATGGCCAGAGGCTTCTGAAAGATCCTATCAGTGCCAGATATATGTGTTGTGAGACTTGCACTCTACTTTCATGAAGTGCTTACAGACCCGAGTCTTTAACCGAGTCTTCTGTGCCCTCCTGTTTTGCAGTTATTCTACATGACCATAGCATTCCTTGGTGTCTTTTAGAAAGATCTGGGATATAACTAAGTTTGGCAAGTTTTCCAGGTGGTCCTGAAGTACATAGCCCTGCCAAGAGTCTTTGCTACTAGCCAGCCCTTCACGAGGTCTCCTAATTCCAGCTTGGACTTGTGAGGGGCTGAGGAGAGGACAGCCCTGTGACCAGCTTGGCTGCAGCTCCACAAAGATGGACCACCCCTTTTCCAGAGTGCTGGAGAAGGGTCATGAGCTGACAGGATTCCCCGTTTCTGGACTATCTGGGTTGCACCATGTGTTAGGACTGTCTGAAGGTAGAGGTGGAGGAGACAGCAACAGTCTGGATACACTGAGAGAGGAATGGCTAAAGAGGTAGCCCAAGAACTGGCTGTAATCACAGCAGCTTTCTCAAACAGACACGTCCAAGCTGCATTCAGCTTAACTCTGGGCATCTTTTAACCTGACCGCACTACATCTGGACTGCAGCTGGACATCAGTTTGTCCATCCCTTACTGTCTACCGAGTGGAAAGGGCAACAGTAAACATTTTGCTCCAAGCAATAATGAATCTTTGGTCTAGGAGGGAAAGTCTTGAGAAGCATTGTAGCATATGATCCTAAAACTCTACAGCTGTTGAGAGGCTGAGTGACTCAGTGGACTAAGATTATGCAGGCAATAGAAATTAATTCTGTTCAGCTTCTGGTTTAGTACATAACTTTTGGTCAGCCATTTGATCTTTCCCACTCTTCCTTATGTGTAATACTGCAGTGGTAGGACCTAGTTCAGGGCACAATCTGATATTCTCTGGAGCTGTAAAAGTAATATAACTGCTGAACATCACTTGTATCATGTCAGTTATATACCTTAGAGGTTTAAATGGTAGTGCTGACAGACCCTTAGTAATAGGAGTGTTACAGGAATTAGCAGGTCTGTAAGTACGGGTAAATTTCCTCTTCGCGTTTATTTTGTCCTCAAGTGGATCACCAAAATCAGACTCTTGTTTCACACACATTAAATAACCTGTCCTGAATATTAAGAAGTTGTGGCTTTCTGTAGCACAAATCCTCTGCCAGAGCTTGCAGGTGGCATGAGTTAAGCATAATCTGATCTGTTTTCTTTCCATCTCTTTTCAGGGGTACAGGTCTATACGCTGAAGTCATGAAGCCACATTCTTGTGTTGCCCAGTTTTTCCTTTCTTTCATGTACTTGATGTATTGGGTGCCATTAACATTTAAAGTACTATGAATATGTTCAGCCAGTAATGAAAGTCTTCTTCACAGCCTTCTCAGCTACTGTTCATCATCTAACTAGTACTGAAATATGAGGGATGCATACTGCTTGAGCTTTGCCATTTGTTTTTAAAAAACACTGGTTCTCAAACAGCATGATGGAAAATTCTGTAGGATCAGTGGCTTGAGTGATACATAGAAAGAAAATGGTCATGTGGTCCTCCAGCACGTTTTTTCCAGCTGCTGAAACTGAGATGCTGCTTTTTATCTCCATAACATAGATCATGAAAGAGGACAGAAGAAATGGCCTTGACAGTAGCAGAATAGCAGAGAAATGATGAAAAAATCACTGAGGAGTTAGTTATCTGCACTTTGGATACATTTGAGAAGCCCATAATAAACTCTCTTCATTAGAATGCTTGAGGTTTTGCGAAGTATGAAATGAGTGGAGATAAGGAATTTGTGGCTGATGCAAGGAAAACAGTAGCTATTCTCATAGATAAATTGCAGTCCTACCACTGCAGATCCTAAAAAAAGCAATTAATCTGTAATCATAAATTTCTTGTACTCTATTTGAAATATTGGGGGAAAAAAAGAAATTTAATTCTTGGCATTAAATGAAAATGAAGTATGCAATGTGATACTTTGCATTTAGGAAGGGTCCTTGAGTGGTCTTCTAGAAGATCAGCCCAAAGCAAAACCAGCTCTGTTAAGTAACTGCTGACAGACATGTATCTCATCTGTTCTTAAAAATCTCCATAGATGAAGATTCTCCACCCTTCCATTGTAAACTTAGGTTTGTTTTCCACAAAGAGAAATTTAGCAGTCTGGACCCATTTCACTGGAACACCCAATTTTATCAGAATAAGTTTCCTAGCAGTGGTTGGTGCTCTCTCACTCCACTTTGCTGAAGAAACTGCCTGCATCCAAGAAACTGTCCAACCTCATGAAGCCAAATGTTGTCCCTCCTAGCACTGGAAAGCCTCGTGATCAAAGTAGCCCCTCCATAATCCAGAGAAGACTTATGATCTAGAAACCTACACCAAATCAAAATTTATACCAAATGAAAACCCAAAGCAGATATTCCAGGTATTTAGACCTCCCCCTCCCCTTGCCAGTGTGCTGTTTGTTATCAACCCAAAACACTTGTCCTCCTTTTGCTTTGTCTACAATGGCCTTCCTCTACTCCTTCACTACTTAACTTACTTGCACCGAAAAACCTCTCCTTTTTCATGATCCCTGCCTATTGTAGCCCACTTAAATGGTATTTCTAGACCAGATTTTGTGAAAGGCAGCTGAACACTGAAGGGTTTATTCTAACACACTCGGGTACTCCTTCAATACCTAAGAAACTCTTCTGCCTATGTAGACCATGGAGGGGTGGCAGGTAGATGTGTCCCTCTGGACATGGCAGTCTCCATGACCACAGCTAATCCAACAGTTAGCCAAAGAAACTGCCTGTTCATTTTATAACTTCTACCAACACAGTGTTATTTTTCCTGCTGTGACAGTGAATTTGCAGCCACTGTCATGTGTCACTGGCCCCCCAAGTCCCCTGAGAGGCAACTGATAGACCTGCCTCACTGTGCTTTTGTGGAAGTGTCAGTCTGTGCCCAGTCTCTGAGGAGGGGTTGCTGCAATGGACCTAATCCTCACAGGCCAAGGGGAGCCAACATGTGAGGGACTGCAGAGAGCCACCCTTGCAGACCATGCTTTTGCTTTCTGAAGAAACAGCTGATAATATCCATTTTCTTATGTTTTTGCTTTTAGGATGTTGAAAATTCCATCCAGGAGGCCTAAAGCAGTCCACTGGTATGGCTGACTGAGAAATCCAGAGTTTCTGAGCCCTGATGTCCATCTGAGCCCATGATGTCCATTATTTATCAGGTATCCCACACTAGGCCCTCATATCTAAAATCTGTCTCATATATTGCAAGTCCTCATCATCCGTTAATCCTTGGATTATTTTTCTAGACATCAAGGCATAAGACATTTCCTCTCTCTTATTTCTTCCTTAAGATTCATACTGGGATGAAAAAATGATACATTTTCTCCTGACATGTAAGTGTACAGCTGACTCACAAGTGTTCCTGCTCCTCCAGGACTGCTGCTGCTCTATCCCATTCTGCCTTGGAAATACAGCAAGGTTTAGGAATGACCCTTCCTTATATATTTAAGTAGAATAATGTGTTAATTTTAAAATACTTGCCCTTGTGTTGTGTACCTCAAACATTTATTTAATTCCTTCCCTATTTCACTCCCAGAATTTTAGTATCGTGAAAGACTTGGAAACACAAATCCCTCAGGCACCTTTCAAAATATCAGGCTTTATCAAAACTGTTTATTCTGTTGATACACCTTTTCTCTCATTCTGTTTTTCCCTTTCTGCCTTTTCTAGACCAATTCCGTGTGAAGAAGGAAGAATGCATTTTCCTCTCCCGCTCCTCTTTTAAGACTTCATAGATAGCCCTGGACTCACTGCACTGTAAAACACTGTCCTGGTTTAGCCAGGATAGGGTTAAGTTTCCCCAGCAGTGGGGGGAAGCTCTAGCCGGGTTATTCATATATCATGCTGACGTCACATCCTGGCGCGAGCACGGGAAGAATTGGTGATCGCGTGGGTTGGCGCAGCCAGTTCTCTCACTGCTGTATCGGTATATACTTTGCTCTGTTCATTGTTATCACTGTTATTGTTATTGTTTGTTGTGTTGCTGTTGCACTGTTGTATTAAACCTCTCCTTATCTCAGTCTCAGGGCTTTGTATTTCACTCCCTTTGTGAGGGAGGGGCAGCAGCCGCGTGGTCTCAGACCCCGGCAGGGGCTAAACCACCACAAACACCCTTATATGGAAAGGGCCAGAGATCGCTTTGCTTGGGGCTTCCTGCACTTCTCCGCTATTCCTCGTTACTCCCTTTCTCCAAGGCCTTCACAGTCCTTTTTGTCTCATTTACAATGTTTTAACTCTGCTCCCTTGCTTAGTTGACATGTCTCTGCTTTGATCTCCCTCCGACCCCACACACCTCTTCTCTCCCTGCTCTCTCCATTAGCACTTTCTTTCCCCCACAAACACCCAGAGAAATTCTCCCACTGATGGCACTTTTAATCCCTTTGGCTGCCCTGCATTGGTAAATTTACTCAAGGTCTGGGAAGACAGTGACTGTAGTTACATTCCTGATGAAGAGCTTGCAAAAAGCACCAGTGTCCCAGGTCTGCTCAGTGGTGACCCCGCTGACTTCTGCTTATTATTGCTGGCTTTCAGCCAGGCGAGCCCAGCCAGTGGGCTCACTGGCAATGCCTGTTCTGGTTGCTCTGGCTGGATGAAGGATCCCCCTGAGGAAAACCTGGGGACTGGAGGAACAGTGTGCCTGCGTGTCTGTGTGCGCACATGTGTCCATTGCTACCCAGCAACAGCCCTGGCTTCTTGTGCAGGCTCTGCATCCTTTTTATTGCTAAATTTCCATTTTCCTGCTACCCTGAAGGGGCCTCTGGCTTCTGCGTATCCCGCTGGAGCTCGCTGGAGTCTCCTCCGGCATTCCTCCATGTTTCTTCACCAGTGCAGGGGGAAGAATAGCACTTACTGAATGGCCCATTCACGCCCTGGTAGAATTACAAACCACACAGAAAACACTGAGGGCTCCTCTGCAGAGCCAGCTCAGGCAGGAGCACCCGAGTCAGCAGGAGACTAGAGGCACTGTTGCTCCCACTCAGGACTGAGCAGGCACTACCGAACATTGGGTTGGCATGGCAGACTGTGCCAGGGCAGACCTGCACTGTGAAAAGGCCATCAGCCCCATCGCAGACCTGACAGCAAATTAACAGGCGGCAGTGGCCTCCGAAAGGAGGCTTGCACTTCTTCAGCTCCAAGGCAGGAGCTGGATCATTTCCAAAGGCAATGTTATGTGTACTCATCTGGAGGTTGTGTAAATAAATCAGCTCAAGGAACTAACTGGGTTTTCTGAATAGCTGCAGCTTCTTCCCACTGAACCCTCGGCAAGGCAGCAATTGGCTGCCCTTGCTGCGGCACTGACTGCTGTGCTCCCTCTGCTGCCTCTGGTCCGGGCAAAGCTCTCTGCTGCCCAGGAGGGGAACCAGTGGTTTCAGTCATTCCTACATGTTAACTGGGGAACATCTGTACCTTGTTTTGTACAGGATCCTTTTGTGCTTGGTTGTATGTAAGGAGTTTGCAGCCTTAAAAGGGCTGGGAGCAATTTTCAGCCTCTCTAGGCAAAAGTTTATATGATAGGCCTTTAACTGCATTTTCTGCTGGCACTGCTGTTGGTGGCCCTGGTACCTGGGCTCTTATCCTGCTATTGGTCTCCAGAGTCAATGTTATCTTGCGTTTTAAAAGGTGCTTTGGGAAGTCCCCAACACGTGAAAACTGCTGAATTTAGCAATGGTGACAGTATACTGGGCCCAGTATCCCGGGCTGTACAAACAGCTGCTTTGTCTGCCTATTTTGACAACAAAAAATGTTGAGAAAACATAAACCTGAGTCTATTTGGTTGGTGCAGTGTTCACCTTTGGAGTTCTATGCTTTATACTTTCACATCACACACTTTTTCTTAATTTAGGGAAACTTCAAGTTTTGGCAAAAGACAATAGCATTTTAGACATGACCCATCACAAGAGTGGAAAGAGGAACTTTCCTTTCCAAACCTGATGGGACTTCTGCAAATTTTAGTAAAAATTCCTTGTCACATTTTCATTTATAAAACTGAAACAAGGTAGTTCAGGTGCCCACCTCACAAGGGATTAGGAGGTGCTTCAAAGGGCTTTTGAGGCTGAATATACTTTACTAATCTTCAGTCCTCTTATGTATTTCTTGGAGGCTCAGACCATCAGAGATGTTGGGGGGACTCTTGTTATTAACAGGGATTAAGCAAGATAGGAGTAACCTAGGGGGTCATGGAGTGCTAGGTTCATAATTCTCCCAAGGCTATTGGCAGTAACCATTGATCTTGACTGCAACTTTTCCCCGTGCGTGCAGTTCAGTGAGGTGCCGGTATGTCCAATGCATACATTCGTAGATGCACAGATTCACACACACAGATACATAGATATGAAGGTAAAAGGGATTTTGTAATACCCCAAATATTGCTGCTGTCCCTTCAGAATTCAAAACCTAATTAGTAGTTTGGTCTTGCTGTCATTACACAGGTAAGAAATTAATGAAATCAGTGTGACTAATCCTGTGATTAAGGACTGCAGACCAGGTTTGGGAGCTAATCTCTTCTGATAAAATCCCATTTTAACAGGAGTAAAATACTCCTAGTATCAGGTAATGAGGGACAGTGTTTCAAGCATGTGGAAGAAGAACTTATAATTAATTTTCATTTTGGAGGGATATTTTTGTGTTTAGGTATGTCTATTACACATGTGAAGCAATTGTGTGTTCAACTCTGCAGCTGTAAAATAATTATAATTTTTATTAGAAAATTAAGGTCTCTGAACTCAAGGCTCTTTCAGGACAATACAGTGATTTTGAAACACAAAAGGAAGAACACGGTTATTTGAAGAAAATGCAATGACAGAGAGGAGATGCAGTGTCCTTTTTCAGGAGTCACATTTAAAGGGTAAGATTAAAAGTGCATTATCTTGATGTGGGATTACAGAAAGCCCACGTGCACAGCTGGTGCAACTGGCACTGAGAGGAAGACAATCTGCCTGCTCTAGAGCTTCTAAGCAGTGATAATATCACGTTGTTTTCAACTTACTGTAGGATAACACTGGGGAAGGGTCTTACTGAATTTTAAAATAATTGGTATATATGTATATATATGTGTCTCTGTGTCCTTGTGTCTGTGTGTGGCTAACCATTGTCTTGCTATTTTCAGTTTCTTCAATACCACACAGAGCTGTTTAATTCAGTGCAACATTTTTTTAACTTCCTTCAACTTTTATTTTTGAATATCTTTCTTTCAGTGTGTTTTCCAGGAAGGGAGGGAAGAGGGAGCAGAATAAACATCCATAGCTAGGTCTTGTTTTCAGAGCACTTCAGTACATTCCTGCAGGCAGGGTAGAAGAGGAAGAGTGTCTGCTGTGTTTTCTCAAAGTTACAGGCAGTCCAGACATTTCAGAGGTTATTCATTTGTGGGAGGGGTGCATATTTTGCCCATCCACATGTACTGAGTGGTCCCAGAAAAAGATGAGGGTGCATACAGATGGAGCCAGCATGCCGTCCAGGTGGGACAGGGAGGATCTGTGAACTGAGCCATTTGACAACACAGTTTGCCCACACAGTTTTATGAGAGCATCATGTGCTATCTACAAGGCTGAGACAGAGAGACTCATGCAAGTTATTTCTACAGATAACCTGAAACTTGTAACCAAACAGTTTATAGTCTTTGTCTCTAAAATTATTGTGTTTGCAGGTACCTAAACTGATCAAATAGAAGTTGTGTCTGTGATTAAGCATTTACAGGCTCAGAGCTTCAAAGGTCAGGTGATATCTGAGCTAAATCCTTACCCTGGTTAGCCCACACCATTCATCCCTAAACATACATGTAGAAAATACAAACATTCAGAAACTGAGGAACCTGGTTTGGTAGAAATGTCCAAAGTGTTGAAGCCTATCTCTTTTGAATTGGTGGATTCGGAGTATTTGTTGAAGATTTTCTAGAGTGTCACTGCACCTTCCTAACAGTACAGGTCCCCTGTGATGCTGGCTGCTGAGGCAGAAGGACTCTTGGCCTGGTGTAGAAGGTAGCTAATAAACCAGCACTGGCAAATAAAAGCTGGCAAGACAGTTCAGATGGACAACTGGTTCTCCTTTTGTCATACAAAATGTTTTCCCTTTTGTAGCCCCTTAGTATGTACATTACATTAGTGAGGTGGGTGTTGGTCTTGTTTTCCAAGTACCAAGTGATAGGATGAGAGGAAACAGTCTCAAGTTGCACCAGGAGAGGTTTAGATTGGATATAGGAAAAATTTCTTCACCAAAAGGGTTGTCGAGTGTTGGAGCAGGCTGCCCAGGGAAGTGGTTGAGTCACCATCCCTGGAGGTATTTAAAAGACTTGTAGATGTGGCGCTTAGGGACATGGTTTAGTGGTGGACTTGACAGTGTTAGGTTTATGGTTGGACTCAATGATCTTAGAGGTCTTTTCCAACCTAAGTGATTCTATGATTCTAGGATCAATTTTATTCTGTGCAACCAAATGATAACAACCTGAAAACACCATTAGTGATGAGAGCATGTTAGAGCTGGTAGCCTGTCACTGCTCAACTTCCTTGCTGTTGGTTTGGGTTGCCCACAGATAGGCTTCTAACATGCTTATAAATAATAAAGGGAGTTTGAAGAGATCAGAAGGCATATTCATAATCACTTATTACTTGGCGCCAACTGAGAGCACAATAAAAGCTGCAAAGGAGGCCACCAATTTCTTATTGCATTCAGTGAATTACTGAGAAATGAAACCAAAAGTCATGCTCCAATAACAGCTAATGTCTCTGCTGAGCTCCAAGCTTATTTCATGCTCACAATTTTGCTGACACTGACTGGCTCAAATAATTATCTAATGAGTCAGGCCTCCAAGGAGCAGCATTTGACATCATGGTGGGGAAAATATAGCTTTAATTGTCAACATTTCATAATCTGAAATTTCTAATTTGAAGCTGCTGATCCATCCTGATAAGATACATATTTTCCTTATATATGGTATTTTTTTTTGATTTTTAGATTTTCCCTCATGCATCTCTGGCTGCACTTAACAGGGGTTATCACTCACTTTCTCTATTTTTTTTTTCTTGAGTGCTCCATCTGATTTCCTTCTTATCTTCTTTTCTCTTGAAAATGCAACTTACTTAGATTTGTTTAATTGTTGGCCCACAATAAGCTTCCTCATTATCCATCAATCACTATCATCAAGCAATACAAAAAAAAAAAAAACAAAACCAAAGGGAATAAATCTTTAGCGTCATATGATGTGTCTGAGTCTAGTTATAAATAAAGACACAAGAGGGAAATATTTTGCGTAAAGAACCTGCAAATTATGGCGTTGCACAGATTCTGTTATAAGTATCTGGCAGAAATCCCTTCTCTAACTCCAGGGGTTTGTTATGGAGAGGGAGTGAATTTGCTTTTCTGTATTCAGTCTCTTTTTTTCCCTTAATTGAATACTTTTGGTTGTTTCTTCTTCCCTGGGAAGAATTACCAACTGGCCTAAACCTCCCTGATTTGTTCCACTTAACTTGACATACAGAATCATTAGCATTTCTCCTTTGGCTGTTAAGCAAAATCTATCAATTACCACAAGCATTTTTTGCTAGCTTGGGCAGAAGAAACACCCAAGTACTTTCTCCTCGGTTTTTGGAGGACTACCATAGAAAATATAGCTTATTTCAGTGTAAAGTATTAAAGATGAAGTTTGAGCTTTTCAGCACACCCAAGGCAGAGTGAGGACCTAGTTGCACTGTCCAGGAACAGGCCAGGTCAGGGAACAAAACTCATCCATAAAATTCAGTGCAGGTTTCAAAGGGAGATAATGTGCATCAAAGCCCACTGGGGTCAAAGCCTCATATCCGTGCTTCAGGAGAGCTGTGTTCAGACTGCTGGATGTGGAAGTGTCTGTTCCCAGCTCCAGAGGGACTGGGGTCTGCCCAGCAGTACCAAGCACTCATCTGTTCTCCCCATGGATAGTGTCCCCGAGTTCAGCTGCAGCACACCTTTGAGCACATGGTTGTACACAAATGATGAGAGTGAGAAGCGGATCAGTCTTGGCCTCTCATGAGCTGCAGCTTAGGCAGACACAGCCATGACTTATCCCTTGGACTCCCCTCGCTGTAGGGCAACAAGTGCTCTGTAGCCAGCCCATAGCTGGCACCCTGGCAAATCTTCAACCATTTGGGGGCATTATGGCCAAGGAGAGCTATTTGAAAGCTATCTCATGAAAAAATCCTAGTCCCAGGAAGCAAACTGGTTGCCACTGGGCTCATGGCAACAGAAAGTGGGAGCATGCCTTCAAAAGCACATGCTTCCACTGCTTGACCAAGGGGATGCTTCCTCTGTGCATGGTACCACACACCTCTGACACCCATCAGCAGGTGTCTGTGACAAACTGGTTATCAGTAATCAACTGGGAGCCACTGAGTGGCTGGAAAAGTCATATCATCACAAATGCAAAGTGAAAGCATCCTTACACCTGAGCAGGAGCTCTAATTTAACATACCTTTAGAATGCAAGGTATCACTCAAGGGGTAACCAAGTGCTGACTATTTCTGGTTTTCACAATCAGAAGGAAGAACCTTATTAGCTTTCTTACTTAAACTAATAAGTTGGTGGAGATATTATTTCAACAAAACAAATTGCATAAGTATATAAACTCTTCCAGTTTAATCCATCAGTCAGGGCACAAGAGAGCAAATGGAAGATGCTCTTTCAGTGATGTCTGAGTCCTGGTGACAACAGCTGCTCACGGAAAAGGCAAGTTTTGGTTTCCTAGGTCATGACGTGGGCTCACCATGGGGAGCCTGAGGAACGGCTGACCTCTTGTAGGCATTTAACTCACTGCAATTACTTTTCAAGTGTTTTATCCACTCTGTTAATAAAATGTTTGCCAGACCTGTCACTCTTGAAATACATTTTCATTCTCCGTAGGTAAATCACAAACTTGAATCTAGTGTGACACTTCTGAGCTCTAGTCACTCAGTGGAAAAGTCTCGAAGAAATGTGGACATCTGATGGCTTGGAAGAAGCAGCGTCTATAGCTGAAATCACATTTTGGCAATAATTACTTGAACAGCTAAAAATTACCTCCCAGTAAGTGTGAATGGCGAGGATGTGGCCCAGAGCGTAGTGCTGTAAAAAAGCATCTAGAAATGCAGCAGAATACAGTTTAATTCCAAACTGTTCATCACCATCTGTTAAGAGCTACATCTTAGAGAAAAAAAAAGGCACCGCAGTATAAATCCTTTTTATTTAGAAACACTAAATTTAGCATCCAGAAGGGATTTGTATTTTTCCCCACAGACTTTTGTGCTTGTTTGCATCTGGATGCAGCAGCTTTACCTCTCTGCCTCTGCAGTTGCTGCTGGGGAAGGTAAGGCAAGGAGGTCAGCAGTGCAAAAATTACAGCACTGATGTCGCACTTGCCTACATCAGCTGTGCCTGCAGCAAGTGGTGCACTGTCTTCCACTCCCTGACATGCTCACTCTGATATCCCTGCTGTCACCGTAAATGAGGATGGAGAAAGGTGTTCCTGTTCCAGCTTTAACTTCAAGTGGACCAAAAAAACCACTTAATTCTTGTAGCCTTGAGCACGAGAGTTCAACTATGGCATGTTGAGGCAACAGCAATACCATAGTGAGAATCCTATTTTCTCATTAATATATGGAAAAAGCATCTTCCCCTGTGTAATAAAATCTCTTCAGCTGCTTTTCTGTACTTGGTGAAACTGTTTAAAAGGTTAAATACCAAACTCTAACCCAGTAGGAATTTGCTAGTCACCACATTAAATGATCTGGTGTTTCTGAATATTGTATGCCAACAGTCTTTTGAAACACAAATCAAATCTGAGTTGATACTAACTATTTCGCAGTGTTCAGTAGCAGCCTGTACAGCTGTTCAGAGGCTTGAGTTCAGTTTGCCAGGTGGTAACAGCCTTGACTTCCAGTGTTTTGCCCCTGCATCTTTGCAGAAAAGAAGCTAACACAGTTCTCTCCTACATGTATATATTTGGCAATCTTAACATCAGTTTTGGTACCCATGCTGATCCCAGCTGCTTAGCATGGACACAAGGGGTTGTCAACTCAGTGCCTTAAACAGGCCTGCAATCTGCCTTGCCCATATAAACAATTCTTAAAAAGCATAGTAGATGACAAAGGGGCAGTCTATATGGCAAATTTCAATTTTTGGTGAATATCCTGAGTTGTTGGGCTCTGTCCTTTAGTCCCAGTTTGCTTCAGCCCAAACAAGAATAACCCAGTAGCAGGAGGCAGTTTTGTAACCTTCTTACTTGTGCTGGCAGTAGTAAGATTTGTCTGCTGCCAGAGCAGATGCTGTACCCAAACCTGGATATTAGTGTCAAGAGCTGTAAAAAACAACTCCACTGTCAGTTGGAACAGACCAATGTAAGACCAGTGAAAAGGTAAGAATTAGGACCCTTTGCTCATGTGAGGAATCCCAGGCCATGAGAAGTCTGGGCCACTACTCCACAATTTTTACCATACAGAGCAGTTGTTCTTGGAAGAACACCGAGTTGATGCTTCTCTTTGTGTTGAGTTGCTAAGTCACAGTAAAATCTACAACTTTATTGTGTTTTCTAATACTGTTATCCCATGTAAACAACTTCTGCAGCTGCTGCACAGATTTTTATGATTTTATATAGTAGCTGTGCCCAGCTCTGAGCTGTACTGCCATGTGCTGGGGCACGCAAGGGAGCCATCGGCTCCATCCGCTTGGAAGAAGCAGTTTCTCCCATGGTTGCTCTTTGTGATCTGCTCTGCTCTGTTCATTAGGAGGGACTGGGCTGCTCCTCATGGTACATGGTCTTCTTCTTTCAGCCAAGCAGGGTGGAGATGGAAAAGACCAGCCAGTTTCTCTTTCTTTGTCATGCTCTTTTCCACTGGGAACAAGCAACCCATGAAAAGGTGAACAAGTAGAGTGGTCCTCTCCATCCACAGTCCTCCCCTGCAAATAATAGGTGGTGGTAGTGTTTGTCTTGCATGCACTCAGGCCTTAGAGCTCCATATCGAGTTCATGCATTGCCCATTTGCTTGTGGGGTTCGTGTCTGTTATCACTGAAACAAAAAGGAAACCCCCCTGCCTATTAACTGGTTCCTCTTCTCAGAAAGTGAATCCTAATTTAAAGTACTGTACACCTCCACATTGCCCAAAAAGCTTTCCTTGTGCAGAGGGAAAAGCAAATTAACATCTCCAGTAGTTATTTTATTATAGTGAAGCAAAGAATACAATAAAAGAGAATTAAAATTCATTTTTAAATTATAGTTAGATCATCCTCATTTTGAAATATTGGAGTAATATTTTGGTGTAATAGCCCTTACCTTTGGAGATTTCTAGGACTTGGGGAAGTTTAGGAACATAGCAGGATCATTTTCTTTCACTTCAATATAGCGGATTTCCCCTGAGCATGGCCTTTGGTTTGATTAAGGTATGAGAAGGCTGCTACTGGCTGATAAAATACCAGTGGCCAAGGTAGCAATAAAAATCCCTCCTTTTTATTTGACTAACAATCTAAATAACTTAATACAGTAGCTTAATGCTTTCCAAGTGAGAAAGAGGATGACAATGGGTAATGATGAGAAATGCTTTTCTCTGGTATATACAGTTGAATGATGGCCCCGATTCAGTGCCACGACTAACCTGAATTACTTCTGCTCATAACGTTACATTAAACCCCTGCTGAGGGATTCTGCTTTCACACCTACCTGTCCAGTAAGTGGCCACCAAGATGAATTTGGCTCCACAATGCTGGCATTTGGCTAGGTTACTCATTGCACTTATTTTATTTCTCTATTTATCTCAAGCAGGTAGGTAAGAAAATATGTCAGAATGGACCACTTCAGCTAATGGTCTCAATCCTGCAAATATTTGCCACGTGTACTTGGCACTGTGGCAAGTCCAAACAGTTCAAAAATCACTAGTCACAGAATTCACTTTCAAATAACACGATTAAAAAGAAAAAAAGACAAATCACAGCTCTTTCAATTTGCTGTTTTGCTGCTGAACTATGATGAAGCACATTTCCAAGTTTCTCTCTGCAATCATGAGGAATTGCTCAGCTTTTACTAAAATTTTGGATTCTCACATAATTTAAGATCTTCAGAAACAGGGTCAAAGAATAAACTGTTCAATACTTTGCAGGTTGGAATGAAATTCAGACTTGGTAATAAGAACAGTTTTGTTTTCACATGACTTTCACAGTATTTAGTAGCACAGATTATTTTTGTATAAAAAATGAAGAGGAAGTGGTCAGAGACCTGCTACACCACTTGGATGCACACAAGTCTGTGGGACCGGATGGGTTACACCCAAGGGTGCTGAGTTGGCAGATGTGCTCGCCAAGCTGCTTTCCATGATTTACCTGAAGTCATGGCTAACTGGGGAGGTCCCATTGGACTGGAGGGTGGCAAATGTGACACCCATCTACAAGAGAGGCAGAAAGGAGGATCCAGGAAACTATAGCTCTGTCAGTCTGACTTCGGTGCCAGGGAAGGTCATGGAGCAGGTCATCTCAAGTGCCATTAAAAGTCATATAATGGACAACCAGGGGATCAGGCCTAGTCAGCATGGGTTTATGAAAGGCAGGTCCTGCCTGACAAACCTGATCTCCTTCTATGACAAGATGACCTGACTATTGGATGACGGAAAAGCTGTGGATATTATCTACCTGGACTTTCGAAAAGCATTTGACACAGTTCCCCATAGAATTCTCACAGAAAAACTGGCTGCCCATGGCCTGGATGAGCGAACGGTCTGCTGGATCAAGCACTGGCCGGATGGACGGTCCCAGAGAGTGGTGGTCAATGGAGCTAAATCCAGCTGGTGGCCGGTCACAAGTGGTGTTCCTCAGGGCTTGGTGTTGGGACCATTTCTGTTCAACATCTTTAGTGATGATCTTGATAAGGACATAGAGTGTATCATCAGTAAGTTCGCAGATGACACCAAGTTAAGTGGGAGCGTCAATCTGCATGAAGATAGGGAGGCTCTACAGAGACACTTGGATAGATTGGATTGGTGGGCCAATGTCAACGGGATGAGCTTCAACAAGGCCAAGTGCCAGGTCCTGCACTTGGGCCACAACAACCCCATGCATGGCTACAGGCTTGGGGAGGTGTGGCTGGAGAGCTGTCTGGAAGAGAAGGATCTGGGGGTTCTAATTGACAAGCAGCTGAACATGAGCCAGCAGTGTGCCCAGGTGGCCAAGAAAGCCCACAACATCCTGGTTTGTATTAGAAACAGTGTGACCAGCAGAAGTAGGGAGGTGATAGTCCCCCTGTACTCTGCACTGGTGAGGCCACACTTGGAGTACTGTATCCAGTTTTGGGCACCTCAATATGAGAGAGATATCGAGGTACTGGAACGAGTGCAGAGGAGGGCAACGAAGCTGGTGAAGGGCCTGGGGAACAGATCCTATGAGGAGCGATGGAAGGAGCTGGGACTGTTTAGCTTGAGGAAGAGAAGGCTAAGGGGAGACCTCATCACTCTCTACAACTACCTGAAAGGACATTGTAGAGAGGTTGGTGCTGGTTTCTTCTCACAGGTAATTAGCGATAGAACAAGAGGGAATGGCTTTAAACTGCAACAGAGGAGGTTCAGACTGGACATTAGGAAAACATTTTTCACGGAAAGAGTGGTCAGACAGTGGAATAGGCTGCCCAGGGAAGTGGTGGAGTCACCATCCCTGGATGTGTTTAAGGGTCGTTTAGATGAGATGCTGGGGGATATGGTGTAGGGGAGAAATTTGTAGAGTAGGGCTGATGGTTGGACTTAATGATCCCAAGGGTCTTTCCAACCTGAATGATTCTCTGTGTGTGAAAAAGTAATTCTACACATTGCCATTTGTCTAGACTCAGCTGAACAACGGGCATCAGTTCATCATTTAGGCGTTCATTTTTGGCTTTGGTAGCTTGGTTGGGATGATTTGTGTTTAGAGTTAAACATCCTGCTGAATCAGGGGCATAGAGGTGTCCCCTGGTACAAAAATATTGTAGTGACATGATCTTTGTCAAGAAACCACTCTTGCGTTGATGAAAGCTGGGAGGGTATGGTGTGGTTGTGGTATTATTACATTATTGTATTTTAGTAAGATTCTTCTGCACAATGCCTTGGTACCGAGTGAGGAATTGTCACTGCTAAGGTTTGAGGACTGACACACTTTGTTAGTCTAAGATGTGCAAAACTGGCAATCTGCTGAAGGAAGAGGCTGAAGGTGACAGAGATGTCTGTTTGCAGATCTAACCTGACATCCCACAAGGTACAGTGCCTGTCGAGAGCCTGGATTGTAGCTCTTTGTTAGAAAACCTCTCCCATTAAACGAGCCTCTGGGAAAGCTGACAGTGAGCACTTCGCTGCAGGACTTGGGGAGGAGGTGTGAGGATGGCTCTCGACTGCCCCTTCAGCTGACGGCAAAGGCTGGGGCAGAGACCAGCACCTGGAGAGGATGGGGTGGCCAGGAGACAAGACTTGGCAAAGACTACAGCTTCCCAGTGAGGAGACAATGATACCTCAAGAAAGAGAGAGTCCATCTCACGCAGAGAAGTGAGAATGTTATCAGGCACAGACTGAGCAAACTAGTAGAGGTGGATAATGCATGTCCCAGAAACAGGGCACTAAAGTTCCCGTGGGAATGAAAAGGGAAAAGAAGGAAAATAGTGGGATGACTACCTTGGAGATCTGAAGGCTAACATAAAAAACATGAAAAATGAATTGGAAAAATTTAATTCACAATCAGAATTATTACTTAACTGATTTGGTAGATTAGTGGACATGATACGTTTATGATTTATTTTGGGCAGGGAGAGATGAAGAAGCATATTTCCTAGGTCTGCGAGGTGGTTGTGTATGCCTGCTGTGAACACCAGCAGCTGGAGGCAACAGAGCTGCTGGATGTCTTTGAGCATAAAAGAGGAGGGGAAGAAGCCCTGCTGCAATGGATATTATTTGGTTCTTGGAGAGGGAAAGGCTCCTTTTGATCTCATTTCTGCCAAGCGAAGAGGAGTTGGTCCAGAGGATGAATGGAGAAGGCAAACCCTGTGACAGGGACCATAAGGAGTGGTATTCCTGACATCTAGAAAGGGAAGAAAGGAAAGCAGTAAAATAAGAATAAAGAATTTGAAGAAAAGGAGCATCACTCAACTTGGAGGATTGAGAGAGAAGTAAGGCAGAAGGAAAAAGGGATGTTTAAAGGAAGCTCTTAAAAAGGCAGCCTCAAAATGACAGATTATTTCATACAAAGAAGATACAGGAAGTGTAGTAAGAAACCACTTTTGCTAACTCAGGAGTTTTTCAGTGACCTGAAAATTATTTGGCGTGGAAAGTAGGTCAAGTTGCTAAGAAGATATATGTAAGACTACCACAAACCTACAAGGACAAAATCAGAAAGACCAAGGCATAAAATATAATAGAATTAACACAGGAGGTAACAAGAAAAAAGAACAGAAAAAATATCTTGAAAGAACATTTGCTAGAATAGGAAGGCAAGGAGACAAGTGATTCACTGCTAAGGGCAAAAAAAGGTTAATATCGTATATAGATCGGAAATGAGGGAAGAAACAGTAGGTTTCTTTATATTGGCTGTGGCACTGCTTTTGACTTTGCTTCCCAGGGGAGTCTCATAAACAAGTTAAGGAAACAGTTATATTGGAAGCCCTGTGAAATTATTGTACAACTGGCTGGAAAGCCATACTTCTAGAGAAAAGGACAAGTAAATCTGTGCTAGGATTTCTCCTGGGTCTGGTATTATTCAATATTTAATGGTTTGGACACTAGACAACGTACCTCCCTTGTACAAGACACAAGCTGGAGGACATGATTGGAATTCAAAACTATTCTGAAAAATTGAAGTGGTCTGGAATAAATAGCTTAGCTAGTAAAATTCACAGTATGAATACAATGTGGGAAAAGGTGGACTAAAGAACTGCTTTTTAGTAAAGGCTCTGGGATGCACAAGAGCATGTGGGTGCATGTGACCCAAGTCAGTGACATGCTGCTGTGAAAATGTAACTTCATAGCAGGATGCACAAAGGAGCTGTATGGAAGGTATATTCTGCCTTGCTTGTCACTGGTAACAACCCAGATCTACTTTAAGAAAGATGGGGTCAGTTTGAGAGAAACCAGGGCAGAAGCAGCAAAATTAAAGGCCGAGAGTCCACTATCTCGAAGGTGAGACTGAGAGCACTGGGGCTGCTTAGATAAGAGAAAGCTGAGGAGAAATATAGTAACAGCTTCAACATTTGTAAAATTGTTCTACAGGATCACAGGATGAGAACGAACACTCTTTAAAAGTGCCACATGGAAGATTTGAACAACACAGGTTTCAAATAACTTAGCACCAGGGCTGTCTGCAAGGGGAGCTGCAAGTCGGGGGCATGGGCATAGGGGAATCTCAGGTTAGACCAACCTCTGCCAGGGATGACCTGGCAGAGCTGAGTGTGTCCTGGGGCAGGGGGTGGACTACACAACCTCTCAGGTACCCTGACAGGCCTGTTTTCTAATTTCTGTGGCGACTTAAATGTTCCCTGTAATGAGAATGGTTGTCACAGAGAGATTTCACAGAATTGACATTTTTCCCTGTTAGAATCATAACTGCATCTGCAAGAGGAGTGACCAGAATACCTAATGACTCATCCAGTTAAAAATATCTTAAGGAGAAGAAAAATGAGAGCACTTAACATCATCTAATGCAGCCTTGAGGGGGCATAGGAGCAGATTTATTTTCCAAATGTGACACGTGTAAAAATGGCCTATTTCAGACATAAACAATAAGTCTGTTACACTGATATTTTAAAGATGAGAAAATATTTATCAGAACATAATTTTAAAATTAAGGTATTGGCTCATCAGGGTTCATTCCAATTAAATATAGGCCATAATTTGAAAAGACAATAATCCAAGTATCTGTTCAACAATGGGTTTAGATCCGTGGGGATCTAAAAGTGGGGATCCTGATTCTGCTACATCAAACCCACATCAAAATAGTGTTGTCTCCAAGCACTGAGCCAGGCCTATGTCCTGTTTAGGACCAGATGGGATGGTGGTGGGCACGTACTAGAGATGAGCCAGTTGGGTTTGTGCTTTGATTTTGACCAAAATTATATTTGACTCTTACAGTGAAAATTGACTGGAGCAAGACATTTATTCTGATGTCCTGTTTATTCTCTATGTGGAAAAAACCCAAACCTCTGCCTCTTTCCAGTTATGTAGTACATATGCACATATTGCCACTTACATGCTTACACAAAATATTTTGATAACTCTCTGTAATAAAGATCCACCTAAGTGTAGGGAAGGATTGAATAATCAGAATCAGTAGACTGAAGCTGAAAACATGTCTTACACATCAGTCATGTGTGAGCAGCTCCTATCTGAAAGAATGGATTTTTTTTAAAAAAAAAACAAGCTGAGAAAGACAGATGGAAATCATGTCCCTGCCTTACTACGGAATTTTGCTACAGGCAAATATTGTTATCATGATTATCTATACCAAAGCAAAATGCAATAGCTTATGTAGTTTCAACAACTCAAACAGAATTCTTCATTAGGAAATTATCTGGAGAGTTGTTTTAGGAGATGAAAGCCATGATCTTAACCTTTTATTCTCATTCTCTTTTCCTCATGTCAGCTGTGTAGATGGATAACTTCAAAGATAATCTCTTGAACTATATCTGCTACAAGTCCAGATCTTATAAAAGCATGGTGCATTTGTAAGTTTAGGCACAGCAAGTATTCCCATCGATTTCAGTGGACTGTCTGGTATATAAGGATAAGTGTAGCACAAATCCTGGTATGGTTAGAGCCTTACAATGGTCCTTATCCTTACTGGAGAGGAGAATAATGCCTTTTCTTCCCAAAATCACTGGTCATAAACAAGTTAGCTTTTTATTGCCTCATATATTCCCTGGCAAAAGAGATGATCAAAGGCTAGCAAAGATCCAGGAAGCACTAGCTATAGCCATGCACATTATTTATGATGTATACATGTGAGTAACCTGAGTCCCCCACTAAGAGGAGACTGTTTTTTTCCAAAGTTGGGAAATTATTTCCAGCAAACCGCTCTCAAACTCCAAAAAAATGTAGATGTCCTTATAAAACACAGACTCGCACCTTGATGTCCAGCTAGGACCAATCTCACAGAATAACCTTCATTTCTCAGACATGGAGAAGGTGCTGTCAGCATCTTGGAAAGGCAGCAGAGATGAGGGGACACAGGGCGGGCAGTGTAACATGGGGCCAGCTGCTCGGGGGGGCTGAGACCCTCCATCCCAGGAGGCGCTTGGCAGAGCCATGGCTGACTTGATCACCTTGGTGTGGGAGTCCTGCCTCAAGTGGGGGGTAGCTGTGTGACACTCGGGGCCCTTTTACCCTACATTTCTGTCATTCTATGATGAATACTGGAGCAAGAAAGGTAGTTTGAACCAAAACCACAAAGGACATTACCTTTGCACTTCCAAAGGGTTGTGTGTGCGCTTAACAGGGTTATCAACTTCCCAGGATGGCTGTGCATGTATCTGCACTTCAGATAAATGCAATGGGACTGTTACTCTGTGCTCTTAAATATGAGAAAACATTTGCTGATTGTCATGCAGATTCTAAGGGCTTTGGACAGCAGGACATATTTTGATGATTGTTTGCTTCTGGATCACTTGTGGTGCTGCCAGCATCATTGCTTGGTTGGGTCCATCCTCTTGCCAGGTAGTCAGTAGGGAGGATAAAGCAATGGCCAACATTATCGTGGCCTCTTGCACTGTTTGAAAGGAAAAGAAGTAATATTAAGCCAAGAAAGTTTGGGTATCTATTACAGTAGATAATATCCCAATGAAACACATGTATTAATTATTAATACAAATGGCATCAGATAGCAAAAATTTGTGCATACAAAATTGACTTATATTTACATTTGAAATGGTTTTGTTTTCTCCAGCATGAATGTTTGTCTTTAATAGCCTATTAGTGTTTAGTTAATGCTACATTAGCTGATTTTTAATGTACTGAACTAGCAACAAAGAAATCACAATCCAGACATTACCTCAAGAAGAAAACGCAGAAAGAATCATGCATGGGAAAGAGGTGCTTACTTTTTCTCTTTTCACTGTCTCATCAGACAAACTTCATTAGAAATACAGTCTATAAAATAATGCTCAACACATTACAGAAGATCATGTCAAGAGTAATTTTGTAGTGTGATAGCAAGGGAATTAAACGAGCCATTCTCATTAACAATAACAAGTGTTCAACATCTAATCACCTATATACTATCGGAAAATTTTACTCTGAATGAGCATGTCAGCATTTTACCCCTTTTTTGTAATGAGTTTGCCTACTCAGGAGAGAGAAAGAATTTTAATGAAATGCTAATGCAGTACCTGTAGCTTTATTTGCAATTTTACATAAAATTTTTTAAATTAATTATTTAAGAGAGCTATACATAGGTGATATAAATATAGTAAACACTTATTTAATCTATGGATAGTTGATAGCATCTAGACTGCATTGAACTATATAGGCCTCCATAGAGATGGTTACATTAAGGTTATGTGATGTAACAGCCAAGGCTGATGTAAGTCATGCTAATAGGAATTTGAATAAAGGGGAACTGTAAGTAGCAAATAATGTCAGAGACGACAGGTATGAAGAGACTTTCCTCCACAAAGCCTGGCTACGAGTAGCCTGATTACAAATTAACAGTCCAGATAAACTGCTAATGGTGTATGGGCTGAGGCGGTGGCAGGGTTGACATAAGTCCCTGGCTGAGACGCTCCCCCAAGGCGCAAGGGCCAGGAGCAGGGAGAGGTGCTGCATGGCATGAAGACCACGGCCTCCTCCACAACGATGTGCTGGATGGCCAGCTTCCAGCCAGTGACTGAGCAAACTAAGAAAACAGAATCCACTGGAATTAAGACATTTTTCTATCATACTAAAAAACTGTGTAGATGCATAGTGTATGTATATACACACTTTACTCTTTATTTGTATGCTTTACTCTTTATTTACTTAATGAGCTGTATGCTCAAGATTTTCATGAAGACTTTTAAGTACATTACTTCTTAATACTTGTTTCTCTGGGGAAAGATCATTGATTTCTCCTCATTTATATTTAATTTTTCCTGTATGTCTATGTTACGTCTTAAATGACTGCCACTAAAACACAATCTTTGTTCATGAAAGGTAGGATTTCTGCCACTTAATTTTAGTCTCGTAGAGTTTAGTATCTTGTCTGTGCTCGTTGTCCAGGTTCTGTCTATTATCAGTGGAGAGACAGAGGCCTCTCCAGGGGGCAACTCATTTGATTTGTCTCAGATGCCTTCTTTAGACCTCGATGAATCATTCAGTTATGGGAGGGCTTATATCCCTCTGCTTTGATTTTAGAGAATGCCTGTCTAACTCCTTTATACCCAGTGCCTAGCTTTTAGATGACCGAAGTCAGGAGAGATGGATTTCATCTCTTCCTGCTATGATGATGCTCCTCTACAGAGATGGTTGCTTTAGAGGTTCATCCCACATGGTTGCTGAAATAAGCCATGAAATGTATTTTCTCAGAAGGGGACATACAGTTAATATGGTCTCCTTGATTTTCACTGGCCGTATTGGCTTGATAAAATTTGCATGGTGGTCAAAACCATACAGTGGCAGGGCTCAGATCCTATTTAAAGGACTTCTTCATGGCCTTGACTCTTAAAATCTCCCAGCATGCAGCTACATGCATATGCAACATGACCTGTGGAGCTGTCAGGGAAGTAAGTTATTTCTGTAGAAACTGCTTCTTTTTGGAGAGGCTCTGTGAAGGACTGGGTGGGATCTCCCTCAATCCAGAGCCTTTCCAAATGCTTCAGTTTCACCATCATGCCACATGTGCAGTAACGTACCTCACAGCCTTTTCTGGAGGGGAAGACGGTAGTTAAAATTATAACCTAACCCATATAATGAATGGGCTCCCCTGGCTGATAAATAAGCATAAATGAGTTGTAATTATATGATGATCTTTCTTATAGTGATTTCTGCCTGGCAATAGCAAAGTATTTCACAGACTTCAGGGCAAAATTCATTCAGTTCAAGGATGCAATGTAAGGTCTATGTACTGCTTTGTTTTCACTCATGCATTCTAAATAACACTTAAGGAGCACTTCAGATGTGCAAAGGTCCTGGCCTGGCCTTTTGACTTTCACTGACTAATCTAGGATCAAACTGCTAAACGGGGGGGGGGGGGGGGGGGGGGGGGGGCGGTTTAAGGTCATTGCAAAGTATGCAAAGTACAAGGAAGGTCTGAGAATAGAAGCCAGTTCTTCTTGGTTCCTAAACCCAAAGACTTTAGGTGCCCTTATACATAAAGATACTCACTTCCTATGCCAAAACTGTTAAACGTCTTCCATAAAAGTTTTCCAGACCTCTTTTGAAAGCACTTCTACAGATTTCAGGAGGTTCTTAATACCTTGTTAACATTTTTGCAAATTGATCTCTGATGGCTTTCTTCCCTCATTATATATTCCACAGCTGCTGTCTTGACAAGGCAAACAGCAGGAATCTGCTTGTCTTTGGGCTCCCTTTACTCTCACAAGATGCATTTCATTCATACAGAGATGTAATAAACAACCTTCTGGCTTCTCTATACAAGCACACCTTCTAACTGATCATTACCAGAAACAACAGGGTGTTCTCCCTAACAACAATTTCATTTGCATTTAATTATGCCGTATTAGGCAATATTGAAGGTGACACTAGAAGAGGTAAAATAGTTCTGTATTGATTCAGGAAGATGGTAGCAGTTCAGTTGTTTTTAACGAGGTAGACTGTGGTATGTGGATGTTTCCAGATGCTTATGTAGCTTCTCCTGAGAAGCAGGAAGTTGGCTGGTTTTCACTTGCAGTGTAACCAGGATGTTCTAAACTTTCTCATTTGCAGGGACCAGCTCCATTTACCTTCATCTAATTCCAGGTGGGGGATTTTTTCCAGCCTATCTCTTATTTTCCTAAGCAACCATTACTGTGTAACTCTATAGGAAACAGACTTCATGCTAGCTTTCTACTGATGATGCTTTTGGTAAGATAACCTTCTTCAGTAGAGATGTAAGCTACAAAGTAAGGTTTCCTTTAAAGCAGTTTATCTCTTACCTTTCCTTTATGATCAGTGATCCAACAGGTCTCTTCTATTGGAGCCTTATCCAAAGCCTGCTAAAGTCAGTGATCTTCCCATTGATGTCGTCAGTATTTGTCTCCCTTGGCTAATGACTCAAGTCATTTAGTACTTAAAACCCCATGAAATCAATGAGTTTGTAACAGTGAGTCATCCCTATTATTTGTTTATTACAATATCAAAGACCTAGAGAGCCCGGGTGATCCAGAAGCAGCACCCCGCCAGGTTGCTGGAGTATGTCTGTCCCATGACAGAGGAGCAATCCCTTGCCACTGCTCCCTCTCTGATTTCCAGCAGAACTTACCTTGCTGATAGACATTTTCCCCACCAAAGCCACAGATTCAGTTATTGAACTTTGACGTCATTCGCGCACCATATGGTGTATGTGTAGTGGAAGGAGAAGCAGAACTGCACCCAAGGGTGTATGAGCACTGAATGCAGCTGTAGAGGTACGGCAAGTTTGCAGGATCTGCTGCTTTTCTGCCATTTCTCAAACAGTACTTGTTACATATTACTCCCCATTCTCAAAGACAAATAAAATAGCAAACAACTTTAAAGAGTAGTTCCACTGAGTATTGCTGTTAGAAGAATAATTTTTAAAATGTATCAGAAGGATTGGGATCCAAAAAAAGTCTGTATTTTTAATGGTGTGAATATGAATGAGAACTCAGGAACACAGCAGACTTGCATTAGGAATATTCATGCAGGAAAACTCAGTATAGTAAGTGAAACAGAAAATATGTTCCCATGTGAAACAAAGAAGAATTCTTTCAGTTTATAATCATACTCTCTTTACTAAAGTCTGTGATCAAGTGCATGACTGAGTATTACTCTGTATATGAGATATAAAATTTCTTCAGACCATTTGCAGGGTAACCAGGAGTGCCTTAGTTAGAAATGTGTTATAATTTTGCTTTTTTATGAGCTGTGGTGGCTCAACAAAGGAATCGGGAACAAATTCTATAACTTCTTTCACACAATGTAAGTAGCAGCTTTCTTCCAGCGAGTTCTGGCCTGACATTTACTTCAAGAAAGTACTTATCTCTGGGAGCATACCAGGAAGGAATCTATAAAAATACATTTGAGGATCTTGTCAA
The DNA here is from genome assembly GCF_031877795.1 of Strix aluco. Classification (NCBI taxonomy): domain Eukaryota; kingdom Metazoa; phylum Chordata; class Aves; order Strigiformes; family Strigidae; genus Strix; species Strix aluco. Next base: position 51,434,953 of record NC_133935.1, read on the forward strand.
ATTAAAAGTGGGCGACAAAGAACAAGTTTCTGCTGATACATCAGTGCATTCCAGAAACATACCCTGTTGGCCAGCTGTGTGTTCCCCATATCAGATAAAGAGAGAGATTATTCCTGACTTTTATCTTTAAACGTATGGGTCTATTTTCCCTGTAGCTTTCCTGTCGCTGCAATTTTCTGTAAGGTTCAGAGAGAAATTCAGCATGTATTTCAAGAGAAGAAAAGCCATCTAGTTCTTTCTTAGGAAATATGTGTTGACCTCCAGTTGGCCCAGACATATGTGCACAGAAGAAGCAGGGTTTTACAGCGCAGGAAGTCAAATCAATAGAGAGCCTGTTTCAGAATTAGCAAACAAAGATTTAACTCCTATAAACTTCAGTTCTAGAGGCGCTTGTAGAAAGGAAATGGAAATTATTAGACAGCTTTAATGACAACAGAAAGTGTTTTCCTTACAGTCTTTTGTATGCCATAATCACATGTACATGCTTATATTTATATACTTCACATTCTTGCTCACTTACCTTATTCTTTGTGTGGAAAGAGAACAACAGACATAATAATGGTGTGTTGCAATAGCAAGGTGTGAAAGAGTAAAATCTGCATTCTAGTGGCATGTAGCTAGAAAGCTGTGAGCCAGACAGACTTGGTGAATACAGCAGATCTGAGGGAGCTCAAGATGTGCTCTGCTCGTCCTGGACTGACTCGTTACCCTCTTGCCAGATGTAGGCCAGCTCTGACATTCAAGGGAGAGGTTCTGAACAGCTTTTAAAGAGGCTGATGGTGAGATGAGAAAAAATCATCCAAGCACCTAGGTGTCCACTTTAGCGTGACTGAATCGCTCTCTAGGCCTTCTCTCCTCTGCACTGAATAAATGTCCACTGACTTCAGTGGGAACTTACAGGTTGATTCAGTTGCTTAAACTTAGGCATCAAATGCAACTTAAACGAGATGCACCAGGTTACCCCACCTGGCTTCCCCCACCACTCCAGAAGGACATGGGACTCCCATGGATCACAGCTGCCCAGCCCGCATGGGTAGGTGGCTCAGATAACCACAGCTCAGCAGACGAGCAACTCTTGTTGCTCCAAAAACATGTAGTCAAACAACTGCATAATGCCCTTAGCTCACATGCAGATGTTTAAATTTGGAAGTCGAAGTTTGAAGAGAATTAGATGAACCCAACTCAGCCTGTTTCTGAATTGTAGCCAGGGACGTGCCAGAGCACTGTTAACTAATTATGAGCTTTTATTTCAGTGCCTACAGTGCAGAACTAGACTGGGTTTACTGAGGTTTCAATGCAAACCAAATGTAGGTGCCGTGCAGATTCCTGGCATGACTGCTGAGCTTTGTGGATAATGGTTTTTACTCATTTTATAGAGTAGAATAGATATGACATGATATTTTACAGGGACTTAGAGACAAATCCCTGCCCCAAGAAGCTTAAAAGATGTAAGGAGTTTAAAATGGATTAATTTCTATTGCTTGTGGAAACTTTAAGGTGTATAGCTTTTGCTTCTCTGTTCATTTTCTACCCAACTAACCCTTATCTTTCTCTGAGAGCTGACACATAATGTGCTATCAGTTCCTGAAGAGCTGAAGCTAGTTACAATCTGCATTGCTAAAACCAGTGCATTGAACTAAGATGTGTCTTTTAAACACAAACAAGTTGGTAGAAGGTTCTGGGAAACGAAGTAAAGCAAAAACTGGACCTTTAGTGGAAAACAATCCTGAAAGTGACTGGGAAAGAAGTGCAGATGGAAACTCTCACAGGCGCATGCAGGCTGCAGTGTAGTCCATTCCTGTGCTGAGCTGACAGTCCTCTGCAGTGTCTGCAATCTCTGTTACTTACGGCTTAACATGTGCGGAGCCATAGAAGGAAAGTGCTCTTTATTTGCCGGAACAGCTAAAGAGGGCCTCAGCACATAGTATGTTACTCTAAGGTCTGGGTAGCAGTCAGCTTTTTAAAGAACTCCATAAATAGACCTGCTTGTCAAAGACATGAAAAAGGTGCATTGTGGAGGTACAACACCTATAGAGATCCAAGTCAGGTACACAGGAGAAAGCTTTGGCCAGCAGCAGCCAGTCTCAGATTTGCTGAAATGGCAAGGGTATTGTAATTAAAGTGTGAATTTTCAATTTTGTCATATTCATCATTTGAATCTATATTTAAATAAGTGACGCAAGCAATATGTGCCTCTACCTCAGAGTAACTTCCTTTCCTCTCTCCTCTCCCTCTTAAAGCAAAAGTAGCCAAGAGCAGATTGAAGAAAACATTACAAAATATTTCCTAGTCAAGTATTCAAACGCTTTTAAAAGTTAATTTGATTAACACTTATTTTAAGCCATTTGCCGTTCAATAACTCAGGGTTTTATCTGACAAAATGCTCATTTAAGGTGAATTGAAACCTTTCATGTTTCAATAGAAATAGAAAGCAAGTGTCAGCAGACCAGAAAACCTCACAAGCGTCTGACAGCACTCTTCAGGACTGCAAACTGCCTACAGTCACCTTCACCTTCACAATAACCTTGAGAGAAATTTGCAAGCTGATGACAACTGTACTTTCAGAATATTTTGTATGGAGAAACATAACTTTCACCAAAGCCCAAGGCAATCATGACCTAAGCTGTAGGACACCGCTACAGGCACACATCCAATTACCTTGTGTGTAAGTTATCATTAAAAAATAAAGATTTATAAGTAAATAAAAGAAATCTAACAATAATCTTATTTCAGAAATTATTCTTAGAAAAAAATCTTTTATCTAGCCAGGATTTTAAGGGACAATGTTCTGATCTTTTTTTTTTTTGTCTTTCCCTAAACTCCCACCCTCTGAGCAAAATTGTCATGACATTTTTCAGCATCTTCTGTCAACAAAATAGAGAAAACACAATGCGCCTTTATCTACCTACACAACAAAGTAATGGCCCTAGAAGTGGAGTACTGCATACCAAATACTCATATAAATTTGCTCATAATCAATCCCCCAAAGTGATTAACATTTTGGATAATTAATACATTCAAGAAAATTACAATCTGTTCAAACACAATTCATGAAAAAAGCCTAAGACTGCCAAACAAGTTATTCATTATAAATTATTGCTCTGTTGGTGCAGTTACTTCACATAAAATGAAGCACTCAACCCTTCAAGAACCAAATGTTTCACTACCCTTCTAATGGGTGGCAAACAGATGAAATGAAGCACACAGAGAGAACTAACAGAGGAGAAACTTTGCAGTGATGGGAGATTATTCTCAACATATATGGCATTTTATATATTGGGAACACTGAGATTCCTTCTAAGTAGAATAATAAAAAAATAATAAGGTAACACCAGAACAAGGGGGATGCCGAGACCAGAATGAGCGTCAGTATGAATTTTCATTAGGCACAGCTGGAAGGTCTGAGAATGTGTTGTGTAACCAAGTCTATTAAAATTAAACAGTGTGATAACTGCTGACACAGCAATTGAGCTGCTTATACCAAAGGCAGATTCACAGATAGTGTACAACAGCACACATCCCCAGCACAGACCAGTGAACACCAGTTGATTCAGAGGTCATCAGAAGCATTTTTTAAAAAGAATCTTCAGAGATTGAAAAATAGGCAATATTGAAAATTACTTAGGTTTATAAACTGCTGCCAAATACTTTGTGGTATATGAATGATAGACTTTAATGAAATGTGGCATTTTCTTCTACAATATATTATCAAAAATATCTGGTACAATAAAGGTAATATCTGAGAAGCTTTCATCCTTCCAGTCTTCTGTTAATAAAACACAGACACTACTCAGATGTTGCCTTTTAAGTGCAAATCAGAGCAGAGATTCACATTCTTAAGGGTATTTTTACAGTGCTTTGTCCTACTGTCAGATATGAAATGTGTGCAGGCTGTAAATGGGTAACTCAAGATATTTCTTCCCTGGGATAATTTCAGTGTGTTTCTATTATTCAGACCAGCTTCCAGGGATACCTAGATATCCTCCCGACACTGGCTTTATGCATCAGAAAAGCAGGTATTTGCAGAGGGGATCAGCATGTTAGGGGTGGCCAAAGAGCCCTCTCCTCTCTTCACTGCCTGATGAAGAGCTCTGGGGAGCTCATCTGGCTTCTACTGTTGAGAGAAGGGTGGATAGGATGGAGAGGTGTTGGGGTAGCTGCTGCCCCCCATTCCTTCCATCTCTTCAGTGGCAGCAAACCCATCTCCCAAAGGCTCTTCCCTCTAACCCTTCCATGTAAGGTTTATCCATAGGCTTGTCCATTCTTCTTCCCTGGGAAATGCCCTGGCTCATGCTCAGATCACCAGTCCCCCACTGTGTTGCTGAGGAGCCTTCAGTGCTCTGTGCTGTTTGACTGGACCACAACACAGAGTTGGAAGAGGTTCTTAGGACTCCATTTCTGCTTCCAAATCTTTGAAAAAAAAAGTATGTTAACATCTACTTTTCATTCCCAAAGCATAAGACATCATTTTTGCAGTGCACTTTACCCCTGACTAATAACATTTCACCTAAAGTAATTTCTCTAGAATGGCATCAAATGCATTAAAACCAAGAAAGAAAGATCCCTGGCTTCTTTCCCATCAAATATTAGTAGTAAATCCTATTATAAAATTTTGTATGGTTGTAAGATAAATGGTTGACTCTTACAAAGGAAGAGAGCTCTGTGAGGGTTATGCCTCCAAGTGAAGGGAAAATCAGTGATCTTCATTCCCAATAGCCATGTCTGCACTGTGTAGACCAGAGGATCTACTGCCATCCGTTGTGGTTCCCTCCTTGCCAGTGTAACCAGATTTCTTTCCAAAAGCAACTACTGGGCACAGAGGGGATGGTGCGCACCAAGGCTGGATGCCACCATACAGGTAAGATGTTGTCCATATGTGCACCTCAGCACCTCAGTGAGGACCACCCTGTACAGCAGGAGGGACGCAGCCAATGCACCTGTCCTACATTTGGACACAGCAGCCATAAAAGACCACACACAGAGGTAAAGGTGTACTTCAGAAGTTACCAAATGAGAGATTTCAAAGAGCTCCAGCAACCAGTTTGGGCAGTGAGTAGGAGCAGACAGCACCTGAATATACCACAAACCCAGCACTGCTTTAACGTGTGTACTGGTTAAGAAGTTAATTATCTTACTGTCTATAAAAAGGAAACCTCTTAACCTCATAGTATTCTTTATGTTAGCAACTTCCCTCAGCACCTGCTACCATCAGGTGGGAGGTGCCTCCATGGCCCAGAGACAGCCCGGTGTTGTTGCTAGAGGCTCAAAACCTAAACCCTTCCTGCCTGCACATCTCACAGAAAGAGATTTTCCACTCTCCACTTGCCCCAACGATTTATCACTGAGATGATAAACTGATATACATATAACCTTGAGGTAGTCGCATGATTCCTCATATAAATGGTTTTGAGGATTTTAAATTATAAGGAACCTATTTACCAAGCTGTGGTAAAGGAGGTATTGGGCTACTGAAAAAAGGCAAATAATCAGGGTAAGAAACATTTTGTTCTGCTGTACATCTCTCTCTTCATACATTGCTAGGAGACAGTAATGAGCAGTGAGTCATGAACAGAGTTTCACTAGAATGAAAAGGGGCAGAAATAGACCAGAAAGTACACCCTATCCTTTCAAGATCCCCCATCCCATAAATATCCAGATCTTCATTAATTAAGGCTTGAATGTAAATCATTGTGATTATTGCAAATGAATGCTGGGAACCAATCCAACAGAGCTGTCCAATAGATGTCACAGAAACACTGAGGCACATATGCTTTTCCCCACAATGCCACTGGGAGCCTCATCTCCTTCCATGACTTGTCAGTAGTTAAATGCTCCTGGTGAGGCATTTAACATCATGCCTCCAGCAGCTTTGAGGCCTTAAGGCATAGAAAGAATGAGGTGAAGCAATTCTTAGGTTTATTCCAAATGTAGCAGATCTTCAGAGACTTAGAAATAGCCATTTGTCTCTTAGCAAAACCTTTTCCATGGATACAGAGGACTCAGATAAAATGCTAGGAAAAGAGTTGTCTAATAACTGTTGAAAGAATAACTTACAGAAGGGTTTCTGCTGCAGTAAAATATCCTCTCTTTGTAGTATCACCCATGTGGTTCTTATATGGACAAAGTCCTGTGTCTAGGAAAAACAGCAACTACAAAAGCCCACCAGATGCTTTTCTGATTTCCTTTTATCATTAACACTGATACTATCCAGATGGGAATGCTGTAGCTATCTGAGTAACACCGAATGGCATATTACTCACTACTTCTAATAGTGCTTGGATGTAAAGTCTCCAGCTAGGTATTCCAGGAGAACTCCAGGTTAACTGAAAGCATGAGCACTTGAAGTTATTCTCATTATTTGTGTTATGATAGCAACGAGAGGCCAGTGATCCAGGATGCCAGAGACTGTAGGAATAAACAGACTGTACCTTCTCCATAGCTTCCCTTCCTGCAAGAACTAAAATGTAGTGGGGTCATTTCATGAAGGTCATGTTCTGTCTACAAGGCCAGGAATACAGAGGAGGCTGGGAAGTCCTGCTGGACAGCCACTTGCTTCTCAAGCCCGGGATATTAGAGCAGATCATCTAGGTTTGGAAAGAGGCATCCCTCCCTTTCATCAGGTATTTTCTTGAAAGTATCACACTGATCACTGAGAGCTGGTCACATCTAAACTGTTCTTTGGGCCAGTGTGGGAAAAGAGAGAGAAGACTGGATCTTTCCCTCTGTTCTGCATTCTTTCTGTGAACTCTTTTAGCAGCAAGCTTTTCTCTGTTCATGGCAATCTTTCTATTGCCAGAGAAACTTGACTGCTGGTTATCACCTAATTTAAAAGGGACATACAAGATTTCCAGCCTACCTTATGTTGTCATATGCATGCTTTTTTGTCCAGATTCTTCACTGACAGGACAGTTAAGCAGCCTAAGCTTTCTGCAACATATCTTCCAAGTATGCTCATCATCCTGCAAGGTGTCCTTCTGTTGTAAGTACCTATAAAAGCTTCCCAGACAAAATTTGTCAATGTCAGCTTTCCTGACTGCTTAGATGGCAATCTGTTTTGTCTCATGAAGACCCAGCCCCACATCCTTATTTACTTCACCCACTCTTCTCCATCTCTTGCACCTGAGTGCTCCCAGCTGAACTCTGTATTCTTTCATTAATCCTCCTTTACCTGTGTTTCCACCAACCAGGACCCTGCTCCTTCTCATCCATGCAAGGCAAGCTGCAAGTCCTCGAGCCATCCTCCCTTCCTTGCCCTGAGCTGGTCCACATCTGGCGTCCTGAAACAGAAGCACAAATACAGGCTTCAAAGTGATGTGTGTGTGAGGCAACAGCAGCCACAATGGCAGCTCAGAGCTCTGGCTGTGCCCTTCTGCCAGTGGATAGAGGTGTCTGTGTCACGTGTCCTGAAAAGCCCCCACACAGTGAGCTGGGAGAGGTTGTGGCTGCTGCTTCCCATTCAAACATCTCACACAACACTTGAGCAAGGTCTGGTCAGCTGTGATAGCTGGAAGAGCCACCAGCATGTGGTCTGTATTTCCTTGCCTGCAATGAACATCTGGATGTGATCTGAGAGGAACCTCTGCTTCTTAAACTCTGTGCAGTGATTGCTCCCACCTCTAAAGGGGCAGGCTGAGAAATCACACTCCACAGCTGACCTTCTGGTCACCAGCACAAACAATCTTATGTGCTCATAACAGATGGCCACTGTGAAAACACAACATATTTGATGAAGCTTTGCAAATCTCCAGGGACTTAACAGAATGATGTGGAGAACCATGCCAGCTTTGACCCATGCGCTGGGTTCAGCAGATGGCTGACTGTGAGCAGCTGGTGGGATCACTTCAACATCTCAGGGTCGGTCCTCCGAGGGGGACACAGCCACATGTGTGGCTGATGCAGCAGCAGAGCTGTGTAACCAGCAGCTCATGTCTTACTGGGACTGCCAACACCCTGGCTCTGAGAGCAGGGCTTGATCCAGATGCCACGCTATGTCCAGGAATACTCTTCAGCCATCCTACATAGGCATCTCTGGCATCTGAATTCCCACCTGAGACACTGTTTGAAGACACAACTGAGAAAAACTGGTAACTGAGGGAGTAGAGAAAGGCCAGTTTCCAAAAATCAGAGAAGAATTTGCATCTTTGTCTGTTCTGCTCTGCACCATTGCCTTCCTGAGATCAAGCCCACACTTCTTCATGCTCACTGACTGGCCCAAGAGGCTGCCTTCTCCTCATGGTCTTCTCAGATGCCCATGCTGACTGCAGGCATGATGCATCTGCAGGATGCAAGGCTTCAGAGCCTCTCTTGAAGATGAAGAGAGGGAAGATCAAGTGCTTGTTTCCCTCCCTAGTCTGCATTTCAGGCCCAGCTAGGTCACTTACAGAGGTGGACAGGGTATATTTCTTCCGTGTTGCTACTTTTTAAAATGTGGTACTTTCTTTTTTTTTAATTTGTTTTTGCCTTCCAGTCTTAATTTTATCTTCATTTTGGACTTTTCATACACCTTACCTATAAGACTTGCACCTTAGATTCATGATTTTTGGGAAGGTTCAATCCCAAACTTTTGCAGAACTATTTAGAAACTGATTAAAAGCTGGAAAGAGAGACAAGCTGGTTAGATAGCACCCTCCAAAAGTCAGATATTTGGTGTGACAGAGGAAATGCAGATTCTTTCAAATTCATGTTGCTTCATCGTTTCAACTCATTTGATCTTACAATTATCATTAGTTTAGTGTTATTAGGGAAAGAAAAATTATGACCACGACATGATGTTCTGTCAGCATGATCCATTTGCTGCTTCACTGTGCTAATTCTTGGCATTTCTAAGAGTTTTGTTACAGTTGTGAATTATGATAGCATGTATGCACTGTGTAACAATCAGTATTATAGCAAATTTGAGTTAAGTCTTTAACTGCACTATTCTAAGTGTTCATTAATCAATATGTTTATCAAGTTGGTTTTTTTAATGTGCTCTTAATCTTCTGGCAGCAAGTGCAGTTTACTTGCATATGAAGTGAAAGTTTTATCACCGTCATCTAATATAAAAGCAAGCAAATGTCCTCCATCATCATAAGGAGCAATACATACTATAGCTATGAAGTACATGCCTAAACACAGGATCCAGAACAGGGAGTGCTGGGAATGCCACACAGAGTTGTTCATATGTGAAACTATGCTCAGCCTTGCACTTTCTTGCTTGCTGGATGTCCGCAAGAAGATCAAGTCTCCCAGTGTAAACGCAAAGTAACTTTAAGGCTGCTGTAATTTTCATCTGCATTGAACAAGTGCAGGAAAACATGTAGAGCTTGAGATTTTCTGTGGTTTCTAATACAGGTACGTTTTCCCAGATGACATAACAGAAGCTTAGTAAATCTAGGACCAAGTCCCTTGCCAAATCTCATATTCCTCCTCTGAACTGGAGGGTTGCTACAAGTACTTTATAGTGGAAAAAATCTTAGATATTGAGACATCTGCCTCCTATTCCTAACATTCCTTTTAATTACAGTTGAACTTTTTGAAGTCACATTTGACATTAAAATTCAGTGTGAGGTAGAGATCAGATAGAAAGTACAACTGAATCAGTTGAAGTTTCTCAAAGAAAAGCAGTTGAAAAAGAAGGTAATATAAAACACTGAGACAGTCCTAATAAAGGCATCTGAAAAGCACAGTTTAATTAAACGGATAAACGCATGTTTTCAGTACAAAATTCAGTCCCATTCATCCCATAATAATCAGTTTTCATTTTAATGTAACGTAACAAAATATTTGTAAGATCCCCACCACTGCTTTTAATTCCCGTGTAACACAAGACCAATTACACTCTTTTCAGACAGCTGTTCTTTTACTTCATATTTTGCTTCAGAAGAAATCCTTAATATCTTTCATATAGGCATACGCTCAGTACTGTTATAATGTTGTTACCCAAAACAGATTACAGAAGCAGGTTCATCAGCTGAACGATCTTGGCCTCATAATATCTTTTTCAGTCTAGGAGAAGACAGTCTGGTTTATTAATGGCTGCTGTTTACCCAGAGTTTTTCTGCAGAAAAAAATAATGCAGCTATATTGTTATCTCTGTGGCAATATACAGTATTTTTTCATGGAGATATCCAAGAAAAAGTACTGTTCTTTTCTTTGTCATTTATTGTATCTCCATTATCAAGTCAAGTCCCAGCTGAAGTAAGGACCTTGGTGTACTGGATTGCAATCATGCAATAATATCTGTCTCTCATGTGTTATACCCACCTGTCATGTATTTTCCCACTCAGAATAAGTATTGAAAGAATAAAAAACGAGGATGAATTCAGTATCTCTATTCAAAAGAGAGATGTATAAAAGAGCAGCTATCCCATCAAGTAGTTGTTTATTTTGAAGGGATAAAGATGAGTTTGCATCAAAGATATTTCTGGCTTCCTTTGTTACTGCTCTATTTAGGCAGAGACAATAGCTTCTAGTAGTTTTTATAGCTGACATTGCAAAAGCTTCTATTTTGGTTTGAAATGTTCATTTAACAGTAGCATTTACTAACATACCCTGGTGACCAAAAAGAATATATTTGAAGCACTTCGAGAAAACATATTTTATTTCATAATAATCACTGAAAGGCGATGGCCAGATTTTACCAGGCTGCATTCAGTTCAAGGTCAAATCCGTAGGGCAAAGATCACTTCAGACCACTTTTGTAGTACTTTTGTATGAATATAGCAGTTCCCAACAGAAATTAAAACAGATTTAGGAAAAATGTTGAAAAACATTGTAAATAGACACTGATGTTCTCATCAATCTGCTAAGTCATGCTTATCCCTCTGCTATTTCTCTTTCCACTAATTTTATTTACAGTTTCATTATATAGATATTTGCAGGAAGGAGAGCTGAGCAAACACAATTTTCATTATACGGTCATTTAGATATTTTCATATTTGTCCTAAATCAAATTGGGACCAATTTTTATGGGAAGAAAACACATGAAGAATTTCAGTTGAGAAATGCAGAACTGTTTGCTAGGTGTGTTGGCATGTAACATCCAGGATTTGTTATGGGACTCTGCAGAAGCGATGCCCTGGTGAGTGATAACAAGGAAATTTATTCCAAGGACCTGAAGCACTGTGGCTGTAGTGCCATCAATCTATTTTATTCAGTTCTCTTTTATTTCAGGTCTCTCAGTGCAACAAGTTTGTAAATTTGACATTTTCTTGTGAAAAATTACCATTTTGCAGGACTTTATTAATGGTTAAACCTGTTTTTCTGGGAAAATCCGTAGTCAGGTCCAGAAGAAAGTGGATCTTATAGCTGAACACTGACATATTCAAGGAAAAATAAGTTCAAATAAACCCAAGCAGGTTAAGTACACTCATCCAGGCAATGAATAGCAACTGTGACTCGCCCCAGCAATGTCAGCTACTCATCAGAGTGCAGGAAGCTGATGTTTCAGCCTGAGAACTCTGGTCATTCGCTCTATGAGATAAGGCAATTTGCAGAATAAAACAATTCAAGAGATTTCACCACATAAATTGAGGAAATCATGATATGTTCATAAAAATTTTGTGAAAAAAAGAAAGGCTAAATCTGTCATGAAATATATATTGCTGCTATTCCTTCTATTGCCTTGGATATAAAAGTAGTTTCAATTACAAGATATTGAGGATACCATTAAACCCCCTTCCAGAACGGAAGTTGCTCTTCCTCAGCTCATTTGACTGTTTTTGTATTATCATTTAGGAATTCCAACACAAATATTTAGCCATAAGGAAATGTTGCAAGCAAAATATGACTTGTGCACAAAATGCTTCAATTTAAAATAGAAACAGTCCTTCTTTGACAAGGTTAAATGCAACTTTTAACACTCTAAGGATGCCAGCAGATAAAACATAGAAATAAAAAGCAGGGAGCCAAAAGATGCATATGGAGTTAACAATGCTCTTTAAAACCTCAGTGGAAGGCTGAGACGCACATTTTTAAAATAGTTAAGCCTGAGCGTGCATATCAATGCGAGAGTCTTGTGAAATGGGGCTGGCGTTCTCACACATGGGAGCACCTTCAGAGCGCCCTGCAGGGGACTGGGCCACAGCTCGGGTTTGTGGGAAAGGCAACAGCAGCTCCTTTGCCCTGCCTCTGCCAGTGGTCCTCCCTTCTGCATAGGCTGCTCCCAGACAGACTGTGGGCATCAGGATTCATCCTTGAGGCTGGTGTGATGGGTGCTCCGGGGTCTGACCACCTATGTAAGCGATGGTTGTGCTGAGCCTTGTGTGACATCATGAGATGATACAGCTCCCTCTCTACACCAAAATCTTGGCCAGCACTCAAGGAGGCAGTATTCTGGCCTCTGCTCTTCACCTTTCAAGGTCTTTGCATCCCAGCAGGGCTTGGTTTAGCAGTCAGTTGGCTGGGGAATTCGAGGGCTAAACAATTCCTTTGTAATTACAGCTGAGTCATCTCCTTTCCACTCTGGGGGATGTTATCATACCTGTAACTTTGAATTGCAAAGGAAGAAGATGGATAAGGGCTACAAGGAGCTGGGAGTGGACCCAATCTTTTCCACAATGCAACAGCTGTGATTTTTGTGACAGCCCACACTTGTGGTAACTTCCCCTGCAAATCATAGTGCTTCACTGGCAACAAGACCAGGGGAAATCAAAAAACCGTGCCTGATTCTGACCCACTCTATACTTGTGCACCTACACATCAATCCACTTGCATTGGTGCATGAAAGCCATGTCCAGTTAGAGAAGAATTGGGCCACTTATTCAAGAGCAAGCTCTCTCCAACACAATGTGTACACTGGAACAGTGCCCACACTGAAAGGGCTGAAAGGGCATCTCCATGCTGTCTGGCAAGAGGCAGCAGTGGGGCGCAGCCCTGTCCCCCCCGTGCACAGCAGCAAGGGATGGCAGGCAGTCTGGAGGGCAGCCATGTCAGGGCAGCATACATGCACGCAGAGATCACTCGTTCAGACCAGGACAGCCTCAGTCATAGCACCCAGGCTGGAAACCTCCTTCTGCCACTTGAATCTATGTTTGTTGTAGTGTCGTATACCATCTATACAAGCTTAAGGTGTTTTATACAAACTATGTATGCAGGTACATGACTGCATCTGCATAATACTGCTATTTTAACTTTCCTACAGAGAGAATTCTTTCCCTGTACTGGCTAAGAAGCAGATGCCAGCCTTGGGACAGCTTTTTTTCCTTATACCACATTAAAACTGCTATTGAGATTGAATTTTAGTGTGAATCATATGATCACATTGATGCTTCAGAATATAAGTGCAGAATTCCCTTTTGGCATTAATGGTATTTATGAAAGAAACCAGAAGAACTTGTTCAAATTCAAAATGTGGTAATATTTTGCCTTCTGGCTATTTTTAAATTTTAATTTTATTTCTGCTAAAGGAAAAGAAAAAACCAGTCTGAAGAGATTTACATGGAAAAATATCAAAAGATTCACCACCCTGATCCACTGAAGGAGATTCTCACATAAAGTCTCTCTCTGTTGTAAAGGCAAGAGTTTTCCACGTAGATTTTGTTGTTGTTGTTGTTGTTATGGAATTAATCCCTATTTTATTAAGAGCATTCTGAGCTCATATGCACTTTTCATCATACAAGATATGCAACTACTCTGTTAGTGGCCAGCTAGAAGTGATATACAGAGACACTGAGAACTTGTTTGGAAGACACTGAAGAGGAAGAACACATATGACTCATACAAAAATGTATTGAACATTGTGTTTCTACAAAAGGTAGCTGTCCACAAGCCTGAGGAGCACAGGCTGCTGGCATCTCATGTTCTCTATCACAGAGAGCCCATGCTGGCTCTGCACCTGGGCAGTATGATTTCATTGGGGTAGTCCTCACATGCTTCAGTTTAACTGGGGAGAAGCAATGGCCTGAGCTTCAGTGCAGGTTGTGGGGAGATTATCAAGAATAATGCTGGATATTTCCTCTGGCACCTCTGTCGTGCTGACACCTGCATTATTTCATTTTACTATGACCAGTGCTGTTACCCAAGCTATCAAAACTAAAACTACATGCACTGCAGCTCCCCTTCACTGCTATCTTTGTTATAATGATTATCACCCAAAAAAGGACAGAAAATATGATCCTGCCAATGTTGGCACATCATTAATTTTACATGGATGAGCAATTCTGGCAAATTGTCATATAAAAATTTAGTTGGGTTTATGCATTCTCACAGTATTACTATTATGATACAGTAAGTTTATTTTTCCAAATCAATGTTCAAGATAAAGTTGATGTTGTGTGCGTTAGGAAACAACAGGAAAAGATGAGTGTTGAAGACAGCAATATGAGCCCCTACATTTGATGAATTACAATCACCAGGACTTTTTATAAAAATGACTATTTACTCAGAACATCAAAGCCAAGTGCTTAACTCCAGATCCTAAATACAGCTGTGGGAACCTGACGGAAACACAGTTTCTCAGAACTGTTCACAAATTTTGCTGAAGCTAAAAGGTGGCTGCAACAGAAGCCAAGTGGAAGAACTTTCTAAAAATCAGGTTTGCTTTCCTTGGCAGCTTCAGGAGCAGTTGGAAACAAGTTCTAAGCCCGTAGTTTCCCTGAAGCTCTCATGGCTGTGTTGTGCAGAATAACAACATCAAGATGGCTTAAATGCCTATGAATTTCCTGCAGCAAGGTCTCCGTAACAATGTTAATATATGGCTATAAAATTACAGACAATGTTGTTTACATCAATAACATTTACTATGACCTACCAAATTACCCTTTATTCATTAAATCAATAGTTTCCAAACTTCATTTTCACCAAGGACCAGAGTCTTTGCTGAAACATTATTATGGAACTAATAATGGTATTATTACCATAATAGTCCAAAGCTCTCATAATCCATATTACTGAATTAATATCTTTGATTCCTGGATGCCTTTTCCCACCTCACCTAGACACCTCTTTTATTCCTGCCTCGCTTCAACCCTCCACTGCCCCATCTTAAAATCTCAACCATTTTTCCCTATGGAGTAGCTGGTGCCCCCCACAAACCACTTCTCGCCATGTCTTGAGCATCTCATTCCCTTCCCAGAGGGGCAGGGACTTGTGACCCCATAGGGGCACTGTACCCTGTTTCCATCCTTAGGAGGATTTCTCGTCATTTGCAAGTTTGTGCTCAGGGAAGAGGCCCCCTCTTGGGACAAACCCTTCCAGGCAGAGGTACCACATGAAAATCCTGGGGTATGGTCACTGCTCCACCTGGGTGAGCCCCCTGCATGCTCCCGAAGAGGGGCAGCAAGCTCAGCATACTGCAGTACCAAAGACCAGTTTCAGTCCCTCAAAAAAAACCCAGATGTAGACTCTCATTGAAGGGCTTTAGGGCATCTAGAATAAAACATTAATTGTACATGTGAGCTATAATCCCATGTCACAAAATCCCCCGTGAGGAGCACATGAAAACAACCCAGGAAAGAAAGCTTGCACTGTTTTCCTTAAACATGTTTGTTTAAACTTCAGGGAGTGGCTGGTTTTGACTGAAAGCACTGACAGATCAAATCTTCCCGAGAAACTTCTCTCAAAAACTTCATCCTTGAAAACCTGCTACATCAATGTAGCTGCCAACAGGGTCAGAGAAATACCTGCTTATCAGCATTTTTAAATGCTTTCTATGCAGTTTATACAAGCCTTTCCTACCAGCTTTGAATTTCAAGCTTCATCAGATTTAATGGAGCACCGTAGCTGTCTTTGTGGTGTCAACACTTTTCTTCAGTCTCCTCTCGAGGTGCGGACTCTCTCCTTGCTATCATGCCAGCAAACTGTTTGACCCTGACTTCCAGACCTGTTTCTCTGACTAATTGGGGGTCTTCCCAGAGCCGGGTTAATTTGAGGAAACTGTCAAGGGTTTATCTTACAGTGCTTCCCACCAACCTAAATCCTTTATTATTAAATAATGCATAAATACAGACTATACATTTCCAGATTTTTATTAACCATGGGTCTTTTAATGAGACTGTAGCTCAGTAAGTCCTGTTATAAAGGTGCAAATGGAGGTATCACAGCCTTTGATATACTGAAATCTGCAGAGGGAACCCCCTTTTTGGTTCGGGATTGCAAACTATAGAGACCGAGGACAAAGGACAAGCAGGTGTAGCTGTGGCCATGGTTCCTGGGTTTTGGCACAGGTAGACAGTTGTCTGAGGGCTGGAGCCACCAAGATTGGGATGAGCAGCCCCAAAACTGCCCCACCACCTTCACTGTCAGCTCCATGCTGTGCCGAGCCGGGGAAGGCAGCAAGCAGCAGTAGAGTTATTTTACTCCCATCCTCAGGGAGATCAAAATTGGCTTTACTTAGGCTGGCAACAAGTTTTGGACCAGCCATGGGGTACCACAACTGCACCACAGCCTTGGAGGCTATGGGGTTTGCACAGGGCTGCTGTGCAGGTTGTGGGCAGCTTCTTGCTTCAGGCAGAGCTTCAGACAGGGCTCAGCAAGTGAAGGGAAAAGGAGACTGAAAACATGGGGTGAAGGGAACTAAGTGGCTAAGGTGAGAAATTCAGTGGGTAAGCTAAGAAATGATTGGCAATAACCAGCATTAGGTTATGGCATGCTAATTATTTACTCCCATTACTCAAATGTATTTGAGGTGCATGTATCACTCTCAAAAGGGGCTACAGCTCCATAGAAATCATTGAATATTTTTTAAAAATACACTCTATATTTTTTAAAAAAAACGTAAACACAGACGTTCAATCACAAGTAATCATGTTTCCAGAAGGTCAGCATATTTATTCTACGCCAGCTATTTGGTGAAAGATTATGATGCTTGCTTTATGGCTTTAAATCTGTTAAAAAGCATCTTTTCTATCCAGTTTCTTAGGTTGTTGCACACAATAGTTGAAAGGCCATGACCCATAGAAGTCAAAGGTTAATTTGATTTTCAGATACATCAGCTGGAGCAAGCAGAAGGTAGTGCAGATAGCCTATTGTTGTGGCAATGTGTTTGCTTAGGGCATTTCCCTCTGCTGCCTCCGCTGCGGAAGCAGAGATATTTGGATAATCCTGTTTGCACTTTTTCTCCATCAGCCCGCTCCAGAGCCAAACTGACTGCTCCCTGATGTGACCTTTTCAGTCTGATTTTAGGCCTACAGGTTTTTTGTGGGGTTTGGGGTTTTTTTTGAGAACATCTGAAAAAGCCAGTTTCTGCGATCTCAGAAGAGCCTTTAAGTTAGCCCAGTGGATATACTGCAACACAACTGAAACAGTCCCAGTTCTCAACCACCGAAACTCCTCGGTGTTGCTGTGTACAGGATGGCCATAACTGACACACTGCTTATGCTCTCTTACATGTTGTCCCTCGGCTGGGAGCACTGTAGTACTGAATGAAGTCCTGGGTTTTAGTCACTGATTCAGTTCAAACTGGGAGAAATGAAGCAGATATAACTGTCATATTTTTGTGCCTTGGGCAATCTATTATGAGAAGACACATGAAAAAATATTCCTTTTCTATTATTATCATTTTTAAATCTACTCTACAGAAGACTGTCAAAAGCCATAGCTTCTAGTCAGTAAAAAAGGAAATAAAAATCAAAGACAAATCAAGCCACCCCCCCCCCCCCAATAAATAAAACATGGTGAGTAAGAATCCATTTAAATAAAAAATGTCATGAGCATTAGTAACAGTGAGTGGTCAAGTTATAAAACAAGTGTGGGGGGGAAAAAAGCAATGTGCTTGTCCAAGCTAAAAATGGCTTAGAGCCCACACTACTGACACAGGTCTTTGAAGAAAAAGCAGCAGATATTACAAGAGACCTTTGAAGGATGCTGTAGTAGAAAGGACAAAATTTATAGTATCTTATTACACAACTAAAACAGGAGACTTCTTTTTTTTAACTCTAACACAATAAATATTTATATACATATTTTTACCTCTTTATAAGACATTTGAAAGTGCCAATAAATTCTAAATACTTGCTTTGCCTTGTTTGTTCTTCTTGCTTTGGTGCTTGAGAAGATTCTGCGTATTAGTTGTAGCAATCTGAATGACAGCATATTAATATCAGAATGTCATGTATTGGAAAGCAGATAGTCAGGCTGACTACGCAGGGCCACAGGCATCTCATGAGCAGTGCTGGAAAGAAAAAAATGAATGGAAAAACAGTTTCCATATCCCTGATTACAGAAGATGAGCAGAAATCCAAGAGCTAAATACAAAAGTAGCATAATTTCTTTAACTTTCTCTGCCATCATTCAGTATAGCCAGGACTGTGATTTCTGACAGCATAAAACATCTGGTAAACTCGACTCGAAGTCTAGGAGCATGGGGTTTTGACAACTTGCTCAAAAATCCCACTTCCTTCCTTGGCAAGCCTGGCTGAGAATGAGTGCCACGTAAGGCACCTGGGACTTTGTATGCCCAGGCTGACATTCAAACCTTGAAGTTCTGTCAAAACTGTTCATTTAATTAATATTTTAAAAATTAAAAAGAAAAAACAAGAGGAAAAAGAAAAGAAAAAAAAAAAAGCACTGCCTAACTCTAAGCAGAGCATGATGATTAAGGCTTGACTGTGCTGCAGACAAGACCCCAGCCAACATGCAGTTGAAAACTGGTGCTTGGCTGGCCTGAGATGCAGGAGAGCTTGTGCAGCAGAAGCCACAGCCCAAATGTACGAGAGGATCCTTCTTTGTGTTCACCATCTGCTCCTGAGACACTATCAGCAGACAAGCAGCCCCTCGCCCACCTATCCCGCTTGCTCTTGAAACAGCCCCATTTAAGAAGCATCTGCATTGAAGGCAGCTAGCAGGTTACTCAAAAATTCCCCACCACTTAGTACACGCAAATCACTTCCCTACCTGTTTAACCCATGCTTAACTCAGGCATGAGTCAAGACTATTTTATATTCTGAAACACACTCCTACTCAACCCAAAATGTTGAGGCAGTTAAGACACATGTGCCTGTACTCAGCCAAGGTTTTAGGGCTGTCCCAGAGCTCCAAGCACAAATACCCACCTCTGCATTACAACCTATTTGATTACTTTCAGGTTTTTTGCTGAGATTGCCAGCAAAAGTGTTGCCATTGCTGATATTTTGAAGCATCTCACAACACCATCAGGGCAAGACGTTCTTTTGCAGGAGATAGGGCAAAGGAGCCCCAGTGACAATATAATCATTTTGCTCCACCTGCCCTATGAAAAGCCACCAACAGGAGCACATAAACAAGCTAATCCCTATTCCATCTCATTATTAGCAGATTTAGCTACAGTCATTAAAATGGAGCAGATAATGGAAAGTAAGAAGAGGCTGTAGAAGCGAAATCGTGATGATGATGCTTATCATGAAATTAGAAATTTATTTTCAGAATACCTGCAGATAGATTATTGTAGAAAAAGGCATTCTGTAGTTTTTGGCAAATGTGAAATTCTTACAGGCTTACGGACAGCTTTCATTTAAGTATTTATTTATATAGATTACAAGCAGTTACAAGATTTTCTGACATCTTTTACAGTCAATTAAGATACCTCTTTTGGGCCTTTTCCCTGCCCAGGTACCTAAATCAAGTTTGCTCTCATGCAGCTCAGGATGTTGCATTTATTAGTCCTCCACTGTGAGAAGGGATATGAATCCACTTTTCTGGCATGAATGCTTTCACCACTCAGCTGTATAGAATGTTTTTGACTAAGGGCAAGGCTCTGACAGGGCCCCGCTTTGTGTCACCTCCTAAACATTTCTGGGTAAGAACAGAAAGAATGAGTTTGCATAAGCAGGAAGGAGAGACTCTGCCAGGGAACCAGACACCTGGATTCCAGCCCCTGCTTTGTTAGAGCCAGTCCAGATTCAGCATGGTAGCTGTGCTCAGAAAATACCTTTAGATTAAGTTCCGCTGGTGAAAGGAAGCTCTGGCTTTTGGATCTCATAGGTCTTTAGCCATTCAGCATGACCAAGAACGAAGGTTGTTCTCCATGTATGTTGAATTAGGGGGCTAGATAACTTCTGGCTCCAATTCTCACCTGGTACCCCAGGGCCCCTGGCATGTCCATGCTGCATATCAGCATGAAACCCATGCATACAACAGTTTTAGCCCTAGTTTCATCCTAGTCTAAAAGAAACCTTGGATGTCTGGTTGCCCCTCCCATCTCCCCCACTGTGCTCCAGCAGGTCTTTGATACAGGCAATGCTCAGAGGTGGACCCGCAGGTGAAACGCACTGTGCCAGGAAAGGTGAGTCTAGCCCCTGCAGCCTGGCAAAGCAAAAACACTTACAGGTTTTGGTCGTCTCATGGTTAGGGCAGCAATTGAAGAAGAACAGTTTGCCTAAAATTTGTGCTTGAGAATAGATATATAGGGCTTTGGCCCTGATATAATTTTGTGGATTTGGTCTCTTTGGGTAGCCTGCAGCCTTCAGTGGGACTACTCAACTCATGCTTCGTGAGGGACTGGATTGTGCCTGAAGCCTTGGGACTGTCACATTAATCATGTTCTGCTGGAAATGTTCTCTCTGAACTTCAGTCCCAGAAGACTCTCAAATCCTGTGTGTGAAATTAATATTGACTAGAGAATGGTGCAGTAGAAATCAGGTATAGCAGAGGCAATATATCACTCCAAGTATTGCTAGTATTTATTTATTTTAAAATTTACTTGGTGCTCCTGCTTGCTAACTAGCAAGAATACCAATGGCTTTGATCTTGTCAGCTCTGATAAGCCTAGAAATGTTGGGGGTTGCTGCAGGCACGGACAGGAGATCTGGTATTATGGGAAGTAGAATTGATGTCTTAATAAGCAGCATTTTCCCCTCCACATCACTATGATGCCTCAGGCACTGTGCTTCTGAAGGTCCTTTCTCCGGAGATAAAGAGCTTCCTCATGCTTATTAAAGGTTGCACAATACTTTTGAAAAGGTAAGAATAACTTCACTGATCACCACATGACATGGTGATCTTCCTAAGCAGAACCATGTGCAAAAATGAGGCTCTAAGTGTTTTTGTGTTTGGGGGATTAACAGAGAAAAACAACCAATTCTTCCTTCAAAACTGTTTTTTCTGCTGAAGATACTGTCTCATCACCATAATGTCAGACATCTATTCTGACATACTCTCCAAATCAATTCAGCAGCTGAGTTCCCACCTGTGAATATTCTGCACATCTGCAGTAATGACACAGAAGTTCATGCCAGCAGAAATGGTGCATTCCTCTCACAGTAGACCTACTTCTGCTCTCACGGAAGTCTTTGGGAGTTTTCCCATTGCTTTCACTCAGAGCATGAAAAGCACAGGAAACAAAAATCAAAGCAAGCAAGCAATATAAGGTATAAACAAGGTGCAAGCAAGTAAGAGTTACACTGCTGAAATAAAATCCATATTCCCATGAGACAGAGCCCCAAGTATTTCCATGTTCTGCAAAAGAAACAAAAAAGGGCCTGCACCAGAAATAATTTTTATGATAGAAAACATGTAAACACATTGAGTCAATGCACTTTCATTCAATATGCTTCCACCTACTCCACATAATATACCCTCTGCTCAAGTACTCAAGAGCCAGAACCAGAGTCCTCACAGTCAAGCGGATATTTCATCTTGCAAGCTTTTCCTTTATTTTAAAGTGAATTTTGTTACAGTTCTTTAAAAAGTGGCTAGAAAGGTAGAAATAGGACACGAGGAAATGGAAGGAAGCTGCATCAGGGGAAGCTCAGACTGGATGTTAGGAAAAGGTTCTTCACTGAGAGGGTGGTCAGTCACTGGGACAGGCTCCCCGGGGTAGTGGTCACGGCACCAAGCCTGGTAGAGTTCAGGGAGCATCTGGACAATGCTCTTAGTCACATGTTTAGTTTTAGGTAGCTTGCCAGGAGCAGACTACCCATGATCCTTATGGGTCCCTTCCAACTCGAGATATTCTATGATTCCATACATAAATAGAGCTATAACCTACAGAGAGTTTATGATAGCCATAAGTTTTTTGCTGACTTTAAGTATTGGTCTCCTTTCCCTCAGGATGTGGGGGACAAGTTGCTAGCTGGAGGGCAGGGCTGCCACTCAGCAGGCTGGAGGAATGGGCTGACAGGAACCTCCTGAACTGGGATGTAGTAAATCCTTATTGAGGGCTGACTACTGGGAAAGCATCTTTTCAGGAGAGGGCCTGAGGGACCTGGTGGACAACAAAGTGAATATCAGCCACCAGTGTGCCTTTGCAGCGATGAAGGCTAACCACATTTTGGGGTGTATAAGCAATTGTCAAGACAAGTGATCATACCCCTCTAAATGACACTTGTGAGAGTATTGTGTCCAGTTTGGGGCTCCTCAGCTGACCTACTGGAGTGAGTCCAGCAGTGGGCCACCAAGATTGTCGCAAGAAGATGCCGAGAGAAATGGATTTGTTCAGCCTTTAGAAGACAAGGCTAAGGGGAAGAAACCTGACTGCTGTCTTCAACTACCTAATAAGACGGTATAGAGAGGAAAGAGTTATATTCTTCTTGGAGGTGAATTGTGATGAGAGGCAACAGACACAAACTGCAACAACAGGAATCTCAGATAGATACCAGGAAAAAAAATTTCATGGGTCAGTGGTTGAAGATTGGAACTGGTGCCCAGAGAGGCTGTGGTATCTCCATCCTTGGAAATATTGAAAACTCAACTGGACAAGATTTTGGACAATGTAATATAACTTTAAAGTTGGCCCTGCTTAGACAAAGAAGTTGGAACATACGATCTTCAAAGTCATCTCCAATTCAAATTATTCTATCATTGTATAAAAGTTTAGAGTATTCTCTGTGTAAATCTGTTTTCATCATGATTGAAGTGTTCTTGATTTTGTTGAATGCTGAATATGATGCATTGCAAGGTGGTATAACATAATACAGATGCTTCAAAGAGCTCATACAAATGTGTTTCTGGCCCACATAGAGCTTCACTAGCTCCACACTGTGGTTAGGCATTCAGAGAGAAAAGTATATTTATCCCAATATCACAAACAAGTTTACATTTTTAAAAAATCCAGCCTGTCACCTTTCCTTTGCATTAGTCATGGGACTGCAGAAGGACACAGAGTCAATTTTCAAACATATGCATAGAGAATTGAGCCTCAAAATTTTATCTGAAATCAATATCCAAGCCTTTAGAGGTGTACCCACCACCAAAGGAAAATCTTTGGCTTGGACCAGATGGACCACAGGCTAGGGAATTTGAGGAACTTGCTGAGATCTGCCAGGCCTGACCATTACCTCCTTCGAGAAGTGGGGCTTCACCTTTGACTCAAAAGTGAATGACATGATCCTCTTTCCCAAAGAGAACTGAAATCAAAGCATCTCTACACTTTTCAGTATGAAGAGGCCATATCATACCTGTTGTATCCATACAGCATTCTTGTGCCAGAGGCAAGCATCCACAGAATTTCACACTGTACAGATTTGTTTTGAGTGGTGAGCCATTGTGCCCCCATATGTCTGATCTGAGCTCTTCCTTGTCATCTTGCAGAGATAATAATTTAAACTTTAACAAGTCTATTAAGTCCCTTACATCCCTCCCTCATGTTTTGTGCAAAATAGTAACTGCAGCTGGGACAGGAGGACAGACACTGCATCCTCTTTGCCTCTCTGAGTTTTAGTCAATGGTATTTTTCAAAGTCCTTGGGTCAAATTAATTGCAAAGTTTAGTCTGCTGGCATAGCCTGTCCAGGAGTATATTTGATAACCTGTGAGGGGCTCTACTTTTATACAGAAAAAATGAGCCTCTCCAGGATACATGCCAAGTTCTGCTCATGCCCCCCTTCTCACTCCTGTATTTTCCAGGTGGCAGGTCCATTAATGCATTAGTGAGGGAAATGGGCACTGGAGTGCCTGTCTGATGAAAAACACTGGCCATCTAGCAGACAAAAGATAGTATGAAGAGATTCTCCTTGGATAGAAGGGCCTGGGAATGAACTGGGACCGGAAATATCTAATACTGTTCAGGCCACCGGAGTAGCCAAGGGGCTTTGGGAATCCCACCACCTTAGGCTTGCCTTCCCCTGTAACATCTGAATGTAGATGAATGGCTGCCTGTTATGGCACCCAGACTCAGGGCCAGTGAAAAAAAACCCCTGAATTTTAACAAGCCTTTTGTTTCTTTTTATTTATTTTTTCTTTAAAGTAATGACTTCTGCAACATAACCAGGAAGCAAAGCAAAGCAAACTGAAATGCATGAAAGGAAGAACTACAAGGTTTCCATTATATTGTAACCAAATGGTGACTTATTAATGTCAAGTGTTTTTTTGATCTAAGAGAGGTTTACTGTTCCTCAAAATATCTATATCATCCCTGGAAATGACTAAACAAGAGGTAGGAAAAATAACCCTCTACTTCCAAAGGAGGTATAGCTGTAATGTTTAATTTGGTGTGGATATTTTTCCAACTCTACTTCAGGTAGCACTTAACAGACCCTTAACATCCTTGTTCACTAACCTACTTTTGGCTCTGTAGACTTTATTAATAGGCAGCTTTATCATAAAAACTGGTAAGCATCACAATATCTTCACATTTCTCATGTCTGTACACAAGGAACCTGGAGCAAACCCAGGCATTGTTGGAACTCAGCTCTCAGGCTGTTGTTTAATAATCAGAAGTTGAACGAGCTCACAGGGCTTAGTCTCCAAAACTGTGTAACTGTGTGTTCAGCGGTATGCCAGTTGGTTTCTAGCATGAGCCAGCTAGATGACAGCCGATCATCCCCACTAGCCATCTATGATGACTAACCAGCTTTTCCGTGCTCAGTCCCAGTACTGTGCTACTCTCGCCTGTTTTCCTGAAGCTTGGCGCACCCAAACCTGAAATCCTTCCGCACATTTGGGTGACCACCATTTGCAGCGGAGCTCCCAAATTTTTCCAGTAAACGAGTATGACATGGTCAATATGACACAGCCAGAAAAGGAGGAGTTAAAACATCTATACCCCCAAATTTGAAGATATTCAGGCTTGTCCTTTCACTTTTGCTCCATGACAGCACCCTAAACGCCTGGCTGAGCGCAGAGGCACCCGGGGGGCAGCCACACCACGTCTGCCGGCTGGAATCACCCCCGGCTTACTCCGTGTAGGCCACTGCCGCTGGCCCGCCCTCACGGCGAGGCCACTTACAATTCTTTTTTTCTAGCAAATGGTTTTATAGGGAAAATATCCTTGACACGTTTACGGAGGAGAAGGACGTTAAAAGCTTCAAGCAGGAGCCTTGTCCCGCAGCCCGCAGGATCGGGGGGCTCTGCCAGGGGCTGGGACGGAGCGTCCCGCTTGGGCAGCGCTGGCTCGGCCCCACGGGCAGCAGGGACGGGCGCACCGCGGGGGGCGACCTCCCGCCGCCGGGAACGGAACGCCCGGCCCCGGCCCCGGCCCCAACGCCGCAGGCAGCCAGGGGCGGCCCCGCCAGGCCCCGCCCGCCGCGCACCTGCCGCGGGCCGCCCCCCCGGCGCGGGGGGCGGACGGGGGCGGCGGCCGCCCGTGCCCGGCGTGTGCCAGGAGCCCGCCGGTGCCGCAGGAGGAGCAGGAAGCGCCCGGGCAAATCCAGCCTCGCTATCACATGACTCAGCAGCCGCCGCCGCCGCCGGGTTGAGTTCACCCAGCGCCGCGCCGGGAGGGGGAAACCTGCCGCCACCGCTGCTGCTGCAATGAGCCGGCGGCCCCGCGGCTGCCCCTGAGCCCGCCGTTCCCCCGCCCGGCTCCGCGCGGCCCGGCGCCCCCATTGCGGAAGCGCGGCGGGGGCTGCCGGAGCCGCCGCCGCCGCCGCCGCAGCAGCGTTGCCCGCCGGCGCGCTCCGCTCCCCGCCCTGCGCGGTGGCTCCGGCGCTGCCGCCGCCGCCGCCGCCGCCGGCGGGGGTACTATGCTCACGCGGGTGAAGTCCGCCGTGGCCAATTTCATGGGCGGCATCATGGCTGGCAGCGCGGGCGCCGACCACGGCAGCGGCGCGGACTTGCCCCTCCGCTTCCCCTACGGGAGACCCGAGTTCCTGGGACTGTCCCCGGACGAGGTGGAGTGCTCCGCCGACCACATCGCCCGCCCCATCCTCATCCTCAGCAAGGAGACCCGGCGCCTGCCCTGGACCACGGGCTACGCGGAGTGAGTACGGCCCGCGGCTGCGGCGGGCAGGTGGAGCGCGGCCGGGCTGACCCCGCTCCTGGGCGCACCGGCGGCCGGAGGCGGTGATGCCGGCTGACCGCCCCCCCACCCCCGCGGCGGGTGCCGGCGTTGCCGGAGGCGCCGTCCCGGGCCTGCGCGGCGCCGTGGGCAGCGGGGGCGGGCGGGGGGGGCGGCATTCGCGGCGCCGTGTGCCCGGCCCCCGCCGTAGCGTTGCACCTGGGTAACTCGTTCCTGGGAGGCCGGGGAAGCCAACGGTCAGCTGGGAACCCCCGCGGAAGCGGCCGGTACCCGGACGGGCGAAGGGTGGCGGACGGGCAGCACCGGGGCTCCTCTGCCTGCAGCGGCGGCTCCGGGGGCCGAGGATGGCGTTCCTCGCCGGGGAGCAACTGTCTCTGTTCTTGACTCGGGAATGAAAAGGGCTATTGATAGGAAACCCGGTTTGGTTTGTGCGTCCGTAACTGCTTCCCACTGCCCAGAAGTGGTGAGATGTGGAGGGGTTTGGGGCACCTTCCTGTGGACCTGTCAGCCGTCATGCTCGCTTATGGTGGCTGGTCGCCCATTTCCCCAAGTGCTTTCCAGATTGGGGAGACGCTTGAGGAACATGAGCTCCGAACTGAAAGAAAAATCCAGTGGCCAACCCCGAAATTGGGCTTTCCTGGCCGTTGGTTGCCCTGACTCACTCATGTCATGGTATTTACTTGAGAAGGTGTCTGGTCGGGACCTGGTTTTGTAGCCTTGAGCGCAATCAAATTACATGATTGCATGCAATGCCTTAAATACCAGCCAGGCAAAGGGCAGTGTTCGTTTGGATGCAGATCCTCATCCCACTGGCAGTGGGAGTAGCTGCAGAGGAAAGGCACGTCCTTGTACTTGATTCCAGTATCGATAGACATGTTGTTTTCTTTGATGGTACTGGGAGCAGTATTCAATATTTGGTTTCTCTCTGCTGTCTCGAAGTCTTGAGCATGGCCATCCATGTTGCTGCCAACTCACAGATTACAGAAGTTACACTAAACTAGCTCTTCCAAGCTACAAGCTGTTTTGCTGTCTCTTCAGGCATACCTGAATTCCCAACAAAGCTACAGCAAAAACTACAGAGAAGGCTTCGCATTGTTAATGAACCATCACTAGCTTTATTTAAAAGGTTGTTCATTGGGGACACTGAAATGGAAAGAGAGGTTTAAAGAATTTTATATTGGGATTGTTCTCTTCAGATTATTAGAGAATTGAATAGACTACTGAGCAAATTCCCCAGGAACTCTTAAGTTTAAATGTTTAAAAGTAAGCTCTAATTGTTCTGCTACTATAATAGTTCCTTAAAAAGCAATTCTTTACCAAAGCAAGTAAGTGCTGCTATTTTTAGTTTATGTGAGGTGCTGTGGCTTTCAGAGAGTAACAGTAATTGCAAGTTGGTGACAAAGTGGAAGGGAGGTTCTCTGGCTCCCAGCTATGTTCGCCCACTGCTGGCCTGCCAGCTTTGCCTGAGACTGGGGAAGAAAAACGTGGGTGCTGGGAAGTGAAAACCCAGGTCAACTCTGTAGATGAAACCTTCTGTGAGAGAGTGTTTGGGGATAAAGTAAATGGCTCTGGGGGTCATGAAAGGAGAAGAACATGCCTAGATTGTTTTCATATGGTTGTTATTATTCTGAGCTTTGAGCAGTAGGGTTAATTGGGAGGCGTAAAAAAAGTCACTGGCTGTCTCAGTTCCTGTTGTTATCGATGTGAAAAGAGGTTGGCCTTTTGCTTTATCTCTGGGGTTTTTTTCTCCTTTGTCTCATCCCCTTCCAGTGCAGTTACTGGTTCTAGTGCTGGTGGAGCACAGCTCAGTGAAAGGTACTCCTCCTTAGAGGGAACTAGTGAATGTGTTACTAGGCTCTTCCCAGAAACATCTATATGATCTTCCAAAATGGGGTTTGGTTGTAACCAGAAGATGTCAAAATGCTCACTGTGCAAAAGCGAAGAGGAAAGCAGTGCTACCAAAATTGCATTGTCCTCCAAAGGCAAAGCTGTGCAACAGCCATTAATGAATAAAGAAGGAAATAAGGATGAACTTGGGTTTTGCCAAATATGACTTTTTTTTTACTCCTACTGAGCTATTACCAGGCTTTCTGAATATAATTGTGAGACTTGCTTGGAGGTATACTTTCAAAATATGTTTTCCTTTTGGAATGCATATGAGTTATATAGAGAAAAGAAACAGAAAAATACCAGGAAGGTAAAATTACTATAATGCATATTCTGAAGTTTGTTTGCTTGGGGGAAGCAGGGGATGAAGTACTTTTATGCAATTATTTAGCACTGTGTTAGCATCTATATTAAGGAAACTACCAGAGCCGTGTTTGCCTTTTGTTACGGTACAAGTGAGCACTTGCAAGACTGTTAAGAGGAAGTTTGGTGTCCCCACAAGGAGCTTGTGACATAATACAAAGGTCAGCTACTTAACTCACATTTTACTAGTTTGCTTTGGTATGAAGGAATTGGAAAATACATGCCATCAGCTTCCCTGAGCTATTGCCTTTTTCGTGTTTCTATGTTTTAACAAATCAGCAAAAGTGATTCTAGTGTTTTGTTGGCAGGGATGCCTTTGGGCACTGAGAGTTTTACTTCTTGAAGTTGAGAAGAGGTTTGTTGTGGACTTAGAAGGCGGGGACTTGGCCCAGAAGGTGTAAAGAGAGAGAGTGTGTGCCGCCTTTATTGCATCTGTCCTGATGTCATGGGCTGTTCACACAGCGGGGTTTGAGTTGGTGGATTTGTGCTCCATGCACACCAGCATCCGCCTCGCTGTCTTTAGGAAGAAATTTTGGCTCTGAGAACAGATCGCCTGGAGGCTTTGGCTCAGGACAGCGCTTGCAGTGTTCATGTTCTTCAGTTGTAAAACATGCCAGTTTACAGATAATACTGGAGCTCCTTGATGTTGTCATGTTGGTGTTTCATCCAAGCTGGAGAAGGCATTTTGAGGTTAGACCTGGTTCCCATGCAGGACTAAAGCAGTCTGAGTCCACAAAATATGTAGCTTTTTCAGGGACTTGCTCTTGTTCCTTTGATTCCTGAGGATAGGAATTTCTTACTAACTTAGGTAGTGATAAAGAAGCCCAAGCTGTTGACTGTTTCTTCTCCTTAGCATCTGTGGTATATGCCTGTTCATCTGACTTGTTCCTCTGGAACAAGCACTTCTCCTCTTCCCCTTCTTCTTGCTTCTCGTGCTAAACTTTTTTTGTAACGGATATTTTTGCAATATTGCTCATCTATGTCATATATTTTAAGTTATTTTTTAAATTACCTACTTAATTCTATGGTATTATGCAGTGAAATGTAAATTAGCCTTTATTTTTTATTATTAGCTTCCCCTGTTTTAATAGTGTGATCATGATGCAAAGCATGTAGGCAGGCAAATGAAATCTTCAAAAACATACTTGATGCTGGGATAAAACATCATTGCTTCCTGAAATTTCAGTGGGAATCCCATAGGGCCTTTCTTAGTCAGTGAGCAGCCAGAAAATTGTCTTCTGAAACAACTGTCCTGCTGTCTCTTCCTTGCATGGGAGACCTGAGACCTTGAATTTCAGTTCACCTCGTACTACAGGATGGCAAAAGGCTGGTACATGTTTCAAAGAGATACTCTTATATGTCAGGCACTTTTCTAATTGTCATCAAACTCTGTAGAAGCAAAATGAAAATTGTATCCCACATCCAGTAAGCTTTTAAAATTCTCTTTAAATCTATCATTTTATTTAGAAATAAAGTTTTCCTTTTTAATCAAGGGTATCCTTAATATAGTTTTACTGCATGTGGTTAGCTGATGTGCATCAGCAATGACCTAGGGAGAGGGTAGTCTTTAACAAACAGTCCTTTAAGTCTGCCTTTAATCTACAGAGGTAAGGAGATCTGCTGCTCTCTGAAAAGTTAAGTGATTTGAGTAAGGGGCGGGGGGAGGGATCCTGCCTGACACTTTATTTACTCGTTGCCCTCCCTCCCCTCTGCAGGCAGCTGCCCTTCTAAGGCCGCAGGGCTCTTCCAGACCTTACCCTGTCTGAGCCATGAGCTGGTTTCTGAGCATCTGCTTGTTCTGCCTGTTACTGTGAGGGAAGTTTCTTCTCTAGTCCCTTTCTGTGCTGTTTTCAGTGTGTTAGGGCTTCT
The DNA here is from genome assembly GCF_031877795.1 of Strix aluco. Taxonomy (NCBI): domain Eukaryota; kingdom Metazoa; phylum Chordata; class Aves; order Strigiformes; family Strigidae; genus Strix; species Strix aluco. The sequence continues at coordinate 51,465,142 of NC_133935.1, forward strand.
TCCCTGCAGAGCTTCTGCTAAGCTGCCCTCCGCCCTTGCATTAAACTCTGAAAGTAACTGGCGAAGTAGAGGCAGTAGCGTGGATGGAGTATATAACAACATGAAATTACTTGGATGCTATACACCTGCATCCAAACTCTGCCCAGAACTTTGTTTTTCACCTTTTGCTCTTTTGCTTTATCTTGTTCCTCCTGTGAAGGTAGAGGATGAACAGGGTGGAGCAGAGCCTTCCTCTCCTGGTTGAATTCCCTGGACTACATATGGCATGACCAAATAGATGCTGAATTTGCAAATGACAAAGGACTGGCATGCTGCTCATGCTGGTGGAGTTGCAGGGAAACTGCAACTGAGTAGCATTTTGTGGTAGAAAAACAAGACTAGTCATTTTCCATTTATTTTGAATGTTTGTTCCTGGTTGTCCAGAATTCAGTACTATAATCGCTTTTCTAAATTGTATGAATCCTGGGGATGGGACCATAGTTAGCTGCTTCTGTATCGCATGCTTTCTTCTCTTCACGCTTATCTTTCTGCCATCTCTTTGGAGAATATGAAAAGATGCTATTAAATATGCTTCAGGGAAATGAGAAAACTCTCAAAACGTATGTTGCCAGTGACCTTATGCAAAGGACAGTTTTGCCTGCCTTTTAAAATTTTTTAAAAACTTCTAAATGACACTTTAGATATCTTTGCAGTTCCATGTTATAATAGGTAGCCAGAAACTCAGCTTTTGTGGTGTGTGTGTTTCTTGGCTTATAAAGTCAATTTATTATCCCAGCAGTGCCTTTAGTTTGATGAGACACAAAGTCCAGGCTCTTTTTCTGTAAGGTTACATTTCAGAGATACTGTGGTTTCTCTGCTCTGCAGGCCTGCAGTAGCAATTAGATTTTCTCTGTGGTGTGGTGACTACTGACCCATACTGAATGCAGAGTTGTAGGTGAAGTATGATGACTGTGTCCTCCTGCAGCATTATTACGGTGCCATGTTGTTACAGCAATAACTTAAGTTCAAAATGAAAAGAAGGGGGGGAAGCTTACGGATTTTTTTTTTCTACTCTAAGTACTAGTTGTTTTGTAAGGCTGATGTTTCATCATATTTTCTCTGTGTTACTTTGTTTGTAAGAAATAAACTTGACTGGAGGTTTTTACTAAAATAATTTCCAGCCTTTTTCACTAATCATAAATTTTAGGCTGGCACAATCAACATAAAATTTGTTGATTTTGTGAGTTAAGATAACACAGAAGTTATTTTTCCACCTGAAGTACCTTTCATGTTCTGTCTAGACCAAATTATTTATACAAATGTTAAGTGTTGTAATAACAATCTGAAGCAGGTGAAAGCTTACCATGTCTGTGAGATGAGGTAAACCAAAGCATAGAAATTGCTTGTCCCGAGTTGGACAATATGTTGATGTTGGAGGATAGCGTAGGGCTTGCAACTACTGATTGCTTATTCTAATCCGCATTGCCTCCTACTAAGAGGAGATAACACTGCAGTCATGCTCCTGTGAATTGAAAGTTACATTCTCATTTCTGGGAGCTAATCTTTCTAACTGTCAGCTGGGAGCATGACTCATACTCCGTTGGTAAACACATTTCTTGTATGTATTCTGTTTGGTACTAATTTCAGGAGGATGGTATGCCTGGGAAAAGGAATACCTGTTTTTTTTTTTTTTTTCTTGTTCTGTTTGGCTGTCTTCTGAGGTTAAGTACACAGAAATAATTACTTTTTAAACTTTTAAGAAATTTGTTTACGCTTCTCTCTGGGTAAAATTATGTTCCTTTATTCTTTCTGTAGTTCAGAACATAAGACTGAGTAGGACCTGATGAATGAGCTAAAAATTCAAATCCCATATGTGCACCTAAAGACGACTAAACATTCTTCCTTGTATGAATTATTCTTCTATGCATAATGTAATGTTAACTTTTGTATATTGCCAGACTCTTGTTTAAACCTGAGCTCAGATAAAACAGCCTACAGAAACCTCATGATAGTTTCAAGAGCTTCAGAAATCCCTTTCCTTCTAAAAGAGCTTATACTATAGCATCTAATATTTATGTAATGCCTCTAATCTGCCAAGCGTCTTGCAAATAATAATTTCAGAATAACCTTGGAGAAAAATGTAGACGTGTAAATGTTCCGGTTCTTCAGGTAAAGAAACCGAGGCAGTGAGGATAAGCTTTGGCAAGAGGTTTGATATGAATGTGGAGAACAAATTCTGAGTTTAAGGTTCTGTGGTTGGACTTCCCTGCTGTTGTGTGCTTGGCTTTTCCTATGTGGTCTCTGATTTCTTAGAACTAATGGGGGTAAAAGGAGAAAAAGAGGGGGGGAAATTGTGCTTTGGTATTTTTAATGTAATCTAAGTTGCACACACACAATTCCTAACAAGGCGTGAATGAAATTCATCCCTCTAAGCTGTCTTGTATTGCTTAGTCCCCCAGAGGCTTAAGTCTGGTGCTGTCTCGTGTATTTCTGAAAATGTCACTAGAGCATGGTCCTGACTTCTGAAACCAGAGAGTGACTCTGTCCTCCCAGGTAGCCTTCCTTTGGCCCCTTCTGCCTTGGCAGTTGTGGCAGTCAGCAGATGTTACCTGCAAACACTCAGCTTTGTTCATTTGCCTTGGATGCAGCTGCATTGCTTGGGAAAGGTGTAAGTTAGAATGGCTTGGCGTAGTTATCGTTGTGCTATGAAGTAATCTGACAGGGCTGTGCCCCTTAGTGTGAATTGCTTTGAGCGTGTGAATGTGATCAAATGAAACATGCTCAGTTTGACCTTGAAAGGAAGCAGTGCTGCAAAGCACAAGTTGTTCCTGTGATGGGATCCATGTAGCACGTGAGGAAGAAATACGGTTTGTGGGTTTGAGTACAGGTTACGTCAGCTCTGTGTTGAGCTGCATCCTGAGTAAGACTTGGAGTAGGGGAGTGCTATTAATGAGTGGAGTGAGATGTCTTTAGGTGAATTTGGGCAGAGCAGTCACAGTAACTTTGCTGTGGCATGAGGCTGGAGTAGGTGTAGGTGCTGTGTGTATGCTGGAGCAGCGTTTGCGGGGGAGATAGAGGCTCCTGGATCACATTTACCCTGGATCTTTATCCCATCCCTTTTGGATTTAGGTTCCGATTGAACTCACCGCTCTAAAATGCAAGAGGTCTCACAGGACAGCAGCAGCTTGGTATTAATTGTGCATTTTGTTGTCTCTTAACTGTCAAAGGATTTTTTTTTTCTTCCTCCTCATTAAACAGAGGGAGGAAGGTGACTTGTAAGACTTCATTCGCATTTGGCCAGTTACATTTACCTGGTAGGGTATATGTTTGGGATGGCCAACTACAATACATGGTATTATCCAGAGTGATTTCTCTATTATAGGTTAGGTGGAGTAGCAGGAGTCATGATTTCAAGTGCTCAGAGTGCAAAACAGAGTTAGCACAGCCGGTGAGAGAAATCCCAGCTTGTGCTGAGCCCCTCTACACCCTAAATCTGACAGACATGGGGTGGAAGTCTTATTGCATGGTAATTACAGAGGTTCAAGCACGTAGGAGGTGGCCAGCATGTTCATTGCAGCCATTTGGCTGCCTTCAGTGCTAGTGCCTCCTGCCCAGCTCCCCCATCCAGTGGCCTGCTTGCTGTCTGGTAGATGCTGCCAACTGTACTTGTGGTTATAAGTGGCAGGGTGCTAAATGGTTGATGCTGTGTGAGCTGTTCAACAGGTGAAGCTCATAAAATGGCTGGAGACAGGTATGATTCCTCCTCCCAATACCATAGATAAGGCAAATGTTTGCAGAGTTTAGTGTTCTCTAAATAAAAACTGCACCCAGTATTTCTTCGGGGGGGAAGCCATGCTGCGGTAAAGCCAGTCTAAGGGACATCTCTAGTTCTTGATCACAGCATGGTTTAATTGCTGGCATCTGAGAGGGGGAAGGAGAAAAATAACCCCAAGCTGAGGCAGCCAACGTTGGCAAGTGCAGTGGTTGGAGCAGGAAGGGGTGTGGGCAGCACATAGTTAGGGAATGCCAAAATACAGACTGTGTACATGACTCAGCACTCATGCTGATTGGAAGAAAAACCTTAAGAGAGGTTATCAGTGTCCTGTGGCAGGCAGGCCTTTCTGACATGAAGCAGGGTGGCAAATCTAGAGCTTTGCTCATTGTTTGGGATCTGTATTCAACATGGTGAGGCTTAACAGGAAGAGAGTCTACTGGGGGAGTCAGGGCTGCTGAGGTACAGGGTACAGCCAGTGCTGTGTCCTTGGAGACCCTCTGGCTTGACAGAACTGAAAACGTATATATTTTTTTAAAACCGAAAAAATTATAATGGTAAGCTGTCAGTGCCGTTCACTGGTTATCATCTGTGTTTGGTTTCAATTAATTTCCTTCTGTTTTCTTTGATACCAAGGGTTGCATGAACACATGAATCATGTGTGGGTCTGGTCTTGATGGCCATGGCAGTGCTTCTTGTAAATGGTCCCCATCCCCAAGACAAGCAGGAATTGAATGGGTCTGGTCCCCCAACAGGAAAGAGAGTAGCATTATTTCAGCCTCTCTTTCCTCTGGTGTGGGAGGTCTGTCTGTCCATTGGTCTCACTTGTCATAATGCCAGGTTGTTTTTAACTCTACTGGGCATCTTCTCTGCTGAAGGAGTAACAGTGTCAGATCCTGTAGGCTCTGCACCTTTCGTTCTCATGAAAGCAGGTCCTGGTGGTGACTGTGGCTGAGAAGTGAATAACCATTTCCAATCTCTTCCCCCCCGCCTCCCCCCCGCCTTTTCTTCTTTTTGAAGTGCTACCATAAGGTGTAGCCAATCTGGACTGATTGTTTTTGATGCTGTTCAAGCTCCTTTGTAGGCAGTGATAATGACACTGATACTGTGATTTGGGGTGGTCAGCTTTGCTTGACTTCAGGGAGAGAGCGTGGGGAAAAGATGGGAAACCACGTACCATTGTCTGTATGCTTTCCATGGTGGTTTTCTGCTACAATAAGAGGATTGAGCTTTGATTGCATCTTTTGCTACTTTTACTTTGCACCATAGACAATTGATTTTTTTTTTATTTTATTTTTTTTGTTAAGGGGGAGGTGACACAGCAGCATATGTGTAAACTGGAGTGGAAGAAGAGCATGTGCTGTTTGGGTGTTAGCTTGTGGTGGTTTTGTGGGTCATGCTCTGATGTCCTGCATACTGCTGCTTCGGAAATCCTGTGGCAAAGTGTTCTTGGACTGGAATTAGAGGTCTGTGAGATTGTCTAGGGATCCTTCCATAAGCATAGCTCTGTTTCCAAAGTTGTTCTAGTTAATTTATCCTTTTATTAGATCTGCTGGTCACATAGCTAAGTGACCTTTGTGCTGTCCTGTCTGTGTATCTGCCCCGTTGCTTAAAGGTACCAACAGAGGTGAGATCTTTCCTCCCCTCTGCTCCCCCCATGAGCCCTTCTGAATTTCCCTGATTTGTTCCTCTGTCCTTTATGGCCTGTTATCCAAATGCTCCAAACTCCCCGCAGAAAGGCAAAAGAGATCCAGCTCTAGCCAAGCTCTGCAGCAGATCTTTTTTAAATTTTTTTTTTTTTTTTGCCAACATTGATTCATTCAGGCCAAGTATGATTTGTCTATCTTTAGGTATGTGTTAGAGACCTCCTCAGAAACAGATGATGCATAGCTCATGTTTGTAATGCCATAAAATACATGTCAGCCAGAACTAACAATCTGGTCCTTGGTGGAGTCTTACATTGGAAGTGGGACTGAGGATGGGTCTCCAGCAGTGCTGTGGGCTCTCATCCTCCAGTTCTTCCCGAAATGGCAGTTTTAGCCTGTTACCCAGCCATGAAACAGTTGATACCCATTCCCTGGGGTAAAACACGATCCTTTCTGTGGTGAGCTGCATGGGCAAGGGTTTTGTCCTTTTGACCAGGTGTGATATTTAAAGACACATCTCATTGAAGGCCAAGAAAATACCATAGGCATTGCTGCATTGATTTCAGATGGGTTTTGTTAGGTTTTGAAACAGTGTGAATGAGAGGGGGAGGTTAGTGCTGGAAAAAGAAGTTGCCCAAAGTGCCACTGATTATTTTTTTAAATTATTATTTTTAATTATTATTCTTTTTCTTTTCCCATTCTCTCTTGAAGGAAGTTGGTTTTTTACCCTTGGTTGTGGACTTTTTGGTTCATAATCCATGCTGCATGTCTATGAGGAGGAGAAAGTGAGAAGCTGTGAGACTTTAGTTGGAAGCAAACGTACCTTTACTTTCTGGTTGGGAAGAGTACTCCTGAAATCACTTCAGGCCCAAGCATTGTAATGGAGAGAAGGGTCCTCTCCAGCAGGTTCAGGGTTGTATTGGATAATCCCTTTCAAAGGCAGGAGCTGCCGCATAAAACCCACCACATCCCTACCTTGCTGACCGGGCTCATGAAGCTCTGAGCAGCTCTGCTAGTACCCAGGAGTGCAAAGGGTTGCACCTCTGTTGGTTTGGTGACTGTGAAGGGAGCTTAGTGCCTTTTCCTGTGTCCTATCCCACCCCCTGGTGTTAATTCCACTGGCTCCATGTCTGTGCAAGTGCTTTGGCAAGCTGAGTGCAGGTCTTGTTTTTTTTTATTTGTTCAGCAGTACGTGATGCTTTGCAGAAGCCCATGCCATAAAACTAAGTTCCTTAAATTGCTGGTTGTGTTTTTTTTAAAACAGCATTTTTGAGAAAGTGCTTTTTCTTCCAAATCTGTATTAAGGGTCTTTGTTTCACAAGTGAATGCTAAATTTTGGAGTAGAAAATAGATTTGTTTGAACTAGTTCTTGTTTCTCTTTGCTGAACTTATTTGTAGGTGTCTTGACTGAAAAAGGAAATTAAAAGGGGGTTTTTTTCTTATTTCTTTCTGAAGACTTGATCTAAATTCAAACTTGCAGTGTTTATCCTTCAGACATTTTAAGAGCCCTATAGTGAAACCTGCATTGTATGTGTGGCGCTGCTGGGGTGGAGTATGCCTTTAGATTCAGGTACTTGGTTAGGCATTTAGAAATGGAAAATACTGATCATAAAGCTAACCTCAGTGAATACTGTTGCTTCTGTCATCACACAGATCATAAAGTTTTGTGGGTAGTTAGTCTGAAATGAGTGATTTTAATTTTGCAGAACGTAAATAGAATTTTTTCTCCCACTCTTCACACAAAAAGTTGTTTTTCAGCCATTTTTATGTGTCATTTGAAGGTGAGAACTTAAATCGGTTAAATATGCTCTTGACATAATGCAGGAATTGTTAAGGCATTAAAACTTAACACTGATATTTTTAAAAATTAAAGGTACGCCAACATCAGACTTGGAGGGTGATTTTTCACTCTCCCTTACCTTGGTGCCTCTGGTTAATCACATCTCCAGTCCTGGGCTTTCAGTTTATTTCTTTATTTTTCTCAATAAACTTTGATTAAGATCACTGTCTCCACAGCCCTTGCAAAATATAGATGACAACTTCTTCAGTCTGGGACTCCCTCTGATGTACTCCTCAATGTCATTTAAGGTCTCTCTGTCCCTCTCCAGTAGTGCAAAGCCAGGAATTACAGCCCAGTGAGTTCCTTCGGCAACCTCTCCACAGTAATCTCTGAAAATCCTAGGTCTGTGGATGGTAATTCTATTAGCCATTCAGCAAGCCGCGTCTGGAAGAATGCAGCTGGTGTGTGGGAATGTGGAAAGTTCCCCATCTCTGCCTTTAATCCTGCTTTTAGAGGGGAAAAAAGTTATAGGCTAATGTGATCAGCTGTAATCCCATTCTTGCTTGGTTTTAGAAGAGTGTCTGATTCCTAAATCACAGGCTAGTTCTGTGAAGGGCTTTCATGGAGGGGACAGGGAATTATTTTGGCACTCAGCTCATTTGTCTTTGAAAAAACACTGGAAGCAAGAGAAAAAGAAACTCTCATAGCCGAGTGAGTTTCTAGTTTTTGTTGCACAAGATAATTTAGAAATCTGAAACAAAGAGCGTGTGAATGGAAACACAGAATGAGCATAATCCTTTCAGGTATCTAGGTATATGTGTAAACACAGGCAAGGAACAACTTACGCATACACTGCAAATTGCTCTTCAGGGCTTTGTGGGCCCAAAGGTTTATGTTGGGATCTTGTTATTTGATGATATATTGTTGCTGCTGGAACTGGTGGTGTGGTTGGTTTAATGCAGACGAGGAACAGAGCTGTCTAATAAAAGCCACAGCTTCTACCTAAGGTGAATGACCTGGGCACTTTTTTCCTCATTGAGGCACTTGTTTTTCCTTCTAGCGCTAAGGGAACGAAAACACTAACTTCTGCGGAAGTGCTGGTGTGAAGTGTTAGAAATGTTGTTGACTACTGGAGAGGGGCAGAGACAAGACCCTTCCTGATGGGAATGAAACACACCGTGATCTGCTGCTGTGTATGAACACAAACAACACACTGCTTTGGGGACAAAGGGCATCATCTTCTTGTGTGAAAGGCAAAGTGCAACCTTGAGATCAAGGTCTTTCAATGCGATCGTTTGCTCATAGCAGATGAGTTGTTTGAAGGTTCGGTGCTGACCATGGCCTCTGTTTGGGGAGGAGGAAGCATTGCCCTCACAGGCTCAGCCCTGTTTGCAGGGGAAAGGAGGGGGAAGGCAGAAAAATACCTTGTTTGAATCTTGTTTGTTTGCTGGAGAAATTGGAAATAAGTGTGGCTGATCTTGAAGTCAGATGCTGCTTGAACCTTCTGGAGTGAATGACTCTGGAGAGGGGTGAGGTCTGACGACTGAACTTGTTGCTTTTTTGTTTGAGCAGCAAAGTTGAGTTACTGCAATTTCGAGAAACTGTGTGAACTGAGGCTTTCTTTTTTCTTCCCATCAGGTTCCCCCTCCTCTTGTGCCCCTTCTTGCTGGTGTGACGGTGGTGGCATCAGGACCCTGGGCAGGGAGGTCCCGGTGGCAGCTGCCCCCGAGACACCTAGGGAAGGGAGGGAGCACTCTGGCCTGGCTGGAAGAGCCACCTGGCCTAAGCTGTAACATGTTTTTTTGGTTCAACTTGCCAAAGGATTGCAAGGTGGGAGAAAATTCACCAAAAAGGAGTATTATTCACTTTTGTCTTCTCTGTCGAGTTGGCCTCAGGTATCGGTGCTGTTGCAGTAGTTCAAATGCTTGGGAAAGGCGGGAGACATGATGCTGTAGCAATAAAATGCTGTGATACTAATCCTATAAATTTACAGGCTTAGTCCAAGCTAGTGTTTTGAGAGGTGGTGTGGGACTGCCATGTTTACAAATAAAAACTATTACTTAGTTTAATTACAGTGTAAGGAACACTAGCTCTCTTGCACTTTTTTACAAAACTGACATTTTGGTATGTGGTATAACTGCTGTGCTCCCTCACAGCCTTGTCTAAGGCCAGAAAACTTTGTAGGCTATCAATAAATAACCCAGTGCCTTTAAAACAACAACAAAAAACCCCTCAAATCTCCCCCTGCTATCAAATAATTGAAGGGGAAGTTTTTGTTTTTCTTTCCGCTTCGAAATTGTATCATACTCCCTGGAGATCTTGGAAACACTAGATGGGTAATTAGATGGATTTAATCTTGGAGGAAGGTAGTGGTGTTTAGCAAGAATAATTTGAACTAGTGTTACACAGGTATGTGTTTTTAAATTACTGTAGCCCCTCTAGTATCCTTCTGGAGAGCATGCCAAAATGGTTGCTTGGTGTGTAGTGAAAAAGCCAAAGAAAGTGTTACTTCCCTTGTACAAGTGGATGTGATAGTGGAAAACGGATTGCCTCTGTAAAAGTCTACATTTACAACATGATTGAGAAGACTCTTCACCTTTAATTATGGGCAAAGCTAAAGAGGAGGAGTAATGATTACAGAAAAAAAAAAGTAAGGAACATAGAGGAGTTGAAAGGGAACAAAAATGAAGCCTACAAAACCTGGAGAGAGCACACTGAAGGCAGACTAAATATTTTTGTATTGGAGGAAAAGTTTAACAGGAATAGAAACCTCTATGACAGAAAATGAAAGGCTGTAAACAGTGGTAAAAGATAATGCTTCCCTGTGTATCTTAGAGTATACGGGCAGAATTCGTTGCGTGAGGACATACCAAAGAAGCCTTTCACAACTGTAGGTCAGGGTCTTCTGTTTCAGGAAGCCCCAAGACCTTGGATCTAAAGATATTTAAAGTTAGAGATAGGTGTCATGAAAACCCAGAGCTGTTGTTTATTGTTTTTTTTTTTTTTTTCTCCTCCTTTCTGCTTTAAAATAAGGAAGAGAACCTCTTATGCTTTGCTGCATGACAGGGGTCTCTACTGGACATTAAGGGGATCACTCTCCTATGGTTGGGCTCATTCCTGAATTAACCTGGTATTTCTCACCCTTCCACCTGGAATACCTGGACTCGCCTCTGTAGCAGAAAGCAGTGCAATTAGTGGGGCACAAATGGAGCTGCTAAGAAGATTCTTCCGAAGGTGTGGGTTTTTTGTTGTTGGGAAGGATAATCAATCCAGAGTGTCATGGTTTAACCCCAGCCAGCAGCGAAGCCCCACCCAGCTATTCACTCACTGCCTCCCTGTGGGATGGAGGAGAGAATCGGAACAGTAAAAGTGAGAACTTGTGGGTTGAGATAAAGATAGTTTAATAGGTAAAGTAAAAGCTATGCATGCAAACAAAACAAGGAATTCATTCACTGCTTCCCATGGGCAGGCAGGTGTTCAGCCATCTCCAGGAAAACAAGTTGCCATCATACTCAACAGTTACTTTCGAAGATGAATGCCATCACTCCAAACATCCCCCCCTTCCTTCTTCTACCAGCTTTATATTCTGAGCACAATGTCATATGGCCTTGGATATCCCTTTGGTTAGTTGGGGTCAGTTGTCCCAGCTGCGTCCCCTTCCAGCTTCTTGTGCACCCCCAACCTACTCGCTGGTGGGGTGGGGTGAGAAGCTAAAAAGGCCTTGACACTGCTCAGCAATAACAAAAACATCTCTGCATTATCAACACTGTTTTCAGCACAAATCCAAAATGTAGCCACATATGAGCTACTATGAAGAAACTTAACTCTATCCCAGCCAAAACCAGTACACAGGGAAAATACCAAAATGTGGGAGAAGGCCCTTCCATGGAGACTGCAGTAAAAGTTTAAAGTGACAGCACAAACTATACTAAAAAGTGGTGCATAGATTTTCTGGATGGGGAGAAAATTCCCTTTAAAACAAGTTCTTTTAAGGGTGGGAGTCTTTTCATTTTAGGAGTCTGTATTTAAGTACTGCAGAAAGCAACTTCTTTTGTTCAAGGGTAGATGTGCTGCTTTTATAGTATTCCGAAGTAAAAGCTTTTCCTCAGCTAAGAATTGAGGAAGGCTACGTCACCAAGAAGAAAAATAATTATGACTGGCCATTCCTTGTCTTTCAGTTCTTGTGTAATACTTTAGGCCACATTCCTGAAACAAAAGGCAGAAGAAAGCTATGCAGAAATATAATACCTATCCATTTTTTCCTCTCTTTCTGGATCTCCTGTTGAGAGTCCCAGCCCTCCAGAAGCATCATGGAGCTGTGGGGCTCTATACTACCTTCACCAGTGTTGCAGGGGTACTGTTTGGAAAAGAATACGCAAAAAATCAAGTGAACATACTGCTACAGTAAACAGTTGAGCGTTGTTACAGGCACAAAAGATCTGTGAGTAGCGAATGGATTAGTCCTAAAGAATCACTGAACAAATAACTCAATCTGGAGGAACAGCAAGGTGGTCTTGACTTCGAAAATAAGAATGGAGTTTGGAAATTGTTTCCCACGTGAGGGTTTTAACAAGACCTGAAGGAACTAAAATATCTACAGTGGAACAGTCATACTCGCAAGCAATGTGGAACAGGAAGGATTTGTTCTCAAAGCAGAGAAAGGCACTTGCTGTACAAAAGCACCTGGCGCTCGCAATAGTGTGACATGCAGCATAGTGAGGGGTGTAATTCATGTACAGAGCTAATATAGCATTTTGCAGAAGAGCTTATCTTAACCAAAATTAAAAGGATGTTTGTGGATGTGTAGACAGAGATGGGGGTTTTCATATAGGAGGCACGCAGTAAGCTTGCTTGGGAGCACTGGTGCTAGAACATCTTTGTGAGCTATTGCTCTCTTACGTCTGAAACAGTCATTATGCATATCTGCAGATAAGAGCTTATGCAGTACTCTTCAGCAGAGTAAATCAAATAGAAAGCAAACCTGGTAAGCTGTGTGAGTTTAGCTATGTAAAAAGTGAATCTGTGGGGGTATGGGAGGAAGTGTGATTGGAGACTCAAAAGCGGAGGTGAAAGAGTTCCAACACAATTTAGGAAACTGAAATCTGAACAAATACCTGAGATATCAGAAATAATACACTTCCACATAGCTGTGTAAGGTGTGTGTACTCTTTGTGTAGGACTTGATTGGCTTTGGATGGGTTATAGGGAAGGTCCTTCCTTTTTCCTGTATCAGTTCACCTACTGCTCTGCTGCCCTGCAGCAATGGGAAATGCAGAGCTACAAAAGCTTTCATTTTGCAGCAGCAATGTTAATTTTTGTCAACAAGGGAGCCAGTGGCAACATGGCTATGGAGGGGGGGACTGGACCTGTCTGTGGTGGTCTGCAGCTGACACGAAGAAGGGTTTGTTATGGAAAGCATTGGCCTCTTACAGTCTCTCCATGCAGTGTGTAGGAAGTCTTCAGGTCTCCTTCCAATATGGAGGGGTGATGTGACTACAAAGCTGACTTCTAGCCATCTCTTCCCCCATGCACTTCCTATTACAGAAGAGTGAAATGTGGCCACCAAATGGCAGAGTAGTCTGACAAGGTTCTTAGGGAAAATATGTTTCTACTCGATTGGCTCTGAATATGAATTTGGTCTAGAAATCTGAAAATAATAATTTGACAACTCACTGAAGTCTAAGACCATTGCTGGTGTTGTCCTATTACAAATACAGGCTTCATGTGTGTGTGGCTGCCTTATCTGGTGTTAGCAGCTGGGGAATGTGTATGACAGCTGAGTGTATAGGTTTCATCTGTATGTGTTGGCAATGACCTATTAGATGACGTTTTGAGAAAAGCCATTTTAGACAGGTTTTTAAAGAAAACAAACCAATGACCTTTCTCTGGAACAAAGTCTTTACTTATTTGGAGCATGCCCAGCAGGCTGCCATACTGGGAAGAAGTTGTGTTCTTGAAAGTGTTTTGTTTTCTTTTGCCTATTACTTTGGCCCTTCTCATCAAATTGCTCACTTGAAATCCCCTGCTGTTTGTTTGCAACAGTTGAATGAAATGGAAAACTTCTAATTACATCCTTATCTAAGAGTGCTGCCACTCTTTACTTAAGTACTGTTTGAGATAAAGCCATGTTGATCTACTTTTCAGCTGGACTAATCTTGCAGTGGGACAAGTATATTTTGTGAATTATGTTTCTCTGATCATTGATCCTTTTAATTAATTGTGTGGCAAATCAGCATGAAACAGACTTATGTCTAAAGAAAGCCAATATTATCATTTTCCTCTGACAGCTTGCAGTCTGTGATGTCCGGTGTGGCTGTGTTGTCCATTTGACTGGTGGAGTGTTAGGGAACAAGAAAGTTGTCATCACAGTTTGATTCCTCAGACCTTGCCAAAATTCTGAGGTCTAGCCCACAGACCAAGAAACCCTCATTCAGAAAACCAGTAGGCATCTGAAACACACCATTGAAGTGTTACATGCAACTCAGGTGCCAATGTAGCACTCTAGGGAGAGCCCTGTTTCATCTGAAGAACACTTTTTGTTGTTTCTCTGGACAAGCTGTGCCCATATCTCCCCAAACATTTGGAACAAAAATTACCATTGATTGTTTATCCCTTTATTTACCATCCTATTTTGTGACCACAGTAGATGAGTGTGTATTTTACAGCCAGAACTGGAAGACCAAACCTTGAAAGAAATTTTTTAATTCCTCAACCCACTTTCCTTTTCTGCCCTCACTTCTTGAGCCTTCAGAATAGCCATCAGCCTTATCAAAGTCTTCACAAGGAACAAACTTCCAATGGACTTAAAAAAAAAACCCCAAAACCAAAAAACCCCAAAAGACCCAACTGAAACCAAGCTCTGCCAGAATAGCATGTGTTTATAATAAATGCTTTGGAGGACAGAGCTGTAGGAATTCCTGAAACCTGCTTATGCTTAGAATGCAGTAGGCTGTTTAGAGCAGTAGTACCATCATGGGAATTGTGTGTGACTCTACACCCAAGATGCTTTCCTTCAGACAGTTGGTGAAGGGCTGGAACACTGTTTTCAGCAGGAAACACCTTTCATATCTTCCCATCATCTTCCTGGCCTTGATTCTTCCAAGTTACTTTTAAACAAAATCCCAACAATCCAGAACAAAACAAATAAAAGCTTTACAAAGATGAACTTGGGAAATAAAACTTGTAACTCTCCTGGATACGCATAATGGGTAATGGTGGAGGTGTACATATGCATAATGGTAGGGATATCCCTAGATATGTATAATGGCTTTATGGCCTGACTTGTAATTATACTCTGTTCTCTTGCTTCACCCCAGTCACTCCTAGTGTGCCCTTTCTCCCATCGTCTCACCAGCTAGTGCCCTTCTTGTCTTATGACATGGCCCGTGTTCCATCGGCAACTTGTTTCTTTGATTTATCTGCATTTTGTGTGAAGTTTTATGCACTTGTTCATTTCTGAAGAAGTTTGCGCATACCTAGGTGGATACATTGGGCAAAGTTTCAGCTCTGTCAGCTAGTCTCATAAAAGATGCTATTGTTATCTGGAGTCCTGATCTCCTTAATATTATTTTGATAGTGGGCTATTTTAAGCCACAGTCAAAAATGAAATAACCCCCTCGTTTGATTGTTAAAAGAAAGGCATACTTACTGTAAGTCTCTTGGAAAAAAGCCAGTGGGATTAAGCACTGTCTGTGCATTCCCAGATGGTGAAGCTAGCAAAAGATTGCACTTAAAGATTTTGTGAAACTCTCCTAGTCACCCAGAAATAGTTAAAATATGTGGGATGCTTGAGTAATATTAAAACAATTCTTTGCATAATACTGTAACTTCCATTGTCAAATGTAATTGTCACACCTCCAAATTTTAATGATCCTTATTTATGCTGCATCTTTAAGATTCTGTTAAAACCATCACAATTTCCTGATTTCAGAATATAGTGGTATTTGTTGAGAGTGAAATACTAATGTGCTTACAGGTTCTGCTTCTGCTACAGAAAGAAAATGGGTATTTTCCTCTTTTATTCCAATTTCAGAGTCTGTTTCCAACCATTGCTACCATGCCTTCTGTTTTTCTCAGTACCTGGCAGAGGGATGGGAAATGTAGGAGGACAGGCAATTGATGTTTAATCCTTCATATGTTTTCTAATTTATACTAGGGCTGATTATACATGCATCTAGAGCAAATAGGCATGCATACATATTCTAAATAGAGAGACATGATGATTTTCCTGCTACAGACAAGCACTGTATCATCTTCCACTGTCTCTGTGGTTTGGGCCTGCTAAAAATCCTTGTTATGTATTTTCACTTCTGCGCTGTTCTTGCAGATGAGAAAGCTTTGATAAAGATTTAGTGCTTGAGAAGTCTTGTTTCTTAAGAGATTTTGTCAAACTACCACTTCTTAGATCAAATTTGAGCCTTTCTTATAGTAATTAAAAATGCTGTATAAACTACAGAATTCCCTTAAGTGGTTGTGATAATTGAGTGGCTGAGTGATCGTTTTATATGAAGATTACAGTGTACTAAATGCTCTGTTTAAAAAATAAAAATAAAACCCTGTGCTGTTGTGAGAGCATCACTGTCGCTAATGCAAGAGCGTTGCTGCTGCTTTGTTACAGGGCTGAATTTGGTCCTTGTACCTCTTCGGTCCCTATAGGGAAGGTACCTGCTTTGTGGATGTGCCCTTTATTCCAGGATTGAACTCCTGGACAAGTCTGACAGCTGCTCCCAAAGGGTGCTTTGGAGGTTCCCTGACTTCCTGATGGCATTTGCCAGCAGCGGGGAGTACTGTGCAGAGAGTTTCATGCAGTCCTTTTGTTTGGGGTGAAGGCTTCTTGGTTTTCTGTTTGGTATATTAAGAAAAGACTAAAAAGAAATATCTCTATCTTCACGTGAAAGATATGTATCTGTAATGACAGTGAATTATTGCTGTATTATTGAGCGTTTCCTGCTTTGGTAATTATTGTTGTGTAGCAGTGCTGTCACTGGAGTTGCTGCCGAATTGGTTTATAAATCTGCAGAAACTGCAGCTAGCAAGGGAAGTCTATTAAAATAACACAATTTAGTTTACAGGGTTTCTTTCACATTTTTGAAATTTACAGGTTGCAGACTACAGACACAGTGCTTAATACGGTATTTTGAAGTCGCAGACCACCCTTTCTCACCTTGAAAAAATTCGGGGTGGCCATTGTGCTTCATGGGATGAGAAGGGGAAGCTACAGGGACATACCTGATAGGAGTGGGTGCAGGACAGAGCAAGTCACTTCCAGTGGAGACTTTTCAGCTCTCCAGAAGCATGACATCAGCAAGCTGGTGTGCTCTGAAAGAGGAGAGAGCAAAAGTGGAAACAACGCTGCTGCTCAGCATAAGTGGGCAGAGCTGAAGGCTTCGGGGTTTTGATAGTTTGGGCCCTGTCTGTGAAAAGACACCCCGTGCTTTACAGGCAGCCTGGCCATATCTCTTTGTTGCATCTGTAACATGCCCCAGAACTGTAGGGTGGATAAGGTTTTGCCTCTGCATATCACATTGCAGGGGCACTGGGCAATGTTCTGATGTCAATATCCTTTAAAGGATGTTGGAAGAGCTGCAGGATGAAGAGGACTGTGAAAGTTACTCCAGAGATGGAGAAAGTGCCTTACAGAAGGAGACTTGGATGTAATCTGTCTAGTTGACAAAAAAATGGTTGAGAAATAAGCTGATTAGAGTTATGAAAATATTTATGGGAAAAATGCATTATGAAGGAACTCTTTTACCTAGTGAAGAGAAGCAGAAAAAGAACTGAGACCTGGAAGCTAAAACTGTAAATTCAAATGAGAAATGAAGCACAAATCTTTTGTGGGGTGGTGGGTAATTCGAGGCTCTGTCAGGGAAACAGGTGAAGCTCTTATCTGGCGGTCCTAAGTGGACAAGTGAATACTTCAGAGACACCAAATGTTTCTACAAACAGAACTGACTAATGTTGATCCTGAGATATTTCGATCACATATAAGGATCTCTGGTAGATTAGAGGTCTGACTAGATAATTAACTTCTCTCTTCTGGCTTCAGAACTTCTTGTAAATACACTTTTTAGAATCCCTGTGTTAATAAATAAAACTATTTTCATAGCAGTTGGCTATATTGGTTATAGCACTTGACTGAAGTCCTTCAGGTATAATTACTGTGTTGCTTACACTGTTCTGATTAGAGACTGTGACAGCCTTATTAGTAGCTATGGAGATGCTCTGCACTTTCACCCATTTAGAAAAGTTTATCTCAGATGGGGTTGTAATTAAGCAGGTACCCAATTAATTGAGCAGTGGTTGAACCCCCAAATGCCATGTGCCTGCATACAAAATAGGTGTGCTAGGTAGTCCTCATACCTGGTGACAGAGTTGTAAAAGCCTGAGTTGTCAAATAGCCCTGGAGAGGCAGCTGGGGAGTGATGTGGCAGTGACTCTTGCAGTGTTGCCATTTGCCAAGGGGCAGCCTTCCCACTTTAGAGGAGCAGCAGCCCACAGTTTCAGACTAACAAGGCTGAGATTTAAATGTGGTTCTTGAAGGGGGTTTCTCACAACTGGTCTGCAAAATACCCAAAAGGATTCTGCAAAAGCTTATCTTTGGCAGTTTTCAGGCTTGAATAAAACATTTTAATTAGGGGCTGCCTGGACCATTTATATTTCTGCTGGGTTATTGGCCATATCTTCACACTTACCCTGGTGTTGCTTTGACTGCTAGAAGAACAGTGACTTGTATTTTGGTTCATTCTGATTAATTAAAGGCAAGCGTTTGCGTCACCACATTTCCTTCTCCCTTTGATTTAATTTCATTCAGCCCCCAAGGAGGTATAAAGTATCTACCAGCTTTCTGCAGTATATACATAAATACTTAATTGTGAGGTGACTGTATTAATAGAATTCCTTGTTTCTCATTTTAGTTTAATGTATATATGTCATTTGGTAACATGACCAGTGAAAAGAAAAGCCTGCTAAATTTCATGTAGAAAGAAAGCAATGATCCCCTGTGAGAAACAATGTGGAGGGATCTCTGTCTGTGTCTCCCTCTCTCTAAATATATATGTAAATATAACTATATATCTATAAATAAAATACATCTGTGTATGTGAATATCTGTATATATCTATTTAAAACATATGTGTATCTATATGTATAGAACAAGCTTCCATCAATATATCATAGACCATGTGAATCAACTATTTGGAGACCTCACATGTGTTGAGGGCAGAGTGAGACCTTTCAGGACAGCTGGCTCAAGGCAGAGGTGACATTTTAACTCACCTGCTCTGCTTAGTCTTACCTTTGTGCTGTCATTGTAAATACTAGTATTTTCACCAGTCTTTCTCCCCGTTATCTCTAGATAACTGGGGCTGGAAATACCGTAAATGGAGTGAAGAGATCCAAGTGTAGCATCCTTTGCCTGTTTCAAAATCTGTATTAAAATGAAACTGATTTTACAAAACAAACAGAAAAATGCCACTCAACCTTATGGAGAAGATGAAGCTCAATTATTTGAAGGACTTGTTTGTCCTTTCTCTCAGGTGTCAATCCATGGCTTGAAGTTTTGTAGAGGAAAATTTCAGCCAAACTTGTCCAAGGAGCTGGGCTCAGAGTTGAATACTCACAGACTTCTTGAAAATGTCTTGATTTATCTGTTCTCTTCAGCCAGGCCTGATTGTCAGTCAGGATGCGCATATTGGGCGGTGAGTCAGCACATACTTAGTTGGGAATTGAGCATTACACAAGCTGACTCTTCTCCTGCAAGGAAGGATGTGCAGAAGGAGCTGGAAGTAATCTCAGAAGATTAAGTGTTGTTTCATAAGAGGAGAGAACACAGGAGCTGTGGTGATAGCTGGGACAGAGACAGGTATGGTGTTACTGTGTTTCAAGAGGCCTAAGTATGTGATAACCCAAGTTTCATTAGCTCTTCTGCTATCATTCCAGTCTTCTGAAATGCAGAGGAGACAATGAAGCCCTTTATTGACCTTCAAGGGAGCATCAATGCCCCAGTTCCTAATTATTGATGTGTTAAAGCAAGGGCCAGTTGATATCACAGAGCAGATATAAAATGTATTGGAAATAAGCTTTTTTAGCATTATGCTGAAGCATAATGTATTCTTAATGGAATTCTTTTTATAACTTGCTAGGCTGTGCATTTAAAAATATTGATTATAGGACTTTGGTGGTTCTAAGTGAAAAGATGCTTTATATGCTACAAGATAAGGAGGAAGGAGTACCCATTTTGTGTCCTAGGTTGTTTTATGGTGTTAAGGAAATACAGAGATTGCTGTCTCTCTTGTCTTCCTGATAAAAAACTTAGAAATTAAGTTATAAAAAGGAAAAAAAAAACAACCATAGAAGTAAAAAGTTAGTGATCATTGCTTATAATTACTTCTGTTAAAATACTTTATGTTCCAAAATGCTGTTTGGAGCAGCTATTTCTGAACTCGGACATCAGCTAACTAGAAACCTGAACAGTTTTGCTAAGGGTGTTTTTTCTTTTTAATTGTAGTACTTATTTCTTGTGGGGCATGTAGATGGTTTTGAACACTGATGTTTCAGTTGGCTTCAGAAACAAATGTCCCATGCAGCACCCAGCACCTTTAGATTTTAAAAACAAGCTAACAAAATATGCACTAAAATCCAGACTGTCCATGCTAGTCTCTTTATCAAAATTTACCCAAGGTGGTGCCATCCATCATCTAATACAACATAATAGTAAGGATTTGGAAGTTTAATGTTGCCAGTCTTCCTTCAAAGTCTGGACATCAGGAATGTTAAGTTAAATCTGATCTCCAGCAGGACTTGACATTCCTGGCATCTCTAAATTTCAGAAAAGCTGCAAGTCTGATGTTGCCTCTTAAAATTTCACTTACACTAGTGGAATTGAGTTGGTGTATAATCTAAGACAAAAGTGTTGCTGTGCTTTTCTACATTGTCTTGCTATTCTCTGCCACCACACAAAAGAGCTGGGATATGACTTTTTAGGGGTTGAAGGACTAACCTTTTTTTCTGATAAGCTACTGAGGTTTCTCAGTTTGCAATCCAGATGAAATAACAATTGTTGATACGAGTTGTTACCTTCTGTTGAAGTCAGTTAAGTGGCTTCCCTTTGGATTAAGCTGTTTGAGAAAGTGAGTCTTTGGGAATATATATGAATTGGAGGGGGAGGTTCTGAAATAATGAATCTGTCCACTCTCATTAGTCTGGCATAATGGTGGTTTGAGTTTCAAATAGGAGATAGTATTTATGACTTTGATCCATGCAAGTAAAAATTTTATTAATATGAGGAAACCTGGGAATAAATATTTTATACCTGTATTACCTGAAAAATCAGCACAGGAAAAAGTGTTTTGCACATGTTTTAGCATCTGTTCTAATACATTAATTCTCAGTGTTTGTTTCTTCTTTTTTTTTTTGTTCCAATGGATTGCTATTATAAAGTGAGTGTTTAATCATGAATTTGGAAAAGGATGTATGTAACCTAATATTGAAATCTCAAAGCTATAGAGGATCATAATGTTAATTGTTCCATAAGCAACACTCTGGTGTCACCGGCCTGGCTCGTGTAAGGCTGGTCTTGTTCTTTAGGGACTTCCCCTGTTGTTGGGGTGGTGTGTCTTCCAGTGTGGGCTTGAAACCAGTCTGCTGTGCATGCTGAATTACAGTGTGGTAGCACAGCATGCCTTTGGTGTGTGACTATGGGGCATGTTGTGATGCTGGAGGGCTAACTGCAGTTATCTTTAGAAAGTCAGAAGCCCACCCCTTTTGTTTTGCCCTTGGATCACTTGGAAAGGACAGTGTAAGGAAAGTAGTGCTGGGAGGTGTTTGGGAGGACTTGGGTGACAGATGGCACCCTCGTAGCTGTTGGTAGCTGAAGACTGACATATGGCCATTGGGGGCTGGAAACCCTCCAGGTAAGGTAGGTGTGTGTGTTGGCTATGCTGTTGTGTACTGGCGTTTTCCCTCTCCTTTGTCCTTACTGCTGAAGTAAACGCTACCCTGATCTGAATGTGAGGGTTTCTCCTGGGGGGAGGAGAATGGAAGGCCCTGGCTAACCAGGTGTCATGCCGTGGTCCTGCTCTGTTGGAGAACTGGTCAGAGGAAAAGCTCCTTGTTGGAGGCAAAAGAACAAAGCATGCCTAAAATCTTAATGGTTGGTGTCAGAGGCCAGGAAAGGCTCATAGGTGGTACTAGCACTGTGATTGTAGTGGGGAACATAGCAGGCCTGATGGGAGTGAGAGAAGGTGATGGAAACTGTCCTGAAGAGGCTGAGCCTTGCATCTGGGTTCCCTGGGTTGTGTGGCTGCAATGGCTGGGTGCCTGCATGGTGCCTGCATGTGTGTGGAGGCTGTGTTAGCCCCTGGGAGCCAGTGTCAAGTACTATAGTGAACATCTGGTAAACTTCAGGGTTGGAGGCTAGATTTAAAAAACAAACTAATGCTGAGAAGTATTTTCTTCTCTTTATGCTGCACATCTGGCTAACCTGGTATTTTGTGTCAGAGTGGAGATGTGTTTTGAAATGATGCTTCAGAACCTGTTGGTGAGCCATACCCAGCCTAAAACGTGGTTCACATCATCTCTTCAGTTGGAGCAAGAGCTCTGACCAGGGCTGTGGGATGCTATACACAACTGAACAGGAGGGAGGAAAAAATGTTTCCTAGAAGAAACGGTCAGTGTTTCTCCTAAAATAGAATGAAGACAAATAGTTAATAATAACTAATAATATATGTAGATGTAAGTAGCAAAAAGAAGAGAAAACTGGGCAGCTGCAGATGGAGGAGGTAAATGGAGTAGCTCGTGGGAGCCTGGCTTTGGTCAGGAGTGTTTGAGGCTTGGGGGATGGCTGTGGGAAGGAGTGTGATGGCCATGAATGGTGGTGGTGGCTGAAAAAAAGGTGCTGTCAAACATAGCAAGCACCTGTTACGTGGTGGTGATCCACAGGCTGGGTTGATGGCCGGTGATTGCTGGATTGATTCCCTAATCACTGTTCAGTCTGTGCTGGAAAAGTGTGTTTCACAGCTGTTGCAATCTGTTATCCTTAATGGCAAATGAACTCGTTCTTCCCTTAAGGCTTCCTCTGTTGTACCTTGCAGGTGCTGTGCCAGCTGAAGGGAGAGGTCTTGCTGCAAAGAAGTTGCATCGGTTTATCCCACCTTACTTTTGAGGGTGGAGGGGTTGTCCTTCAAATTGCCATGCACAAGTTAAGCAGTTTGCCTGGCAACAGACATGTGATAGCAAATGCAGACACAGAGGAGCTGTACGATGCAGAGCTATAGGAGCAAAATTAGAAATGATCTGACTGAGGTGAGGTGCTAAAAACTTGAGTCTGTTAATGCTATTGCAAGCCTGCAAGGCAGGCTGGATGGAGGAGGAGGCTGGGTTTGCTGTCATAAAAGAATTGGGGAGAGAAGAGGAGGAAGCAAGTGGATGCAGAGTGGGGAAAGAATGAGCGGCCATGTGGTATGTGTTAAAATAACTTGAAGGTGATGCACACAAATGGGGAGACAGCCTGGTGACTGGCACAACCAAGTCAGCAGTGATACCTTGTAGGCACAAAGCTCTTGCTGTAGGCGGTTAGTGCTGCTGAGTGGAGAGGTGCCATGGCATGGGCTCCAAGCAGAATGCCACGGTTGTTCGGACTGACTGAGAGATTTGGGCCATGCTGTCTGGTGCTCTCGGGTAATGCCTTGGTGCAGTTCTCAAAGTCTCTTCAAGGCTGTTATGAGAAGATGGCTGCGCACCACTGCTGAGCCTGCTATGCTTTAAGATTTGTTCTTTTCTGGGTTTAGTTTAGAAAGACCATATCCTCCTCATGCCTTGTTCTTGCCTTGAAATCCCAATGAATCCCAAGAGCTTTGAGGTCAAAACAACTGCTGTGATACCATGCCTAGATGACTGGAGTAGTGGTGGTGAATATATGGACAAATGGAGTGGAGGGACTCAAAAGTCTATGCTGGTCTCATGAAGTGGGGTGGGGGAAAATATCTTTCATACTTTAGAAGTCCAGAACCCAAGATTTATCACTTCGATATTGCAGAGACCTGGGACAGGAATTTCAGATTTATGTGATACTTACAGTCACTTGATCTCAGTCTGTTTTTAGAAAGTGTTTAAGAACAGATAGATGTCTTTACTCATTCAAGATACTGAGAATAAACTTTTCAAATTCTTGTTAAGAAGAATACAGGCCACAGAGAAACATTCACCAAGCTGTGAATGAATTGTTTCTTGTGTAAGTGTAATAAAGGCTTCAGTGAAATGACCTGAACACTTCTGACTATTACTAGAACTTAGAAGATCAGCTGGTCTGTGGAAGCAGGAATTAGACCTACAGCATACCACAGGAAGAAACATTTGAGATGGGGACTGTTTATTATGGAAAGGTTCCAATTAGAGGACTTGTCTTACAAATATCTGTAATAACTATTTAGAAGAAAAAAATAGTTGTTTAAACTTGAGTTGAGACTAAATCTATCTGAGAGTTCGGTTCCTCCAAAAGGGTCATTTCTGTCCGTTCTCCAACTGAAGAATTTGAAAGGCATCATTATGTCATTGAAATGCTATTAATTTGAAGTAGGAGTGAGTCTAAGACAAGGAATTATAATAACCTTTTATTCTCATGAAGCAAACTAGTTATGAAAATGAATTGTAAACACTGATAAAGACATCAAAATCTTAGATGAACCCTGCACTTGAGCCCTGCAAGTCAGACAGACCCATAACTCCTCTTTGTATTAACCATACAGACACAGTTCTCTGGAGCAGTCAAGCACTTGTCCCAGGGTTGTCATTTGCTGTTCACCAGCAGTTTTCACTGAACTTGCTTCTGTTTCCTTAGATGTATTTAACTAGTATTGTTAGTTTGTTGTTCCATGACTAGGGTTTCTGTGCTTTCTTCTATAAAAAGTTGGTTTTCAATTGTTGAGTAAAAGGAAGCTTTGTTATTTGTTTCAATGGAAGCAGGATACGGCCAAGACTAGCAGTGTGTGTCCAGAATGTCAGTCTGCACATGCAGTTGTTGCATCTGAAGGTCAATTTATGTAGTCAGCTAAAAATGTAACCTAATTATATGGTTCAGTGAGAAATTGTGTAGTACAGCTGTAGCTAGTGAAATCCTATGTGAAAGGAACATGCAATTTGAAAAGAGAATCATAATCTGTTGTACCGGGTCTGGCTGAGCCAGAATTGGTTTTCCCCTGTAGCAGCCCTCAGGGTGCTGTGTTTTATGCTGGGAGCTGGCAGGGTGTTGATAGCACCCTGGTGTTGTGGCTACTGCTGAGTAGTGCTTACACAGCACCAAGGCTCTTTCCGACATTTCCCCCCCCCCACAGTGGGACGGGGTGGGCAAGATCTTGGGAGGGGACACAACCAGGACAGCTGACCCGAACTGACCAAAGGGATATTCCATACCATGTGACGTCTGCTCAGTATAAAGCTGGGAGAAAGGAGGAAGGGGGTGGGCTCACCCTTGGTCCTCCAAGGCAACCACTACGCGTATTGGAGCCCTGCTTCCTGAGAAGGCCCGACATCGCCTGTTAATGGGAAGTAGAGAATAAACCTGTTTTCTCTTTTTTGCTTCCGCGCGTGGACCTTTGCTTCGCTTTGCTTGTATTAAAACTGCTTTTGTTTTTCCCACAAGGGTTGGTTATTTTCTTTCCCCTCTTTGCCCTGTTGAGAAAAAAGGGGAAGGGGAGGGGAAGTGATAGAGTGACTTGGTGGGTACCTGGCATTTAGCCAAGGTCCAACCACCACAGTCTTTTTTGGCACCCAACGTGGGGCTGTGACAACAGCAGTTTTATATTAATTGTGCTATAGCTATAGCAGTTAGTAAGCGACAAGCTCTTGTGCTGATCACGGGTTTGTTTATTGCTCTGCTTATCTTTATTTTGCTAAGCTCGGGAACATGCTGGAAGAAATTGGGAACATCATGAGTGGTTTTATTCTGCAGGCTCCCGAAGTACTTATTAATCCTTATGTTAGCTCTTTGATACTGTTCACTAATGCTATTCGCCTATTGTGGGCTGTGTGGAGCTCGTTAGGTTTTTGGTGTAAGAGAAGGCAAATTTTGGGTGAGAGAATACCAAAATGTGCCCTGAGGCGGCCTGTCCCTGGGTGGCAGGGGGAGTGGAAGGATTTGGGCAGATTCCTAGGATGGTTATCACCTTCTATAGCCTGGGATCTTACCCCTGAACAGGCAAGCAACCCTGCAAAATTGACACAACACCTGATAGAAGGGTGCCTTGCCTATCCCAATGAAAATCAGCAGCTCCTAGCGCTGTACTGGGGCCTGGCCTATGCTTATCGAGCTGCAGTTCAGTGCTCTCAAAGGACTGTGGTGGAGATGGGGACTCAAACAAAAACAACAACAGCAGAGATTGCCCCAGTAGTAAAAAAGAAACAGTGGACAAGGAGAACAACAGGTCCATACCCTCGATTAATAACGGATGAGAAAGAAGAGGAAGAAGCGGGTCCTTCAGCAAAGGGGTCAGAAGAGGGAATAACAGAACTCAAACAGGAGGCAGAAACTACCCGGTCCCTGACGTCATCAGAACTGCGAGACCTGCGGAAAGACTATAGCCGCCAGCCGGGTGAGCGGATTGCTGCCTGGCTGCTTCGATGCTGGGATAATGGGGCTGATGCTCAGCAGCTGGAAGGTAAGGAAACCCAACAGCTGGGTTCCCTTGCTAGGGATGGAGGAATTGAAAGGGGAATTGGAAAAGAAACAGGAATTTGCAGTCTGTGGAGATGGCTCCTTTCAAGTGTAAAAGCAAGATATCCTTTCAAGGAAGATCTTATGGACAACTCCCCAGGGAAGTGGACTACTGCAGATGAAGGTGTCCAGTATCTGAGAGAATTAGCAGTGCTGCAAGTCATCCTTAGTGATCCAGATAATGATGAAGCCCCTAAAAATCCAGAGGATGTCCTGTGCACACGGGCCATGTTGAGGAAGGTGATTAAAGGTGCACCATCCTCGTATTCTGCGGGCTTGGCTGCGATGTACTATCCAGAAATGGATGTGGGAGAAGGACTAAGATGTACACCAACTGTGGAGGCAGTCTCTTCCTGGCTTCAGAACTTTGAAGAGAGTCTTGGTACCTCCTCATCTCTACGGGCAAGTGCCTTAGATGTCAGGAGCACCCCAAGAAATCAGTTCTCTTCCACCCCAGTCAGAGGGAAAGGGAAACCTAGGCGCATGACACGTGGCGAACTTTGGTTCTTCCTGCGTGACCAGGGGGAGGACATGAGGAAGTGGGATGGTCAACCCACCTTCAAGTTGGAAGCTTGTGTACATGAATTGTGAGGAAAGACCCCTGCCAAGAAGAAGACGTCCAAGAAGGTTGTTAATGTAGCTGGTGTGAAACCGCAAGAAAGTAGTCAGCGATCTCCCAGATACAGGAAGACTGAGATCACCTCCCTTGGCCCTGATGAAGGAGTCTCCGGCCTGGCACGGCAAGGGTCAGACAGTGAATACTCTGACCAAGAACAGGAATAGAGGGCCCCTGCCTCCAGCCAGGAGGAGGAAAGGGATGATCGGGTGTATTGGACAGTGTGGATTCGATGGCCTGGCACATCAAATCCACAGAAGTACCAGGCTTTAATCGACACCGGGGCACAGTGTACATTAATGGCATCAGGTTATAGAGGGGCAGAACCTATCTGGATCTCAGGAGTGACAGGGGGATGTCAAGAACTGTCAGTACTGGAGGCTGAGGTTAGCTTGACCGGGGACAAGTGGGAAAAACATTCCATTGTAACTGGCCCAGAAGCCCCTTGTATCTTGGGCATTGACTACCTCAAGAGGGGGTATTTCAAAGACCCAAAAGGATACCGATGGGCTTTTGGTGTGGCCAGTGTGAACACAGAGAAGGTCAAACAGTTGTCTAATCTGCCTGGCCTCTCGGAAGATCCTTTTGTTGTAGGACTGTTGCGAGTTGAAGAACAACAGGTGCCAATTGCTACGAGGACCATGCACCGACGGCACTATCGCGTGAACCAAGACTCTCTGGCTCCCATCCAAGAACTGATCCATCAACTGGAGACCCAAGGTGTCACCAGTAAGACACATTCGCCTTTTAATAGCCCAATATGGCCAGTGCGAAAGTCTGACGGAGGGTGGAGGTTAACAGTAGACTATTGTGGCCTGAACAAAGTGACGCCACCACTGAGTGCTGCTGTACCAGATATGTTAGAGCTCCAATATGAACTGGAGTCAAAGGCAGCCAAGTGGTATGCCACAATCGACATCGCCAATGCATTCTTTTCAATTCCTTTGGCAGAAGAGTGCAGGCCACAGTTTGCTTTCACGTGGAGGGGTGTCCAATATACCTGGAATCGACTACCCCAGGGGTGGAAGCACAGCCCCACTATTTGTCATGGACTAATTCAAACTGCACTGGAAAAGGATGATGCCCCTGAACATCTACAGCACATCGATGACATCATTGTGTGGGGCAACAAGGCAGAAGAAGTGTTCAAGAAAGGACAAAAAGTAATTGAGATTCTTCTGAGAGCTGGGTTTGCCATAAAGAAAAGCAAGGTCAAGGGACCAGCACAGGAGATTCAGTTCTTGGGAATAAAATGGTAAGATGGTCGCCGTCATGTGCCTATGGATGTTGTCAACAAGATAGCAGCTATGTCTCCACCGACCAACAAGAAGGAAACACAAGCTTTCTTAGGACTTGTGGGATTTTGGAGGATGCATATTCCAGGTTACAGTCAGCTGGTGAGCCCTCTCTATCAAGTAACCCGAAAGAACAATTTTGAGTGGGGTCTTGAGCAACAACAAGCCTTTGAGCAAATCAAACAGGAGATAGCTCGGGCAGTAGCTCTTGGGCCTGTTCGGACAGGACCAGATGTGCAAAATGTACTTTACACATCAACTGGGGAGCATGGCCTCACATGGAGCCTCTGGCAGAAGATACCAGGTGAAACTCGGGGTCGACCATTAGGATTTTGGAGCCGGGGATATCAAGAATCAGAAGCCCACTACACTCCAACTGAAAAGGAGATACTGGCAGCATATGAGGGGATTCGAGCCGCTTCCGAAGTTGTTGGTACAGAAGCACAGCTCCTCTTGGCACCGCAATTGCCTGTATTACATTGGATGTTCAAAGGAAACATCCCTTCTACACACCACGCAACCAGTGCTACCTGGAGTAAATGGGTAAACAAGCTCGACTGGGAAAACCCAATTGTCCAGGAATCCTGGAAGAGATCATGGACTGGCCAGAAGGTAGAGATTTTGGAGCACTGCCTGAGGAGGTGGCTCGTGCCCAAGAAGCACCGCCATATAATGAGTTACCAGAAGATGAAAGGCGGTATGCTCTGTTTACTGATGGATCCTGTCGTGTGGTAGGAAACAATCGAAAGTGGAAAGCTGCTGTGTGGAGTCCCACAAGACAAGTCATTGAGGCCACTGAAGGAGAGGGTGAGTCAAGTCAGTTTGCAGAAGTAAAAGCGATCCAGCTAGCCCTAAAGATTGCTGAATGAGAAAAGTGGCCAGTACTGTATCTCTACACTGACTCCTGGATGGTGGCTAATGCCCTGTGGGGGTGGCTACAGGAGTGGAAGAAGACCAATTGGCAGCGCAGAGGTAAACCCATCTGGGCTGCTGCACTGTGGCAGGACATTGCTGCCCGAGTGGAAAACGTGGCTCTAAAGGTACGTCATGTAGATGCCCACGTGCCCAAAAGCCGTGCCACCGAAGAACATCAAAACAATGAGCAAGTAGACAAGGCTGCCAAAATTGAAGTAGCTCGACTGGACCTGGACTGGGAGCGCAAGGATGAGCTATTTGTAGCTCGATGGGCCCATGAAACATCTGGGCATCTCAGGAGAGATGCAACGTACAGATGGGCTCGTGATTGAGGGGTGGACCTGACCATGGAGGCCATCTCACAGGTCACTCATGAATGCGAAACGTGTGCTGCAATCAAGTGAGCCACACAAGTAAAGTCTCCCTGAAACAGAGGGCGATGGCTGAGTTTTCGATATGGTGAGGCCTGGCAAATTGACTATATTGGACCATTGCCACGAACATGCCAAGGCAAACGCTACATACTCACCATGGTGGAAGCAACTACTGGTTGGCTTGAGATGTACCCTGTAAATCATGCCACTGCCCGAAATACCATCTTAGGTCTTGAAAGGCAAATTTTATGGCGATATGGTACTCCTGAAAGAATCGAATCAGACAATGGGACCTATTTTCGAAATAATCTCATAAACTCCTGGGCAAAGAAACACGGCATTGAGTGGGTGTATCACATCCCTTATTACCCACAAGCGTCTGGAAAAATTGAAAGATACAATGGACTGTTGAAGACTATGTTGAGATCATTGGACAACGGTGGATGGAAGCACTGGGATATAAATTTAGCAGAAGCCACTTGGCTAATTAACACCAGAGGATCTGTTAACCGTCCTGGTCCTGCCCAAACAAAACCCCTTCATACTGTGGGAGGAGATAAGGTCCCTGTAGTACACACAGGGAAATGGCTGGGGAAGGCAGTGTGGATTGCTCCTCCCTTGGGAAAAGGCAAGCCCACTCGTGGCATTGTTTTTGCTCAGGGACCTGGATGTACTTGGTGGGTAATGCGGGAGAATGGGGCTACTCAGTGTGTGCCTCAAGGAGATTTAACCTTGGGGGGAAAACAATCTGTGGGCTGAGTTGTATGTTGCAGGAAGTGATGGAGGAAGTGGGAACGACGAAGAGTGAACCAGATACGTGCGATGATGACCCAAACCTAGCTGGTGCTGGAGTCCAACAGTCAAACATACTGCTCTGTCCTGAACATCCATCTTGACAGATGGGAGCCAAGTCACTGTAACATCTGGAGGAGTGAAGAAAGCTTACAGAATGATTAAATGTGTTATGTGGGACCTGGGCATGACGTAAATGGTATGGAATAAGGGGTGGAGACTGTACCGGGTCTGGCTGAGCCAGAATTGGTTTTCCCCTGTAGCAGCCCTCATGGTGCTGTGTTTTATGTTGGCAGGGTGTTGATAGCACCCTGGTGTTGTGGCTACTGCTGAGTAGTGCTTACACAGCACCAAGGCTCTTTCCGACATTTTCCCCCCCCCCACAGTGGGACGGGGTGGGCAAGATCTTGGGAGGGGACACAACCAGGACAGCTGACCCGAACTGACCAAAGGGATATTCCATACCATGTGACGTCTGCTCAGTATAAAGCTGGGAGAAAGGAGGAAGGGGGTGGGCTCACCCTTGGTCCTCCAAGGCAACCACTACGCGTATTGGAGCCCTGCTTCCTGAGAAGGCCCGACATCGCCTGTTAATGGGAAGTAGAGAATAAACCTGTTTTCTCTTTTTTGCTTCCGCGCGTGGACCTTTGCTTCGCTTTGCTTGTATTAAAACTGCTTTTGTTTTTCCCACAAGGGTTGGTTATTTTCTTTCCCCTCTTTGCCCTGTTGAGAAAAAAGGGGAAGGGGAGGGGAAGTGATAGAGTGACTTGGTGGGTACCTGGCATTTAGCCAAGGTCCAACCACCACATCTGTAAAGAAAGAGCTAAGTGAGGTTTTGTTTAAAAACCACAAATACAGTGATAGAGCACTTCAAACATGGACTCAGTGTACATGTTGGGGTTTTGTTTGTTGGAGGTTTTTTTGGCTAGAGAGCAGCAGCTAGCTTATGGGTACTGTCCCTTTGCTGGAAAAACTTTGGTCCAGTATTTCAGTTTGAGAGTGCAGCATTGCTGGGAGTCAAAACCCAGGAACCCGTGCTTTGGGGACAGCCTGGGTATAAGGTCTTATAGAAACTCCATTTTCCAGATGTTTAGGTAGCATTGCAGAGGAGAGATATGAATGTTCTCTAGTTTTGGTGATTTCTGGGACATTGTCTTTGCCTGTTGGTGAGTCCTGGAAAAACTCTTTGTAGGATCAGTGTTTCTGTGAAGAAGCTGTGGAGAAAACTGTTTTCTAGAAAAGAGGTGTCTTGTTAGATATGTTTTCATTTTAGTATGGAATGTCATTTGAAATCTCTTGAATAAATGGCTTTTTGTAAAGTTCCATCTACTAGACCAGTGATCTCCAAAATAGCGTGTGCGAGATGATCCCTTAGCGTGCAGGAAGGAAAATACTAGAACTAAATTACATACAAGTATATACATATATTGTGGGTGTATGATCCAAAATATTTTATACTGATGGAATGTACAGTCAGGATGGAGACCACTGTTCTGGACAATAATATATTGCATCAAGTACACAGAAATTTTTAAAAAATTAAGTCTTGTCAAAGATTGTTTCCTCTTCTCGGGGAGTTGCATGTTGTCCATCAGCTTGGTAGTCAGCTGACAGAGTAGGCACTGTAGTTACATCAGTAGCTCCCATCTTGTTCTTCCTTTAATAGACAAGCTCTGAATTAGAACTTTATCATTAGCAACAAAAGTTGAATTCAAGGGAAGATTTTAATAGAAGTTGGCTGAGGTTTTTTCAGTTTGATTTCCCTTACTCTGATCACATAGCATGTGGCTCAGTAGCGTGAGTGGGCTTCAGCATCAGTTCTAGCATATAGAGAAAATGTCTGTGGTCAAAAGCATTTCAGTGTTGGCCTGGAAAGTCCTGGTGGGGAGGGGAATGGGTGCTTGCTTGGCATTGGGGGGAGGTATGTGTGTGAGGGTGCTACTTAGCACCTGGAACGAGGCAAATGTCTTGCCCTGAATTATGTAGACCTTTATAAATAAAAACCCAAAGAAACAAAAATGACTGTGTGGAGGTCAGTAGAGGTGATTTTTTTAATATATTTTAAAAATTATTTTGTTAATTTAAACATTTTTTTTTCTTTTCATTCACTGAACCTGACGGGGTCTTTTCTTCCCTTCTCACTCTGAGGGTGTGCACCGCCTTTGCAGCCATCATTCTCTGTCTTCCTTGCATGGATGGAGTGTCTCGACTACTTCAGGTGGCTGTCACCTCTACACACATTTATGTTCCAACCAGTGAACTTAATAAAGCCTTATGTTATATTTTGGCATGTTATAGGGTTAACAAAAAAGTAAAGTGCTGCTTTCTCTGTCAAGGATGAATTGCCCTGACCCCCTTTCTGTTGTGCCAGCTAAAGCTATTGTCACATTGAAGTGCTAAGGCTTGGACAACAGGCCCAAGCCAGAGTTGACCTATAGATGAATCCTGTATATTTTATAACTGATAACCATTGTGCTAGTAGGTATTGTACTAAGTTATAACAACCCACTTATGCTGATGTAAAAAGTGCCAAAGTGTTGAAATACTGCAGCCTGAACAACAAGCCCCAAGCTGAAGCTGCTAACTTAGTATGTAATCATTAACAAAGTATGTAAGCTCACTAGTGAAAGATGCAGCTTAGAATATAATCAGTAGTGAGAATGAGATGCTGAGAGAATGTATCCAACTTCCCTTGTTTAGCCTTGTTCAAGGCTGAGAACCCACATATTTGGCCTTGTTAGAAACTCCCTTGGTCTCCTGCCCCAGGCCCTGGCCAGGCTTTGGGTGGAATCCAACAGGAGAATGAAACCAGAAATTTTCTGCTCAAAACAAAGGTGCCAGCTATTCTGGCTTGTCGATCTCTGGTATATAAGGCTGGACCCGCTCACAGTGACTTTGGATGCTTCACCCACGGATGGACGCACCGCGTAGGATTTCCCACTTGCCGGGACAGGCTCTCCAAATCCTCGCTGTAACCGGGGCTGCCCAGCGTCTGCGGATCTGGGTGATGGTAACATCTGCAAGTGGTGATGTATCTTTCTTAATCACTGTTCTCCCTGTCGTGTAGTAATGATTTGATGCATTACCCTGTATTTTCCTATTTGTTGCTTTAGGTGCGTTATTCTGCCTTTCCTTACTGCATGTTTTCTGTATTACTCTGTTACATTATTTGGTTATCACCAGTAAAATACGCCTACTCTTTTCACTCTGGTGTCTGAGTTTAATTGGTATCCTTAATCAGCAAAACACACATCAGGGCCACTCTTCTTCCTGTGTACTTGTTTCAGTGCAGACCCTTCTGTGGTCAAAAATGGCAGGTGCAGAGAGGAGCCTGGGATTAATTGCATTGTTTCACCTGCCCATTGTCTTTTGCAAAAGCAGGTGAATAAGCCAAATCCTTTCTCTTCTAAAGCTCCTGTTGTGATTTGAGGGGATGTTGTTAGTGTCCTGATCACAGATGGCAATACCATTATAACTGGAAGTTTGCTTGTTTTCCAGAGTGCTTGTATTTAACAAAAAGTCCTAGTTCTTGCATTCTGTTTTTGTAAGGTTATTTCCTTTACAAACTTGGCACCTTCAGAGTTAAGAGTTTCTGATCCAGCTCTTGTGCAGAGAATTTGAGTGCATCACAGAAAAGGACATTACTTCAAAGCAGGTGCATCTTTATCTTTGTACTTATGAATGTTTTTTAAAGGTGTGGGAAACATCTGTTCTCATAGCCCTTTCTGTGAATAGATGCTTACTTTATCTAATTGACACTTTTATGCTGCTCCATCCCTCCTTGCCCCACAGTAATAAGCACCCAGTGGTTGCAGCCAGACTCCATCCTTGCGTGCTCCCTGCCAGTGTAGGAAGTCACAGCTGTGCTGCAGTATCCTGGGCTGCATTTGTGATATTCAAGAGGCTCAGATTATATTCTTCTTGGTAGTGTAATGTTTGATCTTTTGCCTAGGACTTGATAATAGTGATTAATTACACTGCTTCTTCAGATCTCTAGACTATGAGTGACTTTTTCCCTTATGCCAGAGAATGAGCTTTAATAGCAGTATTTGAGACTGTTGACCTCCCTACTCAATTAGTGTTTGACACTGATTATAGAAATCTTATTCTGAGGTTTCTGAAATGATTAGAAAGGTGACTTTTTATCTGGAATTTGTGTGCTAGCAGCCATTAGTACTGGCACTAGGACTGTGACTATAGCGCTTTCTTTTCCATGCTTTCAAGGGACTACTGTACCATGTATGGTTATTTCAGAAATCGTAACGTTTCCTAGGGAGGAACCTGTTGCCCTAACTGAGATTCACTAGTTCATTTAAGAAAACAGAAAAGGAAGTGCTACAAACTAGTGTATGTCAGTACTTTTTAAACATCTATTTTAAAGGCCATTTTTTTAAAAAAAAGATGAAGAAAGGAAACTTTATGTATTTGTCTGATGAACTTTTTCTCCTAGCTGGCTGGCTGAGTACATATGCTGTAACCCAGTTTTTGTATTGTGTACTTGACCTGATTATTAAATATTTTGTTTTCTTTAATTCTAGTAAGTTGCATCCCTGCCACCTGTCTACTGACTTCACTAATGACATTCCCCTTCTCCTCTCATTTGTTGTGAAGTCTAGAAACCGATCTCTGTAAAAAATTGGCTGTAAGTTCCAGTTGTGACTCTCACTGACCCTGCCAAAGTTACTGGTAGGATTTACCTTGCACATGGCTTGTACTACCATAGCACTCTGGTGTTAATAGGCAGGTACCAGGCCAAAAAAATGGGACAAAGGTAAAGATTTATTTTAAGCTGCACAACCACCAACACTAGTGTTTTTATGGGTTGGCACTGGCAGTTCAGTATTGTTTTTAATATGAATGAGTTCTTCAGTTATCTTCTATCTTTACCTGGCTTGAACCTGTTTAACTACATGGTGAAGGACCCATCAGAGGAACTGGAAAGCCTTGTTCAAAGAGTCTCTGGGGTAATATGCTAAGCCAGGACCAGTTGGGCCAAAACATGGGCCACCTGTACCTGGGGTCGCTGGCCTGCATTTCTTCAGGAATCTGAATTTTGCTGCTGCTGCTTGTTTGATTGTTAGTGCTTTTCTTGACTGACTGGCATCTAGTAGTCTTAATTGTTGCTGTCAGCTTTATGTTGGTAACTAGCAATGAGATTAATTTAGCTTTGAAGCTGAGCAATTCTTTTTCCAGTCTAACACCATTGTTTTTGGAACAGAGACAGCTTGGGGAGGGGGGGAAGGAGAGAGAGACAAAACAAAAATCTTCTTCCCCCAGTATTCGTTTTCAGTTGGCACTTTGCACATGTCCTCCAGAATAGCTCTTCCCCAGTGCAGAAGCCATCCCATGCAAAGTATGAACGTTGCCTCCTGTTTGGGATGAGCTTCTGTTTATAGCCAGCTGTGGACTTCCTGAGCTGAAGTGAAATTCAGAGGATATTAGGAGGCTTAGTGACAGGTCCAA
Organism: Strix aluco; assembly: GCF_031877795.1. Classification (NCBI taxonomy): domain Eukaryota; kingdom Metazoa; phylum Chordata; class Aves; order Strigiformes; family Strigidae; genus Strix; species Strix aluco. Next base: position 51,500,480 of record NC_133935.1, read on the forward strand.
ATCATGTCAGCCCTTGAGATGTGTCTTCCTGAGTCTGTATTTAGAGCCTGTTTGGCAGAACTAACGTCTTGTGACAGGGCATCTCCAGTGAGTGAATAAAAAAAGTTGATTCAGCTGTTTGGCTGGGCATGGAGAGGACAGACAGATAAACTCTGTGTACCCCAAACTTGAAAGAGTAAGTTCCATGTATCCATTTTTACATGGCTGATGCTGTCATATCCACCTCACTGGTCATGCCCATCTGCATCTGAGAATCTGTAGGATTTGGTATTTTTACACTAGGAGTTGGTTCTTGTTGTGTTCCTCTTTACTGGAATGTTGATAGCGACAGGTGAAGTGCTTGGGTGTCAGCTGCTGGCTGCTCCAGTGTACTCCCATGTCCCAGGCAAGAATTGTTATACTGCAGTTGGTATATTTACAAAGGGCGTTTTTCAACCAATTTTACCCTTTCGAAGTGGGAATGTATTCCAACAGGAAGAAGTAATCACAGTGAAGGAAGCTTCTGGCAGCTCAGCACTTGCATTGCACCCAGGCCTGTGCATGGGATGGAGGGGCAGTGCCAGGGCAGTGGCACACCAGGCACAGCTCGTGGACTGGCCCAGGGAGCTTGCAGCTACTTTCTTCTTCTTCCCCAACAGATACAGAACTGGTCCTAAAACCCAGCACTGAAGTTCATAGCTTGGAAGAAGGAATGCTGCTGTAAATAAATTTGATTTACTTATTGCTTTATTCTTACCTCTCTGTTTGTCTGCTGTCCTTACAGGTGGAAACAGTCCTGAAAATTTTTTGCTTTACAATTTGTAGCTACTGTGTGGGTGTTGCTGGGAGGGACAGAAACATGGAGGGGGAGAAATGATCCACAGATGTGTTTCTGATTAAGATAGTTGTGTGTATTGTTTGGTTTGGGGAACAGATATGGGGGGGTTGTACATTGATTCTTTTTTTTTCCTCCTGCTGTACAGTATCTCTATACTGATCCGCTTTGAGCCTGTGAATGTGTCTATTGGGTATTTATGGTTATCATGTATAATTTATTTCTTGAAACATCTTGCCTAACTTCATTATCTGAATAATATGAAAGATAAAGTTCCTTGTTCAAGTCCTTATTCATGACTTGTTACTGAACCATTTACATGTAAGTGGGCAGAGTGTGTATGTGTGTTGGGGGTTAGGAGAGAAGAGGCTTTTTTCTTCAATAACAAGAGTATATCTGCAAGCAGGTACAGAGATCTGGGTGCTTCTCCGTCTGAGCTCAGAGAGTAACAGATAAAACCATTACTTCTGCATCATGTGGAAGGGAGTGGGCATTCATACAATTACGATGGTACACTTAGAGTTGGCAAGTAGAGGCTGTGTGGGCAGCTTCCATCAATTCTGCTCAAATTGTTGAAATCCTTCACAGAGGACCTTGATATTTGAGTATAATGTAAGAGTTAAAAGGCCTCTGTTCATTAATTTTTAATAGCCTAAATGCTTTCCAGGCTTTTGATTTTTAAGGGAAATCATAAAGCAGTAACTCACATTGGAAAATTTTGTCAAGTTTATGCAGCAGCAGACTCTTGCGGGACTTTGCAGAGGAACACATTTCCTGACGTTTGACTTAAAAGTCGGTGTTAGGAGGTGTTTATTTCACTCTCACACTGCATAAACCTGGGACACTTCATCATCAGGTATGTGTTTACAGATTGGAAAATGCTTTATGTCATACTAGTTACAATGCAACAGTGGTGAAATAAGGAGACTGCACTTTAAAGCTTTGTAAAGCTGTAATTTTTCAGGAAAAAATTATTTTAGTTTTTGACTAAGCTGTTTAACCTGATGGCTTTGTGAGATAGCTGTCCAATTAGGCAAGGCTTTGGTGGTGTAACCTCATGTTGCTTTCTAGTCTTCTAATGTTTGTCCAGAAGTGACCCTGGGACTATGAAATGCAAATTCCCAGTAGTATGGGACAGTAAGAAGAAGGGAGAGTTAGCTGCAAGGATAAATGATTCATGGACATGAGAAGTGGAGATGAATAGCCAGGGTATGTCATTCTCTACTGAATGTTTTATATTCATTGATATTCTTAAGCTATTAATCAAGCAGTAACATGTGTTGTATAATCCAATATTCAATTCTGCTGGAATTATATTCGTTCCTAATTTCTTACATGGTTACCTAGTACCAGCAAACAATGGTTTGAATTTTTGTGCTTGTCTGTAGCTTTAGATGAAGTTTCTCACCTCTGTGTAAAACTTCTGTAATTGTTAGGATTTTTCTCGTTATGATTTTAACAAATCTAGATTTAAAGTCAGGAGCCTTTGTCTTGAATTTTCTTCACTCCTTGAATATAAAGAGAGGAGAAAAATTCAAATTATGAGAGATGGAATACATTTGGGTGATAAAAAGCAGCACAGATTGATAATCTCTTAAATGTTTACTTCAATAACTTTGAATCTTTTAAATGAAACTGATATAATCGGACAACTCTCTGCAGTTAAGACAAAGCATAAATGAGAACCAATTGAATCACTAAGTATGCTCATAAACTTTCCAAAAGCCATCACAGGTGACTCCTGTGAAAAGCTTGAAGATTTAGATTACTGTTTCACTCTTAGGACTATAATCCTACAGAGTTGTAAAGTCCACTTAAATTTTCTGCATATGCAGTCTGAATGGGCATATATGTCTCCGTCATCACTGGCTCTATAGAATCATAGAATCATTTAGGTTGGAAAAGACCTTTACGATCATCGAGTCCAACCATAAATCTAACACTGCCAAATCCCATTAATCCATGTCTATGAGCACCACATCTATGTGTCTTTTAAATACCTCCAGGGATGGTGAATCAACCACCTCCCAGGGCAGCCTGTTCCAACGCTTAATAACCCTTCCGGTGAAGAAATTTTTCCTAATATCCAATCTGAACCTCCCCTGGTGCAATGTGAAGCCACTTGCTCTCATCCTATTGCTTTTTAGTTGGGAGGATGACACCCTCCTTTCAGGGGGTTGTAGAGAGCAATAAGGTCTCCCTTGAGTCTCCCTTTCTCCAGGCTAAACAACCTCAGTTCCTTCAGCCACTCCTCATAAGGCTTATGTTCTACACCCTGCACCAGCTTTGTTGTCCTTTGGACACGCTCCAGCACCTCAATGTCTTTCTTGTAGTGAGGGGCCCAAAACTGAACACAGTATTTGAGGTGTGGCCTCACCAGTGCTGAGTACAGGGGGATGATCACTTCCCTAGTCCTGCTGGCCACATGATTTCTGATACTAGCCAGATTTGATTGGCCTTCTTGGCCACCTGGGCACTCTGCTGGCTTGTATTCAGCTGGCTGTTGACCAGATGGGTTCTCAATTCAAAGTTGTATCCTCCTCAGGTTTAAAAAAGAAAAGGCAAGTTGCTTAAAAAGTGCTGTATCATGGAAGTGTGAATAGAGGTGAGTCATTTACTTTGAGAAACGTTGGGGGTTTTTTGTAGCAAAATGTGAGTTCACTTGTTACCTGCAATCCCTGGGTTAGAAGTTTGTTTTGGAATGAAATGGGGGGGTGGTTATGCAGGGAGGATACTATTCAAGTTAAATATGTGCAAAGTATGTACATGGCTTGATTTTTGTTTTCTCCCCCATAATATTAATCTGTTTGGTGTAAAAAAAATTAACCTGTCATAGGATTTTGACAACTCATGATCAGTATGTGATGCTATCTGGATTTTTTTTAAAAAAATTTAATTATTTAAAGAGAAAGTGGTGAGAGCAGGTTCCTCCACTTGCTGTAAACAGGTGTGGAGACTTACTGTTTCAGGTGTGGAAAGCTTGCATTTGTGTCTCCTCAATTCAGCATAGGTTTGTACTGAATGTTTAAAATAAAAACCCAATCTAAAGGTATTAAAAATAACCTCCAAAAGAAGAATTTCTTTATTTCAGTTTTTTACTATGACAGACAATTAATAGGTAAACTCTCCATCTCTTGAACTCAATCTTCTTGCTTCATAGTCAGTCCCTCTGAGATAATTTTGCAAACCCATTTGCCTATTGCTCTGCTCTCCTTTTTGTCTTAAAGCAGTGAGCTTTAAACATGCTTCACCCCCTGAAAAAAATAAAAAAACTAAAAATTGAGGGACAGAAAATTGGGGAATGGACTTCCCTTTTTACCCTAAGACAAGGTTTTCTTGCATGCCTTCAGGTATTGTGTATTTGTAATCTTCAGGACAGAGTGGAGTGTCAGTAGGGCTGTATTTGCTTGTAACTCCTGAACAGTTCTACAGTGAAAAAGCCTTTTTGCTGACAGGATAAGCATCATATGTTGTCTTACATTGGATTTCATGCAAGCTTGTCAAATTATTTTTGCTACATGTTGTAGGAGCAGACCCTGCTTTCTGGGAGTGTTGAATATTGATACAATTTGCTTACTGTTTTTAAGTGTAAGTATACTACTTACAACAGTGTCATCTGATACTACCACTTATCTTTAAATTCACAGTAATTTGATTTATTCTGTTTTACACATTTTATACATTTTGGAGCTACACTGTACTTCTTGAAATGCCAAAGTTGTGTTGTGACTCATGATAAATCTGCTCAGGTATGTCTCATCCGCACCCTCTGTGAAGGGCTGTTTTCTCACCCTGCAAGTGGAGATGGCTTTTCTGGGTTTCTTCAGGGAGGCGGTCATCCCACTGTTGACAGGATTGGCCCTCTACTGATCTGACTCTGCTATGTAACACTGCAGCTTCCAAATTTAGTATGTTTATTTTAAAACAGTTTCCAATGAAGAAGAGAGGCAAGAGGTGATGCAATCCAAAATCCTAAAATTTGGACTTAAAAAATCAGAAATTCAGGAAAGCATATCCATCCATGTTGTTTCTCATGCTCCTCCTCCACAGGCATCTGCTGCCAGTCCCACCAGGCTGAGTTTGATGTGGGATGTGGTGAAAGACGGCTGCTGTAATCACTGTTACCAATCAGGTGGTTTTGTGGAACTTGATGGCTCTGTTTCTGTCCAGCCCCAGCTGTGTTTGCTTCATTTGAGTTAACTAGGTGATGGGGAAGAGGAGGAAGGTGGAGGAATACTTGTAAATTAAACTGGTGCCCTTCTAGATCTGGGCATAGTTTCAATGAGTTCCCAAGGGCTCATGGTAGAAAAGAGTTGTGTTTATTAGAATAAGCCTTTCTTGTAATTGGATCATGGTGATAGTTTTGCCTCTTGTTACCTCAAGATGAGGAAAAAGCCAACGCAGCGTCCAGGATAACTGCATAGTTCAATGCTGTGAATTCTTGCCTGGGAGGGTGCTGTTCTGAACGTTTGGCATGTGGATGGTTATGTATCGCCTTCGAAAGTCTTGGGGTCTTTAGCTTCTTATCAAATGAATCCATTATGACTTGATCTAACAGTGCTAATAGTTTCCCTTATCTGTCTGGCAGGGCGTTGTTTGTTTTAATGCGATCTCATCGGTAGTATTAGATGAGTTTGAATGCTGAAACTTTTTTCCCTTTTATTCCAGTACCAAATGTATTTGTGTTTTTAAGATGGAGAGTATGCATCAGAATTACAGTGCAGTATAAATAGCAAATGCTTCTCAGCTGGTGAGTGAAAATAGTTCTAGTTTATATTCTGCAATATGCAGTGTTTTAATGATTTGAAGCATCCTATTTTTACAGGGCAGATTTCAGATATAGGTGGCTGAAGTGTTAGGGCAAGTTCTGCTATTGTCCCAACAAAAACTTGGTTTAAAAGACACATATATTGCTTTATGATTACTCCCCAGTTTTAAATGTCATTCCTGCAAAGATTTTTATATACGTTACTATAACATAATTTGTGTATTAGAATTTCTGTTGAATGCAGCAATGAGGCCAAGAAATAGGGAAGACTGAAAGCAAGATTGTACACTTGGTTAAAAGGTTTTTCAGTCAGAACTTAAAGTCATCGATGTAGAGGAATTAGAATGAGATGCTCTAAAAAACCTTGGGTTTTATCCCTTCTTCTTCCTTGGGTTTCTTTTGCCTTCTCTGAATATTTTCCTTGTTTGTGTCCAATTAATGGGGCATGAACAGCCCTTTCATGTTCCTTGGTGTTGCTTGGGGGGATCTCTAGACCAGGCCTTTGATAAGAATTAAATCACATCTTTATGGCAGTAGCTCCATGGGAATTTGTGGCAGTCAAGAACTCTGGTTGTCTCAGTGATTTTTACTTGGCACTGGATATTAGCCTAGGTTCTTCCCACACATACTGCAAAAATCTTGAAAACTGCTTTTATCTTTGTCCTGGGGCTTGTTTTAATGATGACCCTATTACTTTTAATTGGTTTTGTGTTTCTTTGAGAAACGTCAAATGGTCAACTCTCCCCCTCCTATTTTGATGACCAGTGAATTTCTTCTTTTTTGATCTTTGCCCCTTATCCAACATGTATTGCTCTAACTCCATGTTTTATAATTCCAGATGAAAGTTGCTTTCAAGGTCATTGGGACAAGCCTTCTACCACATGAAGGTACAAGCATCAGAGGAGGGTTCTGACTAGCAGTGAGGGAATCTTCTTGGGGAGAGGAGGTATCTCCTAAGGAGTTGGGATGTGAATCTGCTGTCACTAACCAACCACTGCTGACATGCAATGAGTGTGTTAAGTGACTGTTAATGTGCTTGCTCTTTGCCAGGCATGTGATATGGACCCCAGGAAGAATTTGGATATTTTCCTCTTCTGACAGATTAAACAGGATGCTATGTTCAACCAGTCTACACAAAGTACTTGAACATTTGATGCCATCACCTGTTAACTTCTTCTAGAAAATGTTTTAGCTGTTATGGAGAAGAAAAGTTTCTGTACACCAGAAAGGAACTCAGTGCTGAAGACAAACATTGATCCAACTCACCAGTAAAAAAACTTCTTGGTCTGGGGTGGGAAGTCCTCCCTTGAGTTTTCTTGCTGTTGTGACTTCTGTGCCATTCCCCTCAGCGAGCAATTTCAAATAAGATTAAATATGACTAAAGACAGACATGTCTGCATCTGTCTCATTAGTGTATATCAGTGTACATTCTGAGTAGGCCCTGGGTTGACTTTTTGCTACAATCCAAATGTTATCTCAAAACAGAAATTTTCCCGTTTCCCTTTTAATTTTTTCTAAACTGACCATCATTTCTGGACTGTGTCAGCAACCCTTTGGAAACATAAAGCTATTCATGGTAAAACTGACGTAGATCTTGGTCAAAAATACAGTACAACTTGCTATGGTCACCAAAGAAAAATGGCATTTGTGTCAGTTCAAAGCAAGCTGTCGCTGAATTTATAAGCTTACTCTTGCCCTGTGTTTTGATGACTCATATACCAACTTCATGTTCACTGCAGAATTCCTTGAGGATTCTCTAGGTTTAGACATGCTTATAGTAAACTGCTGAGTACCAAGGAGGTGGCCTGCCCAAGGCTTGTCACACAAACCCCTTCTCCACCCGGATTGCTGCAGTGATCCGTGCAATCCCTGCTTGATCTATACGGTTTAGTAAAAGAGCACATTGTTATCCTCCGAGAACCCTTGAACTCAACTGGGCCTTGAGCATCACAGGAATTGTTTGTATGCTTAGTGGTGGGATGCCTTGTTGTGCACCAGATGTTCTGAGGTCAGACTGGTTCTAAGTAAAGGTTTAGGGTTAAAAATATGTTTGTTTGATCCACTACAGGAAAAGTTTGTTTTCAAAGTTGTAAAAAGATAACATGTCAAAGCATATTTTTAGGATTATGCTTCGACATAGGTTGCTTTTTTCATTTATGTGGGTTTTTTTTTTTTACCATAAGATTCTTTCTTAGCTACTTCAGCATCTTAACTTCTGAACTAGCTTGTGATGGTGGCTAATGAGCCTTGCAGCTAGCCTGACATGTCCTGGAGTCCCTAAAGCTACATCTCCTTCTGTATCATGTATCCTTCTTGCAGGTAATAGGTCCTTCTGAAGGCACTTGATAGAATCACTCAGAACGGCTGTTCTGATTTATTTTCCCTTCCCTGCCTAAAATATGAGGAATGTCCTGACTTTCCCGTCCCCATTTCTTTCACCAGACACTGGCCTGTCATCTCATGGCAGGAAGTGAAGTCATTCCCTTCCATGTCCTTACGCTCTTTTGATTAAAGTTTCTATTGAGAATCTCACCTAGCACGTCTTCAAATGCTTACAAGGCACATTAAACACACAATGTTTGTCATCACATACTGCATTTTAACAGCATAGAATGTAAAACAGTGTGGTAGATGTAGAGAAAGATTGAATATATTCAACTTAATATGTTTATAGCTGTTTTCTTTGTGATCATCATATGAAAAAACAAATGTGTTACTGCAGAGCTGAATTTGAGTGTTTATATTAAGTAACCCCCTCTTCCTGCCATGAGCAGTGTTAGTTTTGAAAAGAGGAGGAGGATCTTCTATGATACTGTTAAGAGTATTTTTTTAAAGCTGATAGTGTGAAAAAAAAGTACAACTCTCAGGTGGCTTTTCTTTAATGAGTTATACAAATTTATTTTCAGTTGGGCAATATTTCTACTCTTTTTAATGAGGTACAAGATAGTCTGTACTTGTTTAGGAGTATGCCTTCAACAAGGAGGAGTGCAAATGAGTCAGGAATTTAGCCAGATTGCATCATGCTGAATCTGTTGTAGTACTGATTGTGTCTAGCTGTGTGTGGACATCAGATTTCTAATTAAAACTTCTTTAAAGCTTCAAAGGAAACTGAAAGCAAAGCATTGAAACCTGGTGTTTTGGGCATTATCTCTACTGTGCTGCACTGGAGTTACAGTGCAGCTTTATATGATTCTTCATTTTGTAGTTAACTACTGGGTAAAACAACATTGTTTCCCCTAGTTCTTAAACAAACCCCAAAACCCACCACAAAGAAAGCAACTTGCAATTCCAGTTGAGTTCCATAGTCTCATCTGCACTAACTACTCTTGTATTTAATCTTTCTCATTGTTCTGATCAATTATTTACTCACTTTTCTATGAAAACAAGGTCTGTGTGAATGCTCTGTGTGCCTCAAGGAGGTGTACAAGTAAAGAACTTGATTGAAAATAGCCGATGGGTTTCAAACTAAGCTTGACAGTTACTACTTGTTTTGTAGAAATAGTGGCTGGGTAGGGACTAGTTATTGGTCTAATACTCAGTGCATAGCGGATGCTGGAAATGTCACATATCTTTCAAATCTGGGTTTTCCATGGCACTTTTTTTTAAGCATCAGTATGGCCTTTTAGGAGGAGACTACTGCTTGGGCTCTGTTGATAAAAGGCCACAGAAAACAGATGCAGGTTTACTCTGAGGAATTGTTCAAATGCCTTAGCTTGCAAAATGTCAAAGCCACTTGCCATGTTGCCTCTCCTCGATCACCTCTTCTAAAAATTGAAAAGTACCCTCTGAAAGAAGCTTCTGCTTAAAGTGAAGACCAGGAAGCTAAAAAGACACTCTAACCACTTCAGTATCTTCTCTCTCAAACTTGCTTTCATGGGTATTGAGTTTTGAGTATCTTGAGAGTTGATGAATATCAAAGTTGCACACAAGAAATCTTGTACGGTGCAAGACAGCTCTCATTGTAACCATGTCTGGTGTCTGCCCTGCACTGCTGCAGAGTTCAGACCCTCAAACTGTGTTTTGCTGAGTGCAGAAACTGCATCAAGGTACATGTAGGTCACATGCAGAGTGCAGCTGATAAAAAGCTAACCAGGTAAATGCTTTGTGATTAGGGCAGCCTGCAGCTTAGTGCAAGCTGTAAAACCTGCCTGCAAAGCTAGGACAAAGCTGTTGACTTGAACAAAGTGTCTTTGCTGCTTTGATATACGCTTAAACATCTTAGTGTAAATTTACCTTCATGAGCCATCTATGCTGAGCTGGATGTGAACCAGAGCAGCTGAGGTATGAGCATGCACTCTATTTTTTGTGGACTGTAAAGTGGGAGATGGATAGTGTTCTGGACAAGGGTGCAACAAACCTGAGCCTTAAGTTTCTGTTTAAAAAAAAAAACACCAAAAAAAAAAAAAAAAAAACCCAACCCAAATCTGGAGCATCCTTTTCTTTTGTATCATCTTCAGTTTCTCTTTCTTCATGCCTCTCTCTGCTCTTGGAATCTTTGATCAGATGCTTGAGTTAACATTATTAATAGCCTAGTTCACCCCTCACATCCTGAGATCTCATCAGAACAACACAGGTGCTTTCTGCTACTGAGTGCAGCTGTAGAAGAATAGCTGTTGAGACAATACCTGGAAGTTGTAGTTTCACCTCCTGAAACCACGTTATGGCAGAACTTCAAGGAGGAACTGTTCTAAACCACTTTGTCCTCAATTCCTTCTTCCTGTGGTACTTACAAACATTACTGTCCAAAAAGACAAAGGCAACAAAATGGTAAGCTGTTACATTATCCTAGTGTGATTTTCTAGGCCATGAAAAGGAGACTTTTGTATTTCGTCTGCTGACACTGTTACTTAAAAGTCTTAAGGGTCCTCACTGGGGTTGAGACTCTTCTCATGGCTGAATTATCTAGGGCCTACTGATACAGTTTTTGCCCATTTTTGCCAAGATTATAAATGGGAAATTTGTCCTTAGTGGAAGCAACTTTCTCAAAACCTCACAGCCAATGTATGAGGGAGTTGGGAACATGGGAACACGAGCAGGTTTCTGAACCCGACCTAACATTGTGCTAGCATTGTGCTGCTTCGTGCTTTGATGAGTGAGGGAAAAGCTTTCGGGGATCTCCCCCAGAAAAACTGGCTTATCTGGCTAATGTAGTTTTAAGATAGCCTGTTTTGAGCTGCCTGCCTGTGCTGTCTACCAGATTAACTCTTTTGTAACAGTCATCAGGATAGTGTGGTCCATGCAGCTTGGCCATGTTGGCTGGTCATTTGGCATCAGTCACTGGAGGAGATTGGTTTGGCTGCAAGCAAGCAGGCAGAGGGCTGGAGGTGGGTTGTGGAGAGTTGGCAGGAGCAGTAAACCCTGTTGGAGAAGATGGTAAAGATGCCCAGAAGGTGGTCAAGTCTCGGCTCAGCTGATGAGATATGTTTGCAAGACTAGCTCTGCAAGGGCTTATTGCTTGAGCTGAACCCTGAGCCTTTGGTCAGCATAGTTATTTCTTGATTTGATGTGAGGATAAAGGCCTGATATATGGGCTTTTATTGACCAAAAATTACAGTTTATCTGATTCAATACCTGGGTTATCTCTTCTGCTGAGGCAAAAAAAAGCAGTTGCCTAAGGCAATCAAATATGTTCAGTGTGATTGCAGGTTGTGATTGGTTAACCTCTGTGGGCTTGACTGATATAACATTAAAAAATGGTGTTCCCTTCTTCAGTGCAGTGCTGGTTGCAAATACATATGCATTTTGCTGATTTTTATTCTGCTTTGCCAATGTACGTTAAGAACATCTGTGATCTTGTAATAAATGAGATGCTGAGTGGGAGCCAGCTTTTTTCCTTTTCTAAAAATAGTGCTAATATTGGTTTCTGCTGCATTGGAATTTGTCCTGGGTATCATATAGAGCTAGATATTGGAAAAGTTTGCTCTAATCCTGTCTTCACTTGGCTTAGCTACTACAGCTGAAGGCCAGAGGTGAAGGGGATGAGGTGAAGAGCTGTGTAAACCAATCACCTGTCGTTTCCAGGGAGTAGAGTACGAATTCCATGTTTGGAGGGATAAGGAGAAGCAGTTACTCTGTTCATGTCTCAGGGATGTGGAACTACACCCAGGAAAAGCACTTGCTTTTCCAGGTTTACTCTAAGTTGGTCTTCCAGTTTCTTGCAGAAATAAGTCCAGTTTGGGTACTAAGGACTTAGACTAAGAACTTTGGAGGTTGAGGGTTCATTCTGTCAGTCCTTTACTTAGAGGTGGTCTTTTGAGATGATGAACTGCCCCTACAAAATGGGATGATTTGAACCTGCCATTTATATTTAATGCTGTATTTGTAATTATTTTTAGTGATAGTTGGGAGAAAGGAAACTTTTTGTAAATGGCTAAGCAGCTGTATACAAAGAAACACAAAAGATGGGTCTTGGGTACTATGTAGGAAAAAAGCTGAAATTTAAAATACAAGTATCCCATGTCCCCATCTTCTTGACTTTTTCATCACTGCTTTTGAAGCTGTTGAAGGTTTACCCCACGGTCCTCAGCAGCTTCATTCACAGAATGGTTCTTTAATGCTGACCTGTGGAACTGGTTTACCCAGTCTTGAAAGCACCAAACCCCATATTTGGTGTTTGGGAAGCTGCCATGGGCTGAGCATCAGCACCCCCTGTGTGTCCTCTCTCAGCCTGGGCACACGAACAAAGTGTGACTCCAGAGGATGCAGGTGCCTAAGTCACTGGGGAGCAAAACCCCAGTTGTCCTCAAGCTCCTTTCCCAACTGGGCTTCACCAACAAACCCCCAAGGAGTAGGAGCAGCCAGCGGTCATCTTCAACCTCAGAAGATATGTTCTTGAAAGAGTATATTTGCCTAAACTCTTTAGACAAGGAAAACTCCAGGTACTGTAAAGCAGCCTTCAGAAAAGGGACAGAATCTGTCTCTTCACCTGGGCTGGATGACCTTTGTGTAGGTGAAGAAGGCTGTTAGTCTGAAAAGTGTACATTTTTGCAGTTCTATCTCATCTGAGAGATGTGAAGGAAGGGATTATTTTCTGATTGATACTATGTATTTCAAAAGTAAGATACATGTTGTTAAATGCAAAATTGCAGATTTAGGTATGTACTCTAAATCAAAAACTGCAATTAAACATTTAAACACTGGAAGTACTATACTATACTTAATTGCTGATGGATCTCACCAGTCTATAAAACTTGACTTTCCACTTCATGTAAAACATGAGGGGAAAAAAAAAGAGATCTTCCTAACTTTCTCTCCTTCTACTTACTTAACACATTATCAGATCCATTCATCTGTCTCTTTCTTCTCCTCAAGCTAGTGTTGCTCACGCTGTTTGTCCTCCTTGCTGTGCTAGCTTTATGTCAGAAAGTTCTATTTAGAGGCTGATTTTAATGTAGCAAAATGGACTTGCATATGTTCTGCTGCATTTTAGCTGACTGGGAAGTTTTTGTTACTGTGCATATTACTGCTGAACCATCTGTTCCCAGTGGAAACCCCTGTAGATGTGTGTGCCATCAGTAAAGCTCATCTGTGGCGCACAAGCAAACCTGATAAGGTCTGGCCCTGAGCTGTGATGAGAGCTCCCACAGGAGCTTCACACCACAATGGATAGTCTTGGTGTTGGCTGTGCTTCCAAGCTGTGTCCTCTGGTGTTCACCACCTTCTCTCAGCTGTAAATATAAATGAAGCTGTGGTCTGATTTTATATGTGAGAGATAGTTGGGATGTAATCTGAAATCAGAAAAAATTGGCACATTCTAGTGAGCAGCAGTCCTGCCTGTGTTACTGCAAGCTGCATCAGTCAAAAGACTGTGAATATGTTGTAAACTATAGGCTTGCATTGCTGGAGGTAAATACAAATAAGCTACAATAGGAGAAGAGAAACATTTTGCTTCTGTTCTTGTTTGTATAGTTTTTTGTGCATCTGTTCATTTATCTAGTTGCCCATGCCAGTTTGTGGGTTTTTATTGTTTTTATTTAGCTCCCAAAGGCTTGGAAACTTCATTATTCTTGTAATCTGCCAGGGCTGGAAAGAAAAGCTTTTTGTCCCATTAGGCCATTTCAGACTTCTGTGCAGTTTTTTTACTTGCTTTTAAAGATATGAAGAGCTGTGAGTATCAGACTGCCTGAAAGGTGAGGAATAAGCACAATGCAGAATGACTCAAGCTCTGCATGTATCTCTGAGCTGTTGCTTGTTTCTATTAACTTCTGACCGAAGTGATAGTGTTCGAAAGCATGCCCACCTCTTCACTTGACAAGATGGATAGTCTTTTTCCTCACATGGTGACAGAAATGTCCTTTCTTTGATTAAACAGGCATCATAAAATATATTGAAAGCAAAGGTGGTCTCTTTATTTTTCGGAGAGCAATTCTTCAGGTAGATGAGCTTAGTAGAGTCTCAGTGTTTTTTGGAGACTCAAAATAGATTGAGTTGAGGAGTGTTCAGTTTGTGGTGTGTACCTAAAGGTTATGCAAAACAGCCCACAAACTGGATATTATTTTGACTGTACTATAATCCATTGAGTCTCATAAATGCCTACAGAGAGGTGGTGATGCAGGGAATATTATTAAAGCAAATAAGATGAGTCTGATCCTCATCTCCGTGCTTTCTTGTGCTGTTAATAAAGTGATACTGCCTTTGTTACAGGAGATGACCCTGTTTGTGTTTTGAAGACAGTTTGTAAAGGACAAAGCCTGAAATGACTAAACAATTTGGGGAGTATTGTTTCCATGTCCAAACAATGGATTTCTATGCTAATATAGAGTAAAAATCATCAGTCCTGCCTTAATCAAAGATATTTTTGAAAGTCTGTGTACTATTGGAATTAACTGTAACAGTGTGCTTGTTTAATTTTTTTATCATTATATTTAAAGCCCAGTTGAAGGCCACTGTGGAGTCATAGGCAGATTAAGATGCTTGAAGTACAGAAGTCTAATGGATACAATTATCACTGTAGTGTTCTTTGCTGTAGTTATTGAGTCTATTCAAAATGTTAATTGGACACTAAGTTTCATCTCTAGAGAAAATGTCTATTAAATGTTTGGGACATGTTCAAAATATGCCAGATCCTAAGAGAATATTAGTTGCTATGCTTCACAGCACATTATACCAAAGATCTGTTATCTGATGAGGGAAATGCAAAAAAATGATATGCAGTGATGCCAACTACCAACTGGAATGTTTGATAGTTTTAATTAGGCATTTAGGTATTTTTTTGTTCTTCCGTGTAGTGCAGTTTGTGCTGGTAGGCAGGAGATAAATTGAGGGTGAGGGAAATAGAACTGTTGTCATAGAGGTAAGAAAATAGAGTGCAGTGAAGTTTTTGCATGTGTGTATAAATGGGAAATATGGGATGCTTGTTGCTTAATCCTCTGCAGTCCTATTGATACCATTATGGCAGAAATTCAATCTATATTCAGTGGGTAGTTATGGTCTGAAAAGTACAGTTAATACAGAAGACTGCAAATTTTCATGCATGTGAAAATAAGAGGATTAAACAATTTCAGTACTTTTTTTTTTTTTTGCCATAATTGAAAAACCATGCCGCCTTAGGCAGAAATACTGCTTGCAAAACTGAAAAAGAGGCAATTTCCCTTCAGCATCCAAACTCCTGGAAAAGCCTCTTTTCTTCATAAAAGGCAAGAAGTGCCAGCCAAAATAACTTCACAAGAAGGGAGGGAGTCACATATGTGGGAGCTGTATTTATCTAAGCTCAAGTGATAAAATGTGATTAACTGAGATTGGAGCAACTGTCATGTACGGTAGAAGACCATCAAATAGGAAGCAGGCAATTGTTTTGGCATTTACTTGGAGGTGTCTGGTCCTGGGACTACAGCAGGAAGGTAATGTTCCTTTGTAAAACGTTCTACTATTAGTAAAGTGGGTAATCGCTCTACCCACTCCCTGCTGTCTACTCCAAAATGCTCCCTCAGATTCCTGAGACATCAGGGACAACAGAGCTATGCTGAGGCAGTTCTGAAGATGCTCCAGAAATTGATTTTGGTTTTGTTTGTTCTAGTTTATATATGGAAGCAGATTATAAGGACCATGGGGCTGTCAGATTGAAGGTCGGCATCCTTCTTTTCCACTTGGCATCACCATCCCCCAGTGGGTAGGGGACCAGAAAGACATAGTCGCTGCCGTTATCTGCTGCCAGCTTGTTTCTCGGCAGACCCAAATGGGCAGCCTGCTCACCCCTGAGTGCATAATGCTGCTCTGGGGAAAGTTACTTAACATGCCTTTCCCTTGTTTGCACTTCTTTCCCTTGTTTGATACCGTGGAGCCACACAGTTTTTAATTGTGTATTACAGGAGGAAGGTGTGTAAGGGCAGGTAATGCAGCAGGAAACTCCTTTGTCCCTGCTGTATCCACCATCCTTTCGTCAGCTATGGAAGGATGTATTTCTTCTGTTCAGAAGTGCATTACCCAAAATCTTTTGTTTGAAAGATTAAGGTTTTTACTTACTGATATAATAGTGTTTCAGAGGAATGGGAATTTTTTTGCTTGCCTTTTTATTTTTCTTCCCCTTCTTCCCAGTAGAGGAAGACTCCTCTGTTTTCAATCTTTGATTTCTAATTGCTGTGCTGATTAATCCTGTATTCTGTGGGGCATTTTATTTAAACACTGAGAACTATAGAGATTGGATTTCTTAGTCTTTGTGTAGTAAATAAATTTATCTGGTTAGGACAGATTTTA
Organism: Strix aluco; assembly: GCF_031877795.1. NCBI lineage: Eukaryota > Metazoa > Chordata > Aves > Strigiformes > Strigidae > Strix > Strix aluco. The sequence goes on from NC_133935.1 coordinate 51,516,754, forward strand.
TCCCTGTTTAAAATATATATGGGGAGCATGTGTGTATACATCTCAAAAGAAGACAGAGGTAAAGGAAGTATGGTGATTTAATTGGGCCCGAAAACACCATTTAAACTTGTACAGTAGGTGGTATGATCATATTTTGTGGCTATTTGAGTCTGTGAAGTAAAGGATCTCCTTTTTTTCAATTGAAATATTTCCCCAGCCCCTGACACAAACACTCTGATGGAAAGAGGTGGGTATTCTAAGCTGATTGATGGGTAAAGGGAAGGAAAATAATGTTAATGTCATGATCTTGCCATGTAGAAGTAAAAAAATCCAATGCAAAGATGGAAGGTGCTGGCTGCTTCACCAGTTACTTTGAAGATATTTTTATTTGTGTGTGTGTGTTTGTATATTTCTATATAAGATACAATACAACTCATTGGTGTTAGAGGCGATATTATTTAAAGAGAGTATTTTTTATTAAACGGTCGTCCCTTGTGCTTAAAATATTATTTTCTTCTTCTCTTACTCTGTAGGTGCTTCCAAGGTTTGTTTGATGTATATGTACATTGGATGTTATATCATTCTACTGTCTTGTACAATGCATTAAGAAATTTGAAGGCAAGAAGTAATGTATTTTATGCAGCTGTATTGTCTTACATTAGGAGACAATCTTGTGGAGCTGGAGGATAATTTTGAGAATCAGTTGAAGAGTAATGTTTATATTGGTTTGCTGTGAAGTTCCTGTTTACTGCTGGTTATTAAACTACATGACTGGGAGTTTTTATTTTTTCTTTCTTTTAGGGGCAGTATCTTTGGACAGTGTTGGATGAAAGTAGGAAATACCTCCTTCAGATTTCCCTCAAAGAGGGTGATACAGGAATAGAAAGTTCCTAGTAACGAGAAAAGAGAAACAAGTTTTTTGGTGGTGGGACAAGAAACAGCTAGAGAAGGTTGGAGAATTGGGTCAGAAAGCTTGATGCCATCCTTATGATTGGGGGAAGGGATGTGGCCTCACCACAGGATATCCCCTTTAACCAAGGGGCCTGGCAGGAGCAGAGGAACCTGAGACAGAGTAAGTTTAAAGAAAAAAGAAAAAAAAAGACGACTCAGCATAACATTGCAGTTGTATCTAGTGGTGGAGAGAGCTCAGGAGGACTCCTCTTGAACCCTGAAGAACTTGCCAGGGGACTGGAGAATGTGAAGCAGGGTTAGGCTTTACCAGGTTTGGTTTAGCTGTAGGCTTGGAGAATCCTTTAGGCTAGATCACAGATTGCGTGGGCACCTTAGTGCTGCATGTCCCCAAGGAGAGATCATGTAGAGCTGAGAAGCAGCCAGGAGAACGCCTGCACCAGGTTCGCAACAACCAGGGCTTAGAGCTGCCCAAGATCAAAAGGTGCTTCAAGTACCTCTGCCAGTCACTGCCAGTACCTTTGCAATCCAAAGGGTGGTGTTCAGAAAGGAACGGCCCTCACCCTGCCATCATCACGACACTGTGATGCTGATGCTGTGCTGTTTCTCTGAACAGAGGGGGGGGCTTGCCAGTTCACTGTCCTTCTCAAGTCACTGGACTTATTGTTACCAACATCCTGGTTAGCTAGTTCAAAAACTGTGTGGACTTTTCTGCACTACAGAACAGTCTTTGGAAATAGTCTTGCTGCGGAAGAATGGTTAATTTTATTTTTCCCTGAGAGCAGTAGAAGCCTTTTCAATGAATAATACAGCATGTTTGAAGGTTTGGAGAAAGATCTTTGAAGATGAATGATTTTTAATTATGGTGTTTGTGGTGCATAACAGCAGCTATCTGTACTCATCTTTTATTGCAGGATTATATTTCAGGTGGATCATATGGTGAAATAAGAATGGATTTTGTTTTTCTTTTCAGGAGAAAGTGTGTAGGAAAAATGAATTCTTTTTTGTTTCTGTGAGGTTCCTTCAAACTTCTCAACTAGAAGGCCATAGTTGAACATCCTGTCTGACAGTGTCCAGCTCTGGAGACCTTACAGGACTGTCCAGGAATTCCCAAGTCTGCAGGTTGGGTTAAACTGCCCCTTATTGCAGGTCTTGTCCTGGCCACCAGGACAGTGTTCATGCTAGGAAATACTACTGAAGTAAATGTTGGCTTCACAGTTTGTCCTGCATTTGTGCATGTTGTTTCTTGGCGTGGCCTGTGCAATCTGACATGTTTACAGATGGTACCCAGGAGCAGCCTGGGCAGCACTGGACAGCTTGGATGCAGACACTCAGTTCTGGGAGAGGATGAAGAGAGTAGCCCATGCTCTTTGGACCCTGGGCTAGAGAAGGGCCAGTTGTATGTAGCAGAACAGGTGTAACCCAGGAGCAGGCTTGCACAGTGGAGCAGGTGCAGAGTTTGCTGCTGGCTGGCCAGGGCAACCATGGTGCTTTCCCTTCACTGGGCTCGAGGTCTCCAGCCTTTCTGCTTGGCTGACTGAACTTGTGAAACATCAGGAAATGGATCTGACAAAATATGAATTCTATTTGTAGGGGTGTTTGGGCAAATGAACAAAAAATTGGAATGATGGACCTGGTGTAGGGAGAATGCAAAACCTTGAGGTGGAGGATGGGACCAAATGTGTCAACAAGCTGCTCTTGGAGCCTTTTACAGCATGGTCTAGTCATAGGGATGTATGTAAATGTTGGAGAGGGAGCTTTGGTACACATTCCAGCTTACAGTTAGGGAAAGTTTGCATTTCTTCTATCAGGCCACTCTGTCAGAGTCCTAAACAGATTTTTATTCTTTAAAGTCCAGATTTAACTTTTTTTTTTAATATACTTTCTGTAAAGGAACAGGCGGAAACTGCATGCAGACTCACCAAGCAGGCTTTTGGTTGCAGCCCCACATTCTGCCCCACCTTTGCTCTGGGTTTTGCAAGTTTTCAGTCAGGAGAGAGGCATGTTCTCAGGTGGGTTAGAGGGATATTTCTTTTTCCCCTACCTTGAAAACTGATTTCTCCTGTGCTGCCTTTACTGCCCCCACCCCAGCTAGCATGAACACTGGTCTCCTTAGAACATGTTGATGAATGCAGGACAGCCTGTGCATATTGCTTTGAAGATCCTAGTGCCACCTCTTTGTGGCTTTTCCCAGCCTAACAGCTGTCTCTTGATGCTACTCTGGAGGTATTTTGTCCTTGGCAAATGATTTGCAAATCCTTTGCTGCTACTTGTTGATCATTTTGAATTGAGAGCGGATTAATGATTGTTTGTCTAGTGGCAGTGTTGTCCTCTTAATAACAGTTATCCAGCTTTCTTGTGCCTGTCTAAATATCATGTGCTCAGATGACTCCAAAGGAACATATCTGGGTAGTGTGCAAATGTCTAAATTTAGCAATAATAATCTCTAGCTTTCAGCAGAAGAAATTACTGGATACACTTCCGTTTGTGCAGAGTACACACTGAGATAAATCTATATTGACATCTGTTTTAGTACTAATTCCTGACATCTTCCTGGTACTTTCTGAAGAGGATAAATTCTTTTTCTGTAAAAATCTCTGAACTTGACTTCGGTCTCTGTTTGTGGATTGGTTTTTTTCCCTGTTATGCTAGAGTATTATACAGTTTTCAGCCGCTTTCCAAACTGCCAACTTTCTGCTCCACTGAAGTTACTTCTGGCTCCAATCCCAGTATTTTGGGGGAACAATAGATCCTATTTTAGCCTATACAGATTTAATTGCTGTGAATAAGGTTGACAATTATCTCCTTTTGTGTATGAGAATCCCACCAGCTGTTTTAGATGCATTTAAATTGCTGCACCATGCTAAACTCACTTGTCACATCAGGAGCTGTAATGCCAAATTTCAGGCACCTGGTAATCTGTCCTTGCCATTTATTTTTAAAATAATTTTTGCTGCATTTAATTCTCTTTCCTCTACTTCCCCTTCAACCTTGGTTCTCTACACTGGGTGGCATTATTAGTCATGCCAAGGGACTTCTATAGCAAAGATGCATTTGGAGGAAGGTGCATTTCAAATAGCAAGAATACCTGTTGAAAGAGAAGCTGGTGGGCTTTTTTTTGTTGGGTGGGTGTTTTTTTGGTGTTCTGTTTCTTGAGGTTTTTTTGACTTTTTTTCCCCCTCCACCCCCATAAGCTCAGGCACTGAAGGTGGGAATCATCTGACCGTATGCTGACAACCTGCTGTGTAAGTGTATAGGCTCAGCCTTATTGTCCACGAAGAGGAACAGACATTTCGTGCTAATGTAAACAACTAAAACAGGTCAGATGAATCATGCCCCCAAATGTCCTCTTTCTCTTTGCTTATAAAGTCTGGGTGATTAGCTCAGATTTAGCTGTCTGCACTGTAGATGTCTGACTAGATCTCACTGCTGGGGACCATACTTGTAGCAGCAGTCACGTGTAGGTGACTGTAGACACATGCGGAGACTGAAGAAGATTAAAAGTATTTGGCTTCTTGATGCAGAGCCACTGCAAGTGCCAAGGTAAAGGTGCTCTGGGCTTGACTTCTCGAAGCCAAAGGCAAATCTGAGTGGATTTTCCTAAGGAAGAAACAGATCAGTATTTCATGTCTGCAGTTACATATCACTAAACTGTGGTGCACCATCTCTTTTTCATTGCTAGCTTCCTAGACTTGCAAGATACAACTTCATAACTGTGTTTTTTTTCAGAAATGTTAGTTTAAGCAGGATCTCTCCTCCCTATCATCTGTTATTTCTGCCTCCTTATTGTCTCTTCAGTCTTGCTGTGGCAATATGTTGATTTGGGTTTAAAAAAAAATAGTAATTTTGCTGCACAGATATCCCTGTGGGGTAGCACACTGGTATGTGAAGGTGGAGGTTGCTTACACTGGGCAAGCCAAGAGAGGGGATACTTGTGAAAGTTCATCTTTCATCCTTTGCCTGAGAAGTTGGCTCTCTTGCTAATTTTCTGAATTGTTCAACTGTTGAATTCTGCAGGGTTTTCTTTTCAGTTTGGATACACCTTTGTTTAATGTTTATTTACAGTCTTGTCAAGCGGTTAATAAATTCAAGCTTCTGGTTTCAGTCACTGCCTTAGTGTATGTTTCATGGTTGTGCAACTGTAATTATAATTTCTGAAAACAAGTTGTTCCTTGGTGTAGCAGGATGCAGGGACACGGTAATACTTTATTATTTCCTGATACATATTTTTACAGATCTTGACACGATTTTAATTTCCCAGTGGTCTGAGAGGACTGGAGAGGGTTACATACAAGTAACAGTAGTCAGTTGGTTCTGGTGTTGACTTTGTTCTTGTTGAGACCTCTCTGGAACTGTGAGTGCCTTTGACCATGCCATGCAGGATCCACCCCATCAGTGCTGCTTAGGTCTGTCTGTGCTGGGCTACCCCATCTCCTATTGGCCTCTTCAGATACAACTGACTCTCCTTAGTTATAGTTGCTCTTAAAATATTTGATGTTGGCCCTGCTTACTGGGTTTGCACTAAGTATTTGCCGGTCTGTAGGTTTTCCACTGTGTCTGGATGCTTTTGGGTTGAGGTTTCAGTGATGCTTTTGCTATTGACTTTGGAAGGGGTAAGATTAATAATGGAGGCAGATTTTTGTGGTACAACTAGAAGAAACAGTAGTGCTGGAGAAGCATGACCTGGTGCTGTGCAGCTGCTCCTGCTCCCATTCAGACCAGAGTGGGGTCCCAGCTTGGAGCTGTTCTGCATTTCAGGCTTCACAAGGTGGCAGTGAGCAGGTGCCACTCAGATGGTGCCAGATCCTGTGCACACACAGGGTAAAGCAGGTCTCTGTCGCTTTGCACGTTGCTCTCTCTGTGTTCCCGTATGGACATGGTCCTGGACAACCTGCTCTAGGTGACACTGCTTATACAGGGGTGTTAGACCAGATGACCTTCAGAGGTCCCTTCCAGATTCAACCGTTCTGTGATTCTCTGGTATTGCACCTTCCAGAACTGCTCCTTAACCTTGCTGTGCCTCCTCTGCTCTTGGGTGGGGGCAGATCGCTTCATCCCACCTCCCAGCAGGAGCCCTTGGGAACAGTTTGCCCTGAGGTTCAGCCCTGGTGCCTAATCAGTGCTCATGTCCATGCCATCTGAGGCACAGTGGGTCTGATTGCAGCACATCCCTAAGACGTGTTGTGGCATACCATGGTAATAGGTGGTGTGCAGACCCCAGAGCTTGAGTACCTTCCCTCTGGATAAAGGTAGCAGATGGGGCTGGAAAGGACACCCTTGTCTCCAAACCCTGTGCACACATGCAGACAGACACTGATTTGCTCACTGCTGTATGCCTGCTATTAGATAGAAATTCTGTGTTTGGCTGTGATTCTTCTTTTTACTGGTACTGATTTTACCCGGGTCCCTATGTTGACTTTGTCTCCAAATTACTGCTGCACTTGACATTTTGTGTCTGTGATGCCTGAACAACTGAGCAAAGATATTAAGCACTTTGACCTATATTACATGAAAAATAGATGTTTTCAATGACATAACATTTAACTGAACTTTGAAAGCTTGCCTGAGAAATACCATAGGTTTTTGTACCAGGCGTGTGTGTATGTGTATCTAAAATATGAATAAAAGTACTGCAATATTTTCTTAATCCTGTTTTGCATTAAATACTGTGGCTTTTTTAATACCTTAAATTTGGGAAAGCTAGTTTTGGAGTTGGCTGTTATTCCCAAGCAAATGAGTGAACACTATACAAATGTTTTGATGGATCAAGATCTATAAAGATTAAGGTAGCTGCCATTTTTCTGCAAATATTTTTTTCAGGCTCAGAATTGCTGATATTTCATTGGCTTGCATTTAGTTTATTTTTTAACAGTTTCAAAGATGAGGTCTAGGAAAGTAATTTTAATAATAGAAGAGATTGGGTTTTGAGGCACGTTTCTATGGCAAAGAGTCATTGTAGTGTTTTTTGCACATGGCTCCTTCCTGCAGATCTGCCATTTAATGTACTCCCAGAGGAAAAGTGATGGATGTAAAACTCCAGCCCCAGGGTGTAGTTTTTCTTTAAGCTATTCTTAAAAATTACCAACATACGAGTGGCTTTGAATTAATTTTCTACTTGTGGATTCTTGGTAGTAAATCTGTATGTAATGTTCTGGGTTTTTTTTCCTTGCCTTGCATATGTGTGCTTTCATACATATACAGTTTGGTATAATGACTTTTTAAGAATAAATTAGCAGATTGACTTCTTTCGGGTTATAGAGGTTTTACAATACTTGATGCAGCAGAGGGATATTGTGAGTAAGGCATTAGTGCTTACCTGTGGAAATGTGTACACTCTGTCACACTTGCAAAGATTAGCCTGGGGCTAATTTAAATTGACATCTGTATAAAAGGGATTAGTACCATCACCGCAACTCTTGCGGTTAACTTTCACACATGGTACATGTGACAGATCATATTTTTGAAAGCTTGGACCAGTTCTGCATAAGCCATTTATCTTGATTTCTCTTAACTCAGAGAGCTGAGACTGCGGTCTACGGCATTGTAGCCTAATGGTGTGGGATTTACTGAAGTACTTTAAACTCGTAATGTGTTTCATTGTAAGCATAAGGAGAGCTTTTATTTTCATATAATTGGCACTGTTCTACGGGTTTATTTTGGATGTGCTTTCAAAAGTAGAACTTTGGGAAGGAAGTCAGGGAGGGGAGAAAGTGGCATTTTGTTTTCTTCATGCATCCTTGCCATATGCGCTCATCTATGAGTCTACAATAAAACTGAAATATTTTTAATTAAAATTGAGCATTTGGTTGGGTATTTTGTGTAGAAGTAGTTGGTGTAGTAGTAATAATAGTATTGAGCTTGTAGGAAAAGTGAATATTTCTGAGGCCCAGATGCCCCTTGCTGTAGAGGTTAGAGGTAGGCTGCTGTCCCTGTCCTTAGTTCGTTTTAACTAGTGTGATTTGTGTATTTGTCACATAATTGTGTGGGGACAACTGGACCTCATATGCAACCGTTCTTTCTTCTATGAGACTTGCATGTCTGCTGTGTCCTCCTTACAAGGTATGCTTGTGTTCAAGATTGCCCTCAGCCTCAGGTGTACAAGGAGTTCTACAGCTCGTGGGAACAGGCATGGAACTGGCTACTTTACCTCTGCATTAGAGGGAAAGGGATGGTAGAACTTGGGTTCTTGTTTTGAATGTGAGCTCAAGGATAGAGCCAGAGATGTTTCTCGTCTAAAACCAGTCAAAATCACTATCCATAGATGAGTTTCTCAGTGTACAGTCAAAAGCCAATGAACTTTCAGGTTCACCCTTAAAGGCTAAGGCAGCAAAGTCGTATGTGTGACAAAATGACTGAGAACAAAATAAAGAAAAGTCACTATCACGATGTGCACAGTATAATTTCTCAAGATTGAACCAGGTGGCTCAGTTTCAAGAGTTGTCAATCCTAATGTGTAAAGTGAAGTCAAAGGATTATTCACAGGCTAATGAACCATGCTGAAGTATATTCCTGTAGAAAGGTTCCTTTTCACGCCTATTTTATTTTTAATGCTTTTTGCTTCTATTTGAAGCTCTAAACTTGTCATCCCAGCCAAAGCTGGTAAGCATTTTTAGCCTAATCAGCAATAAAATCTAGGAAAACCTAGTGATGCATAGGCTGGCTTCACCAGACTGAATATCAGAAGCATCATTTGAAGAACTTCAAAGGCAACTTCTTCCTGTGTACCATGGAAATAAGTTCAGACCCATTCTTCCCAGATCAGCAGAATTTTGAAGTTTACTTATTGAGGGGAAGAGAAGGGTGTAAGACCGTGTTAGTGGAAATTGGACTGGAAGGACACTGGTCAACACTAAATTGTTTGTCCTCGTTATCTTCTGGGTCTCTTGCTTAGTTTTTTTCAGCAAGCTTTGAACAGACAGCCAAAGTTGCTTTAAATAGTATGATGAGCAGTCTGACCTGGCTGTGTCTGCAATTTCACTATGCTTTGTGGGAAAGAAATGGTGTTTCTCTTACAGGGTCAAGTTCATCTTTGCTTTTGCAGACTCTTCTCACCCCATGCTGATAGCCAGTAAAGAAGGAGTGAGGAAGGAGAATTTGACAATTAATTTTGCCACCTGTGGCTGAGATTGATCAGCCCTGAAGTGAGATCATGCTTAAGCCCATTTGTGTCCCACTGGTCTGGCTCAGCATCTGCTCTGGGCTCACTGTCCGTTGTTTTTCTTGTGTAATACCTGCATGCTAATTATCCAAAAGAGCTGCTCATCCCTGTGTAGTGATCACAGAGCTTGCTCCATTATTGTGACCTACAGTTGTCTTGTTCCTTGTAGTCACTTAATATTTCACCTTTTTTGGAAAGCATAGCCAAATATTGGGTGAGGATTTCACATAATATTTTAACAAGCATTGGGACAGGAGGAGATGGCCTTGGGTTGCACCAGGGAAGATTTAGGCTGGCTATTAGGAAGTAATTCTTTCCAGAAGGCGTTGTTGGCCGTTGGAATGGGCTGCCCAGGGCAGTGGTGGATACCCCATGTCTGGAGGGGTTTAGGAGTCGGGTTGACCCAGCGCTGAGGGATATGGTGGAGTTGAGAACGGTCAGTGTGAGGTTCATGGTTGGACTGGATGATCTTCAGGGTCTTTTCCAACCTGGATGATTCTGTGATAGCTGGATGATATGCTCTGCAATAGCATTTTGGGAAGTGCATACAAGTAACGTTAGAGTTGGCTTCCCTTCCAAGATGTCATTGACTTTGAGACAATCATCGTTCAAAGACAAGCTGTGTTACCAGTTTACATTCATTTACACTGAACTTGTGGCCGAATTTTTAAGAACTTTTTTCTTGCGTTGTTTTTGACTTCTTTTAAATTTCCAGCATAAATGATATTCTACTTTTGGGCCTTGCCTATTTTAATCCCATATTTAGGTCTATCAGTTTGGCAGGTATAGTAGCTTCTAGCTGGGTCCTAAGGTGACCTTGGCCTGGTATACCAGTATGATGGCTGGTACAAGAACCCATATTTTCACACTGGAGCATTGCAAGGCTCAGCTTTATGGCTAAACATTCACTTCCTCCTTGGTTAATAAAATGAAGGTTTTATACAGCCTCATAGATTAGAACCAATTCAGGGATGGCTTCAGTTTCTGCCCGCAGTGGACAATGCTAGTGGGTGTTTTGGTTTTGATGTGAGCAATATCACAGTTAGAGTAATGAATGAATGAAACTGTTTAGTCTGCTCGAAAAGCTGCCTTTCATCTGCAGGAGGAGATGAACCGCTAGGAAGAAATCTCTTTCAAGTCAATTCCCAGTGCAGAAATAAATCTTGTGTGGGTGAAGGGGGAAAACAGCCACCTACCTGGAAATCTAAGACTCTAAATGAGATGTCACAAAAGAAGGCAGTGGCATCCACTCACATGCTAATCCATTAAGGGGGGAAAAAAAAGCCAGCAATACTTGCATGAAAGGGTTTTTTTATGGTATCTTTAATTGTCATTCTAAGACTGTGAAAATTATAATGCAAAACTGTAGGAACATACTGTCTGTTGTCTATAGGTATGGTATTCATTCATCTGGGATACTTCTGCGTTATTAGTTGGGTTGGATGCAAGCTGGTGTCATACTTATTGTTGTGGGGTAACGCATGTGTACCGCCACAGCTGGAACGAGGAGGGAGCCTGGCCTGTAGCTCCTGTGAGCAGCTGGAGCCTGCCAGGCTGAAGGGGGGAGAGAAGGGCTCTGTGTTGCCTCATTGGTTCATTCATTCACTGTCAGAACAACTTCAGGTGCCCACTGCTACTCTGAACCCCCAGCCTTGAATTGAAAGTCACAATAAACAACAAACTGCCTATGGATATATCTGCTTTTTTCTACCTTCTCTTTCCTAACCCTTAAGGAGAAGAGTTTTGGCGTTTGCCTGGGGTTAACAAATTGAAGTTTTTGCGGATCATATGAGAGCAGGTTTCCCAGGTAAAGACATCTTGCAAGCAATGCTCTTTCACCTCAGTTTATAGACTGCTTGAAGCTTCTGTTGTGGGCTGTATTTTCTTCCAAGTATGTAAAGCATTGTTGGGTGTTTTTGTCAGGGTTTTTTGGGTGTGTTTTTGTTTTTTTTTTCAGGGGTGACATTTTGCCTTTATCCTCTGTTCACCTTGTGAACAGCAGGAAGCTTGTTAATGTATCTATTTCAGAAACTTGGATATGCCAGAATTGCAGAAAGTCACTTTTATCCACAGTAAATAAAGCACCTTAGCAACAGCCCTTGGTTATCCTTGCTTAATTCTTGTGATTATTGAGCACAGCCAGTATTTCCTAGAAAAAGTATTGTTTACTTCCCCAATGAGAGGTATTAGTCTTTGATACTGTTAATAACCTGAAAACTGATAATGGAGGAACAAGGAGCATGTTCAAAGTTGTATAGATTAATAAATGCTTAAGATTATATGTCTGCTAATTAGATACATTGAGTTAGAAAATTTCCTCTGGGAGGAAAGATAAAGGCATGTTTAGGAGAAAAATTTTGTTTTGGTGATTGAAACATTTTTATTTTAAAAAAATATTTTTTGAAAGGCATGGATTATTTTGAAACAGATAACTTGTTTGCAGGGCTTTTCTTAGTATATTTTTAATATGTTATGAGACTTTCAGCTTTTGTTTGAGCAGAGTTGGAGTCTTCTCTTAACTTCATTCACAGAGAAAAACGTTTGACAGCATCTTTTTGTGAGATAACTAAGGAAGCAGCAGCTTGGGACCATCAACTGGTCTTTTGGTTATGGTTTTGCTTTCTGTTGCTTTATCAGAAGTGTTTGGGTCCTTGCAAGCTAGTTTTGTGTTCTTTCACTCAGCCTCTTCCACTTTCAGCTGACCCTTCCTGCTGGGGTGGCTTCCTGCCTGGCATGGCTGCTTCCTCACCAACAAATGCAAGTTCATGCATCTCCCCCTTTCTCTGCAACGCTTTCTTTTTATAAACATTTGCAGGTATTCTGATGTCCAGTGTCAGACCCTGTGGGCTGCACAGATAATACAGCCTCAGCCTTAACCTGCATGGTACAAGGGCAGGCTACTCAGACCTTTGCTCTGGTCGTGCTTGCGTAGGATGCCTTGACCCTCACAACAGGTCTTACAGAGAACGTGGAACTGGAAATGCTCTCTACTACTGTAGAGGGGAACTTTGCTTTGATGGGGGAGAAGCAGGTAGGATTTGGGGTGTCCTCCTATGGTCACAGGTGGTTGTCAGTTACCCCACAGCTCAACTAAACTGAGGTGGTAGGTCAGGTTCCCTGCTTACAGGTTTTATTTCTTAGCTTGGGCAGGTCTAGAGTGTATGTGTGGCCAGTTCCCACACTTCTCCTGCTGCAACATAGCTCCCCAAGCTCTTGCAGCTCTCAGAGTCCTTACATTTCAAAAAGCATTTTTTGTGCACGCTGCTGTTGTCATGCATCATTCAGAATTTCTGCTGAACTCTTTGCTTTTACCCATTATTTTTATCTCGGTATGTTACATATGAATTTTTGCTAGACTTGTGAGTTTAAAAAGTACGAGTACTTGGACAACTACTTTACATTTTTTTCAGAATTTGAGATCTAGACCTGGGTAAAGTTCTCCTCCTACAGCACAGTTTAGAACTTTTGCTGGAGCAAATAAAATTTAATGTAATCTCAAAAAGCATGGTATAGGGAGGAGTAAAACAACCAAAGAGTATATGTACTGATATCAATGTGAAAAAGAGGGATGAATAAATCTGCTTCAAAAGACTTGAGCTGGTTTTTGGTGGGGTGGTTGGTTTTTTTTTTTGGTCAGGAAACCATTATCAAAACCTGTTTCGGATTTGTTCAACTGGCCTATTTTGATTCTTTTAAGATAAACTCAGGATTTTGTAATCGGTGACCTTGGCACAGGAATTTGGGCTCTCTTGTTGAATGAAGAATAGAAGCACAGTGTGACCTACATTTCCATTCAGTCAGATGGGATTTGGGGTCTCACGAGATACCAGCAGAATGCTAATTATGAGCCAAACAAACTAGCTGGCTCTTATCTGGAGGATTTACTTTTAGCTGAGGACATGTTTGAGATTAGTCTCGTAAAGTACTGAAGTGTCCATCAGGGTTGATGTAAGTACCTCTTCAAGTGTGACCAAACACCACCACCTCACTGTGCAGGCTTCAGAAAGCTCCTGTTTGCAAAGTAGGATGTATTTTTAATAGCACTACTATACTGTGAACTAAACCTTAGGATTATTTATTTATTGGTGAACAGTGTGTTTGACGCAATAGAGACAGCTAATTCTGTAAAAAGAGGAGGTTCAGATTCAAATTAGATACATGAATTGGCTTGAACTTTGTAAAAGTTTGGATAGGAGAAAAATGGATATTGGGGGAGAGGAGGGAAGGGATGAGAAGGAATTGATCATGAATAGGTCTAATCAAACAGTTCCTTGAGGAATCATGAGGAGATAAAACAAAAGAATTCGCTTGAAAACATGTCTCTGAGTAAAAGCTAGAGAATTATATAGGCCTCAATCTTTTTTTTTAATTCCTCTTTCTCTGGATTTTATTATTATTGTTTGAATCCATGATAAAATGGAAGTGAGGCTTAGAGGGGTTTTTGGTGAGGGAGGGTTTTTTAAATTACATGTGAGAAGGTAGTGCTTTATCCAAGTTTGTTCACTTTACTGGGGGATAACATATTTTTCAAGGCAGACAGAAAGTCAGGAAGCTGAGGTACTTCCCCTGTGGAAGGAGGGGGATGGTGGATTTTCCATAAAAATTTTCAGGGGTCTAATTAAGAGTTACCTCTTGGATATAGGAATATCTTGTTAGTTCTGCTTTGTTATTTGTATAAGCAGCTTAGATGGGTTTTTTGTCCTGGTAAGTTACAGTCTGGGAGAGCAAGAAGGAAAGACAACAGTGAAATCAGCATTGGAAGGCTGGTTGAAAGAATTGCCTCGAGGAAGGATTTAAGAAGCTGCAGAGAGAAAAGGATTGCAAAAGGCAGCAAAGACAGATATTTGAAGCTGAGTACAAGGTGTTACCAGCTTCAGTGCTAGGCATCAGGCACCAACACATAGCTCAGGTTTTGAAATAAAAATTCACAGGGCTTCACTGCAGCCCTTTCCCAAAGTTTGCCTGTAAGATGGGATGTGAGAGTAGAAGAGTGCCAATGGCAGGAGAGGGACGGCTTTTGGCATCTCAACTGCATTACCTGGTAGCACCCATACGTACTGGTATGACATTATCGTTAGTTCAACTCTTCAGAAGGATTTCCAAAATAAACTTAATCATCTGCTGGAGAGAGGAAAACTGGATTTGTGGGAGATAAAGTGAAATTCCAGGAGGGAACATATACTGACACCCCAACCCTCACGTCTATTCAGTATTCAGTCTTTCCACGTTCCTTTTGACGATATCCTCTTCTAGCAAGGTGTTTGGTATGCAGGTTCAACTTCCAGGCGTTTGTTTCATGGTCACTGATTGCCAAGCTAGTCTGTTAGGTCACTTTGTTTTTGTAGCCCTTCTAATGTATTCTGTGCCTTGACAAATTTTCTTGGCAAGAGCTTTATAAAATGATACTGTATTGTGCATAACTTAACATGCTGTTAAACATCAGAACATCTCCTACCATTCAAGTCCTGAAGTCCATCACTAAGCTTAGAAACCAGAGCAGCTCCAATACTTGAGTGATTTTTGTATGGAGTCGCTTTTGTCTCTTTTTGTCTTCTGCTTTTTTTCTAAATGGGGTTGCAAACAGCTAGCAGCATCAGTGAGGAGACTGGTCAGCTAAACTGAATATTAATTACCTACACTTTCAGTGCTGCTGCAGTATTTTAATCATGCTTGTAGCATTTCAAACTAAAGAGGTGTTGGTCAGCTGATTTAAATTATTTTCTGAATATATACTTCCATTTTTCCCAATATGTCAAGAAAATGTTGAGTTTTCAGACAAGAAGCTTATTGCATCTCATTGTTTGGTCTCCTGTTGCTCAAAGGTTAGGCACTACAAGGAGGTTAAGTGGGTAACTTAACTGCTCACAGGTGTCTTGCAACTAGGTGCTACTTGGTATCTGCTTTCTGTGTTTCACAAAATAATTTTATCCACAGTCGCTGTTTATTTACAAGAAATACTTGTAAACAACTGGTGGTATTGTGCATGCAGATGTCAGACTGCATGCAGTGTGTGACATTTGGCACTGGAAGGAAACTCAGTTTCTGAAAGCAGTGAATTGCAGTGGATGCACATTTTCTTAGAAGACTTTTTTTCTAATCAGAGACAGGAATACTCATTTGCATGTCACAGTATCATGTTGGTCTTAGAATATCAGAGGAATATATTACCTTTAAGCAAGGCTGACACAGAATTGACACTTCAGCAAGAGCAGGCAAGCTGGGGCAGAGTTCCCTGCAGGCCTTCCTTTGGTTTTTGTTTTCTTTTCTTTTCATTTCAACAACCTTTAGCAAGTGTTTTCCTGTTATGTAAAATTTTACTGTAGTGAAAACATTAGAGATCAAGAAGTCAGGTATGTCTTGAACTTGCCATCAGGATTATGATGTGCCTTCAAGCTGTTTTACTTTCTGGGGAGGCAGCAGTTGTTTTTAAAGACATAGTGTGCCTGATGTGAAACTCAGTGTTTGTCCAGAAGTGGAAATGCTGTCTCTGACTAGTGGTCGACTTGTTAAGTGACTCAAGCCTTGCAGTAAAGAGGAATGGTTAGATAGTGTTTGTGGAAGAAGACATGCTTGTATCAAAGCAGCAATGTCTTTGCCTGGTTGGAACAAGACATGGTCCCAGCTTGCACAGGTTTTCCTTGTGTGAGCCCAGGACTGTCAAAGTCCTAACTGAACACGGTGTCAACTGATGCAGAATTAGTCAGCTTGTGACAAGGTTCTCATGTAGAAAGTGAAAAACGTGTTTGAACTTGGCTGTTCTGAGATGGATGATACTAATCACAGTATCATTCATCTCAGAACAGATCTTTCGCAAGATAATGTAAACTTCTGATTAGGGTTTTTAAATGTTGGTGTTGGAATAGCTGTTTTTTCAGCTTCATCACTGATGGAGGGAAGATCAGCGGTTGTGGTGCAAGTCTCAGGATACAGTTGGCTGTCAGAAGCTTGTACTGAGCTCTTAGTGCTGGTTTCTGTATGCCTGCAGCTCTTGGTGCAAGTATTCTGCTCTCTATGCTGCAGGTGGGACAGAGGTGTGAGGGTTTGATTGGGGGGGGGGGGGGGGGGCACATCAAGGGGGGGGTTATATTCTGCAGTGCTAGAGGGGTGTATTTAGTATGCATCTCCCTGTTGATGTGGTACAAGCAAGCTTAACTTGCACATTGCAGTCTTAGGCAAAGCCTTTCTTTTGTATTTCTGTCACAGCATTTCTAATATATGCCCTTTAAACAGACAAATAGCAGTTGCATATTCTTCTGTGCCTTTAGCAGTAACAGCTTTTTAGATTTATATAGCAGGTATTTTGTTTGTGCAAGACTTAGAACTTGTCAGAATGCACACCTTTAGTCAACAGATTCATTATTCACTGTAGCAGAGAGGCTGGCGGGTAGAAAAGGAACTGGGGATCTCATGTTTCAACTAGGAGGCATAAGTGTTATCAGCCTTGAACATCAAGTAGTCCTTTTAAAGAAAAGTGTGGTATACCTAAGGATAAAATATGCTCATGATACCATTGGTTCTTATTCACATAGTTCTGTGAAAAATGCTTGTTATGCCATGTGTAGGTGTATGGAAACAAACAAGTATGCATATGTGTATGTACATATATATATATGTGTAAGAAAGTCAGGTATTTTAATTCAGTTGGTATTTGCAATACTTCTGGGGTATGGTTCTGTACATCTTGAGTCACATATAAGATACAGGTGGAGGCTTCTGTGCTTTACTGACTTGGACATGTCCCTTGTTTTCTTTTTTGTTTTATTTTTTTCTTAGGGTAATAAATGCAGGGAAGAGCACACACAATGAAGATCAAGCCAGCTGTGAAGTCCTCTTTGTCAAGAAGAAAGCTGGAGGCACTAATTCTACACCAAACAAGAACTCTTCAACAAAACGGAGGTCATCGCTGCCCAATGGAGAAGGTCTTCAGCTGAAAGACAATTTGGTAAGCAGACTTCTGCATCTTATCAGTGGAGAAGTACAAAATAAATATAAAAGGATGTGGTAGTATGACACTAAAAGATATTTACTGAATGTTTCATGTATTTTCAGTTACCTCTTATTATCTGTGCTTAAGTACAGAACACAACTATTTTTTTCTTAGCTCTACTACCTGATTTTTGATTCCTTACATTGAAAAACGCTTCTTGCATCTAAGACACTTTAAAGATGGGGAGGGGAATATTCCTTGGATTTTCCTTTTTGTTTCATTTTTGAAAATATAATCCTGAGAAATTTACTGCTGCAGAATACTATGACTTTAATGACTGTGGTTGACATGTCCAGTGACGATCACTGCAAGCACAGCAGTATCACCTTTTACACAGTCATACAATTTAATTAAGGATTAGACAGTCATTTTGGTTCTTTTCACTGAATCAGTATTGCGTGTGGCAAGGTTGGTTTATGCAAGTAGGGTAAGGTCATCCAGTACACTGAATTCCGTGATTTTTGCAGACTATGGCTCCTCTTTTTCTGTGGAGTGTGATGTATGTCATGCACTTGTCTGCTGGCAATCATCTGCTATTCTTCATCTGTCCTGTTTCCTGACTGGCTAATTACTTCATCTGTTACTGAAGCATGAGCTCCAGCTCCAGCAATGATTGATAGTGTGTGTTCAATTCAGACATTTAGCTATGTAACACTAAATGCCCTATCTAAATGTTGGAGTCAGTCAATGTGGATATGCAGTCTTTCTGCTGCTGGGAGAACACAAGTTCTCCCTAAGTGATAATTAGTCTTCCAGTGGGCTATAAGTACCCTTTTTGTTTTTTTGTTTTAAACTAGGTTATGATTAGCAGTCTGTTTCAGTCTCTCTCCCAAAACCCCATGGTGCGCGGTACACCTGATGACTGCAGGGGTCATCAGGGACCTGAGCAACAAGCATTCCTCTTGCACTGTGTCCCTCCCCACCTCTTGCTCCTCCTGTTCTGTTTCATATTTCATTATTACTGCAATGTTTTCAAACTCTTGACAGATTTTTCATGTTTGCAGATAACCCAGTTCTTCCCTCTTTCAAATCTTTCCTTAAATCACCTGTCCCAGTTCCTGTATGCTGATATTCCTCACTGTATTCAGACAGTTGTAATTTTTTTTCAAGTACATATTTGCACTCTCCTGTATAAAGGATTGTACCCTGTACTTGCTGGGACTATGAGTTCTGTGTACAGGCATGCAAGGCAAAACAGAATTCCTTTCAATAGTCTGTATTTTAAAAAGTCTTTTCTAGAAAGTCCATGCAGCTGTCTGCTATTGGCTCATGCAGATCCTTGGTTCTGTGAGTGTATTTACTTTTTGTATGCATTAATTATGTTTAGTGAAGCAAGCATTTGGCTACAGTACTTGTTCGTGTATATAAAACACATCAAGATAAGCCACAGATGTGCTTGGTCCAGGTTATGGGTTGGTTTGACACAAAGGGCACTGATTCCTGTCGTGCATGCAGCACACTGCAAAGACCCCTGTGCAGACACCAGCCTGGGTAGACACGTCTTGGTGCTGTGCAGAGGCACTAGCTTTGGTTTATTTATTTTAATTTCCAGGTCTACCATGTGAGATACTTGGTTAGGGGCCTCTGCATCTGGGATGTGAATGAATGTAGCTGTACTGAATTTGCCTATGTTTTCATATTTTGGGGGCATGCATGGGATAGAAAAAGCTTTGTAGCATTGTTTCACAAAGTCCAGTTAACTTCCAGCTTAGACTAGTATGAAATGCTTCTCAAAAGCAAAAAGCAGGCTATGTTGTTTTTACTGTACTGCATGGTTAACCATCATCTTCAGAAGGACCTTTTTTCCCCAATTATTACATAGTTAATATGTTTGGATTGCATTAAAAATACAGGGATACAAAACTGTTTCATCATTGGACAGGTATCTTCTCTAGCCTTGATGTTATCCATCATTGTGGCCATCATACTGTTATGGTATCGTAATGGTAGGGTCTATAAATTGACTGCGTATTTTTGAAAGCTGTTATTTTTATCCGTTTCAAACATAATGATTGTCAGCCTCGTTAAATATTCAGTTACCCTGTGTTATGTGAAGTATCTCACAGACTTTTCTGATTTCTATTCACTAGTATATTTCCTGCTTTGATTCTGTATCTTTCATCTTGATTTTGAAATAAACAGTCACTCCCTTTCAAGCTTCTTGAGAGAAACATTTTTATTAGAAATCTTCTGTTCTTTCACCTGTTTCTGACATATTTTGACCAGAAATGAGCATGATGTCTGAAGTGAGGAGCCAGCTGATCCGTATAATATAGTACACAGTTTTCATGCTACTTATTATCATGTTCTTTATATGTTCTCTTCTGACCTACAGATTTACTTCTGTTTTCTACATAAAATTTGAATGCATGCTATAGCACTCATTATTTAACTGTGTAAAACCTATTCTACCATGTTATTAGACCATTGCTTGTGAATTTAAATTTGTAATACATTTTCCCAAAGCAGCATATTTCTGTAGAAAGTTTTCTACTAGAGGGCAGTCTTACACTAGCAATTAGTAGGAATTTTTCCTTGGTACATTTTTTGCTGGTTGAATATATCTAAAAAGGAAAAAAAAAGGTACATATCTATGTGTCATATTTCTATGTTTTCATATTTTTATACTGTGAAGTATAATATTGTGTGTTGCCCTCACATAGCATTGTTAGCAAGTATTTTTTGAGGAGTGTATGAGTTTGGTATTAAATGTGATGACAGTGCAACTTAATCTGTATCAATAGGATGTAGAAATACAGGCTTGAGACACTCCATTGAATGGTATAACATCGTTCTGGCAAGTATTTAGTAAGAAGGCCAGAGGCTGAATGCTGTAAATGCCTCATAGGGAAATCCCACTGTAACACATAATCTTAAATTGTCTCCGAATGGTGAAGCACCCTATAGAAATACTGAAGGAAGGATGAGGGAAGCAACTTATTGAGTATTTGTCTAATGAAAATAAAGATTTCTTCTGTTCTTGTTTAGTTTTTAAAGTGTGGAGCACAGGGGAAATGAGAACTGGAACTTAAACTGTCTCCTCATTTAACAGAGTTCATTTCATCGTCCTCAGATTTTTCTTTTTTTTTCCACAGAATCTTTGAGAAGGTCACATGCCATCTTTGTTTTACCCTACTTTCTGAGAAGTTTGTGAAACTTAAATGGCAGCTGCATCTGAGATTGTGTGATTATTGTTGTTTAACGCTAACCCCATCAATGCAGTCCTGCACTTTGGCAAGGCAGTATAAGGAAGTTGGAGATCCACAGGTTGTCCACACACGTTGGGTACCTCTGTCATGGCCTTTACTCTGCGGGTGGACTCTACAGAGCTTCAAAGTGGGAAGAAGGAGGTGGTAGGCCAGAAATGAGGAGATGGAGATGTGAACACTTGTTTAGCCTCAACACACACAAAAATCCAATGAAACCTGCTAAATAGCACAAATACGATTTTCTTCTTGAAAGAGCATGTGCTAAACTGAGCAGAGCAGTAGAAGGAAAGACTCTGCAAATTCAAAGCTAAACTAATTCTCTCCCCGCCACCCCATTCCACTACTGCTTGATTAATGATATTTGCCCTCTGTCCCTATTCAGGAGCATTCTCTTTAAATTGCACAGCTTTTTCACTGGTACTATTTTTAAATGCCTTTAACTATGGGATACCTCGATGATGAATACTGAAGACCATCAGTGAGTGAAATGGGAATCCTATGCCAGGATATTGTCATAGTGACAGTCAGGTTGCAGGACTTAATGTGATGCATTATTAATTGTCCTTGTAATGTGAGAATACATAATTATTAATTCTGCAGTTTTCTTTGCCACAAAGATGGGACGGAGTATTTGTTTTGTGTGACACAAGGCTGGTTGCCTACCACAGGTAGCTGAACATATCATTGGTAACATGAGGAGGCTTTCTCTGAGGATAGGGTGGCAATTTCCCACCCAGTTCAGATTTTGAGAACTAAAGATGTGCCCTAAATGCATTTTCTGAGTGTAGTTCATATATGGAACAATAATAGTCATGGGTTGCGGTTTTCAGAATAACTCTTCAGTGGCAACATGATTTATTTGCTTGTTTGGAATTAGCTTCATAGAAAAAATTCTGAAGGTTTGAAATGTAGGACCACTGTCTAGTTTACCTGAAAAAATTGTCCCAAATTGACCGCTATATATTGCTAAGGCTGCCCATTTTTTTTTTCTATAACTGAGCTCCAATTATGCCTGTATATATATATGCATTATCTTTCATGATTTCTCATTCATTGCTTGACCCAAAACTTTGTGTGTCTTAATTATATTTTACAATTACAGAACCCAGGAGACTGCTGAACTTTCCTGAAAGCTAGGTCAGCAGTTGAGGAGCCTGAAGCTTGTTAAGCTTTCTAGTGCATTTATGTATCTGGTAGCTACTCAGAATGTTACTAAATCTGAATCTTCTGAAAGGAAATCTAAAATAAATCTCTGTGGTGACCGATCATACTCCCACTTGAAGGCTCTGTCCAGTTAAAAGAACAAATGGAGATTGATGTTTGAAAGACTGCTTTGGACAGAATACCACCAGAGCTAGTAGAAATAGATGTCTTGTTCTCTGAGAGTCTGCAGAATGTCAATACTTTTGGGAAGAAGTTCAAGCTCCGAAATGTGAAAGAACAGCCATGCATGTGCATACCAAAATAGGTAATTGCTTGTTGGCTGCAGAGGTCATCTCAGCTGTGGGAGGAAAAGCAAGGACCTTTTTGTGCTTTTTGTCTCATCTGTGTTCCCTGACTGTCAGCCCTTGTTCATTCTCTGAGTCGCTGCTTTATTTGCACCATATATTTAGTTCTCATGGAATTGGTATGGTTTTGGAGAATTAATTTCTTTCAAATAGAGCAGCTGTTCTTATCCTCAGGGTGGGGAAAAGGAATTTGTCTCCTCTTCTGTTTTTAGACAGCTAACAGATCATTTATTGCTATACTCTTTTTGCTAGTTCAAAAGTAAATGAAGCTTCGTAGGAATACATAGTAGTTTTTGGAGACTAATATTTAGGTTACAGTAATGCCTGCAGATCCCAACTGAAGGTTAAGGCCCTAGAGCATCTCACACAGAGCTTGTGTGTAAGAGCAGCATTGTGGTAGTCATCTCCCCTGACTTATATGCTTATAATACAGACCTCTCAGTTATCTAGGATATTTCTGCAGTTGACAGAAATAAATCTACTTGGGAATGAGATGAGCATAGTCTGAAAGTGCAGGGTTTTTTTTTCCTCTCTGCCGAGTATAAGGACAATTTAGAGAACTGTCTTGGAGGTGTGCAACATAGTCTGAACTGGTAGCAACACCCTCTTGCTTAAGATTTACTGGTCCAAAAAGGACAAGATCAGTGAGCTCCAGAAGAATCACTACAGCTGACGTGGCTGTGCTGTGTTCATGTCAGTGACAGCCTGAGAACACAGCTCAGGCCCGCGTGAGCTTCTCTGTCCTAATTTGTGCTGCCTGTTGGCTTAGAGGAAATAAGTTTTCAATTTCATTTCAATTTCACTTTTTGTCATGGACCATTGTTCTGCTCTGTTTTAAAGCTTCCCAGTCTCTTGATGGCACCTTATTTGACTACCAAGTTCACATGAGGCTTGTTCAGTGCAGGACATACAATAATGAGAGTGAATTGCGTTTATAACTGTTCTCCTTTACCTTCTGAAAAGCTCTAATACAGACTTTGGTGGGGCTTGCTTTGGAAAACTCAAGAAAATTAGTGTGTGTATGAGTTAAACTTGTTCTTAATTGTAAGTTTCTGTTATAGGTTGAGGGTAGGGGGAAGGTGACAACAAAATATCTTCTTCTAGGTGGAAGGTAAAATATTTCCATTTCAGAGGTGTAATGCCTTTATGCTTTTTTTTCCCCCAAAGGCAGCACATCTCCAAAGGAATAGCACCTTTCGAATGACATGAGGACATAAGCTGTGGAAGCATTATCCATGGTGCATCATGAGATGGATTTTGGCTGAGGAGCCAAACCCTAAGAGAAGAATGGGAGCAGAAGTAGTTTGATCTACAACTCCCAGGAGGCACAGTGTTGCCATTTTGAAGAAATGGTTTCAGTTTTCAGCTGAAATACTTTTACTTTGGGATACTTGTTTCTGTTGGCAAAATACTTTACTTTTTGCATGAATAGCAATCTATTTTTATGAACAGGTTTTTTTAGTCAGTAATCCTGTTATCTGTTAAAAATGGTTTAAGCAGAATTTTACAGCCAACTGTTGTGTGAACTTGGAGGGGTTCTGAGCCCAGAGCAAGCTAGCGCAACTGCCAGTCATGCCTTCAGGGTTGAAGTTTCACAACAGGTTTTTTGATTAATTTACCAGATTGGGTAAGTGGGTGGGTCTGGCTAAGGAGCCCCATTCGTAGATGTGTACATTTGTTGGGTTTTCCACCATTATAGGATGTATCCTGTATCATCCTTACTGTGGTAAGTAATCCAGTACTGTAGGACAGTACTCATTTTTCTCAGCATTTTGGTAATGAAAAGAGTGCACTATAGACTGCTGAATTCCTTTTCTTGGAGGAACTTTCCACTGTGTAGATGACTATATTGTTAACACACTAGTTAAGAATATGTTTGAACTTTACTACAGCAGCAGTGTTGTAAGCTTAAGAAAAAAGGCTTTTATGTAATTTTTATAATAAAGTCTTTTAAATGTGTATTTCAGCAAAGTAAGTTATAAGTAATAACGCTCATTCAGCAATGAATTCTGCCCTTTGAACAACACGAACTTGTGATGGTCTGTATGCATGTTGCTGAAAGGGACATTTTGCATTAGGTTTTGGATTTTGTAGTTCAGGGCGACAATGAATGGTTTTGGATTTGCAAATGACAATTCATGGTGTTCTTACTCCAACGTGTCTTACTCGTCCTACAGCCAGTGGTTGCCATCTTTGTGGAGCAGCTGGAACAGCAGAAAGTAAAAGGAGCTGCAGTTCACAGCTCTGTCCATAAGTTTGAAATAAGCAGTGCTTCAGGCATACAGGTAGTGTCTAGACTATATGCTGATACGTAAGGGAGCAGTGTTCGGGTGAATGAAACAAATCACGTCTGTCATCCTAAATTAGACCATAGTGTGACATGCAGATATAATTTTTAAGTTCTTTAACCGCAGTGAGATCTAGGTTATGCTTTCTTAGTATGAGATGTTTTGCAACAGTATTGCTTGATGCCTGTCCCTTGCAAAATGATTTATTTCTAAATCTGTACAAGTCCACCCACATCTGACTAGCAAGGCAGCCCCATAAACGCTTGTTTCAGCATAGCTGGAAGAAGGTGCATGGTTAAGAAGAAATGGAGGGGAAAGGGGAGACTGGAAGGACTCTTTCCACGTGCTACTGCCAAATATGCTATCATGCGAAGACAAGTATTGTTATGCCTTAAATGCTTCCCTGAAGATTTCTAGGTGAATTTCTCCCAAAAAAGTTGAGGTTATCTAGGGTATGGCTTCTTGATATTTTTCAGGCAGATCAGAGCTTGTGCTGCCCAGAACTTAGTCTGCCTCCAGCCCTAGGTTATTGGGCCCTGTCTGAGTGATAGGGCACCCTGCCACAAAAACATGGTTTGTGCTCAAATCAGAGCAATAGTTGAGTGGACTTACACCTGTCAGGGGAGACTGTGTGGAGCAGAAAGGAAGAAATATTTGAAAATCACATCATTGATCAATAACTGATGAACAAATATATAACATTACCACATACACCTTAATTTTAATAATGAGGTCTACAGAATTTACTTTTTCTGAATACTCTGCCTGTATAAGAGTGGTTGCGCTGACTGGAATGCTAGGAGTTGAGCTAAGATAAGATCTAAAAGCATACTATTATACAGAGGGCTGTACCAAAACACTTGCATAGCTCTTCTGATGAAAGGGTATGTAACTCCAGTACTGCACAGGAAACCTTTCAGAGGACTGGGAAGAACTAGGCAGTGAACATGTAAGCTAGCATGAGTGGAGTGCAGCTGATCCCGCTTGTGTCTGCCATCCTTGAGGACCTCTGTGCTGTGTTGGTTCCTGGGCTGGCACAGGCAGGGAAAGCCTGAGCTGTCCCATTTCCCAGCATGGATGGACCTGTGGGGGTCACATCTTGTTACTAGATGTCAAACTGAGATCCTTTGTCTCATGCCTAGAGGAAAAAAAAGGTCTGTCACAGAAGTATCAGGTGGTGTCTTATGTAGAATTTTGGTCTTCATGGTGGTAGGTCCATCATCTGTCAGTGATGTGATTTTTTTTTTTTTTTTTTGAATGCTTTTCTGATCTACACAGTCATTAAGAAAGTAACTTAGTCTCGCAGTGGTAACTGTGCTTGGTCAGTGCATCCTATGATGGCTGTAAAGTAAGAAAGATTGCAAGTTCAGCCTATTTTTTTCTTTTTTGAGGAGATTAAGGAAAAGAAAAAAAGAAAAAAAAGTGGTGGGGGTGTACAGCAAAAATAAGCATCTCTCCTTCCTGCCAGAGCTGTACTAACACAGTGGGTATTTCTCCATTTCAGAAAGGAGGTTACCTCTGGAAAAGTTACGTGTGTTTTACATGCTGCCCTTGTGCCACCACCACCTCACTCAAGGCTGTGTAATGGTAACCATCTCTTTTCCTTCCCTTTCTTCCCCTCCTGCTTCTCCAGGACATAGATGGGATCAACCTGTACTACTGGTCCCTGTTTGATGGACATGCTGGGTCGGGGGCAGCTGTGGTCGCTTCCAAACTGCTGCAGCACCATATCCTGGACCAGCTGCAGGAGATTGTGGACATCCTGAGGAACACGGCTGTCCTCCCGCCCACCTGCCTGGGAGAGGAGCCTGACAACCCGGCCACCAACAGCAGGACATTGACGCGGGCGGCCTCCCTGCGTGGTGGTGTGGGGGCCCCGGGCTCACCCAGCACCCCTCCAACACGCTTCTTCACTGAGAAGAAGATCCCACATGAGTGCCTGGTTATTGGGGCCATAGAAAGTGCATTTAAGGAAATGGTATGTATATCTCAGATCTCTGAAGTCCTTGTTGCATACATTAATGAGTCGCATGGCCTGGAGAAAATGAATTTAGGGATTTTTTCACTTTTTTTTTCTTCCCCTACTTAAACACCATCTGAGTGTGGATAGCACTATTTTAAGAGCCTCAATAGCTTACCTGGTACATCCTTGTGAGGCAGGAACTGCACCCTAAGTCCCAGGCAGCAGCACGGCCATGTTTGTGGATTATGTGACTCTTAGAAGCTTGGTCCTTGCCCCCTCCCCCCTCCCCCCCTTAAGATAAAAAGTAGCATTGCAGTAGCAATTTCAGCATTGTCTGTTATAAGGCTGTATATATGGGTATACACTTTACAAAGCCTCGTTGCCCTACTGGAGCAGCAGCAGACTCAGCATTCCTTGCACCACAGGCCCTTGTTTGTGTTGCCCACAACTACATAAACAGGTCATAGACAGTTACATCAGGAACATGGATGAGGGGCAGCATCCTTGATCCAATCCAACGACCTGTAGTTCACGTTAGTGTTGGGGTGGCTCTGCGGTCACTACTGTGCTTTGTGAGAGTGCATGTGCAGGTCTTGACTGAGGTAGGTTGGGTGGGGGTGAGTGGGGCATGAAGTACATTCCTACCACCCACTTGACTTGTGTTGCAGCATGACCAACTGGGAGGAAGTCATGACCCTATGGAAACAGAATACCCATCAATTTCCCTATGGAAGGCAGGTTTTTCTTTTCTGTATTGATTTAGCTGCTCTGCGCCTTCCCCCTTCACTTCTCCACATTATTAAAGGTAATTCTTGTCAGACAGAGCAGAGGCTTAGCCTGCCAGTGAGTACATGCAGATCAGGTCTTGGGAGATCTGATCTTGTTATTTTTCTTCTTTTAATTCTGTGTTTGTTGTTTTAAGAAAAGCCTCTTATTTGAGCAGAAGGTTTTTGAACTAATGAGTGTTTCCCAGAGGTTTTATTTGTTGTCTGTAAATAAGTATTTGATCATTGTTTTTCCTGATATATGTGAATTTTGCTTAGTACATGCATCTAATTAGAGACTACAGTTGTTATAACAAAGCGGTGCTTCGCTTTGAATTCTGAATAGCAATTATCTTGCTCAGTTGCACTTCCTTCTCCCCAAGGAAGTGCAGGCAAACAGACCCACCAGCTGGGTTTGAACTTTTAGGTGGGTAGGGTCCAGGAGCAGGATCCACAGCCAGAGTTTAGGCATCATTCTGCGTGGGGCATACCAGCAGATTTACAGACTGTGGCTAGTGGTCTCAGTTTCTGCTAGCTGAAAATAGAGGATGCATGAAAATCTCCTGTCAGTTTAGCATACCCTTTTCAGAAAGGGAGGACTAGCTTGCTTCTTTCTTTGTTGAGAAAGAAGGGAAAAGATGACACTTGCCCATCCACTGCACCCTAGTTGGGTTCAGAGCATGCTTAAGAGAGGGACACCGATTTCATGCTTCAGTTGGGGTGATTTTCAGGCCAGAAGAATGCCAGGCTCTGAGTGTGTGACATGACTCTCTCTCCTGTTGAAACTGGCTCCAGGTGCAGGAGAGATGAGAAATGGAGTTTCTTGGGACTGAAAAGCAAAAAAAGAAAGCTAAAGAAGGGCCATTTCAAGTACTGTACCTTTCTTAAAAGAGCAGTGTGTGCATTACCCATCACTGCCTTCCTGAACACATCTGAGTTCACACCTCTAGTAGGTGTTCACAGAGAAGACCATCTTGGCTTATGTCTAGGCACCTGACTGCTTGGGAGGGCTTTTATGGATACAATATGACAAATGCAGAAACCCTGGATAACTCACTACAGTTACAGTGTCTGGATATTACATGTACAGGTGATAGTAATCTGTCCTCCCTTTTCCTAAACTGAAGTCCAGACACTATTTTGTTTTCCTCCCTGTGTCTTTGTTGATATGCTACAGATTAGATACCTTAATTCCCATTTCTGCTCTTTATTGGAGGGCTGAAGTTCATTGTCTGTCTTTGCTATATAAATGACTCTGTATCTACCACAATGCAATATAATTTCAGCATTAAGCTTTACATTAAAAGGAAGTCTTATAAAAATGGTCAGATTAAGAAAAGCAATAGATAATTATGTCTACTTTAAGCTCTTGAGGGAGTCTTACGCTCATAAGTGGTTTAAGCAAAAGAGTATTTTCTTTTGCATATGTAAGGGAAAGGTTTGTAAGATCAACACTCCTGAATCTCATCTATGCTTGTAATGATAGATCTTCCTTCTACCTCTGTCTAGCATCTTGCCAGTTTCTACTACTAGTAGTCTTTGGGTGAAGATTTTAGGCCCGTTCCACAGCACTTTGTTTATTCAGCTCTATTTTGTACTGGAACATCATGGATGTTGTTGAGTTAGGTCAGTGCAGTTCAGATGTGCATAATGTATGAGGGTTTTGTGCCAGCAGAGTGTATCATTTTACCTGGCACTTGGTGAAAGCTCCTGTTTCCTGGACACGTAGGCAGAGTTGGTGGTGTTTCCTGAAACACCCATTGCTGCAAAGGAGCCCTTTGAACTGGTGAAAATGTTGAGTAGATAGATACCTTATTTTTTTAAACAGTCCAACCTGACAGGTTTATCTAATGATGGTTTTGTCCCTTTTTCCTGGGAGCATTTAGCATGCCGTTACTTCTTTTCCCCCAGCTGCCTTTTGAATTCTAGTTAAGCTCCCCTGTTTTTGCCTCAAGTCTCAAATAAAATGCAATTCATCCCTTTCAAAAGGCTTTTTAAATTTTTTTTTTTCCTTTATTGGGTGTGGTTTCCTTTGGACAGTGCTTGTCTGACAGCTACATGCAGTAAAACACTGTGAAAAGCTGACACAGATTAAGTCATTGCCTAACTTAAAAATTTAACAATTAAGCTGTCCCCTTTTTGAAGTACTTCTGGATGGTGTTGTCAGATTGTGTTGGAACTGGGATTAGCATATTTCGGTGTTGTGTTCTTAGATAATATACTGTCCTGTTTAAAAAATAAAAAGTGCTTTATGTCAGTAATTGCCAGGGATCACAATTATTCTAGTTAAAAGGAAATAAATAAGATCTGAATGTATCATAAGTCAGATCCTCTGATTTTCATCTCTTGAGTTTTAAGATGTGCATTTATAGATTCAGTTCTAGGGAGCCAGGAGGGATGTTTCCAAGTGCTGTTCTCTACTGGATAGAAGCATCAAACTAGAATCCCTTTCCTGTATTTAACCTTGTATAGATGTGTGTGACACAGTGTGTGTATTTTAAAGAAAAGGGGAGAGAGAGCTCCTTTTCCACACTGAACCCTGTTCAATTTTGGATAGGAAGAGATGGCATGGAACTAGTCTGTATGATTTCTTGAAAGTATAAGTTTGTATAGATTGTATCATGATTTTCTTCTCTACTGATTTTTTGACTCACATAAAACCTAGATAGGTACTTTTGCAAGATTTATGCCACTTTAATTTGAACAATCTTGAGAGAGCAACATAGGTTGTATGGTTTTCCTTTTGAAAAGCTTCCTCTGCTTAAATAGGCAGTAGAAATGAGGAAGGTTGAAACAGTATTACAGGCATTTTGATGCGTTTTTGACTGAGGTAAAGCAGGTTAAGGAGTTAATTTTGTCTTTATGCCTTCTGAAACTTTTTTAAGCAGATACCGGATACTGTGTGTGTATGGAGTAAAGCTGCTTTCTGTTGTAGCAAGATTGAAATTCTGGAGGAAAGGCCCCTGCTGAGGACAGATATAGATGAAAAAGTAATTTTAGTTGTTGTGGTATGCTAACTTGTGGTAATGATGATACTGCAATTTGAATGTACCTAGTTCTGTTTGAGGTCCTCAATTTCTAAAACTTAGCATCAAGTATAGCTGGCATTAACTTTTTATGTCTCCATACTTGCTGCTTTCATGCCGTCTCCCGTTGCCTCTGCATTGGCTGCGCACACGAGCCCACCTGGCTGAGGCTGCTGGTGGCGAGTGTCCCGGCGGCTTCGCATGCCCAACGTGTGTGGGTCGAGACAGGCAGAAGGAAAAGCTGGGGTGGCACAGCACCCCGAGAGCCACCAGCTCTCCACAAGGTGGCATGAGCAAGCCGCCATCGGGGGTCTGGGAGCCTCCGACAGAGCGGATGGTAATGGCTTTGTGGCATAATATTCCTCCGTTTTGGAAAGATATTGTTAATTAGCATGACTAACCCGTGCTTTTGCTCTGGGAAGCCCAGGTCTGAGCCTTAGAGAGGTGAGTGCTGAGGAGATCGAAGTGGTCAGGTTGGTGAGGATGGTCTGTCCCAGGGCTGTTTCTATAATCGGTAGAGAAAGCAACCCCTTTTCTCTGTCACCCACTCTGGAAACGTACCCTGTGGCACTTCGTGGTGTCCTCTGCAGGCTTTGCTCCATCCTCCCTGTGCTCCATCACCCAGGGAAGAGGGGGGACGAGGGTGACCAGGCATGAGGCAGCTCCTTGTGGGCACCCTGCTCCTACCTGCAACTACAGGGGGGCAGAGCACAGAGTAAATTAGCCGCTTCCTTGGCATGACATGATAGCCTTTTGAACAGAGGATATAGAAATCCTCTTTTTTCGTTTGTTATTCTGTCAGGGTCTGCACGAGTGGCACGCACTGCCCTTTGGGCTGAAAGGTGCATCATTTGCTTCTGCCTGGCAGTGCTCAGCTCTTCCCCTGCACGCAGATTGCTACGGGGGCATGAGCTGCATGCTACAGAAAGGAGGAGGAAAGAAGTTTAAAAAAAACTTTGCTCTGAAATCTTTCTCAAGGTGGAAAATGAGGAAAGCTTTGCATACACTCAGACTTGGTCAAGAATGAGCCCCTTTATACCCGTAAAGGTTTCAGAGGTGTTTTGGGATTTTTGCCCCTGTTTGTGCTGCACTACTTTACCAGAAGCGCTGATATAAAGTATTTCATTAAAAGCCAATGTCTCTACATCAGAATGAGTTAGTGGCATTGGTGGGCTTTGTTTTATTTTGGTTTATTTTTTCCCCTCAAACCTTGTTGAGCTGTAGGAAAGCCTTCCTTTCCTTTGCTCTCCCCCCACCCCCCCCACCCCTAAGTGTCAAACAAAGTGTGTAATATCAAATTAAACATGGCTCTGAATATACTCTGACAAGTCATAGTAGTAAATTCAAGTTCTGAACAACAACTAGATGGAAGAGTCCATGAACAGCAATTATTTGAAAAAATCCAGTACACGGGTCTAGTTTAAGTCAAGGAAACTCTGAAAATGAGGCCCTAAAGATTATATATCTTCTCTTCTATAATAGATGCTTCTGTATTCTGCTTATTGAAAGAAATAAATTTTAATTTAGGCATTCAGCACTTGCAAAGTGTACATATGACAGAGCTGAAACCAGGTGAGGAATTGTACATTGTTTGAAGGTCTCAGAGGATACTTGGAACTGCGAGATGAAGGTTTTTTAAAATTCCTGACAGTGCTTGGAAAATCCACTGTAGTATTTGTAAGTTTAAATTATTTTGATGGTTAGAAACGTCTGCTGCCTTTGAACTGTTCTTTTCAGCTTAATTTAAAAATATATAGAAACCATGGGGAGGAAAATCAGCTTCTCTACGGCAAGATTAGATAGAGGCATTTGTAACAGGCCCATGTCTGTGACCAAAGGTTCTGCGAGATTTGATTTTTAGCTTGGAGGTGTTTTCCTCCTGTTTCTCATCCCATTTCCCCCCCCCCCCCCCCCAAAAAAAAAAAAAAAAAGGAGAGGAAAAAAAAAGGGGTGAGTGGGAGGTGAGAAAAAGGAAAACCGCCGGTCGGTGGGAGGCCGGGTTAAGAGCGAGCAGTGAAGGCGGTGCCGCTCCGGCGGCAGTGCAGTTCCCGCGTGCAGCAGAGGATGGCCGTGTCGGGCAGCGCTGCGCCTCTCGCTGTCCCTGTCACACCGCCCGCCGCGGTACCGGATTCATGGCACAGATGGGATCGGGCCTCATGCACACCGGCCTGCGAGGAGTCACACTATTTGTGAGAGACGCCCTCCGCACAGCCTGCTCCGGACAGCGGCCGAGAGCTGCTGAGCATCCCCACTGCTGCTTCGGGTCGCCTCCCTCTCCTGAAATTCGTAGGAAAGAAAGCATGGTCCCTGGCGTCCTCCAACTCTGCAGATTTTCAATCAGATTGCAGCCGTCATGGTTTGCGTTTGTTGTGGTGCTTTTCTTCAGATAAATTTAGCTCAAAAATAAAGCTCTAAATCCCATACCCCAAGGCATGGACAATTTGAGCTGTTTGTTGTTCAGTGCAAATATGAAAATGGCTGAAGTATAGCTCTGTGTGTGTATGCACAGAGGCAAACAAATATTCATAATAAAAACCACACACAAGTAGGCAGGGTTTAGCTGAAAAGATTTGCCAGTACATGCAATAACAATGTTAAATGATGCTCCCTGTTTGAATCCAGTATTACAAGGAAAGACCAGTTTGAAATTGGATTTGATTCTGGATGCAGGAGAGGAGGGTAATTTGTAACATCATGTGTTTTAACCCCAAACTAAATGAAGAGGCGGCAGAATGAATTCATTGGCATGTACTTCAATTTTGTTTAAAATATATGGAGTACTAGAAAATAGCTCATTTACTTGTGTTTCATGTTCTCCACGCTTTCCTGGCACTACATATATATGAAAAAATAAAACTTCTGTATTTTTTCATTCCTGGCTTTGATTGATTGTTGGTGACAGATGTGACTTGTGTTCTCCACTTCTATTAAGCAGGGGGGCTTTTTTATGTATACTATTTCTTACACTCAGAAACAGTTGGAAGCTAAACACAGGAAGAACAATCTGAATAGGTTTGTACCCCCTTAAATTTGGGCCGGTGCACATGCATAAAAATTAAGTCTTTTCAGGACCTCATAAAAGCAGTGAGATGAGACACAGGGTTAAATACTGTAGTTCATCCTGGAAAGTCTGTGAATGCCTAATATTTTTCAGTAAAACTTTTCTACTGACCTTCCCCCCTCTGCCCCCTTAACAAGTTTAGCATCCACCCATTCCCTGTGTTTCTGAAGGGTAGCCTTGTGGCATAAGTGTGTCTTGCTGCTGTTTGTAAAGGTATATGCTCTGCAATCCTAGCGTCCCTTTTGGAGAGCAGGTAGTTATTAATGTCATAGCTAGGTCTCATTAATATTTCCTGTCTATGTAAAGCACTCTCCAATTATACCACCAGATACCTGTTGTTAAGCTACATTTATCTTTGCCTTCATTGTGCTTTTTCCGTAGCAAATTCCCTTGCATCCCTCAGACTTGCCATTTGTTCCTTGGTGCCTGATGTTTTCTAGTCTTCTGTCCTGATTTTTCCCCAACATTTTTGTATCATAAGTAATAGATACTCCTTGACTTTCCGTTCTTCTCCCTGACCATGTGGCCACAGCTGCAACAGTAAAGAGCTAGTGGGACATGCAGTTTAAGAAAGACTATATTTTTTATTTAGAGGAATCTTCATTTTCTGAAATGTTAACTGCAATGCTGTCTTTATAAATCTTGTTCTCTCTTTCCCGTAGGATTTGCAAATAGAACGAGAGAGGACCGTGTATAATATTTCTGGCGGCTGCACAGCCCTTGTGGTGGTGTATTTATTGGGGAAGCTTTATGTGGCAAATGCTGGTGATAGCAGGTGAGTAAGTGTGGTGTCTTCCCAACTATTTCTTTGCCCCAGGCTTTCCAGATTGGGTGTTACCAAAGTTCCCTAAGTGCAAAGAGTATCACAAGAGGATTCTGTTTCTTGGCTGGACACTTAACAGTTCTCACAGAAATTAATGCAAATGGCAGTGATAGGCTTCCAGTATCTTGTTGAGTGGTGGTTTCAATCAGGGAGGTTGATGACACTTCTGGCCCTGTAGCAGTTTCTGGATGACTTGATGGTGGAAAGATGCTAAAGAGCTATTGAAACGAAGAGATGTTTGGTGTGTAGTAGAATTGTGTGTTGAACACTGACAAAGTAACTGCATCTGGGACAGCTGGTAGGCCTGGACTGGTTCAGTAGGAAGTCCTGTGGCTCTTGCCCTCAGTTTTAGTCTTGGAAGGCCACCTGGTTCTCAGATTTTGATATAATTGAAGATAATAATCTGCAAGCAACTGCTACAGCTGCAACAGGGAGGAGAGGAGGGAGAGGGGCTATCACAGGTTAAGATTTTTTTACTGTGTCCTGTTTTAGCTTGTCCATTTCTCAGAACTGAATGCTGTCATTCAGAGGTTGTAGCTTTGTTATATTTAGAAGTTGGATGCTTGAAGACTCGTGATGAGAAGCTTTTTCTTTGTCTTCTGATTTGTCTACAGCTAGGAACATACTGGAAATCTCTCACTTGCTTTCTTTTCCTTTCTCTCACTCTGCCCATACCACCATCAGAGATGGTTGGCTAAATTGCTTTATTGTCTCTCAAAAGTGTGCTGTGTAAAACTGAGTAGTTGAGAACTTTATTCTTAAATGACTGGCTGCTTCCAGTTCCCTCAGGATTCCTTCTCTGCATCCTGAGAGCATCCTAAGCTCCATTGCAGCCTCTGACACCCAATAGGAAGAAACTTGATGATGGTGATATTGAATTAGCCCAAGCATCCACTGAGTCTTCAATAGGCTTTGAATGAATGTTCATCAAGTCCATCAGAAACATCTCTTCAGAAAAGCAGGAAGAGCAGAAATTAGAAAAGAAGCCATCAGCAAGGCTGGGTCTTGTTTCAACCAGGACTCAAATTTTTCTACTCATTCCTCACATCTTGTAGGTAACGGGGTCCCTCCAGATCCAAAATAGTTTGGTTTTGCACTTTCCAAATGGACCTCATGGAAAGCCTCCTCATGCTAAGGAGAATTCTCTCGATTCCCAAAATCTTTCACTTTCAAATAAGTGCCCTTCTAGATTTTCATAGCTCAAGAAAATAAAAGCTTTAAAGTCTAGAAGAGCAGTTGATCTGGGCCCCTCTTCCACCAAATCCCCACTTCCCATGTTTCAGAAAGGGAGAAACACAGCTATTGCAAAACATCTAAGTTGTTCCTCATCACTAAAAGGACATTTTAGGACTAGAAAAGCAGCTCTGAGGTTGTCCGCCTACTGCCAGGGTACGCACTGCATTCCTGTATTTTTAAGAGCCCAGTCATGTAGCCAAGAAGTTTTATTTGTGTTAGTTGGAAAAATATGTTCCTTTTTGCTGTTTCATGCCTTGTGTCGTCAGCTTCGCAGTTTGTACAGATACAAATGAGGGTGCTGAGAAAAACAATAATGAAACTACGTTAAAAAAAGGTTTGCCTTCTCTTGAGAAGGGTGGGCTTTGTTTTTTCACCCAAACAGGGGGCTTGTGCCTGTTGCTGTTGGAAGTAGATGCCAAAACCCTCAGTTCTTCAGTTGAGCTTTAGTTTGAGTTTACCTAGTCATTTGTGCCTCTTCTCAGTTGTCCTCTTCCTTCTCCCCTTTCTGCTCCCCCACTTGAAAAAGCCTACAAATAAATCAAGCTACATTTCCCACAGACTAGAGTCTGTGAGAAGAGGTTTTGTGCTGCAGGGGTGGGGAAATAAACATTTTGAGTTCACACAAACCTCATTTGTTCTGCCTCTGCCCAGAAGAAGGTTAGGTCTTTTTTTAATTCCAGGCAACTTGAAAACAGAAGCTTTTAAAGGTGGGTTTTGAACAGCTTCTGCTGTCACAGGACCAAGGTACGTGCAACAAACTGTTACTATCACAATGAGACTAAGGAAACGCCAAGTGTGAGACTTGAATAATAATGTGCTATGCAGTGCCAGCTATACCTCAGACTTATGTCTATGGTATTCAGTTTAACCACCAAAGCTTCTCAAATCTAATCATTTCATGCCACGTACCCTGGCAGTGTTGTATAGCAGCTGTCCTTTTGTAGTTGATGTGTAATTACATCATGAAAAGACTTTAATTACCATATTACTAAATTACCAGCCAGCAATCCTTTCAGGTTCAGCCCTAGCTCGCTTCTGTATGGACTATCAGGCTTCTCCAAGCTGAACACTTTTGGTTGGTGTAAAAGGGAGAAAAAATTGTGCTAATTGTAGGTTTTGTTATGAACTATTATTGAGCTTGATGTTATGGCATCACTAATGTCAATGATATAATTAAACTTCTGCTAACGATGCAATCACAGTTCTGTAATAATTATACGTTAACTGCACATGATACCAGGACCCTACTAAAAATGAGGTGATATATTCAGAGCCTGATAAAAACAACTTGGAGGGAGCTGCTTTCATTCTCTAATGGCTTGTCTGATCATTCTTGGACTCTACCATAAATATACCTACTTGTACAGTCAAAATTCATGTCTGAATACTGGCCAAAGCTTTTTCTAATGTTTCTCTCTCTCTCTCTCTCTCTCTTTCTTCCTCTCAGTGGTTAGCATTGTCCATGCAAGGTTATCTAATTAGGGACCGATAGTGCTATAGTCATCTATCTAATACGTAGTGTTTTTCTGGTGAGCATTGGGCACTGTGCTTTGCTTACCAGTTTGACATACACACTA
This sequence comes from Strix aluco, assembly GCF_031877795.1. NCBI lineage: Eukaryota > Metazoa > Chordata > Aves > Strigiformes > Strigidae > Strix > Strix aluco. The sequence continues at coordinate 51,553,242 of NC_133935.1, forward strand.
TAGTAACTAGGCCAGGCTCTTGGAATAGCTGGGGTTTTTTATTAAGGAATAGTCTGCTCTGCTCATTCTTTTAAATTGTATTGTTCAATTTTGTATTGCTAAAGTGACTTTTACTTCTAAACTGCTGTAACACGCCTTGTTAATCTCAGTTCTTTTTAGTTTTATGGTCTTTATTAGGATGTTGTTTTATAGCTAGTGATAAAGCAGTAGTAAAGCAGGGACTTAATGTTTTTACTGATCACTGCCTAATTATTGTATAGCCTCATGCAACATAACATTTGCCCAATATCGCTATAGTGACTGTAGTGCAGTATGATCATATTAACTATTTTTAGCGTGAGCGTTCTTCTGGCTTTCATGTTGTCTAGCTAAGGAGCTGCTTGGAGACTGCAGGCACTGCCATTTTGTGCTGTGCTTGGAGCCATGTAGGGTAGTGGTGCTTTTATCGTTACATGAGAAGCAGAGCACCACAAGTTGGTTTCACTTTTCCATAGGCCCTGAAACACTCACTAAATCTGCAAATGGGTTCTTGGGCTTTTTTGGTTTATTGGCAGAACATGGGATCAAAGCAAAGAGCCTGATGTTTCGGAGGCTTCACAGACGTGCAGGGTCACTGGATTTTTGCTTTGCTTCATCAGCTTTTTTTATCGTCTTTTGCCTCTTTGCTTTTGTTCCCTGTGCTTATGTTTTCAGGGCATATTCACCCTGTGCTTGAATGTGTATCTCCATGTCCAGAATAGGTTTTTCTCCTCCTTTTTTCAAGTGTTGAATTAATACTAAGGCATTTGGGATTGTTAAATGACAGGAGCTCATTGACTGAATGTTTTTGTGGCGCTTCCATGTGGGTGCAGGTTAAGCAACTTCATTGGTGCTTCAGGTGCCCAGATGTGGGAGAGTGTTTATAACACCGACTTCTCCCAGTGTAATAAAATAGTGAATTGAAATTTGAATTCTACTTTGTTTACTGTTTCAGTTCTTTCTGGATTTGCTGCTTGTGTTGAATCTCACTACATTTATACTTCCTATTCTTCTGTCGTGGTGCTTGTCAGCTGCTTCCCTCATGCATAGTTCTCATTGTAGGAAGTCAAATTTGGGGATTAATCTGCTTTTATGAAGTAAATGAGAGAGGCATGGAGACAGCCGCATATCTGCTGACTGGCACTGTAGCTTAAACAGAATTTCACAAAAGTCAGAATTGATGATTCAGACCCATTTTTGTGGTTCATGGTTTCTGACCTCTTCCTTAAGGAAGTCCAACAGGGTGATTTTTGCTAGAAGAGCTAACACTGTGTAAGGATGGAAACCAAAAAGCGTTCTAGTATATTACTATTGTAGAGCTAGTTTGCTTTAGTCTTTGGGGTTTTTTTTACAGTATTTTTAAGAAACTTTAATTTTCTGATTTTTCTTAACTAACTATCTTCTGATCTAAATGGTGTATATTTTCCCTGTTTCCCTTGAGTGGTCTGCCTGAGCTGTCTCTGTCTCCTTACATCTGTGTCTGCATAAACAACAATAACTGTGCTTCATACTTAGTACTTAGAGGTCTCTAGAGGGAAGACCAACTCAGTTACTAAGCTTCTCCAGTATTTGGAAAAACGTTCTTTTTCCTGTGTTCTCCTAAAGATGGCACAAAAAGAGCTGCAAATCTCTGAACCACACGCAGGACCTTTTCACCCTGGAACCACACAATCCATGGTGACTCCTCTTTGTCCTCTGAAATTCTTATTCCTCCAAATACTCAAAAGATGCCTCCCAAGAGGTGAGAGCGACACTTATGGATTGTATTTTGGCCAATCTGTGTGCACATCCCCTTTTTAGATTATTAATTTTTTGATGGAATCACTTGAAAGTAATAAACGTTTGATCATTTAAGGGCAATAGATAACCTAAGTCTGGTCTGCTCAGGAGCCTGTATAGTGCGGAGAGACTGAATTCAAGATGAAGCAAGTCTCTCCCACACACATTCTCCTTTATTGACTGCAACTTTGTAGGTGGAGAAGTCTGATCCTGCCTAGCCAAAAATGTTGGAAAAGAGCATGTTATCTTCATCACACTCAGGAGATACAGCCAAGTCCTATTTCTCTGTTTCCCCTGCTTCTTTTCCTTAGAAGCCTGACTTGCAGGCCTGCAGAAAGCACTTCTGCTCCCCTTCTCCTGCCTGGCTTCCTTCCAGGGAGAAGCAAGAGCACAAGATTCATAGGAATAGCAGCAATCTCAGATATTGCAGGATTTTATGATGGGTAAAGCTTTTGGAGGCACTTCAGGAACCACTTTACGTGTGGTGTGAAGAAAAGGTGTTGGATCACAAATAAGTTGTTGAGCTCAAAGTGCAGTGATGAGGAAGAGCATTTTCTAGCAATCCAGTGGATGACAAGTTCCAGGGTACTGGCATGTTGTATCCAGCACTGACTTAGCAGAAATTATTAATTTGGCAGTAAATGTTAATAGGCTTTTGAAGACAAAACAAATGTCCTGCCTCTTCTCCAAACTTGTTTTTCTTGGGAGAGTGTATGCCTTAGCAATGTTTGTGACAATCTAGCAGGTGTTGAAGTTGTTGTAAACATTTTTGGTGAGTGGTAGAATCAGTGAAGTCCTTGGTCCTAACCACATAGATATCATCTACCCATGAAGTCCTTATGTTCCAGATTATGAGGAAGGAGAGGGATTTTGTATTTCAAGTAATATCAGTAAACTGGAAAGCCACAGTTTTTTGGTATTAGTTTTCAGGAGTGATGAATTCTATTAACTCTAATTCTCTTAGGTTTTCAGCCTTTAAATAAAGAAAGAAAAAACAAAAACCAACAAAACCCAAAGAAACTAATCAAGCCAGACAAAAAAAAGCTGATTGCTGCCACTGCAAGTAAAAATTCCCCTGCTGCCTATTTTTATTGGTGAATATGAGCACTGATCAAGGAAAAATTCCCACTGTAATAACATCTTTGTGTGTATGTTGCACATGTAGCCAGTAGAGCTCCTAGTGTGAGGCAAGATGGGCGAAGGGTGCAGAGATGTAATCTTAATCACTCGTTTACTGATGTATAAAGAGCCTGTGACCTCTAATAGAAGCAGCGTGTGGTATAAGCACATATACCAGACTCCACATCTCCCAGTGCAGTGTGTTAAGCTCAAAACCATCTTTTTAATCTGTGCCTTTGTAGCTGACCACAGAGAGAACTGCAGGTTCTTCATTCCAGGGTTACAGGGCTGGGGCCAAGGCACACCAAGCAGGCTGGGCACCTTAGACCTCTAGTTCCCAACTGAAGTATGGGAGGAGGGCTGGGGGAGCACTCCAGTCTTGCTTGGTGAATGTTTCAAGTCTGCTGCGGTCTTTATTGTGTTGGAAAGCTTTTCTCATCCCCTGAATTCTGTGAGCTTGCCAGGCAGCTCAGGCCGTTCAGTCTCAGCAGCAGCTACACGATGCAGCTTGAGTCCTGTTCCTGGAGCTTTTAGCAAAGGCTTTCCTTGTCAGTTCTGCGTGGGTGAATGAAGCAGGGCTTGGGTAAAAATTCACTGATGCAGAGTGAGCAGAGAGTGAGACCAGTCTGCTTTTACTTCTCAGTCCAGCTTGTTCCAATATCCTGCAGCTGTCACTGAATTAAGCAGAAAAGCTGAGATAAAAGTAGATGTGATGCTTTAGGTGCTAAAAGTCATTCTAACTTCCTCAATGGTAAGATAGCGAAGAGCAGGGGGGAAAAAAAAAATCCGTGCTTCTTCCCTCTTACATGGTCAGCCGTATCCCAGCCATATTACCAGCAAAATAAACACTGACTTGCACAGCAATGCCTTCATCCACTAAGCCCAGGTTTAGTTGCCATAGTAACTCGTCCTGGAGATGAATGTGATATCCTGGACAGCAGGGAAAAAGACTCTGATTCCAGAGATACCAGTCCTGAGGCTCAGAGTTGGCTACAGAGACATGACTGCACTTCTTTGTTCATTTCCCTGACATGGCCTGAGTAATTGGTGGCATGTTCTTAAGCCGTGATACAGAAATGTGGTGGTGTATCATCATTGCAACCCTGGACTTAGCTGTGTTCAAATGAAGAATACACTGAAATCATCACAAGCAAAATGAATCCCATGAGGGCAGCAAATCTCCAACCTAAGGATGCTGGATCCGATGGCAGGCAATTTTCGAGTGCTAGCAGTGTCGCTATAAACTCACTATAAACTGGCTTGTAATAGCTTCTGAGCTGCCAGCTGAAGTCCTCTCCGAAAGGTCGGTAAGTTCAGATGTAAACCAACAGGAAAGGACACACAATTAATTACAGAGTATTTTAGTTTAGTTCAATGGCTTTTGGTTTAGTACTACTGGAACCAGAGTAGGCAATACTAGAAGTGTATAGGTAAACATATAAAGTCACCACTGGTTCAATAGCAAAAGTTACTTTCCTGATTAAACAAATAAAAAAACCACATACAGATAGCCAGGGCAGTTCCATTAGTGTTGGGGTGAGAGTACAAAAAAAATGTATAGTTAGCCCTAAAATGAAACATTGCTAATAAAGCCAACTGCTATTAATAACTCCATACTTAGATTGCATCAGACAAGCAATACACCTGAGGACCTAAATTAGAGCAGGGAATTCATGGGAGAGTCTCATGGGAATGGAGCTGTAGCCTGCCAAAGAGGCACTGAGAACTAGAAGGATGGAACTCCTGGGGGCAAAAATGACCAGGCAGTGTGTCTTCTCCAAGCTGTCTCCTCTGTGGAGAACCTGCAAGCTCAGTATTATATTTAATTTAAAACTGTAGAGTGAGTAGTGATGCAGAAACAACTGAAGTAATGTAGTTACAGTGTTGGTGATGGCCAAGTGCTCGTCACTGTTGGATGCAATATAGGGCAGAGGGAGGCTGCCAGTAGAAAATCTCTTTAACTGCTACTTACTAAATTGTTAGTTGAATACATGGGATGGAATGTGAGATCAGTTCTAAAAATTGAGATTTTTATTGTTCTTGGTGGCAGTAAGGAAGATGTTGACTGTTTCAGGTGTTAGTGTAGGTAAGAAGTAAACCCTTCTGTGGAAATCTACGAGTATTATTTTGCTTTGAGAAACAGCTTCTACTTGTCCATTCATAATCCTTTAATAAAAATAATACAATTCATTTAGTAAAAACAGACCACCAGAATAGTATCAGCAGCCTCATTTTGCCCAGAGGCCTTCTCCACAGGAATCACTAAATAAGCATTAGAAATGTAAATATGAACGAGTCCAGTAACTGGAAACAACTTAAAGCTCTACACGTGTGTGCGCAGGAACAGCTTGTGTGCTTGTAGGTGCCTCTGTAAGGTGACTTTCAGGGTTTCTTGCAGGGACTGGATTTCATAGTAAAGATTTCTTTACCTGGTTCTTTTCAAAGGCCGGAGAAGGTTCTCCTGTTGCCACAGGAGAGGTGTAGTGCACTTGGCTCTGTGCTAGTGAAAGGAGTAGAAAAGAGGCCCTTGAGTGAAATACCTGGGAATGCCTGGTAGGTGTCCTGCCGGAGCAGGGCTGTACTTGGCGGTTGTGCTGCTGAGATGTTAACCCTTGGAGCAGCCAGAGTGGCTGGCAGTCTGCAAAAGGCCTTAGCAGAAGTTTGGGAGGATTCTTCATTGTTCCTGCAGGAAATGCTGAAGCACACTCCTGTAGGAAATTACTTTAACCCTGACTTTGTGCAATACTTCACCAACGCAAGTTCTCGCACCTTTCATTGGCTTGAGGGAGCCGAAGTTCCCCAAGTGATGAATGAATGCGTCCTAACAGTCTGCTTTAACTACAGCATACACAATGAGACTACATTGTTGCGGGGAGAGTGCGTTCCCTCCTAATGTTGGCTTTGTTCAGCTGAAAGAAAAATGATTCAGTGTTTCTATTCTGTCACAATACTTCTGCGGTCAGCCTGATGTTTACACTGAAAAATGTGAAGAAACCAGGTGGCAGGACTGTTGAGTGACAGTAGATGGGAAATGAGGACAGGCTCTACCCCCTCCCTGGTTTGTTGCTTGTTTTCTTGGTAGCGATGCTGAGTAGGAGTTGGGGCATTTTTCAAACATCTCTTGGGTATTACTGGTGGGAGGCAGCCAGGGCTTTTTTCCATTGGTGTTGCTGAGGGTTGCTGCTTTCACCTCTTGAGTTTTATGGTGATGGATATGTCATCACTAGGACCTGTTTTAATGCCAGCTAAATGTTATATAATGATTTGTTTCACTATCCCCAGCCTGCCTTAATTCATAAAATTAAGGAAATCATTTAAAGGCTTTGCACTATAGTTCCATGATTATTGCCAGTGCAGTGGGGTGTTTGTTCACCTGGTTTCTAAAGAAATATTGAGAAATGAGTCTGCGTGGGACTAAGGGAGAGTAATTCAGTTTGTAATAAGTGAAACCAAGGTGCCAGGGATGAGAATGTATTAAGTCGTCAGTAATTGTAATGGCTGTAAGTTCCAGTACTTCAGAGAGGAGAGAAACATTTTTTTGAATCTTTCTGTAATCACTGCTTCTTTCATTTCTTAGCAGTTAAGAAAAGGTAAATAAGCAAAACTGGTTTGAAGCTCACCAGACCTTAGGGTTGCTCTTCCTTGGCTTCTTTAAATATATGCATGTACTTACCATAGTAAACAAGTACCTACCTAGACTGATTCAGTAGTTCTAGGATTTACTTTTTTTTTTTTTCCTCAGCTATTTCATGACACACCTAATTAAAATCTACTGCTTGGTTCCCCTTTGAATGTAATAAACCCCTGCCTTATTCTTTCTGTCAGTTTAATCCCTCTTTCTTTTCCATTGACACATTTCTAATACCTCTTCAGACAGGCCAGACACTTCAGCTTCATCTGTACCGAATCCACAATGCTTAACACCTTTTGACAAAATGGATACATCTCCCTGTGGCTTGGAATTGATACACACTGTCAAAAAGGGTTTTCCAAACGGTCTTTCTTTGTCACCTTTACCAGATTTTTATCCTCTGTTGTAGAAATGTGCAGTTTAATGTTGCGTTTCAAATCATTTTTGGCTGAAAAAGTGTGTAATGGAATCAGGGTGTCCCCTGAATACTCCTAACAGTAGGAGATGCCTCTTTGTTTTGAACACCAGAATCCCAATAGACCCATGACAGCAGTGAAATTACACTTTTGACCTTGTTCACTAAAGTGTTTCTTTCTCTGTATGATTAAATGAGAGGAACCAACAATAGCTTCCTCTAAAATGTATGAGTTTCCCCTCTGTTTGTTTCTCATAAACTCAGAAAGGATGCTGTGCAATTCTCAGCTGATTGTGTTCTCCACAAAAGAAAAAAAAGGGGCGGGGGGGGGGGGGGGGGGGGGGACGGGACACACCAAAACCTGCTTGATTCAAGGAGAGGTGGCTGTTTTAACCATATTAAAAATGCAAAAGCAATTCATATATTGATATTTCCTTAAGCCAGTGTTGTTGCTATATCCTGAGTGTGAGAGCAGCAGTACAACAGTGACAGATTTTTACCATTTTGTTGCTTCATTCACCACATTTTAGAAGGGGATATATACTAAAGCACCAAATACTGTTTTAAAGTATCGAATCTGAATATAGAAAATGACCATATACTTAAGGTTTTGTGTGAATGCTGAAATACTCAAAAGATCATTTAGCTGATCACCATGGACTACGTGGTAATGTCAATTCAGAGGATACATGTAGTTTCTGTAGACTTACATGGAGCCTTTTAAGCTCCTGGTGTTATTTTGCACTTGCATGTGACTGAGTGGACGTAGTCCGCCGCAGGATTTGCTGCGACTGGCAGTCCCGCCTTATGCACTGAGGCGCTGGTATTGCACTTGCTCCACATTTAGTTGTTCAGGGCATGGCTTTTCTGGATCAGCAAATGATCAGTGAAGTGGCCAGAAGAGAGATACAAAATCAGATTTTTGTTTCTTCAATTTTAGGCTTCTCAGCTGTGTTTTGGGGACTTTTTTCCCCAATATATTCCTGTTTTCTGTGAGTATTTATCAGTTCCAGATTAGTGAACATACTTTGTCGTGCAGAGCATGTATCTGAAACGCAAGGGCAAGTATGATCCTGTAGTTTGTGTGGGTGGGCTCAAAAGAGGGAAGAGGACTCATTGAAATCTATAGTTTTCAGAAGGGATCAAAATAAGTGACTTAATGGCCCTTGTGGCCTCAAGACTTAAGGCAGTTTCTCCTGTTTGTTTGCTCACTGTGGATGATGTTGCGTGGAGAGGGCATCAGAGCAGTAGAGCATGGAAGGCAATACACTGAGGGGAGCTGCAGATCTGTGACTCCCGATTTCCTATCCTGCCAAAAAAACTTTTGTTTTCTAATTACTACATCATTGGTGGTACAAATTAATAATTGGTATGGGTCTGAAGCAACCTTGTCATCAGAGAATATTTGGTTAGTGTTGACATACTTGTCCCCTGCAAACATGAATCATCCATCTGCCTTTGGCAGGCTCGCTCTGTGGCTCTGCTATAATGTGTTTCACCAGTGTGGCTGAAATTAAAATGTCACTATTAAACATGGCAGAATCAGATGCTCTCTGGGCACTGCATCTCTTCAAGTTGTTCTTGCTTCCTATGTAGCTATTTCTGACAGTTTAATAGGACAGCTGTATTCTGGTATAAAATAATACATTCATATTTCCACAATGCACGGGGAGCTAAATGCTTTCAGAGCGCTATTTCATTGTGTACATGCATCTTTCATGCATGGCAGAAGCAGTAATGCTCATATAACACCATGATGCTCCTTAGTCCATTAGGAAGTGTAAAGTCAAAATTAATTGTCCTGCAGGACCATATAGAGTGGGTCTCTAAAAGCAGTTACTGGGCTGTTTGTAGCTGCCGCACCAGCCAGGCTCCCTCCCCATGAGCAGTTATTGACTTTGGGCTGTTGAATTCAGAACTCTGGAGGTTGCTCAGTGGGAAAAGCCTTCAGTCGGTGCTTGGCAGCTCTGTCATTGCAAGGTCACGGGAAGGGCAGTTCAGTCTCCAAACCCAATTAGGGCCTGATTCGGCATCTCTTCAATCACAGGGGAAAATCCCACTGAGCAGGGTGGCTCCCAGGCCAGGCTTTCACACCCAGCCTCACCAGTGAGACAGTCAATGAATGTGTCCGTTTTGTCACTTGGGCCGTCAGAAATACCCTTTGCTGTCATGAAACAGCTAAGCAGCTGGTGTGGAAAGGTAAAGAGCCTGGTAAGAGGATAATGAGCCCACCACAGTTGACAGACCAGTGACCAGTACGTGTATGTCTGTGTCCTTCCTGTTACTTATATCTAAAGCTGTCTAATTCCTTGGATCAAATCATTTGACTCTTATGAGCAGCTGTAACTTTCAAGTAGAATAAAGTCCAACTGCTGAAAACATTAATGAAAATCATAAAACTGAGGCTCTGTTATATCAGGTATCAACAGCGTTGCTTTAATTCCCCCCCTCCAAAGATTTTTTTTTTTTGTGCTGGGTTGTGCTTTTCATCCCAGGTGGCTGCAATTTCTAGTGAAAATAAGTTGAGCAATGAAAGGTTGACCCACTCACCTCTGAATTGCTTTTTTTATATGATGTGATTCCCTCAGGGCCCAATTCTACCCATAGAAGTGAGAATGATAGCTATCAACATATATAGGAAGTATGTCAGTGTGCACAAAGGAAAAAGGTGAACCCCAGACTGGTCTGAGTCTTTTCACAGGAAATCCATATTTTAATGGTGATTAAAGGGAGGGAGCAAAGGATAATTAGAAAATTAGCCTGACGTACTAGCAGTTATATCAGTGTGTGTTTTTATATTAGCTCTTTCAGACAAGCACAAGATCAGTAGATCCCTTATGACTCTCTTAAACTAATGTGTAAAATTTGGTTAGCGTCTGATCAGCTCCTTTGATCAGTGTAGTCTAGACTGTTGCCAGGGTACTTACTCTGTACTAAACCCACAGTCCCCTTAAATGGAGGCCTACTCAAGTGAGTCAAATTACATATGAAAAGGTTATAAAAACTGTCCACTGTCTTTGAGTAAGTGAGTCTGATTCAAAGCCAAATACCTTAGAAATTACAAAAACAAAAGCAAAGGTGTTGTTGCAGAAAAGAGGTGGCAGAGTTCTTAATTCATTTTTAAATTACTGTCTTGGAAATGGAAATCCAAAAGAAAAATTTTCAGCAAACCTTTATTATTTTTAATTGGACTGGCATTTTTGTAAGCCTGTAATGTAGTCAGATCCCATAAAGGGGAAAAAGTCCATCAAAAATTCTGCATAAATTTCTCTTAATGAGTTGCAACCACTATGTCTGTCTCATTTCAAGCACACAATATTGTTTTTAGCAGTGGAGGGCCAGTGGGAGCCTTTGGTATGTAGGTTGCACTCTTGCCACATCTAATTTCTACACAGGATTATTTGCAAGGGGGTGCTGGAAGTCCAGGAGCCATAAATTTGTTATCTGTCAAAGCAGAGCTGTTTTCCCCTCATCACTAGAGCCTGTTCCCACCTCTCCCATTGTAGAGCCATCCTGCACTTCTCAGTTCTTTGCCATATAAATCTCCTCTTTGTTCCTTTCCTCTTTGATAATGTTCCTTCCTTTTGCATACTAGCAGTAATAGATGATCATTTGGAGACAATTTTAGTCCAATAACATATCTGGAAGACTTGGAAAGTTATCCAGTGCCACTGATTTTACAAAGATGGTTTGTACCTGGGCTGGTTTTGTCAAGATGCTTGTGTTTTGATTTTTAAGTTTAAATTTTCAGTCTTGGTGTGCCTACCATATTTGTTGGTTGCATTGCAGTGCCATCAGAATACCTGGCATAGAAGCAATGCCAGCAAATTGATCGTATCAAGAGAAGTAAGCTAACACATAAATATATCAACAGGATCACAGAAAAGAGACCATTTAAAACATAGAAACTGGAAACCAAGTGACAGTTGCTTGTTTTATATACACCAAATTCTGTGCAAATTCAAGAGGGGAGCTGGTACACTGCTACTATCCAAACACTGAATTAATCTACTGATGATGGAGAAACAGCTCCAAAACAGGCATTAAAATCTTTGGGATGATACATATGGTTCATCCAGCTCTTCGAAAGAGCCAAGCATTACTATACTTGTAGAGCTGCGTAAATAACGGAAAGATAAAAGAATGCAATTCTGTGAGTGAATATGTGACCGCAGAATGTAGTAGGAATACTGGGTAAATTCTTCCCTATTGTGACTGTTTCAGCCAGTGGCGTTACACCAGGGAAGATTCGGACTGTATTTTGCATGCAACATAGCAGATTGTTAAGGGGCAACAGGCAGGTGTTTGAGAGAATTTCTCTGCCATTTGCAGAAGTGTATGTGAAATCTCCTGGCCAATCTGTAGTCTTTCTATTGCCTGTCATCTTTCAGCAGGTAACCAGTTAAATTTGTGTTGAACGGGATTTGCTTTTCCATTTCCATTTGCTGTTGGAGTAGAAATGTTCTGACGTGACATATGACCGATCAATAATTGGAAAGTGCTTGCATGAGTTATTTGAAGCCAGTAGTTTAGACAGTCTCAGCCACAACTGGGATTAAAACCTGCAAAGAGTTGTTCTACAATCAGTGATTCTGCAGCATCTCCTCTGGGTGTCTGCATTTCACTTAATAAGGATACCCCGTAGACATCAACTGAAATAACTCTTGCCTTTGTTGCTTGGATGTTTTTTGTGAGTTCTGAAATGAACTTGGCATATACAAATATACGTTATCCAGCCTAAAGGATGCAGGGCACGAATTATTATCCTATTCTGCTGACAACTTCAGTAGTAAAGAAATGGCTTTATTTTACTGTGACTCTGAAGAGAATAAGAGTGTGATTGTACACAGAAAAGTACAGGGTATTTTTTTACTTTTTTTTTTTCTTACTGATGATGTTTTATTACTATTACAGGGCTATAATAATCCGAAACGGCGAAGTCATTCCAATGTCTTCAGAATTCACTCCAGAGACCGAACGCCAGAGACTTCAGTATCTGGTAAGAGACGTGAGGACCAAATCAGGTGCTGATGATGACAAGCATTGCCCAATAATATCTAAGGTTCAGACACATGCCACTGAGTTACTGTGGCTCAGTGAAGGACTGCATGTCTGCCAGACACCAGTGACTGACCATGTATGTCTTTTAGCCATCAGCAAATGTGGAGAAAAACCTGGTGATGCAAATCTCAGTGAAAGGAGTCTTATCTCTTATGTGAAAGCCATCAATTAGCATGGCTGTACTTGTGGGCCTTGTTCAGCTGCAGACCTTCAGCAGGTGATTGGTGTTGGATAGTGAGTGCTCAGACATAGACCTCTTTACTGTGTGACAGTATAAAATACCACAGACTGCTGTTTGTGTGCATGTGAATGATATTGCAGGGTTTTAATCATTTGCTCTGATAGTATGCCAATAGTATCTTGATCAGGGAAAAGATATCCACCTTAGAGGTGATCTCAGTGAGCGTTAGTAGCTGCAAGATAGGATGAGTGAATAAAGACAACGTTTATTTAGTGTAGCAGCACCCATAAAGCTGGGACAGGGTGACTAGCTGAGGACATGCGGGATGATTTATACACCAAGTTGCATTGGCTCATAAGCTGCCCAAGAAATATAAGTCAAAATGCATGGTGTTATTTTTTGTGCAAACAGTCCTATTACTTTTTAAGTTTTTCATCGATGGTCAGATCGATCATTCCTAACATGGCTGAGATATTTCTTTTGTGCTTCTTCTGGTCTCCGCTAATTCCTCTTAGAAATTTAAGCTTAAGCTGATCTTAAGGTGTCTCTTATCTTCGGCCTGGACCAAGCACAGTAGTTTGAAACTAGGCAAAATGCCAGTGATTGAAGGTGGAGGTGGAAGGTTTTAAAGAAAAATTGTAAATGTTTCCATTATTGTCACATTTGATTTTTAGTTGGGTTCACTGGCTTGAAGCTGAAACATTCAGAGGAAAGACTGCTTTGGGAGTATTCATATTCAGAGAACCAAATGGAAAAGAGGCCTAATAAATATTTACAGTTCAGTTACATTTAAAATAATTTGTTTGCCTTTAAAATAAAAGGTATCTTTAGTATCTAGGGAGTCTGCTACTTCGGTAGGAAATATGAGATAAAGCATTGCCTACAAGGGATTTTTTTTCTCTTTTGATGTCCTTTCTGGCTTATATTTGAAAACAGCAGCTGATCTGAAAGGCATTTCTGCTGTTTCCTTTGGAAATTTCCTTTACCTTTGTTTGTTTAATTCTGTATGTAACAAATATGCTAGGGCTATGGGTATCATGTTCAAAGAAAATACAAGACAGCAAGAACATGAAACAGAATTAGAGATAATTTCAAACATAACATTCAGTAAGTAACATTTTTACCCTAGTGTTTTAAAAAAAAATTACCCCTAATTTCTTACAAGGTTGACAAACATTACATTCCAACGGTTGCATCTGTCTTGCTGATTAGATCCCAGGTACTCGCTTTGGCTGTCCCCAGGTTCTGCTATCAGTCTGTTGCACCATCAACATCTCTCTTATGCTGTTCTTATCTGAAGTTACTTACTTTAGATTTATTTTCTTATTTGCAGTTAAAGCTGAGTTTCTTTGTTTCAAACATGTTGCACTGCTCTTCTTGCACAATAGGAAGAAAATCACTTGATCATTTTAGCATTAATATTTTATTTCGTAAATGCAGAGATGCTGGTCACTGTGGGGAAGTTACTGCACAGGCAAAGGGAGGGAATGGATTTACAGTCTACAAGCTACTGACCATTGGTTCCCTGTGCAGTAGACACTGTTAGCACAGTCAGGGCGAAAGGAGCTTTCCTCTGCCTTTAGTGCCTATTGATTGTTTTGGCCACACAGAACTTTGCTTTAGGTCCTCTTTTTTGGGCCCTAATCTCCATGTGCAAAGAAATCTGTGGGATTATGAGTCATTCAGATCATGTGAGCATCTCTATATGAAGTCCTCCAGCCTAGTGTTAGACAAAACTGTGCTTCAGCTAGTACTGGTTGAGTAACTGGGGATGACGGCTGGGAAACAAATGTTTTCCCTATTCAGCTCCCATTTTAATGAAGGTTTATTGCCATGTATCCAAGAACGGCCTTAGGCATAGGCCTCTGGCACGGCAACCTCAAAAGAACAAGTTGACTATCCAGTCATTCTGACTTTTGAGGAGTTCTGGACATGGTCATCCCTCCATCTCCACCTTCACCCCCTTTTTTTGCAGTGGGAGGACAGCAAACAGCTGCAGATTTCAGGCAGGCCATATGGCAGAGAAAGAGTTCTGTGTCAGAGGACAATCCTTCAGTCAGAGAGCGCTTCTTAAGATGTAAGGCATGAAAGCCTTGCACCAGTATTGTCTTGGTCCTTTGGCTTCTGTAGAGATTCAGTGCACCCTACTGCTTCTCTTCCACTGACAGATGTTCACGAGCCTCCTTTTCTTTTGAATTTTTGTGTCTGTCTTTTCTTTTTAGCACTGTGGCAAGAGAGCACAGTACCTACTCTAGGAAAGCCCTGGCTTCCCATATCAGTGTGTTTTGAGGGAAAACAAAATCCAATATTGACTGGGAGCTGCTCTGGTACATTCAGCAGTTGTGCTGGCAATGACTGCCGGAGGCAGTTTTCCTTCCATATTCTGAGGAGACTTAATTTCAGTCATGATAGTCTAAATTGCAACAGTAAATGACATAGATCTTGTTACTTATTCCCTTGGAAAATGTGTTTAAAATGAATGATGGAGTGTATTGCAGATGGGTGTATTTCTGTTAGTTATGAAAGCTGCACTTTGAAGATGTCATGTGAGGTCAGTGGGGTGTTACTGCATACTGTGTCCATGTGTGTAGCCAGGCAGTGCCCCAGAAGTTCACAGCTCAGACCAAAGATGGTGCACTGCTGCTACCAGGGCAGGGTTTACTCCTAGTAGAGCCTGGATGGCCATCAGTGGAGCGAGCCGTAGATGCTCTCTGTTTTTGGCGCCATTCAAAGGTTCATGAGCCTGGACAGTCATGGTTTCAAAGAGGATTAAGTGATACTAACTTACCTGCTGAAGGATGCTTGGGGAACCCAAGCATAAAGAGGAACGAACCTGGATCTCGTAAATGTCAGTTCAGTGCTTCAGTTACAAGTCACATGCATCTTAATTCTCTTACAGTTTGTGGCTCCCTGCACCACCTAGTTTAGGATTGCTTTGGCCATCTAATGCATTGTATGATGCTGTGGTAAGAGAGATGTGTGGTTTTATGAAAAGGGTCCTGGCCTTTCATAAGAGGAGAGACCAGTTCAAGGTTGGATTTAGCTCCCACTTCCCTCTTTCCTTCTACCACTGCCTCCTTTAGTTTTAATCTCAGTTTGGCTTAAACACTTCCATATGACTGAGTAATTTGCAAACCTTCTGGATGGATTTTGCTGTGGATGCTGTTGTGAGTGGTAGTCCCCATATAGTAGAATATCCTATTGGAGAAAATGGCACAATATTAAAGGTTAAAGTTGTAAGATATAGTTGGCATAGGGGAAAACAGCAATTCTGAAAATAACACAGAATACAGAGAAACCGCTAGTGGCAGTGATGTCCCAGAGCAATGTGTACTGGAGGAGCTGGAAAAGGCATCAGCAGGCTTTATCGAGGCACAGTAAGATACCTGCAGTGTTTCCTGCCACCTAATTGACACACTAGTGTGTAAGTCTGAGTTTATCTTAATTTCATATTTGCTTTGCTGATCACCAGGAAACACAGCAGGAAATAAATGGCCTTTTGAAAAAAATGTGACTCATATTTCCTTGAGCGGACTCCATTTTAAACAACTAATGTCAATATAGTACATCCAGCCACAACATACACCACAAAATGGAAGAGTACCAAAACCACATGATGCAGACTATACCAAATTTATGCCAGAAAACTGTAATAGCTTCTGAAAGAAAAATGATGGAAAATATTCCAGTTCCGTAACACAGAATAACAATGTTGTCTGAACATACACACATTGTAAGGATGTATAGAAAGTGTTTGATAATCACTCTTTTTATTAAATTTTAAGTTCTCTGAATGGTGTTTCTGGTCTGAGGTTCTTGCAAATCGAGACTAAACAAATGAAAAAAAGGGAAAATACGGTGCCTCATCACAGATGAAATTCTGGTAGTCAGTTCACTTAACGCTTTTGTTTCTCTTTTGATCACTTGAGGGGATTTCCTGATGTCTGCTTATATATCTACTTGAGAGATCTGTAATTTTTAAAATGTTGCCTTTTATTTGTTTTCTGGTTCTGCTGCCCAGCACACTTTGATTTGGGTGGAGAGGAGGGAGAGTCCAGCCTCTTAGTAAATGGAGAACACTTCTCAAAAAACCCAACTGGAAGTTGCAGCTGAGTTTTACAGCAGAACATTCTTCTCTCTGTAGAATTACAGTGAAGCATCAAAAATGACCGTTAAAAAGAAAAGTGTAAAAAAAATGTAGAAAATTTAAAGTTCAAATGAAAAAAAGCCCAACAAAAATCTCCATTTCTTCACATAAGAATTCAGCTCGCAGACACCAGGATCTTCAGAATTGCCCTTTTCCCTCTGTTCCACTGATGCCAAAAATGCTAGAATCAAGTTAAGATCCCTGGATTGTAAATCAAGCATCAAGGCTTGGCTGCGGAAGAGAAATCTTATTTGAACATTAGCAGTCCACTGGTAACTCTGCCAGCTTTATTAATCTTATTTCACTTGTGACCTCAGACTTTCCATCTGAGTAAATCTTTATGAAATGCAGTCTCTCCCAATCACTTTACCTTTTCAATATAGGAAATTCATGTTTTCAAGGGGAAAAATGCTAAAAGCCTGTAACTTTTTTTTTTTGTCTGGACCTGTGATCCAGCCTAATAAGTAATCTCATAGTCTAAAGGTTAAATAACTTCATTTTCATGTCAGGTATAAGGGGTTTTTGCTTTAAATAAGGCTTCTTGGTTTGTAGGCAGGCAACAGTAGTCTTTAGCTAGAAGTGGTTTGTAATGATTTAATCAAGATACGCTGTGCATTTTTAAAAGTGAACTGAATTGCACTTTCAAAGCAGACTGACTTCATTGTTTACAATATCATACACTAGAAAGAATTAATACCAAGAAAAGTCCAGCTTTCTGCTGTCAGTGTGTAGCAATACGTCAAATAAATCATTAGGAATGTTCCATCTCTTCTGCGACTGAAATGAAAATAAATAAAAATTAACAGTTTACATTCACTTTTAAATAAAGAATCCAGAGTTACGGAAGTATGAAAAGCCTCATCTGGACTAATACTGCTAGACCTCTCAAAAGTCACTAGAGCTTCTCAACCATTTCTGTAATGAGGAACAGTGATCCAATTAGAGGGTCCTTGAAAACAATATTTGGGTGGGGGAGGGGACCTTGGCTGACTGTAGACTGCAGGAAAAAAATGTAATTCCCTTAACTGTACATGGAGAGAGAATTTGATGGAGCTCCTGTTCCAGGAAGGGATCACAATGTCAAGATCACACTTGCGTGCTTGAAAGCTGCCTCTTGAAAGCAGAATCCAATCTTGTTGGCTACACGCAGCAATCTCCCTCAGCCCCGTTTCAGCTGAGCTCGAGGTGTTTTCTGGAAGGATGTCTGGCAATGGAGCTGGGGACAAGCTGATGGAAGGTTAGCACTGTGATGTGCTGAGCCTGATCCAGCTATTAAATTTAGTGAGAGCAGGCTCGGCCCTTAAATGCAGGAAATATTTTATTGTGAACTATCTGCATGATAGCTGCCAGGTAGATCAATAAGGGCTTCCACTGCTTCCTGCTGCTCACCTTTGATGAGCGCTAGATTTATGACAAACCCACAAACTAAAGCCAGCTCATTTGGTCTGCCCTGACGGCAGCTGCTGCTGGAGATAAGACAGACTTTATTGCCTTAACTGGCTGGATAAGGAAAAAGAGTTATCTGCAGAAAGGTTAAGAAACGCAACTTTTTTCAGTTCCCTAGCCAATTTGACAGTGTCTTCAGAAGAGCTTGCTCACAATGCGACTTTGGGGAGGGAGGGAGAAAGGCTTGTTTATGCAAATATTAAAGAAAAATGAGTGAGGTTTACTTTAGAAAGAAATACAGTATGTTTAGGATTGACCTATTGTGTCAGGTGATCTGTGTATAAATCCAAATCAAAAAATTGTGCAGTGGACAAAGAGCCTCACGATGCTCTCAAGTACAGTCAGCTCTGGAGAACATGAGCCTCGGGCATGGCTCTGGCGAAAAGGCCTCCCAGCATCTGCAGAGCAGCACACCAGGAAGGACAGCAGCAGCAGCATTCAAACGTTAACACCATTAGTTGTGGTTGTGACAGAAAACTGCTGCTGCTTTTCTTAAAGTCTATTATGCATGAAGGAAGTAATTTTTAGAAGACAAGAAAATAAAGTGCTCTGCAACTTGTGTTTATTTGCAGTGTGGCATGTGATGGGGTGCAGCACACTGAGCAAGTAAAAGGGCACGTTTTTTTTTTTCTCAAGGCAGTGACAATTTAACATTAGGTTATGTGTGTTGTGGACATAGCCGAACTGGGAGTCAAAAAGTTTGAACTTCACTCCACACGCACCTCTCCAAGTCTGCTTGCTCCATGGCTTTGTCCTTTGATCATTCCCTATTGACTTACAAAAGGAGATGTGTTTGGTTTTACAAAGCCCTGCAGACTCCTTCAGGGTCAGTGGATGAGGCATACTTTAGAGATCCCAAATGCTGAGGAGCAGGGAGTAGTGAAGGCTTTTGAAGGCAAGAAAACTGTTCCCTGTAAGGCTGCTGCCGGACATCAGGCAGTGTCAAAACTGGTGTATGTGCATGTTGTTTGCTGAAAAGGAGCTCCTCATCTTTCTTGTTTAAAAAGAGCGGGGGGAGAAATGTGTGTGGGAAGCAAGCAGGAAGGGATGGTAATGTTACTTCATTAAAAATAGATGATGTCTGGTTTTATGATGTTCGTGTGGTATCTGTGGCTTGGTTTCTGCCCACAGGCTTACATGCAGCCCCACTTGCTGGGAAATGAGTTCACACATTTAGAGTTTCCACGGAGGGTGCAGCGCAAGGAAGTTGGAAAGAGGATGCTCTACCGTGACTTCAACATGACTGGCTGGTAAGAATGTGTCCTCCTCAGCATGGGGTCAGCTTTCTCCCCAACCAATGCCTGCTTTGTACGTATCTTTGATTAGTGTAAACTGCATCAAACATGGACATATATGCCTGCATACTAAAAGGAAATGTATTTCCTTCTTCCAGATGTATTTTTGTTTTAGAAGTTAACGTTTTAAATAAGTTGGCCTCCCTCCAGAGCCGGGACGTTGGTTTGTTTTAATATGTGAGCACTCAAACCGGAGCAAACGTGTAAAGGGGCAGATGTGCCAGGGGATCTTCCTGAAAGCTAAACAACTTTCCTACCTTGGAAGTAGCTTTTTATAGAATCTGGATCAGTGGGCCATCATGCCTTTGCATGTGGAGGAACGCTTGCAGAAGGGAAGAGCTGTCTCCCATACTCAAGTGCAGCTGACCCCTGATTTGGGTAACCCTTGAGGAATTATTTTAGAGACAGGCCTATCTAAATAAAAGTCATAGCCAGGCTTAAATGAAAAGGCTTGAATGAACAGCATTGACTCAATGAAGTGAAGACAGGAAGAACAATGAATTTTTTGTCTCTGGCTAAATATCTTCATTGTTTTGTGTGGTTCAAGAGGCTCCTTCTCAAGTGACTCCCACTCATTTAGAGAAGCCTTAATCCTTGCTGTTGTGGGCTCGATGTGTGACCTATAAAGGCAAAGGCTCTATATATGCAAATGGTCTTCACTTCCATGCTGTTTGTGTTTTAGCATTCTTAGCAAATGCCCTTTCAGGAGGGGAAAGAAGAAAGGGGGTTAAAAAGCCTGAACTCTTGTAGATTTGGAGACTTGGATGCTCACACGCAACTACAACTCCACATGCTTCTGATTTGTCCCATACTTTATAGACCATAAATGATGTTTTAATGGCAGAATAATGATCTAAGTTTAATATTAATATGGAGTGTTTGCAAAGAACATGTTAATCTGGGAACAACCATCATTGTCCATCGTCCTGAACAGCTGCTAGTAGAATATGCAGTCTCACCCTTAGAATGATGACTTCACATTTTAAAAAGGCTACAGGCATGAACAAAAGATTAGGAATAGAATGAGAACATTGGATCAGCTGAGGACTGTTTGGAAGATCATGAGACACTCTCCCAGTTTCTCAAAGGGAGTTTTCATATTAAACTCCTGGATGTCTCTGAAGGCATCAGTGAAGAATGGCTTCATGTAGACTACCAAATCTCTTTTTCAAGATGTGAGGTGCTTGACTGGGGAGGTGGGGGGAAGAAAAAAACCTTCTGATTTGGGGGACAGCTACAGAAGTATCATGGGCCAAGAACTTCCTGAGAGGAGGGTAAGAGCAGAATTCTTTCATCATCGTTGGAAGGCAAAGAGGGTTTCTCCAGGTTTGTGGGAATTGTTTTGTGTTTCCCTGGTTGGTTAGTGGTCTGGAAAGGAAATGTTAGAATGGTTGAAGTTGCAGCACTGGCAGTTGACACCACAGCTCTTTTCCTAATAAACGAGAATGGCTGTGAGGAACTGCAAAGAATTGAGTTTTACATGAATGGGCATTACAGTGATCAAATTTGATGTTGATAAATACCAAGTAAATCATGAAGAGATAAAAATAACTTTTTGTGTGCAGTAGAGGTTCCAAATGAACTCGAGAGCCATGTCAGAAAGCTCCGTGGAAGTTCTACTTACTGTGATTTTTGCAGTCAAAATCCCCAGCAGAATGTTGAGATGCATACAGGGTTGAAATGGTTAATTAAACTAAGAAATAACTTTGTATATCAGTTTGTACCTCATTTGTGAATCTGTGCATAGCGCTTCACCTTATTTAAAATTATTATTGCATAGGTAATACTGTTTGGCATTAAAAGAAAAATAAGAAGCAAAATAAATCTTAAATGTAGACTAATGAGAAAGGTAGAAGAGCTTGGGTAAGTCTAAATAGATGGCAGATTTCAAGATATTGTTTTCAGTACTGGTGTTTTTCTGTACTAGCATATGGCAAGGGAGAGGAGAGAGTTGATTTTCCTGTTGATTTTTATGAATTTCCTGAAGTGCAGGACACATGTTGATCCAGTTACAGATTCTAATATGGTCAATGCAAAAATTGCCACCAGTTTAGCATAAACATGCCTAGCTATAAACAATGATTCCAGAATAAATACTTAAACTGTGACTTGAAAATTCAATTCTGAGTTCACCTCAGTGTTGTCCCAGAAAGAGGTGGCCTGTGCCAAGAAAAAGCATGTGAAGACTGTGATGAGGCTACCTCTCCCTGCTGTTCCTTTTGACTTCAGGCTGGAAGTGGAAAACAGGGGCTACATTTTTGTCCTGAACAAAAGAATCAGAATGTTTTAGCTACTCGATATCCCACAGCTAGTGCATCAGTTACCTCTTTGTTCGTTTGCCTCAGGACAATAAAATGGTGAGGGAATTGTTCTATCACCATACATTTACCTAAATCAGAGCCCTTGTAAATAAGGATCCTTTTCTTTTTGCAGGCTGTTTGCCCAAGGGAGTCTTGTTTTCTATCGCATTGTGTGCAGTGATCTCCTAAGCAGAGAAGCAGCAATCTGTTTCTATTTATCCAAAAGTCTGGGACAATTTTAATGGTTGAGACTATGGACAAAAATGTTAGATTTCCAGCTTGGTGGGCCCTCAGAGGTGATGATTTGAGGTGGCTGGTGTTTCACAGTGGTCGTTTTCCACTTCAAGTGTGTTGCTTCAATTTTCTTCCTTTTCTAATTCCTAGATCTAACTGATGCATAAGGACACAGTGGCTGAGGACATGTCTGTTCTGCATTTGTTTCTAAGGACAATATCTATCATGGAGAATAAATTAGAATATATATTCCTTTTCTAGAAAATGTCAGATGGAGCTTTGGTCAGCCAGAGCTAGATATGCTAAAACACTGCCAAACTTTTATCACTTAGAATGCAGAAGATCAATTCTCTGAACCTTCTTTTGGTCAGTGACTTCACTGTGTTTACATTTGCATGTACATGTAGAGAGGTGCAAGTGATGTTAGGAAGAAACAGCCACTCTTACAGTTAATTACAGAGCCTTCAGTGGCAGGGTGTAAAACTCTCTGCTCTGATGTTTCCTCAGGAAAATGAACTGTTTTATTTTAAAATTCAGGACACTTTCTGTGTTTTCTATTAGAAGCTGTATGATTTTTTTTTTCTTTGTTTTTACCCTTCTCCTGTGCTCTGGAGCTTTTCAGATTCTCAACAATGGCTTGGCTTGCCCAGCTTGTTTGCATTACAAAAGGTTATTGTCTTTGGGTCTGTCATAATGCATTTGGCCTTTTTTTTTGCTTTTTGCTTTTTCTTTCATTCTTTTTTTTTTTTTTTTATGTGAAGTTTCCACACTGGCTTTGTCTCAGCAGTCCACAGTGGTATCAGAGCTGCCAAGTTTCCCCACAGCATTAGGACAACCACTGATCCAGCAATGTGTACTGCATCACTAGTCCAGGCTGCCTGTAACTGCTTTGAGACCAGCCTTTCCCTTCTCCCTTCGGCTCTTGTACCCTTTCTCCTTTCTCTGCAGTGGCAGTTGGGATGAGAAATCCGCTGTATTAAATGTATCTAAAATAAATTCCATTTAGGTGGGAGCTGACTGTGAGCTGCCCCTCTTGCACCCTCACCCCATGTGTGTTGTGGTTGAGCAACCATTGCAAAACGTGTACTGTAGCTGGCAAGTCATCTTAAGAGCTGCATCTCCTGCTGAACAAGCCTCCGAGCTGTCTTGAGTTGTAATTTGCTGGCAGACATCTGTGTTACTGACAGTCTTTCACAGCTGGGTCTCTGGGCTGGGGTTTTCAGGCCCATGGCTTGCAGAGGTTAAACTTGTATTGGAGAGAGGGTAGTTCTGGTGGCTTTGACAAGTCCTGGCAACAGAAACATCAGGGAAGACTCGGTGGCCATGTAAACAAAGTGCTGCCAGCACTAAAAAGGGGTGCAGGTAGCCTGAGGTAGAAATATATGGGGAAAAAAAGCAGGCCTAATGATAACTGCTCCTTTAAAGGGCTGCACAGAATTAGTATTCTCTGTCTCTGCCTTTTAAATAAAAGTTAAGACACAGTTGGTCAGGTTTTCTTTACTCGTGGGTAAATCCAGTGTGAACAATTTTAAGTACTTTGCCCTGACTATATCCTAGACACCTTCCCAAAACCTGGTTTTCTGGCTTACTGTGTCCCTCACCGTCACGGTGGCTCCTTCTAGGGTTCGCCTCTCAGCCTCTTGCGGGGCTGGAGGAGCCATACAGTGCTGCACTTAACCAAAGGCATCCAGAAGGCACTACCAACTGGCATCAGCTTTGGTGGTTTCAGAGTTAATTTTCTGCTCCTCCTTGGTACACAAACAGTGGCCTTTGAGCTGCTCACGTTGAAGTGGTGTTCTTTAAAGGCTTGTTTCCAGATGGCCGCTTTGGCTTTTTGACTTGATTTTAGGGTGGCAAAAGAGCCCTAGATAACAAGTCCATTTTTTTGACCTGATTTGTTGGCGGCTTCCTTTGCCCTCCAGGACCACGCGCAGTTGAGCTGCATCCTATCAAAAATGGCCCAAACTGGTGTAGTACCCATCATGTGTCACGGGCCAAAGCCCCAGGTAGCAGCAAGCGGGGGAATTGGGTACTGTATGCACGGTGGCAGCAGAGCCCTCGCCAGCTTCGTGTCTGTGTGTCTGGCAAGGGGGTGCTGTGGCACACAGTTAGCCACCCGAGGGTCAACCCGTGCCGGGGAATCGCCTGCCTGTGTGATTTATTCCAAAGCAGGGAGTCTGGTGCCCTGGGGTGAGCGCTAAGCAAAACCCATTTTATTCTAGAGTCAATATTGTCCACTGCCTGGAAAGCCGCCAGCCTGCTCTGCGCTCGCCCTTTTCTTTCCAACAGGGAATGTCTTTCAGCCTTTAAGCATCTGATTAAAAAAGCAACTTCACTTTTCAAGCCATTTTATTTTGTTTGGGATGGATGCCTTTTGCTTTCATTGTGCAGCCCGCCTTGCCGTCTGCGGTTCAGACTCTGGCTCACAAAAACCAGGCTCTCATTAATCACTTATTGGGGATTCAGAATACCCTGGTGAGAGCCAATGTACATGTTTTGCTTGGTAATGCGGAAGCTGATTTGTACAAATATTGCCAGTGCAGCCACTGTCTTATTCTTTATTGCTGGACTCAATGTCCTTTGACAGTGTGTTCAGGTAGCCTGCCTGAGGAGTGCCTAAGCAGATTGAGAAATGCCACAGAAATGGTTTATGGAGGAGGTGCCTGCACTGCACCCCCCTTTAATATAAATTGATTTATTGAATCAAGCACAGAAGCCCTGCTACAGAAACCTCGGGCTATATTCTCTGGAGAACCACCTAATAAAACAGCCCCAACTGACACTCCTCATTAGCTTTTCCACTGATCCCAGGGCAGTATTTAAAGTGACAGTGTCCCTCTTTTCGGCCTGAATTTATCTGCTGGCTAATGCCTGCGGGTCTAATTAGCTTACCATTATTAGTCTTATTCAGATAAGCTGCATTTCCTAACAGCTTGATTCCAACTTGTAAAAAGTAATTGGAAGTCTGCAAACGCTGTGCCATAACCTGCTTGATTGTGCCTTTTAGCCAAATTCATGTAATTTACAAAAAATCATCCTTCCCCCCCCCCCCCTTCCGACTTTAATTGAGCTTTTTTGTCTAGTGAAACCTTCTGTGCTTCTTCTCTTGAAATCCTGGCTGTATTGTTTGAGACCTCAGCCATATCCTTTGTACAATCGCCAGGGAGAGATCAAATTTTAATTTCATAATTACTTCACAAGAAAGCAGCCTTTTCCCCAGTCATGCCTGGTATTAATTTCCTCCCAGCAACTTACATTTTCATAATTTAATGATTATGGGCCACCTTTGCAGCACTGGGTCTTTCTGGAGAAGAGAGAGATAGGATATCATTTTTGCAGCAGAAACCATAATCCACGGCCACTTGCCTTGCTTTTTGTGTCTGTTTTTGTCTCTCATTGCAAGGTAGCCAGGAGTGGGACAGGACATGCCTCTTTGGTGCACGCAACCAGAGCAGCTTGCTGGGTTGTGCCTGGGTGTCTGGGGCACAGCTCTGTGATGATGAATGGCTGTTTGCAATGTGCATGTTATGCATCTTTTCAAGATTTGCAGCCCTCACTGCAGAAGCAGCGGGAGGTGAGAGCTGACCTGCTCTGTACGGCACGTCGCCTGACAGTGACGAATGGCTCTGTTTTCCCCAAGTGCACACATGCCACAGGAGCTGAGCCAGTGTCTTCAGGGCAGGAGAAAGCAGAAATAAGAAAGTAATAGTGCTGCAACAAAAGAGAAAACTTAAGTCTGAGGTAAAGCTCTTTGTAAATGGTCTCTCTGGGGCCAAGTGAGTGCGACAAGAATGAAGTTGGTTTGAGTCACGTCTTGCAGGAGCATCTCCTTCTGGAAGCAGCATGCCTAAGGCCTGTCCCCGCATGGCTGTGCATCTCTGCTTGGGCTTTGCTTTGGCACGGGATCAGGTGCTGCATATGCAAGGGCAAACAAAAGGCTCCTGGTCTGTTTTATCAGAAAGAAACTAAACTAAAATGATTAATCTTCAATCTGAAAACCCAAGCAAAATCAGCTCTTCTTCCTGGTAAGGTGAAGTCCCTTCTCCTACTCCTGCTTTCTCTGGCTTCCTCAGCTGCACAAATTTGACGCAACCTCAGCTGGTTGTGTCAGGTCCCTATGAAATCCTCTTTCTTTCCATTGCCACCCAGGATTGACTTATGGCTCTGCTTCTGGCTGAGAGGATGCCCCGTGCTCCTCCTCAGAGTTTCCAGCACTGCTGTGGGACGGTGAGGTTTCTGTGTTTTTTGCTGTGTTTTTTGCTGTGTTTCACTGCCTGCCCCATCCTACACTACAGCAATCTTTCCCAGAAGAGTTTGCTTTGTGATTCCTCCTTAACGGCAATCTCTCTTCCTTCTAGAGGATCCCAGCTAGCGAGTGTGGAGCAGGCACTGTGAGGTTAACATGCAGTTTTTCTTCCATCTGCCTCACCACATCCTTTTAACAAGAAGTACAGCAACATGTGAATTTATAAACGGTTTTTCTGTCCATCACAGTGCATTAGGCTCATAGGGTGTTAACAACCCACTTCCCTTACCCCTCTGTCTCCAGAGCAAATTGCTGACAAACCTTCCTGTTTGTCTTTTAAAAGTTGAAGAGATTAACTAAATTTTAAGAAGCTCTCTAGACAGAAGATTCACAGGGGAAAAAAAATACTTGGCCTAGTGAGACTGTTGCAGAACATGGATCCACTGCAGTATCTGCGCACAGTTTCTGTCACTCGGTAGTGGAAGCTCAACCGGCCACAAGCGGTGAATAAAAGTGCCCACAGTACACTTGCCCTGTCCCTCCCAGCCTCCTGAGCATAAAGGCAGCAAGGAACAGTGCCTGTAAACACCCTCTGTTAATTTTTTTTTTTTCCTGATTTGTCCTTTTTTTTGAGCAAGGACCTCTCTAGATCCTTGGACACCCTCTCCCTGACTTTCTTCCACCACTTTCTTATCAGTCCACTCACCTTTAATGGATTAAAAATCAGCCACACTCCGGGAAGTGCCTGAGAGAAGATGCTGGTGCTTGAATCTTTAAAATGGTCTAGTCAAGATGGGTAGAATTCATTTTGCTTAGGAATTACTTTCACAGGAGTACATGGTGCTGGGGAATACATCCTCTCCAAAGTCATCTTAGAGCTGTACATGACAGTGAAGGCTCCTTGGAGGTCCGGAGCTCACATAGCAGTCTGATTTGACCAAGCCAGAGATCATACATGTGTACAAGTCATGCTGAGATTTTATTTTTTTTTTTAGATGGGTAGACAGAACTGGGATTTGCAAAATGGAGCATTATACAGCTTTAAGTTCAGAAGAAAATTTCTGAATTTTCTGGGAAAAACACATGTTTTAAAACTTGTATTTTTTTCTTCTTTACCTGAAAGAAACCCTATGAGAGTATCTTGGTTTAGAGTAGATCTTCCCCTAAAAACTGTTTTGTGCATATGTGCACATGCATCGGTTGTCTTTAATTGATTTGGCATTGCTATCATCTTTTCTCTTAACAAACATTACTATAGTTTGTGTGCCTTCATTATCTTTGTTTATCATGGTTTTGCCTCATTAAAGCATATGTCAGATGAGTAATAGGGGAAAGATACTGAGGCACTGGAACATTGAAGCTAACCTACCTAAAGGGTACTTAGTATCAGACAGTGCTGTCTGGATTTTGAGATCCTGACAGCAGAAGCGCATATATGTAAGGACACTTTTAAAAAATTATGGCTGGATTGAGACATAAATTGCATAATTTTCAGTGGCTCTGTGCCTTACCTGCACTACACATCTTTTCTTCTTGGTAGTAAGCATATACTTATACTGGTTTGATGCCTGTAGTTCAATAGACAGTACAGATGAACAGTTCCTTTTGGGTTGGTGATTATTTGTTATCCAAAGGGTTAGCTCCAATCCACTGATACCTTGTGTGAGAAGGGGGAAAAAAGCAGTTTCTGTCAAGTTTTGTGTTGCTCAAGGATTAAAATATGTTTTTCTATTGGTAAGACCAAAGAAAATTGAGCTTGGGGGAAGAGAGGTTGGTTAGCTGAGGTAGTTTTGTTGTGGGATGTTTTCTTTGGGCGTGGAGGGTGTTTGGGGATGGTTCTGGGTTTGGGTTTTTTTACAGAGTGGTAGCAAAACAGTGCTAGAAATATTCACTGAATCCACAAACCTGTCTTGAAGGAGAGCTTTCATCCTTGTACTCAATATGAACTAGGACATTTCTGAAGCTATAGTGCTTTTTCTTGCTTGCTTGCTGCAAGTGGGTTTTGCTCTATGCTTCAAGCTAAAGCCCTTTGATGGTTTTTTTTTTTGCTCTTCCTTAGGTTTAATTCTCAGTTTACTATCAGATGTCACTAGCAGAGATGTGAAATATGGACAGACTTTCTAAAGCCAAGTACTATGCAAAAGCAGAGCACAGAGTCTGGGTTCCCCTGTCGTTCACAGAACTGAACATTCCAGGTCAGGGTAGATTGTGTTTTTGCCACCATCTGTTGTGCCTGGGGATGCCAATGCAATACTTCTCATGACCAGTAACCTTGCACAGTTTGCTGTAGAGAAAGAAAATACAATGGATTTTGGTTTTGGTCATCAACAACTTTTACTCTTACGTGAATTTGTATGTGCTGTCAGAAGGCCAATTTTGAGACAGATTATATGGCAGGAGAATGCATAACACATGTAAGAAATTATATAGTATTTTGGCTCTGCAATCTGTATTTGGGAGCTGTCCAGTGTTTCAAATTCTGACCCAGAATCATGCAGGTAACTTTGATAATCTTTTAAAGAGCACCTAAGGCACTGCTAATGACCTCAGCACTGAAGGAAGCTTCTGTAGATTGTCTTGTGCATTTAGTAGCTTCTGGTGATTTTTTCGCCATGTATTTAGAGCAGATTCCAGTTAACTTATGAGTAACATCATGTCAGTCCTAGTTCTTTCATTCTGACATCTCTTTTGGCTCCTGGTGCGATTTGGCCTGGTTTTCCAAAACGTTGATCCTAAGTCCAAATGTAACTTTGTGGGTGGTACATATGTCAAGCCCTAGTTCAGTATTTTTGGACAACAGTAGCATTTCATAATTCTTTTTAAATGAAAAGAAGAAACAAAGTTAACTGAAAGAAAATGCAGCTAGATCTAGCTGGGCACAAGCTTGCTTCTTCTACTTTCCTCCTCCACCCCCCTGTTTTTCCATTTGGAAAAATAGAGGTTTACGTGGCAGAAGCACTTGACAGGCTTCAAGCTCATTCAGAACAGCAAGCAGTAGCATAGCCTTGTCTTTATAACCTGTCTTGTCATGCCCTGGTGGCCAGTGAGACTTCCTAGGATGCAGGCAAGGAAGATGGGGAGAGCGGAGAGTTGCAACCCTCTGTGTGTTTGTTAAAACAGTGAGCTAGGCTGAATCATGTAGATGGGTGAATAAGGCCATGTTGGCACTAAAAAAGCCAAACAACCCCCTCAGGTTCTCTGTATTCGTTATACTTACTGCCATATTATATCTTTATATATAGCACACTCTAAACAGCACATGAAGGTATAAATGAAACTTTATTACATAAAATCAAGTGAAATCGTCCAGAAGGTTGTAGCCTGTGTGAAATAAACACATGTACAAAGTACAGGAGGTTTCACAGGGCATAAATCAAAATGAACTTCATAGCTTCCTTCCTTCCTTCTCCCCAGTGCAGTTGCTGAGCTGCTAGCTGAAAAGCTGTCCTTCATCCTTCTCTTGCAGCAAACCGCATGCTCATATATTATTAATTCTGTTTCGCTAGTAATGCAGGACATAGGTACTTCTCTGGAGTGACTCAGGTTGCTTTTCAGTGTGTCTGTGCCAGCTCTGTTTCTGCGGTTGCGGCTCTGAGGATTGTTTTTCAAGCACTGATAACTTTTCAGGCAATAGCAACATCAACACAAAAAGCATGTTTGAGATGAGTCTTGACACCCAAGTTCTGAGCCCAAGAGGTGATTTGCTGTGAGAAACCACAGAACAAATCACTGTAGGTGATGGCAAAACAAATCAATCTAGGTATCCCTCACTTAGTCACATAGCTTCAGGAGGTCATAGGCTAGCCAGCTGCCCTTCCTGATCTGCTGATGAAGCAGGTTAGCTTCAGCCCTTGCAACACAGCCTCTTACGGCATCATTACACCGTTGTGTCACAGCTAAAGGCCCTAGGGACTATGGTCCTTAAGGTGGTTCCATGAAAGATGCTGGACTTGGCGGTGACCACCATTCTTTTGAAGGACACCAACCCGAATTATGCCTTTTTCACCCCTTCTTTTTTTCCTTCTTCCTAAAACACACTCAGTGTGAGGTGCTATTCAGAAGAGTATAAGGAAGAAGGGGAGAGAGGGAAGAAAACTTGGTCCCTGTTTTTGGCTACTTACAGTACAGTGCAAAATGAGGTCTTAGGTTTTAAGTATTTGTAGTTATCTTGCAGATAATATAGTTTGTGGGTAAAAAATGGGTTGAGTTTTTCCTTTAAAAAGGGAGTTGCAAAGTTAAGTCATATCAACACAACAACCACAGAGATGTGGTGGGATGACTCCTATGACTGGAGTGTTGGAATGGAAGGATACAGGCTTTTTAGGAAGGATGGGCAGGGGAGATGTCAGTGACCAGCTGGAGTGCACGGAGCTCCACCTGGGGATGGATGAGGAGCCAACCCAGAGCTTATGGGTCAGGATTAAAGGGAAGGCAGGGACAGGAGATGTTATTGTGGGGCTCTGCTACAGACCACCCAACGAGGAAGACTGAGCGGATGAGGCCCTCTGTAAACAGATAGGAGCAGCCTCACATTCACAAGTCCTGGTCTTCATGGGGGACTTCAACCACCCTGGTATCTGTTGGAGGGACAACACAGCAGGGCATAAGCATTCCGGGAGGTTCCTGGAATGTGTTGATGATAACTTCCTTCTCCAAGTGATAGAGGAGCCAAAAGGAGAGGTGCTATGCTGGACCTTGTTCTCACCAACAAGGAGGGGCTGGTGGGGAGTGTGAAGCTCACGGGCAGCCTTGGCTGCAGTGACCATGAAATGGTGGAGTTCAAGATCCTTAGGGCAGCAAGGAGGACACACAACAAGCTTGCTACCCTGGACGTCAGGAGAGCAGACTTTGGCCTCTTCAGAGATCTGCTTGGCAGAGTAGCACAGGATAAAGTCCTGGATGGAAGAGGGGCCCAAGAAAGCTGGCTAATATTCAAGGATCACCTCCTCCAAGCTCAGGAGTGATGCATCTTAACAAAGAGGAAGTCAGGTAAGAACGCCAGGAAGCCTGCATGAATGAACAAGGAGCTCCTGAACAAGCTGAAACACACAGAAAACACCTTTAGAGGGTGGAAGCAAGGACAGGTAGCCTGGGAGGAAGACAGAGAAACTGTCTGAGCAGCCAGGGATCAGGTTAGGAAGGCCAAAGCCCTGATAGAATTAGATCTGGCCAGGGATGTCAAGGACAACAAGAAAAGCTTCTATAGGTATGTCAGTGATATAAGGAAGACTATGGAAAATGTGGGCCCTCTCTGGAAGGAAACGGGAGACTTGGATACCCAAGATATGGAGAAGGCTGAGGTACTCAACAAATTTTTGACTCCAGCCACACCGCCCAAGATGCTGAAGGCAAAGGCGGGGACTGGGAGATTGAAGAAATGCCCACTGTAGGAGAAGATCAGGTTTGAGACCATCTAAGGAACCTGAAGGTGCACAGGTCCATGGGACCTGATGAGATGCATCCGTGAGTCCTGAGGGAACTGGCAGATGAAGTAGCTAAGCCACTATCCATCATATTTGAGAAGTTGTGGCAGTCTGGTGAAGTTCCCACTGACTGGAAAAGGGGAAACATAACCCCCATTTTTAAAAAGGAGGACCTGAGGAACTACATGCCAGTCAGTCTCACCTCTGTGCCTGGCAAGATCATGGAGTGCGTCCTCCTGGAAACTCTGCTAG
Source organism: Strix aluco (assembly GCF_031877795.1). Classification (NCBI taxonomy): domain Eukaryota; kingdom Metazoa; phylum Chordata; class Aves; order Strigiformes; family Strigidae; genus Strix; species Strix aluco. Next base: position 51,584,789 of record NC_133935.1, read on the forward strand.
AGCACATGGAAAATAAGGAGGTGATTGGTGACAGCCAACATGGCTTCACTAAGGGCAAATCATGCCTGATGAATTTGGTGGCCTTCTACGATGGGGTTACAGAGCTGGTGGATAAGGGAAGAGCAACTGATGTCATCTACCTGGATTTGTGCAAAACATTTGACACTGTCCCACAGGACATCCTTGTCTCTAAATTGGAGAGACATGGATTTGATGGATGGACCACTCGGTGGATAAGGAATTGGCTGGATGGTTGCACTCAAAGAGTTGCAGTTAACTGTTTGACATCCAAGTGGAGAGCAGGGACAAGTGGCATTCCTCGGGGATCAGTGTTGGGACCAGTGCTGTTTAACATCTTTGTTGGCAACGTGGACAGTGGGATTGAGTGCACCCTCAGCAAGTTTGACGATGACACCAAGCTGTGTGGTGTGGTCAACACGCTGAAGGGCAGGGATGCCATCCACAGGGACCTTGACAGGCTTGAGAGGTGAGCCCATGCAAACTTCATGAAATTCAACAAGTGCAAGGTCCTGCACATGGCTTGAGGCGATGAGTGGATTGAGAGCAGCCCTGCGGAGAAGGACTTGGGGGTATCAGTAGATGAAAAACTGACTATGAGCCAACAATGTGCGCTCTGTTGAGGTTTGAACTCAGCCGGCAGCCAAACACCATGTGGCCGGCTGTTCACCTCCCCCCTCCCCGGTGAAATAGGGGAGGGACAAAAAAGAGAATTCATAGGTTGAATAAAAAGAAAGAATTTACTAAATATAACAAGAGAACAACAGTAACAATAGTGAGTCCAAAAAGAAACGGGTAAAATGCAGCAGTGGCTTACCGAGCGCAGCGACCGCCCCCACAGCAACAACAGGGCCGGACGAGCAAATGATGTGAGCCCAAGCCCGAGAGAGAGCCCGCAGGAGAGAGCCCACCCCCCTATATCCCTGGTCATGACATCACGTGGTATGAAATACTCCAATGAAAGTTAACTCTATCCTGGTCTAAACCAGGACAGCTCACAGCCTGGAAAGCCAACCATATCCTGGACTGCATCAGAAGAAGTGTGGCCAGCAGGTCGAGGGAGGTGATTCTCCCCTTCTACTTGGCTCTCGTGAGACCCCACCTGGAGTACTGTGTCCAGCTCACGGCCCCCAATATAAGGAGGACATAGACCTGCTCAAGTGGGTCTGGAGGAGAGCCATGAAGATGATCAGGGGGCTGGAGCACCTCCCTTATGAGGACAGGCTGAGAGAGTTGGGGATGTTCAGCCCAGAGAAGAGAAGGCTCCAGGGAGGCCTTATAATGGCCTTACAGTACTTAAAGGGGACCTACAGGAAAGATGGGGAGGGACTCCATATCAGGGAGTGTAGTGATAGGACATAGGGTAACAGTTTTAAACTGAAAGATTTAGGTTAGATATTAGGAAGAAATTCTTTACCGTGAGGGTGGTGAGACACTAGAACAGATTGCCCAGAGAACTTGAATATGTCTTTTCCCTGGAAGTGTTCTATGATTCATAATTTAGTCTTGTTTGCTATTTGTTACAAAGATATACAATAACTTGAAAATCCCGTAGGAATGGTTGTCTTGTTGGGCTTGTGGTTTGATTAGTCATTTGACTCTGATGCCCAGCATGGACTCAGCTGATAACCTTTTTCTTGGTGTCAACACAACTGGCTGTATGCAAGGAATAGGAAGGAGTTCACACTTCTCCTCCAGGAGGTTTTTCTAGGGCTCCCAGCACTGTAGGTCCATCTGGAAACTTTGGGACATGTTCATGAGCAGTCAGGGATGGTAAAATTCTTCCTCCCCATTCAAACCAGGTTATCAGAGTTGGTGAATGAGGCAGAGACGTTAGCTATTCTCTGTTGGAAATAAAAGAAAAAACAAGAGCAAAGTCCATGACTGACTCATTCTTCTCAAGAAATTGCTATTCCAGGACTTAAACATCAGGGAAGTATTACCACGCTGGCTACTTGTAGTGATTTGTGCCTTTTTGTTTGCTTTAAGAGCAGCTAATCACTTGCCTTCACCAGTACAAAATGCCATTTATATGCTTTCACTGTATTGTCTTTTATAGAGATGCCCAAGAATTGTGGTTATATACCCAAGATATTCTTGACTATGTGGTCTCTCATGAAGCACCCACTGTGGTTTGAAAGCCTCACCTGGTTCCATTTTGGGATTTCACACATAGTAATGTTTCGTAGTACGAGAGTGCAATCCTTCACTACTCTTTCTTCTATGCATTTTGGTTGTTTTTCCTTTTTCTTCCTCCTCCCTTTACCCCCAAACCCTAATATGGGCCCTGCCTGTGATTACTGGGAAATGTAAAGGTGGGGCTTAGACGTCTGTGCTACTCTCTTTTAAGTCTGAGGCTTGCCTAGGTGATGCAGCATGTATAGCTGTGTAATATAGCACCATTTATTGATCCCAGATCCATGCCATGTTTTGGTGAAGCAGGGTGTGGTTTGATTACAATATAGGATTTCACCCTTATTTTCTAATTTCCTGCTGATTTGTGTCACATTGCTTAAACCTGATGGAATGCAACTCCCCCGAACTCAAGCAGCCAGCCTGGCTGGAGAGCCACGTAGCAGGGGCTGGCAGTGTCTGGCAGGGGACCTGCTGCCGCAGCTTCTCTCTTCCTGCTTCTGCCTTCCACTTTCATGGGGAGCACCGACTTACGCTCTCAGGTGATGATTTTGGTATCACCCCAAGGGCTTTGGGCAGTGGTGGGCTGGAAGGGAAGGACAACTTGCAGGGAAAGGCTGGGGAGGGACATTTTGTGGTATGAAGGGAAGTGTGTCCCTCTGGGGCAACATAACTTTAAAGAAGCTTCCCAGCACCTCAGCTCGAGCATGTGTTATACAAACCATGGGACTCTACAGCTTGTGAGAGTGACAGCTGTCTATTTTTTTTTTTTTTTTTATTTCACACTGGCAAAATTGTTCACCTTCTCACCTCATCAGTGTCAACAGCTGGATGTGTAGAAGGTAGAGTATGCAGGCATGTGGTAAACAGAATCAGAGCATGAGCATTTACTTTTCTTGTCTCTTGGCCATGGGGAAGCTGCTGTGAAACATAAAATCTCTGACAACCTTGACTGTTGCAGTCAAGGTCAAATAAGCACTAAATATCCTTCTAAGACTCTTCAGCACATGAAGCTTGTCTTAGTTTAAGCAGTCCTGAAAGGTGAGAACAGGATTGGAGAGCTGTTTCACATTTTGACTGTGTACACATTCTGTCTTGGCTCACCATTTCATATTAACAGTGTGGATCTAGTCACTGGTTAGCTTCTTGGTGGGTTTGGGGTTGATGGTTTTGTTTCAGTTTTTTTTTTTTAATGACACTATTGCAGTATAGATGCTGCCATAGCTAATGATGTCTTACCTGATTAGGATGTTATTCCAGTCCACCTCTTTTTCCTGGCAACCAATAGGAGCAGCTTGGCATGTTAGATATTTCCTCGTATTCACTTTACCTTTTGGTGAAATGGATGATTCTTTAGGGAAAATCTTTACACCGAAAAAGAAATTTACATCTTTGAATCAAAGACAGAGTCACTAGGAAAAATAATGATTTTTTTTTTTTTACCCCCTTTTAAATCACAGCTGCTTGTTTCAGGGCACTGGGTCACTAATTGAGTGCAAGCTTTATAAATGTTGTTTGTCCTCTCCCCACAGGGCATACAAAACCATTGAGGAAGATGACTTGAAGTTTCCCCTTATATATGGAGAAGGCAAGAAGGTGGGCATGTTTGCTTTCCTCAGACCAAAGGAAGAAGGAATTCTGTGCTGATTACCACTCAGTTTAGCCTGTGGCAGTCCAGTGTTTTCCACTCAGTATCTCTTTATTTTATCGTTTTGACAGCTTGAAAGAATATCTTGGTTCTGTCATAAATCAGTCTCATGTCTGGAGGGTGGCGGGGAGAGCTCAACATACTAAAAAGCAATTTTATAGCAAACAGTCATTTGGTGTTCAGTTTGCTTTTGTTTCTCTTCTATTGTAAGTAGGCTACAATGAGACCATCTTAAATAATTGACTTAAAATCTTCCTGGTTTCATTGTAAAGTATAACTAGGCTGGATGAAGATAGAAAAATATCTCATGTTTGCTGAAAACAAAGCAGGAGGATATTTAATAGTGCTCTGAGATGCAAAACTCTAATTTAGGAAGAGGAGAGATCAGGGCAGGATTTGGAAAGTATAACACCTCTTAACCGTATCTTCTTTAGCTAGTAGATGTGAACTCACTGTTGAATTTTTCTGATGTGTGAATGCTGATAGTTTTTCTTGAAAGGGAGAAATGAACCATTCCGTTAGGGTGTACTTTGTTTCCAGCTCTGTGATTAAGAACAGTGAGATCATTAGTGCTGATCCCAGCAAGCTTAGCTGGGTGCAGCAATAGGATCAATATAAGAACGCAGTGGTGTCAGTTTGCCAATATTGGTATGCTCACTGTGTTTCTAAATAGTGCTCCCCTGCTGCATTAGGTTCTTATCTCTATGCAAAAATACACGCTTTTCAAAATTAGTCCAAGTTTTGAAGGTTCAGACCTGCAGCTTATCTCTGAATTTGGCTAGGTTTATAATTATTTGCAAAATGTTTCATGCACATCTTTTTAATTTACTTTCTTATTGCCTTATGGAGCCAGGGGTTAGTGAGGCAAAATAATTTTGAGTCAGTTGCTCACTGTTATTGATGCTGTGAGCTCTCTTGTTCAGAAGCTGCTGTGGCTAAACGATACGCAGACAGCAGAGAGCAGATTCCCCGTGAGACTGTCTGCCTGATCAATCATCTTTGGAGAAGCGTTAATGAAGAAGAGCCCAGCACCTCTTGGGAGACAGCTCATGTTGCAGAGGAAGGTGCTTGGGGAAGGAAGTGGTAGACCTGAGGTAACAGCAGACCTGCCCTAGACTGGCTCTCCACAGAGGAGACCGCTGTGGTCAGTGCCACTGTCACCTGTGTGTTTAGCAATTTAAGGTGGCCTTTGGCACTTTTCCTTGGTGGAGGGGATATATGGCAATATATCAATAGGAAAAGGCCACAGGTTTCTTAGGTGAGTAATTAGGCTTCTCGTCCTTTTTGTAAAACCTGTTTACTGACAGTATACTTTGCTGAAGGAATGCTCTCAGACTGGCATGGGACAGTGAGGTGACTGGGTTAGGTCTCTGTAGTCCCAGTCCCTTACGGATGTTCACAATCTGAGATGTGTGTATGCAGACTGGGATATAGATGAATAAAAAGCTTGGAATAATGAGGGAAATGTAGATGACACGAGTGGGAAAAGCTTTGAAGTTGATTAGGTGTGTTAAATCTAGAGTTTCTGGGAGAGAAACGGGAATTCATCCCTAGCTGTAGCAGTTACGGAGTAGGAACATTATCTCTTTACCTGTTGACACAGTGCATGTAACTAGATTTGATCCCATTGCTTTTCTTTATTTCCAGGCTCGGGTTATGGCAACAATTGGAGTGACCCGAGGACTGGGAGACCATGACCTGAAAGTGCATGACTCCAATATATACATCAAACCTTTCCTGTCCTCGTCTCCAGAGGTAAAACAGCCAAGATTTGTGGGAGAGAAACAAATATACTTAATGTGCTTATTTGTTCTTCCCAAATTGTTCATTCTGATTGTGATTCAATCCAGATGACATGTTGTCATTCCCAAAGGTGCAGCATGTTAGTAACATCCATATAGTAGGAACGTTACAAGTTCCCCAGCTGTGTGCCCTAGCTCTGGTTACTTCACATTGCTGGCACAGTATTGATGACTTCTCGCTCTCTGGTCTACAGTTATCCCACAGCCTCACCATTCAGTGTGACAGACACCCATTTCTGCCCACCTTCATGTGCTTCAGCTCCCCTTGAGGCCCAGATCATGCTGCCTTCACAGAAGCTGATGTAAATTTGTGTTCTCCAGAAGGGAGCACTAGATGTCTTCCACGGTAACATAGTATCCTGCATTACACTGAGGATACCAGATCAATTCCTAAGCAGAAAAATGCCAGGAGGGTTTGGAAGAGTGCTTTATGCTTCCATCTGTCTGCCCCCTCACCTCCAGTTCTTAATTCTTTACGATGGTTTTGTGCAAACACCAAATTATGGCAGGAATGGCAATGTGCATTCCCAGATGATGGCATAACGAGGGGATTATGCAGTATCTGTGTTCAGGGTAGTTTTAAATGACTCCATCATTTTGACTTGCCTCCCACAAACAATTCCAGTTTTTGGCCTCTAGAGACCTTGCAGTGAAGGATATCAAGCCTTCCAAAGGGATTTGAATGTATTTGTTAACAAGAAACATGCAAACCTCGCTTTTTTTCCTCTGTAACTGCATTTCTATTCCCACGTCAAGGAACAGATGACACACATTTTTCATAAAATATTAAGCAAGGGCAAACCATCTGATGACAGCACAAAAAGAGGAAGCTATGCTTCTATGGCCAAATGCTGAGAGCTGTCCACTGTCAACTGGCTTGCTGGAGATTTAACCATACCCAGTATTTGACCTTGAATTTATTGCTTGCTGTAGCAGTGTGAGAGAATGAAAATAAACAAATGACACAATATTGCTAGGAAGGAACCAAATTATTAAATTAACCTTGCTTAGAACATCTTTGAGACTTCAAAAATAAAAATTAAACTGTTGAGATATTCTGGCCCTGAAGAAAAGGAGGAGATCTACAGACAGCCCCTTCTTCATGTTTCCTTGCTGTGAATCCAATACCTTCCCTCTCCCCCCTTTGAGTGTGTGGTATTCCTCACTTGGGACCTGCTCCTGTTCTCAGCCAGGCAGGCAGCAGCTCTGCCCTCATCACTGTGATGGATTTGTTTAGTGCCAGCAAAATGATGCAATTCTACCTATTTATTTTTCTTTCTGGCATGCTCAGACCCAGTGGTTCTGGGGTATGTAATGGCTGCAGCACAGTATCTCAGCAGTATCATCTCTGCCAATTGCTGCTGCAGTATTTGTCTGTGTGTATAAACCAAAGCTTCTCATGGGCTTTTCTGATTTGTGTGGAGTGTGTCTGTACGTGTTCAAATTCTGGAATATGACATCCAGTTCATATGCTATCCACGTTTCAGGATCTCTTAACTGCTTTGCAAAAGGGAAGCAAAATTGGCTTTGTTTCCACATTCCCTTCACAGCTAAATTCAGCAGAAACGTACGAGGGCAGGAGGAGGAAAGACAGAGCACCAGCCACCTCAATTTAGAGATACTGGAAAAAAAAGCCCTGAATTTTATTAGGAAGTAACATATGCTCCAACTTGCTTTCCATTGCACTTCCTTCTCTTAATCATTTCTTCCTTCTCTTCCCAGAGAGAGCCCCAGTGCTTTATCTCCTCGTGTTTTTCCCTGACTTGTTCTGTCCATACGTGGACAGTGCACCTTGCACAGAAGCTGGCATTAAGAAACATCTTTATGCTGCCATCTGGGAAGCTTGGCAATTGGAAGTAAAGGCAGTGGCGTCAAGCAACAGTCATATTTGGCCCTTGTGCAGCATTGGATTGTGAATTGTTTATATAGAGGTCGGGAAGCAAAATGTCTGGTTTCCAGACCTGGAAAAGGGGAGGCACAGGAAATTAAGGCACACAGTGAGTCGTGACAGAGGGCGGATCCAAGCCCTCTGGCTTCTGTTTCTGTGCCGTAATTACAGTGTCCTTTCCCAAGTTGGGAGCAACGTGGTGAGTTTCCAGAATATTTTACTTCCAGCATGACAAAGCACGGGTATGCTGTGTCCACCAAAATTTAGCTGAAGGAAAGGTAGGCATCCCTGAGACTGCATCCAGAAATAGGTATATAAAAGTAATTTGAGAGTGGTGTGAAATGATGCTTTGATAGAGTGCCAGGCTATGGGAGGAGAAGTCATGTAGCCAAGACTGACAAATGTAATCAGGATTCAGTGGCTCAGCTGTTACGAGATCAGATTTGGAGGACTTCTGCAGGTTGGTTGAGCTCTAGAGAATTGAGCCTTTTATAATGAACTGGAGTAGCACAAAGCAGGCAAGCCATGGCTGAGGCTCTCTGGCATGGAATTAAATATTTATTTTTCATAATGGAACAGTTCATTTGAAAGCTTTCAGCAGGAAATTCTGCTTTTTAAAGCTCAGCAAGAGCCACCTTGTTGCAGCTGAAAAGCAGAATTTCATCCTGAAATTTTTTGAACAGCAGCTCAGCTGTTTGGTGGGGAGAGGTGTGGTTCTGACAGCAGCATTTGGCCCTTGCCAGCGATGAACCCAAAGCAAGCCACCACAGCAAATGATAGGAAGGTAATGAAGGAGAATTTTTCTTGTTCCATTATGTTAGTAAAGTCTTTCTGACAACTTCACAAATATGTCAGAGGAGACTGTTTTAGATTCACATCTGCCTTCTGCCTTCTGGAGAAATCTTTAGGAATTACACCATTGAAAGGAACGAGCAAGGCAAACGCTTAGTGACGTACAGTATGATCAAAGGGAGTCAAGAATTTCAAGAAGCAAACATCACACTTTAGTGGCTTGAAGTCCTTGAGGGTTATGTCTACCAGAGAATTTAAAAAATAATAATAAATGCAGTAGACAGTCTTGCATGAGCACTTTGATTTCTCAGAAAACATTTGAGAAACTGTTCTGCATCACAGGTTATTAATATAAAAGATATGAAGCTACAGACTGAGTGGAAAGTTGGCACAGTATACTGGAAATTGGCTAAAGGGCAGGAAACAAAGGGTGGCAGTAAAAAGCTAAAAGGAGATTAATTGGTGAGTGCTGCAGGGAGCAGTGTTGGGACCTGCTTTTTATTATTTACATATAAATTACTTGGAGGGTGGTATTGAAAGATCTCATCGTTTGCCAGCGAAGCTGTGCTGGATAACACTGCGCAATAAAAAGGGGCGATACAATTAAGAAAGGGCTTAATTTATTGAAGTAGTTGAGTTGATCAATAGTGCAGGCGAGTGAATGTGGGCTGTTGTTTGGCTCGAATTCCCCCAGGGCTGGCTGCTGAGGAGCACCTCAGGTGGCTGCAGGCTTGCGTGTCACTGTTGTGAACGGTTTTTGAGCCGCAGGGACTCGTGTTGGCTGCCTCTTAAAAACAAACCTGGCAAACAAGCCGCAGCACCTTTACAGAGCTGCTGTGGTCCTTTTCAGCAGCCAAATGCAGGTTTTGTCCAGTGGGTAGATTCGTTTGAAATGTAAATATGAAACCAGCCCACCTGTTTGCTCATTGCTTGCCCAGAGCATTTTTCTCAGCACTCTTGACTGCATGCAGGTGAGCAATATGAGAAACAAATATCCGGATTGAAGAAAGGCATTATGTGACAAACTGCATAAGGCATGTTCGGAAAGATGTCGTGTGTGACTGGGGTCTAGTGGTGTGTGTCCGCTGTTACCTATGAGCAGAGATCTGTAAGTACCAGTCAGGATAAAATACAGTGTAATCCAGGGCTTATTGTCATGGATGTCTGTGCTACCAAGGTTCTGCCACTCCTTCCTTATAGTTGGCTTTTTACATTTTCTAGTTACTAAAGTTAAGTTTAGCTAGTTAACAGGTCAGCTGCTGTACATCAAGTAAGACATCAGTGGATGGTAGAAGTATGGTGACCAAACTAGGCTCCTTTGAGGGCTGCCCTGCTGTTCCAGAGAGATACTAGACAATGAGAAAGTTTGCCAGGGCAGCACAGAAGGGACTGGTAGGCTGAGGGGAGTTGCTGACAAGGCTCTTGGGACAGCATGGGATGGAGCACAGGTAGCCCAAGGCATTTGGGGGAGAGATAGTGAGTTCTGTGGAGACCTATCAGGATTGATGTCTGGCTGCAGAAGCAATGAGTCATGAGGGAAAATTTGAAGATTTGGGTTGGAACTGCTAAGAAACTTGTCAAGGGTGCAGCACCAGTTAAGAAAACCTCTGCAATGCCAGGCAGTGCCTGTCCGACCGTCACCTGCACTAGCAGGGCTATGCAATACTGTTCTGCCGTGTGTGCAGCTTTGCACAAACTTGTCACAGACAGAACATCATTTAAACCTCACTGTTTAGTTTCCTAAAATACAGCTACAGTAAGGAGGCAGTCATTGGAAAGGTTGGCTCTGGAATTTAAAAAAAAAAAAAGTAGTAGTTTCCATTGGAGTCAATGAGCTGCTTTTGGTCACATAAGATTTACAGTGCTGTGGGGTTGCTTGCTGTTGCAGGCACTTAAGTAATTCCCTGGGTGTCTCTTCATCTTTCTGAAACTCTGGCACATCACACTCCCTCACCTTTTCTGTACAGCATGCATGGAGTATACTTTGGGGTGTTGCACAATGTGCGGGCATGTGGAGTGAATGTTCAGTGAGCCCCACTGGTCCGAGCATTTGTTACACATGCCTCAGTGGTGCTGCCCAGCCTGTGTACCTCCGGGAGCTCTGCTGTCATGCTGCTCCGTGTCCAGCTGAAGGCACATGTCGCTACTGCAAGAGACCTTCACTGACCCAAGGAAGAACTAATACAAAGCTGCTAGCAGAAAAGTGAAGGGTTAGGAGCACCTGGGCAAGGTGGTCTGTGAGCATAACCTGAACCTATGATAGACTGGACAGCTCTAAATTAACTAATTTTTGTCAGCAACATGCTGGGGGCATCTACAGCTGTGTTTTAGAAATCCAAGGAAAGACAGAAAAAAAAGCATAAGAAAAAATTAAGCATTATGTGGACGTGTCTGCCCTAATGTGTTGCTGCTGTGGTAACTGGAGGGCAGAGAAAGCTGTATTTCAGTGGACATTTTATTGCATGTCGAACTGGTCCTTGTATACAAGAATCTTACCTGAAGTTGCCCCAAGCTTACCTGCTGTAGCCTTGGCATTCTCTTTTCCTTAGCCTGGGTACCAGCCCAGCATTCCTTATTGATCACCTCACTGCCCTTCTCTGCACCTCTTCTGACATCTAGTTCCTTCTCAATGGCATTCCTTTCTGGAGGTGCTCGGTTCCCAGATTACCCAGAAAATCAGTGACTGCATTTTCTTTTCCCAAAAAACTAAACATGTTCTTGGTAAAACGATCTGTTCTTGGTGTTGCTCTAGCATTGTGCTGCACCGAGGATTTGGACCTTTTGACCTGTGGATTGACTGCAGGTAGCTTTGAAAAGTTTCTTATCTGCCCCAGTGCCACTCACCAGACAGAAAAGATTGTTCATTTCAGGAGGATTCAAATCTGTGATGCATGGTCTTGGTTTCCTGCCTTCTCCCCCACCAATGCTGCAAAAAAGGCTCTTGTGGTGTAATGTGTACTTTGCCTGTGTGGGAGAGCCATGGTAGAGGTGTTTTTCGTAGCACTGACATTAGAAGCTTGATTATTCCTACAAGGGGCTTGCTGCTGAGTGCATCCCTGAGCATTAACCCCGATGCTGTCTCAAATATTTGCCCATACCCAAGAGATCTGACCAGAACATGTGCTGCTTATTGATGGCTGTATTGGCCAACTTACCCTCCACACCCCAGTGATTTCTGAATTGAAACCCTGGGCTGTTAAGAGGCTGAAGTAAGTTCTGTGTGATGGAGGGGGGGACTATGACAGCTACTGTTTCTGTGCAGTGAGCTTGAGAGGAGAGCTGTGCTGCATGTAGGGATCTTTTCTATAACAGTATTCCCACTCAGTCTGAATAAGGAGATATGCTCTAATGAAAAGAGTATCTTGCCTTGCCTTTAATCCTCTCCAAAGTCCTTATTCAGCTGCTACCTTAGATAATGAAGTGAAGGTTACATTTTACAAATGACCTTCTTGTGCTTTTGAGTGAAAGGTGAACAAGTAAGGATTAGCAGTCAGGTCTAGGTGATTTTTTTTTTTTTTCCTTGTACTGGTTGCAGTCCCATAAAATCATAATTACATTAAAAGGTCCAGGCATTTTATGTGCATTGCCTGCTCCGTGGCTCCTAAGGGGAGAATGCACCAGGAGGGAGAATAAAACAGCTCATATTTTCTAGTTATGCTAAATGCTCGTTACGACAGATTTCCCAACTGTCGCTGCTGTAAGTGGAGCCCAAGGCCAGAGCAGGGTGCGTGACGAGGTGCACCATTTCCAAACTTTAGTACAGATGATCGGTTCCTCCTGTCTGCCTTGCCAGGGTTGTCACACTTCTTCCAAACTGTGGTTCCTGCCATGGTAATTACAGTGCTCCATGAATGCTTTACAATGGCCCCTCACTGCAACCTGGAAATTGCAGGCGGTTTGTCAGCTGGAATACAGTGTGTGCTGGAAGGAGAGTTACACCTAACTAAAGGTTCAGTTTAAAACACTTGCCATGACCTTTCCTCATATTCTGGCTTAGCTGATGGTCTCCTGCCCCCCACCCTGCGTCTGCCCCCTCTGCTCCTGGCTTTTCCCAGCCTCATCGGGAAGAGGATGGTGGAAGTTTTTTTAAAGGTAGGGTATTACAGAGGTGCCAGCAGCAGTGGTCTGCGTGACTGTGGCAGACTGATGAGCTGAAGCCAACGGGCATTTTACTAGTGTGGATAAGCTTGGCAGTTCACTTCCGTGCTGATCTTGAATTGGTCTCTCCCTACTGAACTCCTTGCAGATGCACGCAACTGTGCAGGTAAACAGTTTTCCTCCGTTTTGTGGAACAGCTCACTTGCTCAGGCATAATTCTTGAGTGCAGTAGCTGCCTTGGGTCTAGAAAAGTGAATGCAGTGCCTTCTGCCACGCAGGCATTTCCAAATGTGCAATTTATCTACCAATTTAAATGGATCTGGACAAACAGTGAAAACAATTATTTGTGAATATTTTATTAGAAAATATAAAAAATTCATCAAATAAATTATTTGGCTCCCATATGACTAGTCCTGCCAATGATAGGGAAAAGCCTCACACGCTGAAACCAGGCTGGCAGGCGGGGGTAGCTTCAAGCACTGCTGGCAGTGGGCAGCATGGTGCTTTACAGCCTGGTTTAGGAACGCTTGCATCCGTCCTGGCTGGGGTCAGCACTCGAGCTGCACTGCACTGGGGCAGGGAGGGTTGCCATCTCGAGGGCTAAATTGGAGACAGACCCCAGCAGTGCTGTGGGAGAGGTATTTCAGTGCCCTCACCAAACCTGCTAACTCACAGCCAAACTCAGCAGTGTTTTACAAACAGGTCTGACAGTCTCCTTCTTCATGGATGTCTCTTGGGTTTTTTTTTGTTTTAGGTGAGAGTCTATGACCTTCTGCAGTACGAGCATGGGCCAGATGATGTTCTGATCCTAGCTACTGATGGGCTCTGGGATGTGCTGTTAAATGAAGAAGTAGCAGAAGCTGTCACTAACTTTCTACCAAACTGTGATCCTGATGATCCCCACAGGTTCGTGCTCAACCCTGATTTTTTAGCTTCTCTGCAGAAGAGTGCTTTTTGGTAGTGTATTTTTGTAGAAGGTATGATACGAATAACATTAAGTAAATATGCAACACTTACAAGAAGACATTTTTATAAGTTGGATAGAGCCTCTACAGCAAATGTGGGGGTTTAGGCAAAGGGGGGGTGGGGGGAGGGTCCCTGTTATAACTCAGAATTGCCTACCTTCAAAGGAGTAGTTGTGGGATCATGGTATCTTGGCATGGGATCCATTTTGTTTGCTGCACGAGGTCCTGTGGAAACTGTAGGAGTCTGAGGTCTTAGAATAACATGGCAACAGGTCTGTCTCCAGCAGTCAGAGGCTTCCACTTAACTCTCCTCTGGGTAGACCTTTAACACTAAAGATTGTTTCTCACTAGGGCATCATCAGCATTCCTCTCTCACCCTGTATGTATAAATACTGCATAGTGTGGTGCCCACTCATTCCTGGTCATGGTGTGACCTTTAAATCCACCTTCAGTAGGATCCACCAGCTGCAGGACAGCTGTGGTGACAAGGTGGAAATAAGTGGAAAGTGACTATTTCATTTAGTTGGATTCCATTTCATTTCACAATTTTAACATATTTTGTCCTCTTCATTTTCCTGTCTTTATCACCTCTTACTCGATCAGTTTCTGTCTTTAAAACATACCATCATGCAAACAAACAAGTTTCCCAACAACTAGCTAGAGCGCTGTCTGCCTTGAATGAATCTATCAGTCTGCTGCTGAGTTCAGTGCTGCTATGAATTAAAACATTATGCTAGAGATCAGAAGTCTCTCGCTTGTAAAAGGGAGGACTGTGAAAGTGGAAAGAGCTTTATCCTTCCCTAGGGACTGTTCAGGAAGAGAAGTGTGTGTTGCCTCTGAATTCAGGCCTGGCTGTCACTGTCTTCTGCCCTTGCCCTGGGCTGAGAGTGGGGAAAAGAGCTTTTATGCATCCCCAGTTGGTGTGCGGAAAGCAGAGCTTCAGAAATAAGCTCTGGGATATCTCGGCAGCCAAGTGAAAACACATGGGACGGTGTGAGAGCTCAAGTTACAGTTGTTTAGATGTGGCAACTCTTGAGGACATGGGGAAACCCATCTCTAAATGCTTGATGTTTCTCATATTTCTGAGTGGTCATCCCTGTGTCAGCCCTGTTCTCCATCAGCAAACAAAGAAGATAACTGGGTATGGTCACCCTGACAGCCACTTGGGTTTTAAAGTGAGAATGGCTCCAAAGTATTTTCTTGCCTTGACGCTTACAAATATGGAATGCAAAAAGAGGTTTTGCTGCAGGCACTCAATCGTCAGGAGAACAGATGATTAGCATGAAGCTGCAACTGAAATATTTTGCCCTTCCCCACCTCCTTGTGCTGAAGAGGAGATGTGGTATGGATGACAGCCGGGGCTATGTCTACTTCAAGACATGGAAGTGTCTCTGCCCTCTCTCTGGGAGATCAGGCAGGATTAGCATGGGGCACTTCAGGGCATCAGATATGCCATTAATTTAAGGCAGGAGGAGATCACCTACCCAGTCTACTTTTGGTGATTCCCTAGCACCATTCAGAAGTGTTAGGGAGCTTTTGCTTTTATTTCTGCACCCCTGAGTCTCCTCTTGCAAAGGCACCTAGTAAAATGTAATACTTCTGCCCTGCTCTGTCTCTGTTCTCATCTAGTAATTGGGAAAGGTTGACTCTTCCTACCATCCTCACTGGTCCTGTCTGTTGTAAAGACAGTCTGGGTGTATTGTGTCTGTCTTGTTCCTTTTGGTCTTTCCAAAGCTGGTGATGGCCACCATGTTTGCTGTAGTAGGAATGGGAATACTTTGTTCAATTTTTTGACTTGTTAGGCGAATAATTTTTCATCCATTATAAAACACTCATAGAAATCATAGACACTAAATCTAAAAAAAAAAAAAAAAAAGATATTTTCTTTGTTTCGTTTAGATTTGTTTGTGCTGGTCTAGCTCCAGTAATTGTGGGAGAGATCATTCCGTGTTTGTGCCAGCGTGAGTACTACACACTCCAGAATTGGGCCTTCTGTACTATGAGTTAGAACAAACACATTTATTAGTGTTTGACCTACTGGTCTATGAATGGACATCTGAATTGAAAATTAATTTGTTCTTCTAAGTAACTTTGTGCCAGGTCATTTAGAGGCTTACGAATAGTGGTGGCAAGACATTTCTCTTGCCAGTTTGCAAAAGGTAATTAGAGCAGTCCCTCATATAGTTTACAATTATATTTATGAAAATTACCTTTGTGGAATTGCTCTTGCTGCTCGGTTGTAAAGAATATTTACAGGATTTAAAGTACTGTGTGAGAGGTTTTACGTAATTACTTCACAGTGGTCCAAATGAGGTATAACTAATGAATTTACAATAGCAGAGCAGCTCAGACTGTGGAGCTGCATTCATTCCTCTCACTAGTCAGTGACAGGAAAATCTTGTTTGCTATATTATCAGTTATGTTTAAAGGAAATGTTATCCCACAAAATGTCAGGTTCTGTGATGGGTGTAGTGACATAGTCTGTGGTGAGGTGATCAGCTGGAAATGTGAAATCTCCAGGGATGTAGAAAACTTGTCAAAATGTAAGAGACTTGCCCCTGGGGTTTGGTAATGCTGTGGTCCTCTGGAGAATTTACCTGTGGAGCAGACCCTGTATCCGCCTGACCCAGTAGCCTACTTACTCCCTGACAGCAGCATATTAAGAAAAAAAACCTAGGGAGGAAGATTTTAGAGCTGCAGAGTACTGCAGAGTATTTCTCTGTTACATAATTAGCTCTTTGAGGGAACAGTATCCCTCCCATTTGAATTAGAAATCATTTTATAGGCTGATGGGTAAGAGCTTACAGCCCTCAGCAATGCTCTTGGGACTCTCTCCTGCTGATATTTACTGTCAGAACTGTGAGTGTTTGTTACCCACAGAAAAACATCTTTGAATCCTGTCAAACATAGCATGTGCCTGGGCATCTCCAAGTGCAGGGAGAGCAAAGTCCTCAGGTCTGTCTTTACCCAGACATGCAGACACAGCCTCAGGGGATTTGGGCAGTGGGTGATAGGCACAGACTTGATTAGAGAACAGTTCCTCCATGAGGGCTGTGGTAGAGTGAAGAAGCTGGGGTGGAGCTGGATTTCTTAGCCCGCTCATTACTTGTGGGAATTGTGGCAGACGAGCATGAAAGGGACCCTGAGCAAAGAACAGGTGGTAGCAACACGCTGCTGCTTTCCATGCATCATCTCTGTGAAGAGGTATGAAGATAGAGAAGCATGACTCTTGCCCATTTCCTTCAGCTGCACTTACTCACTTATCCCACTGACCTTGTGAATCTTTTATTTCTCATCCTCTCTCCTGTCCTTTCTCGTTCCCTCTCAGTCCCCCTCTCACACTAGCTAGAGATTTATGAGGGTGCTGGGGAGTTGCTCCACCTCTGCTGGGTGTGAGAAGATAAGAAGCTGCTCAGACAGCAGCACGTTTCCCCCACTGTCACCATTTCTCCTGCAGTACTTTCACTGATCAATACTGAAAGCTTCAGCAGAAGAAAAAAAAGATATATATTTATTCTTAAAACACAAAAGTTGTATTCCAGTGAGGCTGTTCATTAGGAAGAAGTGGATACTTTAAAACTACTTCAGCAGTTCTCTAATGCTGTCTCGACAGCTGAATCCCAAGTTCACAGTGCTGGAGAATAAAGCATTCAGTAATGGACTGCTGCTGCTATTCATCTCCAGGTACAAGAGACTCGCCCTATCTCCTCTAGTGCCAAGTTGAACAGCATCGCTTCAATTCAGTTCTACACAAGGAAAGGAATATGTTACCTCGCTGCTGCCTTCACCTGTTCCTTTTCCTTTGCTTCAATGTGCTGGTTTTCTTGTGTATTTCACAGTCTGTCTATGAGAGAATTTCTGGTTTATTAAAATTCCTTTTTTTTTTTTTTTTTTTAAACCTTACCCTCTCCAAACATTAAGCAGCAAAAGCTTTACACAATCAAGAGCAATACTCATTCCTTTGTACTCTTTAGATGTGGGGAGCCCTTGTTAATTAGAAGGAAGAAGGCGGCAAAGCTTTGTCCCAGAATGATGGGTGTTTTCTTCTCTTAAATTCTGACAATAGCTGAGAAGTCCTTGGAAAAGCTGTTCTAGCCAAAATTCACTCAGCATCAGACATGCTGTGAATAAATATTCCAGTTTCTTGCTTGCCACATGGAGTCCTTGTGTTCCTTAGGCCCTGCATCTGATTTGGGGATTTGGGAGCTGGGGAGTGCCAGTATGTATGTTTGGGTTTTTCCCCCTTAGACAATACAATTTCATGTTGCATCAGGACAGTAGGGGCAGTGCTTCTTGTTTCATCCTGCTGTTATAGCTCAAGGTCGTTGGTACAGACATCTGGGAACGTGGGGACAGTGTGCACGTGTGTGTGTAAGTGAGTGTGTTAAGAGTTCATGCCTTGGGCCCTTATTGCTAGAAGTAAATCTTTTGTCAAGTGAGGGCTGGAAATTTTATCACTCAGTACCATTAGGTGCAGGGGGTGCATTGCTTCTGTACAACATTACTTGGATTTAATGTCAAACCTTTTGGCTAGTCAAATGTTGGTTTATTTGCATTGAAGAAATACTTCTAGTAGAGCAAATAAATCTATTGCTGGTTCAAAGGAGTCATATGAGTTTAGGACACCAAAATTGTACAAAAAAATCATAATTAACATTTTTCCCTTCTTTTATCCTCAGAGAGTGAATAAAGTCTCTACTGATAGAAATTATCATTTAATAATGCATTCTCTGGTGAAAATTTCTAGGGTTAGAACAGTCTTGGATACCCACTTAGTAAACTTTTTTTTTCCCCCCCACTGCTTCTGATCAGTGGAGATACTGTTTTTTCCTGTTCCTCAGATCAGATGTAGGCAGATCATTTCTGGCCAAGGATCCTCCCTACAAAAGAAGGTCTTGAAATGCAAACGCTTCTTGTCTTTCCTGGTTTCTGGCAAATAGAGGTGTGCTTTAGTTCTGGTAGCCTGTGTGTTTGGCTTCATAGAGCCCCATATCATCTTAGAGGATGATAATTATGCTTCAAATAAAACGGACAGACACAATATTGAACTGTTTTTTTCTTGTCAGTCTTTCAACTGTTCGATTAATTTTTAATTATCAAACCATAGAAAAGTTTGCCTCCACCCAACCAAATTCAAAACATCTCAGCCAGGTGTTGGACTGATGAAGAAAAACACATGACAGTAGCTGTGCACCCATAATGAGATTTCTTTCAGAGGAAATGTCTAAGTGAGTACACAGATGTGTTGATCTAGAAACAGCAGGTAAAACGATAAGGGAGAATATGTTGGAGCACATGACAGAGCACCTTTTAGACTCTGACACCCTTCTGCCCTCAAGCAGCACCTGTTACTTTTCAGAATAGAAAATAACCCCCATAAATTCAGTGCCGCTCAGCCCAGCACATGCTGGGAGTTCTGAAGCAACATGAAACCTGGTATTTCACTAAATTAAGCACTTGACAACTCGCATTTGCCTAGTTTTCATTGAACTCATAATGTGAAATAACTGTAGGACTCTCTTAATCTGGCTGTATTAATTGTAAATTTCCTGTTCTGGTTTCAGAGTAAAAGAGATTTAAAAATAATTCCTATGGTCAAGGAAAATGGACAAGTTAGTCTACTTTGTTTAAGTGTAATTTGGATTTTTAGTGCTCTATCACTTGCTTTCAAATGACTTTGTTATGGTTTGTGTCTGAAATAGTCAAGCCATGTTTACCTTCAGGTGTGTCAGTGAACAAGGGCGTAGTTTTCAACATCAACTACTATTATTTGGGGCCTTCAATTTTTCAGACTACTCCTAGAAAGCCAACTTGTTAACACAAGTGTGTTAATATTTTTTAGAAAACTGGTGAAGCCAGGCACCCAAAATGGGAGCTTGTCCTGGTAGCTCACAACGGTAAATCTGGCAGGCTGTGAAACCCACTTTCCTCACGAAGATGAGCACTCCCTGGCTGTATTCTGCCTTTTCCACAGGTACACACTGGCAGCACAGGACCTGGTCATGCGAGCCAGGGGAGTGCTGAAGGACCGGGGCTGGCGAATATCCAACGACAGGCTGGGCTCTGGAGATGACATCTCTGTCTACGTCATCCCTTTAATACACGGGAACAAACAGTCATGAAAGTAGCATCAAGAATGGTTGTAAGATGGGGATCTTTTTGGGAAGGGCCTGTAAGAGACAATATGTTTTTGGTGGTCTGACCAGGACACTTTCAATTGATGTAATCTACTCAAAACTAATGCTGGAGGGGTATTTTTCTGCCCGAAAAGTAGGGCTCTGCACATATACTGTATATGATTAAAGATAACC
Source organism: Strix aluco (assembly GCF_031877795.1). Lineage (NCBI taxonomy): Eukaryota > Metazoa > Chordata > Aves > Strigiformes > Strigidae > Strix > Strix aluco. The sequence continues at coordinate 51,604,444 of NC_133935.1, forward strand.
CTTAAGATTACAGTTTCCCTATAGAAATGGGTTTGGTGCTTAACAGGAATGGGATTTAAATGCTGCTAGCATATTATGGATTCTGTTGTCCCTCCAGGTGGGGAATTAATTTTTTTTTTCTTAGTTTACCATGTAGCTTGGAAGAGCCATTTCAGTTATGAAAGTAGAAGTGGGTATCAGAAGCCAAGGAGGCTCCTGAAATCTACCCCAAATATTCAGAAGGTGACTTGGGTCACTTCTCATTTAAAAATACCTATATATACATATATGAGACTCAAGAGTTTTCTTCTTTCAAAAAGTTGCATTCATGACTTACCTATGGACAACTTCAAACTTGTGTAATCCTTCGAACCCCCATTTTCCTCTCTTGTCTCTTCTTCAGTAGACTATACTCCTGTATTTTAGTAGGAAAACTGAAATTGTTTTCAATGTCTATGCCTGTTTACTGCAGCTAAAACAGCCACCTGCAAAATTGTCCAGGAGAAATAGGTCACAGTCCTGTATGGCAAGATTTATTCTGGTGTAAGGAGTTATTTGTCAAGATTCCCTGTTGTGTGTATACCATGATTATACAGAGCACGCAAACTCAGCTTTATGTGATGTTTACCTGGAGGCCATGGTTTCTTTGGGATCAGAGATTTTCATTCATTGAATGGTTCTGCCTGCTTTATCCTGTTGAAAGGATCCCTGACCATACAGCTTTTGCATCAGTTGGGATTTAGTACACTTATTTGGGCTTCTGAGTGTATTTTTAGGTGGATTCCTACTTGAAGTGGTGGTATTGTTCTCGTTATCAATTTGGATACCCAGATAATGATCTATTTAAATGTCGTTTCACTTCTTCCTGACTCGTTTATTATTCAGTATACCTTTGCCTGCTTGACTTGGTGATCAGAAGGTGACAGCTTATAACTTTCTGTCCTCTTGGTATTTTGAGGACTGTAGACAAGGATCAAAAGATCACTGGGATAGATACAAGCCCTTGGCTAGCTTCAGCAGCTTTTTTCTTAGCAGTGATGAATCAATTTAAATAAAGAAAATCGGAGTAAAACATTATCAGAGTGAAAGCAATAGTCCAAGAGGGAAAGAAGTGAGCAGATCTGCAGCTTAATCTGGCTGCCTGTTCTTCAAGCAGGCAGCTCTCCTACATCATTGGCAGGAGTTGAAGAAAAAACAGAATCAGGGTTCTAGCATACAGGCAGGTATATGGGCTGGGGAGCCAAGTTCAAGCTAATTTGCCCCCAGACCACATTCTTTTGGAGCTGCTAATCTGGTTTGTACTTCTTAGCCAAAAGACGGGGAGCTGACATAATTGTAGCGCACTGACTAGGCAGCTCATAAATGTTGTGTCTTTTCCAAAGGAGGAGGATGCTGCTGTGCCCTTTGCAGACTTTCTCCTCAACAGGCCGTGGCCTAGAGCTTGCCAGTTTTGTAATTTGTGATGTGCTATGTAAACACCGCGCAGCGCGTGTGTGGTATAGCTGCCCAGATGCTTTATTTGATTGCATCTGGAAGTACATGTGCAACAGTCTCGGTAGATTTAAACTACCCTTGCTCTAAATGTCTAGACCCAGTAGGAGTTTCAGGTTGAGAGGAGGCAATGCAGAGTGTGTAACAGCTCAAACATGCAGCAAACTGCATTATTTCAGCCTGAAAACTGTTCTGTGCGTTCCCCAGTGCCTGCATGTAATAAAGCTGTGCAGAACATGGATGTTTTATATTCTAGAGCTTCAGCATAAATCAATGGCATATCTGATTATGTGTTGTCATGCTTTATCTATTCTTCCCTTATTTTTTTTATTCCCTTTACCTCTTTTTCTGTGTGCAGCTGGGTGAAAAGAGGGGTTTGGAGTCTAGAATATTTTTCACATGCCCCCCATATGTTTTAAAGTTTAAGCAAGAGATCTTCTCTTGCTTTTTTTTCCCCCTAATAAACTTGTAAACATGCTTTTCATGCTCTGTGTAACTCCTGTTGTCTCTTTGCAAATGCAGTGGTGTAGTCCTCTAGCAATTCAGATCCTCCTTCACAAAGAAGCTAATGCTGGCAATTCTGGCAGAGTTGTCTGAATAGCAAAGAAGCTGGTGCTTGCTAGTACCAACTTCAAGCCCAAGTCAAATATTTCAGTGCTCATGCATTGTTAGTCCTCGTTATTTGGTAACATGGTGTCAACACACATACCAGTCATTATAAAACCACTGATTACAGTGTGGTGGAAATAAATTCCCAGTGTAGCGTTTGCCAAAATTTAAAAGTGAAACTTCAAGGCAATGGAAAATGCATGTTCTCAATCAGGGGCATTTTTAAATGTACCTCTGGAGAGACAGGTTAGCAGAGTGCATGACTTGCGGGGAGCAAACTGGCTGGTGTCTTCTCAGAGCAAAATCTCATGGGCACTGGTATGGCTTTGTGAATCAGCCTCCACTATGTGTGTTGTTCATCTGAGGTATTGTTGTCAGTCAGCCTGCTTTTCTGCAGCAGCTGGGCCCAGGTCGAGTTGTGTTAGCTGTCAGTCCCTCTCCTGGAAAGGGCAGAAGTATAGTATCAACAATTAATATCAATTAGTATCAATTAATAAATTCTGAGAGCTTTAAAGAATAATAAGAAGTTTCCTACTCAGATGTACATGACTGAAACTACGCTGTTACACATGCTTGTCTCCCTAGAGCGTCTCTGGTACATCTTGGATACGCTGCATTAGTACTTGGGCTTTCACTTCTATCTGCTTTCAGTAGGAGCTTCTTACGTGCCTGCACTGTGGTCTGTGCTCTGCTTCAAGGCATGATATAAATACACATACACAACAAAGCATCATATGAGGGAGGCAGAAGTCATTTGTTGGTGAGTTATTGTATGAGAAGCAAGAATAATTAAAAGCATTTCCAATTCCCTTTATTGGTTGAATTATTTTGGGAGTCACAGCATTAGAAACTACTGATGGCAGGGAGGATCCATGGTGCACAGTACCATTTTTCAGACAGGCACAGGATGGATATTGCCGTGTTCAGACTTGCAGCTGCTTTAGGGCTCAGTGAAGCTCCTGAGTTAGGAGCAGACAGCTCGCCTCCTCAAACTGGAGCAAGTCAGGCACCAAGTCCAAATTTTAGATCCTTGGCACATCATCTTAGTTACTGCCTGATGCTGGCAGCACTATGGGCTTTTGCCAGTGAAGTTCCCTTAGTATCCAAAACTGTATAAGCCTGAGCAGCAAGGAACCTCAGTCCTGAGTTACATCTGTATTCATGTTGCTGTTGCACAGTGCTGTGTCCTGGCCTGGACATAGGCACTGCTTAGAAAGTCAGGCACATTCTTGTCCTTTTTTGGACAATGACAAGGAGAGGCAGTAGTGTGCCATGTAGTTCAGGTTGGCTGACAGTGCAATATAACAATGTCTTCTGGTGCCTAATCTAGTCCAATTGCTAGAAACTGAAAACCAAGAAGCTTCTACCATTCTCCTGTGAATACTGTTGCAGAAGGTAGCACAACCGTTTTGGACATACTTCTCTTGCACTACAACCTAAAATCTTTGTTTCCTTTGATGAAGAAGGTAGTTAGAAGTTTCATTTACACCTGAAGTGAGGCACACAACCATCTTTTGTTATGTTAAGGCAACGATGCTTCCTTTGTGAACACAGTGTATGGTCTGAGAGGGCTGATGTTCAGTGGCCTCATGATGGAGAGAGAATTTTTTTAATAAATTCTAAAAGACAACAGGATTAATGAGCTAAAGGAAAAGTGGTCCAGAGTCTGCTGTTAGTAGTGGATTTCCACGTTGAAGTTACTTCCATGTTAAAATATGATGAGAGATCTGTGAGGTACAGTTGACTCTGTGCCTTAAGGATATTTTTGAAGAATGACACTTGATGCTTGGGCAGATTTTGGCTTAGAACTTCTGCTACATTTTTTAAGAACACTACACACTCCAAGCAAATCTGCTGTTTCTTCCTGCCTCAGCATTTTGCTTTTATTTTACATTTTATGTACAAATACTTTCAACATTTCTGTATCAAACATGAATTGCAAACTGTGTGGAATTGTTGTTCCTCCCTGACATTTTTGGTGTGTAAATAGTTTTCTCCATGTGTCTTAGATGAAGATTTAGTGATGTGGCTATCATAGAGAGAGTGACCAAACGATGCTGTAACTGTGCTGCTGTATTTCTACCTGTGATGTACTTGAAGGAGGATGCCCTTGTCCGCCTCCACTCTAATTCTTTTTTCTTTCCTTTCCTTTTCTTTTAACCATTTCTGGTGGTGTTCTTTCATAGGTGTCTTATTTTGGTTTGGGATTTTTTTTTTTTTTTTTTTGATAGCTGCCACCTTTTTTCTTTCCTTCATTGGACAAGTCATCTTGTTTTGAGATCTGTACAACTGTCTAGGTTTTATATGTCCTGAAGAATGGAGGACCTGCTGGAGGAAGATGTTTTGGACCAATGTACTTCTGCTTTGTGACTGTGAAATGTTAATCTTTTTGTAACCTAAGAACAAAAAAATGTTTAGTAAAGGGATATATTTTGTGTTTTTTGAAACTTTTCAGTGCAATGAACAAAAGAGGAGGATGCTGAAGAAGTGTATGCGCAAAGTTTTAAAATAAAATTTTAAATTATATATTACATATATCCATTTATATCTATAACCATTATTATTCTGCCTTTGTCCTGAGGAGTACCTAAGTCTCTTTGTGTGTATTACTAATTGTGCAATATGGACAAGTAGCACACTCTGCTTTACAAGGGAATGGATGATTCACTGACAAAAGGTCTCACTCTTGATTTAATGAAGTAAACCCCTATGAGGTGCATTAGCATATGGGTTGATCTAAAAGAGTTCAGCTGTAGGACAACTGTGTGAGCTGTGTGCTGCCATCAGATTATGATTCACTGCTCAGACTGCCAGTTGCCATGTTCTGACTGAATGAAGAGTTATGCAAAGTGATCAGCTATCAACTCTGTGGCCTGAGAAATGGGGTGCAATTTTTGAATCACAACACCTTTGGAATAAGTTTTCCCTCCTCCCCAGTTCCTTAGGAACCAGTGTCTCAAATCCTGCTCGTAAGTTTAAAGTAAAACCGGGGGGTGAATTCATAGTTTCCACCGAAGCAAGCTGTCACGGTTACTCAGTAACCAAAGATGTATTTGAAGGTACCAAATATGCAGGAATAACAGTGGCCTCTTTGCATTGTACCAGTATGGAGCCACAGCAATACCCCTCCAGGCTGCCAGCAAGAGAACAAGAGCTAGGCATATATCTACTGTTTATATCTTTGAAATATTGCGTTGTAGCACAAGCAGTTCTCCTGATTCCTGTTTCACCCCACACTTAGTAAAAGAGCAGTGAAAACATTTGTTCTAGTGTTACCCTAGTTTTCAAAATGCTGCATATGCCCATTCTGTTCACTGACCGTAATGGAGAGTGCAAAGAGAAGCGGTTTGTTACTTTCACTCTGTTTTTTTCTCACTCTCCTGTTAAGTCCTACAGTTTATTACTGCAGTCCAACCACTGTGTCAGGTTTAAAATTGCTGTGCAAATAAAACTTCAGCACAGCTTTGCCTGACTCACTAGTATCAGCTGAATAAATAAGAGTTGGTAATATGCAGTGACAGGGAACTGTTGCACATCAAGTGAACCTAAAGGAGGTTGGTCCACATCATCCAACTGCTTTTGCACCTCTTATGCCCTAAATTCTGTAAGCTTGTAGATCAAGTAGCTTGTTATTGTCATTTTTTTAGGTAATAGATACAACTCTTCACATTTGGGCATCAGTTTCTATAATTCCTGTAGGCAATAAATCAGTGCTTAACCAAGTAATATATTCATGTTATTGTACTGAATGTATGCAGTTAACTAAAGCGATGTAAGGGAACAATCCTAGTAATTTATTGTATTTTATACAGTTTCTGTAAAACCAAGGCCTGAAGTTTCATCATTTATGTATCCTCATAGAGCAATGTACCTTCACAAAAAGTTTACTTCTTATATGCTATTACACTGCAGCCTTTATTGATTCCAGAGTTTCTGTTGTGCTTTCCAGGAAGGCTTATATAAACCAAAGTTATGCACATCCTGTTCTTGTTAGAAGGAAGGATGAAGGCTTTTTGTAAAAATCCTCCACTTTGCAAAACAAAAGATGCCATAACTTTTTAGGGACATAAAATTATTTTGGGAGGAAATTGTGCTTTGAGGACAAGGTTAATAAAAAGAAGTAAGATCAAAGTAGACAAAATGTGTCTACAGGTAGATAAAGAACATGTGATTTGAGGACTCTTAATAATTTAAGTACAATTAATCATACATTTGAAGCTGCAGAAATAGTCTACAGTGCTCTGCCACAAAATACTAACGGGAGAGGGAGAAAGCTGCAGCCGAAAAAATAATTAGATCCTTACTGCAGCTAATTTAGGACTGCTTATTTACATGCATAGACAGATGAGATCTCTGAACCTTCATGAATTTGAGGCCACCTAAGATGAGAATTACATTCTCTTTCTTTGGTGTATTAGTGCATAATTTCTTGGACTCTAAAGAGTCAGAATGTCCCCGATCTTTACCCCATAGCATTTATTCCCTTAAGCAATAGAAGGCAGTCCCTTAGGGTCTTCTGTAAAGATGGCACTACAACCAGCTGTAATGGTTTGGCATCGTCCCTGGATTTACCAGTGTGTTGGTTGGGTCTTTTTTCTTGTCTGTGGTAAATCAAGGCCTTTCCCAACAGGCTGTACTCCAACAGAGAATCTTTCTGGCTCATTTATGCTATGGGTGGTATTTTTCCTTCCTTCTGCTTACTTTGCTCCTTTGATTGGAAACATTTTGGAGTAGTTAACTGCTGTTTGAGATGTGCTGCTGGGTCCTTGGCCATCCACCTCCTGCCACAACTCACTTCCTATGCGTAGTGATACAGACAGCATCACCAGCAATGCTGGAATCGCTGGTAGCCAAAGGGAAGCCCTGTAGGAAGGGAAATGATTTCTTCATTGCTCGTTACCTCAAAATGAAAACTGACATGCATGTAATATGTTAATTCTCCTATTTGAAAGGGGAAACTTTTAACAGTTTTAAGTTGATTTTAGGGGGTTCAACTTTTTGAACCATTGTTACCCCAGTTCATTGGCCCAGTTAGTCTCTGGGGAAACTACTTTTCCTTGGCAAATTAAGAGCTGACTGGAAGATCCAAAGGTTATCACACATGCTCAGATGCAGCATTTAGCTTCTGATGTGACAGCCGTTGGTTATTTCTGTAATTATTGCTACTTTTTGGGGACTAAGCAAAGAAACCTGAAATTATGCTATCTTGCTTTAGGAGGGTAAGACTTAAGAATATGGAAATTCTGCAAGATATCCATGAGTAAAATTACAAGAAAAGATACTGTTTTCCCATGAGAATAACTGTTAAAAGACAAATGACTAGGCAGTCACCTCATCAAGTAGCACAAATTGTTGCTAAACAGAGACCATTTCTCTGCCCAGCATAATATTCAATAAAGCTCAGGGATGTAAAAGCAATTGACACACCTGCAGTCATTTCAGTCTCTTCAAAAATTTAGACTGACTCTACCCATCCTGATCTCCTAAAAGCGTATTAGTTTAATTTTTAATCCTGCAGCCTGGTGCAGCTGGAGAGCCTTGGTGGATGTGGGCTGTGGCAGCTCTTTCACGGTACAGTGCAGTATCACAGCACATACTGGACAGGGAAGGGGAGACAAGAAGCAGCCAAATCCAGTTGCAGTTCTCCAGGATCTAGTCACAGACAAACCAATTACCCAAATAGGGAATTGCCAAAGAATGTATGAAGAGTGGGGAAATGCTACATCCACAAGCAGTTTGGACCTTGATTCTGAAAGATCCTCTCGTCCGCATGTTGTGCCAGTTCACTTTCATTCCTGGGTTGGTACCGCAGCTAATTGCACCACGTCTTATTTCTTACTGTCCTCCAGCTTTCCCTAGAGCTTTATCAGCCAAATGTCAACTGCATCTCATCTAGCTGAGATCAAGGTACTCCACAAACAAGCTCCTAATACAAACTTCTTATGCTGCATTTTCTGAGGATTGCATTCACTTTGTTCCCAATTAAAAAAAATAAATTTACTTTGCTGGTCTTCGCGCCCCCTCTTAGTGCTTGTTTTTCACCAGCACTCATATAATTGAATTTTACATCTGGGAATTTAGAATATGTTAGAAGAGCCGGAACATCATTCTTTCCCCTTCTCTGTTTGAGCACCAGCATAGAAGCAGTTTAAATGAGCCAGACAAGAATCAAAACACACCCTTCAAGCTAAGTCTCATGTCCAGACATACAAGTATTTTATGAATGGGAAAAATATTAAACACAATGCTCAGACAGTAAATTTTGCTGTGGTTACATTTTTCTAAGAATGGTGTTTTAGGGAAGGTCTGTTTAGTGCCAAAAAAAAAAAAAAGAAGGAGAGGAGAGGAAAAAAAAGATTGATGGTTATATAAAATTTCCCAGTAGTGCTTTGCTACTGCTCCTGCAAACTTTCCCTAGTGCTGGCTTCACTAGGAGAGCAGGTAGCATGGGACTCAGGTACTCAGTCAGTTAGGAAAGGGGGAAGACAACACCCAACTAACCTGAAGTCCTGAAATCAGCTATATGGCACAGACTGAGTGCTGATAAATAAATGTTTGTAGAATATTGAATTTGTAACTATATATATTTTTTTATATGTATGTATATAGGAAAAAAATTGGCAAGGAACTTTGAATGACAACTCAGGTGTTGGAAAAGGTGATCCATTTGTGCCTGTTCCAGGAGCTGAAAGCAAGCAGTGGTCTGTAACTACACCTATTTTAGCTGTTACATTACCCAGAATACAGCTAAGTCTATATTTGTGTTTCTGTTAACAAACCCTCTGCCTTTTAGGAGGTTTAGTGGGGAAGAAATAGGAAAGCACCCCTTTCTCCAGGTGCCTCATTCTCAACAGGAACAAAACAGTTTTAAAAATTGAACTGGGAATAACTCAATTTTATTTATTCTTTGGAGGAGACGACAGCTATTGAAAAGCTTCATACATCCTCAAGTCCTGGGAATGCACCATCAGCCGGCTTGGTCCTGTGAAGCTGCCAGCAGCAGGCATTGGAGCCTCCTGGTGATTAGTGGAGACGATTCTTGGGGATGTGCAAGGCTAAGCAGTGGCTAAACAATGGTAGGACACAACTATCTAAGTAGAGGGTTAAATCCTTCAGGGTATATCCTCTCTTTTTTTTTTTTTTTTTTTTTTTTTTTTTAATGAAAGCTGGTATTTGCACACTACCCAAAACATGGCTCAGGAGCAAGACAACCAACTCCTGAAAATCTCTGAGTACAGTCACTGCTCCTCCACTCAGGAAAATGGAAAATAAATAGATTTGTCTCTCCTTCTGCCTTGGAAGCATGCAAAGAGAAAGAAAAGCATGGCTTTGCTAGCAGAACCTGCACTGCTACTGCACTTAAGGTCATGGTCTGCCTCACAAATGGAGCTTGGTAGTGCGGCTTGAAGTTTTGGGGTCTCCTCCTTGTTGTGCTGGGCTGTAGTTGGCACTCAACAGTGTCAGTTGCCATCTCACAACAGCTGAGGTGGATTTTGTTGCTTTTCACCAATCCTGTGTTGCTGCTAAAAAGAAATGTGCTGAGGTTTCTGGAGAAATAGTTATTATTTTTATTTTTTAAATGCATGTAGGGCCATAACATGATGATTGCATGCCAGCCGCCCCCAGCAACTGTTCATACTTTCCCTTGCCCTCCCCAGTAACATAACACGCTATGTGCAATGAGCCACTTGCTCCCAGGAAGGTGATTCATTTCTAAAAGAGGCACATTTGTAGGAAAAAAATGCTTTGAGGGTGTTGCTGTGGCTCTGTGTGACCTGCATCAGGGATGAAGTAGAAACCTCAACATTGCAGACATATCTCAGGGTCACGTTCACAAGGCACAGGGAAGCTGTGGGAGGAGGATGCAAGCAGAGCATGAGCAACTCTGTTGCTTCATGTGAAAATAAACACTAATAGCAATTAAGGGAAAGAAGTAGGAAATTAATAAGGCAGTAAAAATTTTTCCAAATTGGTCACAAACCATTGGTTTATCCCTTGAAAAGCTCAGCTGACAAGGATTCTCTCATCCTTTTGTCCCCCTATCTCTTTCAATAATCATCCTTCTTCATGCAAATATAGATGGAAAGGGGGGAACAGTGAAAGGTTAAAATGGAAGCAGGCTATCTTTCATCGACATGGTAATTTTGCTGCTTGGCTCAATGCCAAACGCTCACTGCAGCCACTAGCTGCCATTCCAACATGAGTGAAAGGATCTTTAATAAGAGTGTAAATAAAAGCCAGGCTGAGAAATGAGTTTTCCATCCCAGCAATCGCTGGCCTAACCTCTGCTGTAAATAGTCTCTCAGAGCAGCACAGATGGAGTACCAGCACCTGGGGATCAAGGCAATCTCTGCACAGTGCAATTTAAACAGCTGGGTACAATTGAAACACGAATTAGCAGGGATAGACGGAGAGATTCCATTTTGTGCACTAGGTAAAAACAAATAATTCAATCCTTTTTCCCTTTAAAAAAATGCGGTGTGTTGGGGGGAGAACTTTTGACATGATCTTGTGGGAGGTGCTCTTCGCTGCAGCTGTTAGATTAATTTAACCATGAGAATTTCCCACAAGGCACTGTAAAAACAGAGCCCTAATTTATGATCATTGATTTAATAGCTTGAAAGTGATTTATCTGACCTCAGTAAAGATAGGGAGGACACCAGAAGAATGATCGGTCATTCTGGGCTTTGTGTGGCTGTGATTGGCCTTATTAATTTAGAGCAGAAGGTCTGTTTCAATGTCTTACTGAGACAGTCAAAGGCAGTTGGCAACTGAACCATTTTAAATACTTTTTTTTTTTAAGCATTACTAATGCTGCTAAGTACTAAGAATTTATTCCACATGGAAAAGATCGTCATTAGTTAAGAAATGGTAAGGCCTCATTTAGAACTGCACACAAATAGACGCTTGGTCTTGGATTTGCAAGTTGGGGGGGGGGTTAAGTAATTTTTTATTTTGTTGTTGTTGGGAATCTAAAGCACACTGTGAAATGGAATTGTGAAAAGAAAATGGAACTGTGAAAAGAAATAGCTTTGGAAGAGATAAAAGATGTTGGCACCAGGGATTGCTGACTCTTGCTCTTTTTAAGAGTAGGTTTCAGAAACACCTAAACGCTTCACGTATTTTAGTATTTTTATCATTCAGTCCTCTTTATGGAAGTTATACAGCATATCTGTTGACAAGTAAATATATCTAGGTTTTATTTTAGAAGAATATGCTTTTGGTTAAAATGAGCATAGCATCCACTACTGAAGTGTCACAACCAAGTGATGCAATTTCTTCGCACAAATAAGAGGAGAAAGGATGAAAGGCGAAGGGAGAGGTGAGTGCTCTCTCTCCAGAAAGAACAACTGTTTTTAAGAGGAGTGTGACATGAAATGCAGATGCTTTAAAAGTTTACCTACACTAGAAAATCTGAATACAGAATAAAGTGTGTTTGCACAAGTGTGTGGACATGTACAGAAATCACATAGGAGGTGCCAAAACTGTTTCTTGTATTTAGAGCGCTAACCAGGAAAATGGGCTGGAAACAGTTGAGTACCAATTTATCTTGCCACCTGGACTGATGTGTGGTTGGGTTAAATGTCACTGATTTGGATGGTTCTGCATTTCATTCACCGCTGGATTATGCCCAGCTTTAAAGCCCATCTACAAGGATCTCAGTAATTGTCTTGCCACTTTTCAAGGTGGGAGACAGAAATGCTGCAGGCTAGGATTTCATCCACGGGGGATGAATGCTTACAGTCATTTTGCTTTCCTGATGAAATGCTATCTGACCTGAAACTAAGGTAGTCCACTTAATCTCCATACAACAGGGGAAAAAAGCAGAAAACAATATTTCAACCCTCCAAAATATGAAATAATAACAGTTATTTCAGAAAGTGAAAAGACAACATAAGACAATAGAATAAATTATGAAATATGTAGAAAAGCCCCCACAAAACCTCATACATGTTGTCAAGAGATTGCAGAATAAATGCATAAAAGGCTATCTATCTCACTAAAAGGTTTGGGGGACATTCAATGGTAACTATAAAAACAAGCCCCAAACCCCACACAAATAAAGCTGAAGCCCACATTATGGGCCTGAAGAATACAGAAAGCTATATGTCAGCCTACACATCATCTTACCATCAATCTTGTGTTGTTCCCTATAGCACACTATAGAGACATTAGGAGAATCTGATAAACTATATGCAGTATTACTTTGCTTAAATTCAAATTTATGGGGAAAAAATTAATAAGGTGAGTAGCACACTAAAATGCTTCTACACATTGTTTTTACCCATGACAAGAGTCTCCTAAATAAATAAAATAAAGCTGCTTCTTCAGAGTACTGACCTGCATACCAACAAATCTTTGTTCCTCCCAAAATAACGCTAGGTATTTCTTCCCACTTAAAGCCCATTCTGGATGGGTTCAGATCTAAGTCTAGAAAATTACAAATAAGCATTCTCAACAGCACAGACATCATGAACACTTCTAAAAATATGACTGCGTTTTAGCAAATGGATCACCTTTTTTTTTTTTGATTCCTGAATTTACTACTGACTTCCTCCTACCACTTGACACTATGGCATACATAGGTGTAAATGAGTCTTACAGGTTAGTTTAACAGTACAACTATTTTTCATTTATCATCACAAGAACAACAACCTAAAAGACATTGTTTTAGGGGCTATATTCCACATGACATCCTGGAATATTGTTCATCTCAGAGTTCTCTTGTTTAAAATTCCTAAGGATGGTTTAATTGGCATCTCAGAGTCCAAGAAGCACCAACGGTTCAGGACTACAATGTACAGAATCTTATTTGGCTTTTTTGGGGGGGTGGGGAGGTCCAGTTACTATGTTTGCAAAAATATTCCTACTTTAGTAAGAGCCAGAGAGACCATTTGAGATGACCGAAACTTTGAAAAAAATTCTAATAACTGACAAGCCCAATAAGGTGATCTTTTACATGTCCTCCTCCTTCTTTTGTTTGAACTTTTAAGAACCATTTGCATGAAAAGGTATCTTTAATTTCTGCAAGACTGATCTGCAGACAAATATGCTAGAGTGCCAATGTATTTACCATTAAAACAAGGAAAGAGACAGACCCATCCTCTGATGCTGTGTTGCTCTTCCTAGATCTGGATCTACCCACAACCCTCCCACTCCTGCTTATGGTGTGCCTGCTCCCTACAACAAAGATTAAAGCAGACTTCCCTTGAAAAACACTAGAAGGAAATCATCAACTGCCCAAGGCTGCAATTAAAGCCACTTTTAGGTAGTTGCATACAAAACACAACAAAAAGCGGTGTCGCAAGTCTCTTAAATATGCCCATAGCTTAAGAAAGGACACTGCTTGGGGGGTTGCTGGACTCAGATTATGTGGTGTGACCAGAAGAAGCCCAATTCTGCCCAAGGAGTGGACAGTATAAATAGAACAGGTTTCGTGAACACTTCTCTCTACTCAAAATGTTACACGTCTTACAGCAAAGTATTATGCCCACAGAAACTCATAAAATGCATGAGAGTTAAAATCGTGAGCAAAATGTACTGCATTCGCTAACGTGGCGAGGACTACAGGCACAAGGAAGCATTTGGAGTGAGGTTGGTGGCTGCGAAAGGTGAGTGTGCACTCAGTGATGCCCATCGCTGCAGGAACACAAGCCATGGCACCAGCCACAACACACGAGCTCAGTGACACCCCAGCTGCAGGGACGGAGCTCAGGCAGGAGAGCAACCACACAAACTCAAATCTGCTTGTTACAGCAGGTCAGAGATGCACTGCTCTGCGTACGCAGCTCTAGAGGTAACTCTGGCAGCTGAAATGAACGCTGTGCTCATATTTGCTTCAGTGCTAGGAAAATCACTAGAATGAAACTTATGGAACTGAATAAAGATGGGGGTGGGGGGTGGGGTGGGTGTTTACCTTTGCAGAAGATTTAACATTACTTGAGATCTCCTGGAGAAAGGATCAGTTCCAATAACTTAACCAGCCTGATCTGGTCCTCATTAAAAAAAGCTGTTAATTATTAGTTGGGCGTATAGCATACTGCTTATAAATGCACAGGTAAGAAAAAGCCTCCAAGTAGTCTTGAAGCTGCAGGAGCACAATAAAGTCATTTGCAAACCTCAGATTTGCTTCCACAGAATGCATCACAAAGTCACTGGCAATTTTGTTCAACATTGAGTGATACCATCAATAGATGTATGAGAGGAGGGGTCACTTGGAGTTTTGCTGGAGAGAGTGTTAAAGTCACCAGTTGCTACTGTGCAAATGCATGATGTTGCAACAGATGGAAAGCAGTACACAACTGGCTGGGGATTAGCAAAGTGAGGGTTTGTGAGATCAAAGATGTATGATCAATCTTGTTTATCTTTAGGATGAAGGCACTGACTCACTGCAGAGAGCTATCCGCTGGATTATAGCCATTACCTACGGGTATAAAACTGTTACAGAATATATGAGTGAGTTATTCATAAAAGCAGTCTTTTAGATGGGAAGAAGGAAACAGTTTGTTTACATGGAATGCCTTCATGTAACAGAAAAATGCTGAATACTGTATTTCCTGCTTTCAGCCTCCTTCCTATGGAAAGGAACTAATTACTCGTTATCATCAGTGGTAAATACAGTCAGAACTATTTAACTTAAATTTCAGTCTATAATGGAAAGATGTTTCATCTGTAATGACATTATTCCTACCATCACTGCATTCACAATAATTTCTTGTGGCTAGCATAAGGCAATCTTCCATCATCTGCATTGACAGGCAAAGGTAGACACACAGGATTTCAAGAAATTACTCAGAAGAATAAAATTCCTAAAGTTGTAACTTCAACATAATTACCCTACATTCTTAAAAATTGCACTTCATGGAAGAACCACCATGAAATATTCTTGTTCTCACCACATTCTCTTTTCTAATGACAGAATTCTTATTTTTGAACAGAGACTGTTTGGATACATGTTGATCACTCACTGTTGCTCAGAAACCCTATGCTAGTTTTTAGCATGCTTTCTGTAGATACTTTCTTAGGTGGGGATGAGCAGTAGTCCTTGAAAACTGGAACAAAGAATGATTCATGCATGTATCCCACTAGTTTAGCAAAGCTCTTGAGTTTTGTATGTTTTTCTTACATTGCTTTTTATGTCTTCATCGTGTTTTCTCCCCCATCAGCGTAACTAAGTCTGGAAACTACAGAACAGTGAAACCAGAATTTGCTAGGAAATAGAACATTTATAAAAAGAGTATTGTTATAGCAGCAACATTTCTGAAACCAGGAGATGAAAGCCACCACAATCTGGGGGACAACAGGGACAGAAACCGTAGAACAGCTGAAGAAGGTGACACTCAAAATCATAATCACAAAGACTTCATTTTCATTAAATGTCCCACCACTGCACCACATCTACACTAACATTACAGTTAAGTCAAGCATCTGGCTGTCAGCTGAGGTTTCTCAACCATGTCTTGAGAACACCACTTCTCCCAGTCTGAAGTCCTATGAATGCCACCACATGGCAGGGGCTGGGAAGTTTGAAGGATCTGAAGAGCTGAACCAGTCATGCCTGGTTTCCTCTGGATTTGCGCATACAGGATGACTTCTCATGTGGATTTTAAGGTAACTTGATAAGAATGAGCTCTTACAGCCTTTCCACTAGCAGGCTCTCTTCTTTATCCAGCTTTCTAGACAAAGGCATAAATTTTTTCAGAAACTTTTTATACTTTTTCTTCCTGTTGGTCAAATCTAGATGAAAGAGGCCAATGGATTCAAGGTTCATAAGGAAAGATTAGCAGATTCACAATCACATAAACCTTGTTTTCTTAGAAAGTCAGGTTAAAAGTGTTCAGCCATAGCAAAGTAACTGGTAAGAAAAGCAAGTGAAATTACCTTATAAAGCAGAACAAGGGTTTGAGAAAGTACAACAAGAGCGTGTGACTATGGATTTGGTTTACGTTCCTGTTTCAAGAGACATGGGAAAGACTGAAATGCTTAAAAACGCCTCAGCTGCAATATTAAGTGCGTAACAGCGGCATGACACTACAAAATGATGGTTAACAAATAGAAGCTGTCATAGGACAGGATCAAGAGAAACAGAGACCATCTAGATAAACATTTAAGAGTATACAATAGGAAGGGGCGCTTTGAAACACCAATTTTATTTCCAGCTGGTTTTGCAACTGTCTCACATAAGCCTTCAAATGAATTTACAAAATGCTTTCTTAAAAGTAGTCTGGTTTTGGTTTGGGTTTTTTTTTCCCCTGATCCCAGAAATCTGTCTAGGATGACTGCTGCTCTAACAGCATTATGTCTGTCTTTCTCCATGCCATGCTCTGCGATGAGCCTTCATATCCTATGCCCTTCCTCCCTCTTTCTGCTCATGGAGGCATGGACTGTATGTAAATATAGCCCTATCTCAACCTAATTGTCCCTTGCATGGGTTTAAATTGAATCTCAGAAAGTATCCATAATACTAGCATATCCATTAATAAATATTCTCTTTCCGTACTGTTCTCAGTAATGCATCAATCTTAGCACCAACTCTTGATTCATCTGTTGATCATCACAACTTTGCCCTGCCTTCTTCAGGAAATGGGAAAATTCCACTGAAGTCTCTAGGAAATCTGTACACTCCTGTTCACAGGATCATTATAGTTTTCAGATCAACTCTATAATTTTTATCTTAGCAAACATACTTCTGGATCCATTCTCATGACAGCCTACCCATTTTTCTTCAGAAGGGAATACCAGTTACACACATGTCCTCTTTCTGATGCCAATTGCATCTTCCTTAGATTCCCCATCTTTTCTTTCTTCTGTCTGCAGACCATTCTGTCATCTGGTTTCTTTCAGTCTATTTATCACATTCACTCTTCCTTGGACACCAGACACTATCATCTCCAATTTTTCCTCTTCTGCTGATTCTGCCTTCTCTCCTCTACTCATCTGTTACTGTTTTCTTCCTTCTTTCTCTCTCTCCTTCACTAAAGGAAACTTGTTCCACAACTTTATTTTTCCTTTACTAGCCAGTCTCGTCAATTTGAATTGTGCATCAGTTATTCAAAAGGTCAATTCTACTATTTGCTTGCCTTTTTTTCCAAGTGTTTTCTTTTGGTGAACGCCTACAAAAAGTCATCCATCTAATCTCCTCCACTCCTATCTTGCTGTTGTCTTCAAGAAGCCATCTAAACTTATGCTGTTACAAGCTGTAGCTAGAATTTCTCTTTTAGAAGAGATCTGTGCTTGTAGAGAAGTAAAGGAAATACCAATATTTAAATGGATTATCCACCATTATTTCTACATAATCGGGTTAGGTGAGTTGAGAGAGCTTTGGGAAATGGCAAGTACACAAACCATTTCAAAATGGGTGTATAAGAGCTTACAGTTCAGTATTTGTCATGAAATACTAAGCTTACTGCCAGAATTTCAAGCACCAGTAGGACAGTAATTAAGTAGCTGTCAACTTGATCATCAGAACTCAAATGCAACTAACTAAACTTGCCTTCTTTGATGGAGAAATAAACCTAATGGAGAGAAGAAATGCACTGGTGTTAGTATTAACTGGAAGAAGATTTAGAAACGTGTTCTACTAGAATCCATTCCTGCAACACACTTCTCTCTCTATTCATTAACAATTGTGGGCTAGTGTAGGGAAAATAAGATTCTTACTGGCATTATTTGAAATGGAAAAGAGCAAAAGTCACTATAAATTCAATATCATGTTGATAAATAAAGAAGTCACCTTAAATAAACAAAAGTATCATGAGACATGTGAAATAGTCCTGATAGGAAGAATGAACCAAATTCAGAAAAGGAGGAAGGAATTAAGTTATAGGACCACTGAATCGGGAGATATATTTTACATTCATTACAGAGTAAGGTAACACTGTTACAACAAAAATAAGAAAGTGTAATAAATAAAAGTGTATTTTATGCAAGACAAATGAGGTCATTAGTTTATGTTTGGAACTGGTCTGATTTCAGTCACAGACCCAGGATTCTCTCTAGTTCAGTGCATTTTTGGAAAAAGCTAATGAAAATGGTCTCATGGGAATGGTCAAAATAATAAAAAGTATATGGAAAATAAGATCCATCAGGCAAAGTTGTGAAAAAGTGCCTGAATAGATGCATTCATTTTAAGAAAAGTATTTTCCACATGTATGTAAAGATCTGTCCTTTTTTCAAACTGCATAATCACTTGAAGGAGAATGGAAGTCACTTGTAAATACAAAAAGAAAAAACAGCAAAAATGGGAACTTAGTAACGAAGTGGAATTATTGCTGGAGAAATTGATCATACTTTCATCTTACATTTGTGCAAGTATTAAAGACTTGTTCACTATCAAGTCCATCATTTGCAAATGTCAACATAAATGCAATGATTTACAACCCATCCTGCAGACTGTCAAATTCAGGTTATATTGGATTTTAAAAAAGGAGGTGAGAGGGGGAGAGTGGTGTTTCTTTTCAAGCAGTTCCTTCTTTTGTTTTGTTTTTGTAGTTAGCAAGCACAGACATTTCTGATAACCTCAGGTATGACAGTGAGAGAGAGTTTGTTTGCTCCTTTATATTTTTTCCTGTAGGTTTTAAGACAAGTAGAGCTTTACAGGCATTTACCCTAGAAATACAAAGGCAGCTAAACAACTTGTATTACACAGCAATGCACCTGAACTACAAACGGGAAACCATGTTGTGGGTCAGGTTCAATATCAGGATTGTTTTAGAGTACCGCCTAACTAGACAGCCGTTGCACTAGTCTGTGGTTCAGGTGGCAATACCATGGCAGATGGCTGCAAACTCCTCAGATGAGTACTTACAGGTTCAATAGAAAAGTTCAGTCCTTTCTGGCATAGTTCCAGACTACTTCCAAACCACCAGACTCATCTGTGTACCATTGTGTTTGAACCCTAGTTCTCTCACTGGTTCCCCAAATTCACTTGAGGCAGCTGAAAAATCTCAGTCTGTGTTTCCTGAAAAATTCCGTAAATGGCTCCTTTGAAGAGGTAAACAAGGCAGAGATTAAGTTTTGCTGGTTATGCTGCAGTAGACCACTGAGGAGTGTCCTTGGAGAGGAAGAACAATTTCTCAACACTAGTTTAAGAGAAAAATCTGTTGGTACAAACACAGATGCTTAAAAATAAATATATCATCAATGTAAAAAAGAATGAGGACTCTAAGGAAATTAGCCTTTATTACAGCCTTTCTGTTGGTTTTTTTTTTTTTTTTTTGTGAGAAGCAGACCTTAACGTAGACTGATCTGATGGCCCATGTTAAGTGACAGTTTCTCACTGTAGCAGCAGCTCAGATGCTTCTGTAAATAGAGCATATGATATGCATTACTTCAAAGGGATACTGACCATACCAGCAGTGGATCCAGCCAATTCCGCAGCTGCTTTCTATAGCCAAAAAAGACTTGCATGGCATATACACTGTTGAATGAAGAATGTTTCTAACGCTCTCAGTAATTTGAAAAACAAAACCTGCTGGCCTTAAGATGAGAACAAAAAAAAAAAAAAAAAAAGTGTTTGAGGAGACTTAACTTTCCTGGTGTAGAGATCTTGGTTTGGGGTTTTGGGTTTTTTTTGGTGGTGGTGGTTTTTTTCAAACCAAAGTTTAAAAACTAAACAAAACCCTCTGCAGTAACAGTACTTGAATAAGCACCCAAAGAGAAGCAATATGTGCTATTCACAACCAAAGCCAATGATAATGGCAAAAGAAGCTAAACTTCAGCAAAAGCAAAGGAAGTGTTCTACTACAGCCATGCCATGACACTAAAATGACTGTAACCTACTTGCCAATGCAGTCCCACTGTCAAGCAAGCAAGTTTTTCCTCATAGCATATAAACTCTCCATTTATAAGATGTGTTTTTAAATTATAACACCAACAAGTATTTACACCAGGTATTTGCCACTGACTGCTTAAAACAAACAAACAAAAAAACCAACAAAACAAAAAACAACCCCCCAAAAACCCAACAACAAGAAAACCACCAAAAAACCCACACTCCACCTACAGTCCAATCAGTGGTGCAAAGACTGTGACTTGTAGAGTTTTTCTGAGTAGCCCTTTTCCTTTAAGGTGGCAGCATAGCACCTCCTGAGTCTGTTCACACTCCAATATATAAAACAAGGCATAAAGAGCTGCAGGGCTGTGTAAAAATGCACAGGAGGGGTGCCTTTCAGCATCAGCCACTGCTCCTCACCCTTCCCAGACCTCTGCAGCAGTAGCTGTCTAACCTTTTGGGTAAGTTTGCAGCAGCTGGCCAAGCACAGGGGGTAGTAGGTTTCACTCACTACCACCCTATTAGTATGGGCAAAGCCTGGCTTTTGGTGACAGACAGAGGAAAATGAGTCCAGTAGCTGCTCGAGGAAGGAAGAAAATACCTATCTCTGTACAGGTAAGGATGGGCAGATGTTGCTACAGAAAGAAAGGAGACTAAAGGACCCTGGGCTTCTGCAGACAAAGCTATAGCTGGGTGCTATTGCCAGTGGGAGGGCAGAAAGCTGCCCAAGATGCAAGGAAGGAAGGCATGACCCAGAAGTGGGTTTGGTGGTTGGACAGCTCTGGGCACATTCCATGACCAACATACCTAGGTGTCAGGTATGTTTAGATGACCATCAGAATAGCTACATCCAGCAGAAAGGATGACATTAAAGATGACTCACTGTCATCCCAGAAAGAAGCAACTTGTTCCATAGGTCAAATGAGCATCCCTAAGCTACAGATGGCCATGTGCCTTGTGAACCTGCATCAGGAACATAAGTTTAGCATGATTTCTAGGAATGGTGAAGGAAGCAGGATATGAAGCCAAGGAAACACTAGTGACAGGCTCACAATAACTATTTCATAGAGAAAACAGCGGCATACAAAACTACAACAGTGCATTGTTAATGATTTTATTTTTCTTAACCGTAAGAGGAAAAGAGGAAGGAAATTGCTCACTTTGCATTTTCCATTAATAGCCACAGGCATTCTGCAGATTTTTGCACTACAGAAAGAGAAGGACCATTACCATCGTCATTGTCCTTTTGGACTCAGTGGACCTGAGGAATTTAAGTACGGTAAAGATGGCAGGATTACTGACTCTTAAGAAAAAGAGGTCCAGGGCCCACAGCATGAAGTAGAAAGGGCCAGGCTTTGAATCCTGCTGTGAAATCACTTGCAAAAACTTATCCATGGGGTAGCCATGGAGTTTGATGCTGAGGACAGCCATTCCCAGGTACCGTTTCGGCCTATCAATACCACTGTCATCACTTGCTCTATACAATAGCCATATAATTTTTTCAAATGTCAAACATCAAACATGGATCAGTGTATGTTGTTTAAAGAGACAGTTGTAAGACCTATAGCATGTTTCAATTCTACCACTTTTCCCAGTCAATTGTTCAAATGTTTGAACACTCCTAGCACTCAAACTATAGAAATTAATGGCATAAGATACAACTGCAGCTTCTGTGCCTCTATCTATTATTAAAAGCTCCCCACAATCAGTTTACTTTGCCATATGTAAGTGCTATGTCACCTTCCATCCTTTTCTTTGATCTGCTGAATACATATATGGCTTGTGTCTTGAGACTTTTTCCCCAAACACTTCATTCTTTGAATTCTCTCCAATAGTCCCATTTTCTTTCTGAATTAAAATGACCAGTCCATCAATATACACTAATCAAGTGCTACATGATGGGAAGATCACTTTGCTCAGTTCAATAGCTTGCTTTCTGTATACTGAAGCTCTGCAGCAGAAGTCCACTTCAAGGGGAGTACAATGACATCAGCCCCTTTTCTAAATCTTTGCTTAATGAGATGTAATTCCTGTGTTAACTACCTTGGTCCATGTATACTGGCAAACTCAGTACATGATGCTGCCTTGTAGCATATCAAATGTCAGGGTTATAAACCCAGCAATCTCATCCTGCTTAATTCTATTACAGACAACCATACTAGAAACGTGCAAGCCCTCTATAAAGAATGTGGGGGAGGCAGTAGCAAATCCTACCCAGTTAAAGCATTTGAACGGTAACCTAAATCTTCAGTTGTATCCCTTTCACATTATTTTAGATGTACAAAACATAGAATAGAAAACACACTCCTGTTTTGACAGTCTTGACAAACCAAAATGTTGGTAATAGTGTTAACAGTGGTTTTAGGGAAGGGAAAACAAATTGAAATACCCTAGAGATTCACGTCATGAAGCTGAAAGGGAGGTACAACCAATTAACAAGAGAGAAAGGGAGAAAAAAAATAAATCTAAATGGTAAACAAATAAGAAAATGCCATTTGGTCTTGCTAGGTTCTTCCATACCAGCCAGTATTAATGAAAGGATAAGTGTCATCTTTAAGACACTTCAAGCTCTGCCAAAACTATTATCACATCAAAACCACTGCTTTTTACCTGGTCACAAGGTTGCAGAAGACAAGCTTTTGACTAATTAAACAAGACTTGATTAGCATAAAGGCAAAAATCAGAAGGAGTAGAAAAGAAAGAGGGAGAAACTGAAGCACAAACAGGCAATCAAAAGTAGCCAAGTCTTGGTATTTCGGGTAATGTTTAGGACTAGAGCAAAGTCAGTAAAAATGGTAAGATCACCCCAGTCCTTGCTGCCTTGACTTAATCTGAGAACTTTGGGATTTCAGAACATCACGATGAACGCAGAAGTCTGTAAGTGTGGTGACCCACACTGGTGTTGACTTTGCAGGAAAAGCTGCACGACTTTTTACTCAAATGATGAATTCCAAAGGAGATGAAGAGAGGGGAAGCCCTCCTCTTCTACCATTTAGGCTTAATTTTCAAAACACCAGGTCCACTGCAGTCGTTTGCCTGTCAAACACTCCTATTATCCATCAGATATAATCTCAATATGTTCTTTAAACCAGCAGGAATTTTTGACTGAATTAGTTCTATTTTTGTTTTTTTCCTGACGTTTACAAATAATTTTATATAACAGACCAAGAGTTGCCATCTGTTACCTCAAACTACTTTTAGGTCTGTATACAACACATCCTGCGGATGTAGCCTACTTTTTTGCTAGTAGATATGGTACTTCATGAGTGACAGTATTAAATATGTTGGACGGTAACTAACAAAACATTTAGGATTGATTTGTAACAGTAAATGCTCCATGTATACTGTCCTATCAATCACTGTGTCATCTGCAGCTATCATTATGGATGGTATTTTGCCTTCTTGAGCATCGATAACTGGACTGAAAAATTCTGGCACCCATACACAGAACTGCAAATTTGGCCTTGGGATACATGTGCCAGAGTAGATGGGCCCTGGGAAACAGCCCTTTACACAGCTCGATTCCAGTGGTTCACTCTCTGCCTCTGCCGACTCTTCTGAAGGTGGGCCCTGCTGCTCCACCGCTGCCTGCAACCCCTCCTGCCACATAAGTCAATAGAAGGCTGTGGAGGGTACCACAAAGACCTCAAAATTACCATAAAGGATTTTCTGGGCAAATGCCAAGTCCAGCCTTGGCATGAGCTGACCACAGCCATCTGGCCAGGCTTACACATGATCATCATGACCAGCTGAGCCACCTGCATTAGGGCTTCCTGAAGCACAAGATCCTAATGGCACCTGAACTGTTTGCATGCTGCCTCCAGATTCAACTTCAGCCAGCTGCAGTTCATGTGGTGACTGCTGGGGGTTGTCAGGAGCCATGTGATATACTAAGCACTCCACCACCATGTTGTTACAACAGCAGGTAGTACAAGGCTGGGGAAGGGAGGGGAGAACATACTGCATAAATATTTAAGGACCTCTGCTTCCGCTAGACCTTGCACTGATCATTTTATTTGGGTTTTGATTAGCATCACTATTGTTTGTCTACTTTAAGCCTTGCACTTTGTTGCCTTATTAGACCATTTAGACCAATTAAAAAAGGATTGGTAAACTTACGCACTTGCTTCCTCTGCTATTGATCCCTATTTTCTTTTCTGCGCTAGCCTACAACCATCTACTAAAGTAGCAAAGACAGAAGCAGGGTACAGGATGCATCCAGACCATGCACGACATCAGGGACTAACATGACTAGAAAGCAATCTTTCAGGTGTTGGAAGACTGACATTCATGAGGCTGAGGAGCAGTAGAAAATCTAGGTCACAAGAGAGGGAAGAAGCCTGAGGGACCTGGAAAATAATGGTATTGTAGCTGGCAGACTGGCACATCTATAAACATTCAATGTGTATAGCAGAGCTAGCTCTCACATTGTACATTTGTATGTACCATTTCAGACCTACCTTACATCTAGATATTCTAGCCAAACCTACATGAGGTTATATAAAAGTAACCTACTGCATCCTTGATGACAGAAGCATTTCTTGTGTCCATATTCAGGTTTTGCAGCATGAAAAGCCACCATGATATTGATGGCACCGGCAATGATCCTAGCTCAAAGAATTACCATTGCACTGCCACACTAGATCTCTAGTCTTCCAAATCTCAGCATCCTTCTAAAATCACTGTGTAAATCAGATAGGGTTACATGACACAAAGCAGCACAAGATAGATACAGACAGTGACGATGCATCTGTATATCCTAATAACACTTAGGATTATTACCTTGGGAAAGAAGACTTCAGGAAGCACAGATATCACATATTCAGTATAGCCCACTGCATATATAGACACTGGCTCCTAATGAGGTAAGATGGGTAGGTAAGTGAAGGTGAGGAAGTGATTTATTTCCTGCTTAGCCTGAGAACTCTAGAAAAGACATCACATAGTAAGTTTTTGCATCACCAGGATACAAACCACCTAGTAACATGGATTCAGACATCAGATTTACCCATTCTAAAGTAATTGCCCACCAGCTGACCAGAATTGGATGCAGCAAGGCTCCATAGAGAGTAGTTGCCCTCTTGACAAGAGATGTACTGATGCAGTTGGGAAAGTGACAGCTCTTCACCCACAGTCCTGAAAACAGGCCTACTCATGCAGCTGTCCTGGATCTGCTGGCAACTTCCCCCTTGTTCACCTAAGCCAAAACCTCTCGTCGATGAGTGGTAAGTTGTAGTTTGACCTAGACCTGTAAGGAGGTGCAAGGCAGCTTTCCAGACAGAAAATCTAAGATCCAAACTCCAATCAGATCATTGTAGTCATCCTTGTTCCAGCCTGTGTAACACAGATGGCCTTGAAGCAGTCCTAGCTAGATGCAAGCAGCAAGAACTAGATGCAATACAGCAGTGAATTGACTTTGCAGAAACTGCTGAAGGTCTGAAATTTATATAAGGCCCTTATATAAATTATGCATGCTGGTGTAGCCCTTAGGTATGCAATAGATGAACAGTCTCCTCCCTACAGCAGCCTGCACTGCCAAGAAATTTAGGAATAAGCTTCATACTGTAAAACATAGCTGCTGACTTGCAGTACGGAGGTGACCTGTTAATCTGGAAGTGTGCTGATTTTGGGTGGGATAGAGTTAATTTTCTTCATAGTAGCTAGTGTGGGGCTACGGTTTGGATTCATGCTGAAAACTGTGTTGATAATACAGAGATGTTTTTGTTATTGCTGAGCAGTGCTTACACAGAGTCAAGGCCTTTTCTGCTTCTCACCCCACCCCACCCCACCAGCGAGCAGGCTGGGGGTGCACAAGGAGTTGGGAGGGGACACAGCCGGAACAGCTGACCCCAACTGACCAAAGGGATATCCCAGACCATATGATGTCATGCTCAGCGTATGAAGGTGGGGGAAGAAGAAGGAAGGGGGTTTGTTCAGAGTGATGGTGTTTGACCTCCCAAGTAACTGTTACATATGATGGAGCCCTGCTTTCCTGGAGATGGCTGAACACCTGCCTGCCGATGGGAAGTGGTGAATGAATTCCTTGATTTGCTTGCATGTGTGGCTTTTGCTTTACCTATTAAACTGTCCTTATCTCAACCCACAAGTTTTCTCACTTCTACTGTTCTGATTCTCTCCCCATCCCACCGGAGGGGGAGTGAGTGAGCAGCTGTTAGTGCTTAGTTGCCAGCTGGGTTTAAACCACAAGAGGAAGCAGCCCAGGGCTTCACGGACAAGAGTCAGACTGCACCATTACCCTGTGCATCTACTGCACAGACACAGCGTTTCACAGAGGACTGTACTTTGGCCCTACATCTCCCTCAGTTTCTAAGACGTGTTCAATTTAGGAATAGAGAGAAGAAGAAAACGCACCATTAAACATCTGCCTCCTTGGCCTTGATCCTCCTCCTGACATAACTCAAGAGTTCAGCTACAACACATCTAAAAATCATTCAAGGAAATGCACAATAGTGGGATCTGTCCTATCAAAGTGGGGGGAATGAAAGAATGGATCCAGGTGGCAGCTTTCTTACCTGAATTAGTATCCATTACATATGTAACTGACATAGCAATACATTTTTCAGAAGGTTCTGAAGGTCCCACGCTCTAATACCAGGAGTGGAAACACTACAGAGGCTCTCAAAGAAATGTCTCAGGTTTTGAGTTCACTTTTGGCCCCTGTGTTATTTCTGTTAGGCATACCACTACACAAGAGATGAACATGTCTGTAACAGCTGCACACATCACCACTACCTGATGAATCCCATGGTACTTTACAGAAACACAATTCAGCTCAAGTATCATTTGACTGGACAAGAGTGATATAGCTTCCACTTACACCTGCTTAAGAAAAAAGGCACCACTTCATCGTTCAAATACTGAAATGTAATTCACTATCATAACCAAAGCTTTTAACAATAATTAAAATGTACTATTTTTTAGCTTTAATCTTCTGGAAGCTCCTCAACTGAACCAACTTCCCCTTTAAGAGCATGGTATAGAAACTCTGGGAATGAACAAGATCCATTTTAGATTGAAAACAAAGTTTCAGCCTGAAATACAAGGCCTCAGCAAAAACCACACCACCATAAACTACACTGATTTTTACCAGATAAACCAGATAACAGATGAAAAAAGTAGAATTCAAAGCAGCTGGAAGTCTGTCACCATCCTTTTTTCTTTGCCTCCACACCTATTCTTCTTTGCAGATGGCATACGAAGAATGCTCTTGCCTTTCTGATCAAGTCTTGGCATCAAAGTAACACATCCTTCCAGAAACATGTGCCACAGGTAACACTAGGTCACTGGGCTATCACTTGAACAGTCCCTCCTAATGTGGTACTTTAAAAGTTAACCAACAGCAAAACTATCTCCTCTTCCCTTCCAACACACACAAATCTCCACACAGAAGGGGGATAAGTATGACCTTGCCTCATTCAATGCCAGCATTTTCATACCAATTCCTTCATTTTATTTTTGTGGGACAAGGCTTAAGACACATGCAAAGCAAAATCCTCACTTCTTGCAAAGAATGAAATAGAGGGCAGAAAAAGCACCCTTCAGAATGGGATGAGCCAGACTCTTGAGTTCTCTTCAGGTGAAAGGGGAAATTGGGAAATATCACACTACTTTAATAATGAGATGTTTAAACCTATTTTCAAGGAAGTCAGAACAACATAATTTTATTTTAAAACTTCAACCTTCTTTCAAGGGGCTGAAGACAGTTCTTGGCTTCAAACATTACTGTGGAGAGGGTGGAAAGAAGGAATAAGGTAATCAGGGACCAGGACATCATAGATGCTATTTTCTTAGCTGGCCTAGAACAAGAGACTTTCATAATTTATGAAAGAAGATGCAAGACAGGAATTTTTTCCATTTCTGTACTGACACATTGGCATTACTAAGTTCTGGATGTAGTTAATCTGATGCACCAAGACAGTTCTTTGTTGCTGCCATCACAAACTTCACCAGAAGCCTAGAACAGGCAGGCAAACTTCAAACACTATTAACTGTGAAGATACAGGCAATTTTGCCTGGGTTGCAGAGGCAAGCAGAGTACACAATAGGGCAAGAGTGAGAAATTTAGGTACAAAGAAAATGGAAAGACAGCAGAAATAAGCAAAGGCCGGATAAGAGAGCCCCTTCTGCAGATAACATCTTGGCTGGGGAGAAGAAGCAGAAGTTCACTTCCAGTCTTCAGACTTGCTTCCCAGACCAAACACAGCAGCTTTCACTGTGATGGAGCAGTTTCCATGTCTGAGGGCACACTCCAGTCCTTTCCCATTAAATGCAAGCCTTTCACTTCAGCGATTCCATCAAATCCCCTATTTCACCAGTCCTTCCCCACCTTTACCACCTTCAGTGGCAGGACACATGTTCTTTTTCAACAGAAATTCACAAAGCCTGTACATTAACGCAGCTGAGAGGCTGTAAGACTCAGCTAAAAACATTGAGTACTTTCTTAAAAATGAATTTATAATTTGTATAAATTGTGATCCAAATATATGTTAAAAGACTAATATTTAAGGCATTCTAGATAATTAGAATCTGGATATTTAAGACAGTTTTCCAAATATTCACACTTTTGTTTTGAATGACACTTCTATTTCTGCTACAAAAAGAACCTCTCTTGACACATATACCATAAATATATAGAAAATATATATAAAACCTCCTCTAGAAGCAATGTTTTAGAACCAATTTCTATAATTTCATTAAGTAACACTTAAGCAGAGGACAGTGGAAGATGCAAGTAAACTATCTGGAGAATGCGGTCCACTTTCATTTGTAATCACTAGTGTAAGCATTTCCTTACGTTAACTTAGTACTCATTCTTACAGAGCAAAGAAAGCATCCAATCAAAAGCCGCACATATAACTTGTTAAATGCATTGATGTATTTTAAGTAAGTGCTTATGCATTTATAGACGTAATTCTCTAGAAACTGGTATTTCCTCTTACTGGCTTAAGCTGCTTCCCAGTGTAAGTGGGAGGTCTCACTCATTATGTGCATGGCCCAGGATCTATTAAAGTAGAAGAACCAAGCCAGCCCCCAGTTCTCAAATATCAATTTTGCTAGCATGGGAACACAGCACTCTCCTTGGTGACAGAGAGGGCAACTGCACCCTGCAGGGAAGCAACTATCTTGAATCTAAGATTTTAGGTTGATGCATGCCAGTATCTTTAGAAGCAGCATTGACAGACAGTAGCTGGAGGGGTGAGCAGCTGGTGACTGTTCTTCACAAAATAGGTAAGACAATAGCGCAAAAAGACATCAAACCAGGGAATAAGAGCATCTAAAGCTTAATCGACTATGCTGTGAATCTCAATGCATTTTTATTATTCCATGACTCAAAAGAAGTGCTCAGAAAAGCTACAGAGGAACATTTCTTGCAGTACTTTCTCACCCAGCACAGCAAACAATACACAATAGGGATACTATAAACTAAATAACTTTGCACAGAAATTCCATCAACTCAGCCATGTGCCTATTTTGATGTTTCTATAACAAATTCACACAAGACATTTGACTGAGTAAAACCTCTGAAGAATAAGGGGGGAAAAATTTCAGCAAAAGACAATGCCATAGACAACTACGTGCCAGCAGTACAGCTTTTTAATTGGCATGATGCAATTTTTCTTTCCAAACTAATTCATCAAATCACAATAAAGGATCACTGAATTTGCAAGATAGAAGCTACTCTTTCCATTTTAGTTTTTCACAGTATTTTCAGAAATACCAGCTTCAACTTTTACAACATCACTAAGGCTCTCCATTCCACTGAAGAATTAATCTTTTTACCTCAAAGCATGATGTCACAGCCTTCTCCATGTAAGTAAGCTATGTAAGTTGGGCAGTTAAGCAGTAAGAGACTAGGACAATGCTAAGGATGGAACTTGTCTGGACTAATTTCTATACTTTGAATGCAAGACTGAGAAGTGTTCTAAAGAAATGTATGGATAACCCTGAAGCAGAGCTGAGCATCTTGAATGCAACCCCTCAAGGAAATAATTCACATGTACGCACCTAAAACCTACCAAGCAATATATAACCGAGAGCTATGTGGACGTGAGGACAAACCACCTCATGCATTATACATCTCACCAGTAGTCATCTTACCTGCATTATTTCAGTAGCACTACCTTATTTTAGTACAGCTTCTTAACACTCCCCTGAACTCTGAAGTCGCTATCCAGAGCACAAAGAACTGATTGCTCAGGTGGCAAGTGAAGTTTAATGGACATATTTTACATGGGAGATAAACAAGTGAGTGCTTAATGGTAGTATACTTGAACAAATACTTTTCTCCCATTGATTCTCTCTCTCAAATCCAAAAAGCTACCAAGAGAGCAAAGTTCTAGTTCTACCCAAGTTGCCTGAGCATGAGAAGGGAAAGCAACAGGGAGGACAGTTTCACACCACCCACCTACAGGCACTTAGCTTAGCTGAAGCTCCTTCACCTCCTTTACAATCAACATACAGAGACAAGCTCCTTGAAAGGATAGTTCAGATCAAATAATGCTAAGGCACTTGAAAGCATGATTTACATCAGGGACCTATCACTGCCTTCTCCACTGAAGAGAGATTAGCCAGCTAAAATAGATGCTTAAAGGTAATGGTGAAAATATCACCTAACTTTCAGATCAAACCTCAAGGGGCTCTGTTTGAGATGTGCTATTTGTTAGGATGTGAGAAGCAAGCAGCTATAGTATCCTTTTTGCCCCTTCCAATTAAGGTGGGGGAAAAAGAAAAAAGCCACAGTATGTTTTGAATTTGTGGACAGTCAACAGCGACGATCACTATTTTACTTAAAAAAACCCCTACTAGTAAGAATATTTAATGTGTTAGTTTATTAGTGAGCATTAGAGATAACTAGCTTTTAAAAAGTTTAGTTTATTAGTGAGCATTAGAGATAACTAGCTTTTAAAAAGTTTAGTTTATGACAGAGCTTGAATTACCAGAATAATGCACTGCACAGGGTAGAAATGAAATATAACCTGATCAAACTTGTCAGCAAGTACAATGTTCCTTATGTTCTGCAGAGCACTTTACATTCAGCAGAGGTGCAAGAGCAACCTTTGCATGTCTTCTAAACACACAATGAGTTCAAACAATTCAAAAAAAGAGCCAAAGTTAAATATCTGTAAGTTTGCCCAACTCTTCCCAATATTACAAATACATTAGAACCATGAATTCGAAGCAGGACTAAGGCACCAACTTATTTTCAAGTGTTTAGCTACAGCTTTAAGTTTCACTATGAACTCAAAAGATTAACCACAACCTGTTCATAGTTGTCTTATAAAGACTGAAAAATTACCTCTCATTTTTAAAAACGTAAGAGACAATTATACACATTTATTGTAAATGTTTTAATATATTTCAAGTTTAAACCATTGTCATAAGAGATCAACACACTAAAATTCATATCAAAAAGATACCCTTAGCCATCACTATAAATA
This sequence comes from Strix aluco, assembly GCF_031877795.1. Lineage (NCBI taxonomy): Eukaryota > Metazoa > Chordata > Aves > Strigiformes > Strigidae > Strix > Strix aluco. The sequence goes on from NC_133935.1 coordinate 51,635,755, forward strand.
TACCAGCAATTTTAATTCATTCACAGTAGCAGATTCATGGGTTTGCTTTTCACAATAAATAAAAATGTACAGGAAAAATATCTCAGTTTGCCTAAAAAATTTTAGCACCAAGCAGTACAATTAGTCAACCAGACTGTAAAAAGACTATCTTATCCATGTAAGGAAAGTGGTAATTACATATTTTTGGGTTTGTTAGGTATATATTCAGGATTTTTTACCATTCAAACAAGAGCACTTAGCATCACACATACAAGTTTTCAATATCCAGAACGCAGAAAATACAATCCATCATTAATCTCTGTCTTCACATAGAAAATTCACCTCTTTCAAGGATGCCCCGTGAATAACAAGGTCTAAGCATGAGAAGAAATGCAGACACTTGCTCTTCAGCTCAAATTCAGGTGCCCTCCAAACAGTGTGAAACTAACAGTTTTTCATCCAGCTCTGCGAAAGAAGCAGCATCCTACTGACAGGGTCGAACCCCACTACTCATCTCAGTGGCCAAGGCTAGAGACCCATTCTGCAGAAGTAGGAGAAGGAATTGTTGCCACCTCAGCAGCATGCAATCCCGGGAAAACAAAGGGGATTCCCATTGTCATTGTCTTCATCTGCAGCTGATCATCACCAGCACTAGCAAGGCAGTAGCTTGCGCAGTTATCTCCACAGCGGGCAATGTCACAACCCGACCAACAGCACAAACTACTACCTCAGCCAGGGCCCTGGTGCACCCGACCCTTTCTGAAGGGAGGAAACAAGCAGACAGACAACACAGCAACGATAAATGAAATTAGAGGGAAAACCAGCAGAAAGATAAAAGGGCTCTGGGGTCTTTTGATGATCTTCTTGTCTCCTTTATCTGCTGCAGACATCAACCAGACTCCTCTCGCCTGACTGTGAAAAGCAAAGGGAAACCCCGCCCAGCTCCCTCCCCAGCTTTGCCCTTTTCCTTGCATGACCTGAAACCGACGGGAAGAGCTTCGTTTATCAGATACATTACAGACCCCAGCTGGTACAGTAAAGATCACGTTTAATTTCAAACAGCCACAGTTCCGCAAGCCTGTAACAGATGGGGCGGGGAGGGGAAGGAGGGAGGGAAGAAAGGAGAGAAACGGGGGGCGCGGGGGGGGGAGACACAGCAGACAGACACCCCCTCACATAGACACCGACCCCCCATCCCGCTTCAGCCGCCCTCCTTGCTCACCCTCGCAGCAACCGCGGCGGCACAGGACCTGCCCGCGCCGCCGCCGCCCCTCCCTGCAGCACGGCCGCCCCGCCAGCCCCGGCCGCGGCGGCAGGCAGCCCGTGGAGGAGGGAGTGCGGAGCGGAGAGGCGGCAGCCGCCGCCGGCAGCCCGCCCTGCCCGCCCGCAGCTGACCTCCCGCCGCCCCCGCCCGGCGGGCCCCGGCAGGCCGGTCCGCCCGCTCCCCGGAGAAGCGGGGGCGATGGGCCGGGGCGCTCCAGACCCAGCCCCGCTCGCCCGAGGACGCGTCGTGCCACCGCCTGGAGGGAAGGGGCCAGGGAAGGGGCCAGGGAAGGGGCCAGGGAAGGACCCCCGCCGCGGCCGCCTCTCCCAGCGGGGAGGAGGGAGCCGAGCCCTCAGGCGAGGGCGTCGGGGCGCAGCCCGGAGGGTCGGGGAGGGGAAAGCGCTCGCCTTGCTGAGGCCGCAGACAAAGGAGGCGCCGAGCGGGCGCCGCGGCCCCGCTCCCGCCGCGGCTCCGTCCCTCGCCGCCGCTGCCGCCGCCTGTGTGTCCGGCTGAACCATAGAGATCATTTAAGGCGGGGGGAGAGAGGGGCTTATCCGCTGCCCACGTGACTGGACATGTCACTCACCCGGCCGGCGCCATCTTGAAGAGGGAGGGGGAACGCTGCCCCCAGCTAGTAGTCAAGATGGCGCGGGACGGCAGGAGGCCGCTATTCACGGACGGATGCTGCGCCACTCTGCTGCGGCTCTCCCTTCGATTCCCGCCGGACTACGTAGGAGGGTGTTACGCTCGTCCTGGGGGATGCCGGGAGGCGGAGAATCTCCCGCTCTCGATCCGGGGCTCCCTAACAGCCGCGGGAAATGCCGCGGCCGGAATGGGGCCCACGGGAAGCGTAGGCGGGGCGAGGGGGATCAAACGCCTTTAAACTGGGGGTTTTTCCCTAGAAAGGCGTTCTGAGAGAAGGACAGCACTAGGGACGGACTTTTTGCATCTTCAAGGCTGTGGGTGGCGGGCGGCGCCCGGTGTGGCAGCAGAGGCTGAGCGGAGGCATGGCGGGCGGGGCGGGACGGAGAAAGGCGCTGAGGGCTGCAGGGTTGGTACTGAAATATCGCATTTTTGATTACACACAGGAGTAAAGGCACCTCGCACCAGCTCTTCCGTTCGTGCGGCATGACGGTGTCCCGGTGAAGGCGGGGTCCCGCCGCTGGGCGCGGGGCAGGCGGCAGAGCCAAGCGTGCCTCCTTACAGCGCTAGGCGAAGAGGAAAAAGCACGGGCTTTCAGAGTGCAAAGCAAACATTTGCATTCGCTGGCTGTGGGCTTTAATTTTTAAAATGAATTCGGTTTGCACTCTAAAGCTTATTTTTTTTATATATATCAGTAGCGAACTTGGAAGCTTTTTTATTTCTAAATGAAAGTAGACGCGAGGACGATTAGTCCATACCAGAAACTGACCTCAAAGAAATAGACTGTGAACCTCATTACAAATTCACAAAAGTTACAAACACATTTTGATCGTTTGTTTTAGCCTTCACTACCAACATATCTTACGAAGAAATCTATTGAAATCCAGCTACCACTACACAGGAATTATGCTGTGAGAGTTTAAAAAAAAAAAAAAGTGTAATTCCGTTTACAAAGACTGTATTAACATCAGTGATGCAGAATATGGAAATAACCGAGCTTGCATCCAGACCTCAAATGAGAAACAATAGTCTTAGTTTTGCACTGGAAACTCCCATCTACCACATGGGTTGAGATTAAAATGCAATGCCTTTAGTGACAACTTGCAACAAACTTGTAGTTCAGAAAGTCATACTAGAAAGCAGCTAAAACATTGCCACCTTAAGAGACAAAATACTTTATGATTGTGTAATTCTCTGTTTTTAAAGTTGCTACCTGTATTAGGCATCAGGCGCAATTAGATCACTGCTTGTTTAAAAGACATTTAAACCAGTGACGTTGGAGAAAAGTGCCAAGAGGTTCTGCATGCTTATAAAGTACATATGGTTTTGATACTGACAAGTTAACATTCTACAGCTGAGAAAATGGAAGCACCCAGTAACTCTAGAGTCCTTTGCTTCTGGTTCTAGAAGGGACGCTTGATCTCTTTCAGACTACTTTATCTCAATTCCTGTTTTCCTCAGTAAATACTATTTCTCACAGGGACAGTAAGACTTAATTGCTCTGCTATTTGAGGTCAATTCAGGAGAGGCAAAATATTACAAAGAGATGGATACACCAAGGAAATGTATGCTCCATTCTTACTAAGTTAAGTTGGCATATACATGAAAACCCAATTCTGAAAAAGAATCTAAAATTGGGAAAGTTTCAAATTTATAAAAAGAGCAAAAGCTAGGTGTTTTCATGCCTTTTTTCCTATAAAAATTTTCAGATTTATTTAAGATTATATTAAAACGGTATTAATAGTGGAAAAAATCCTCCATACTTAGAATACTTAAGTTTTTAGTTAATTCTGGGTTAAATTTTACTTTTTTTTTTTCTTACTGTGCTCCCTTCTGTTCTAAGGCCATTTCAACTATGTAAACTTTTACACAAGACTATCAGCATTTTATATCTCAATGTCTTGTCTGCCTGAATTAAGGTCTCTTTTATATTCATTAATCAATAGACTGAAATCCACCTTAACATCGTGAGTACATTTAGAAAGTTTCTTGGACAACAAGTTTGTAATTTCTGTATAAGGAAAATCACTTCTGGGTGAAAGTAAATTTAAATCACATCATTGGGATGTATTTATTTATAAGAGAAGGGGCAGATAACAGTGGAATACTGTTTCCTGTTGGAAGTATGGTAAATTTATTAACTGAAATACTTGCAGTCTTATGTATAGGCAGAAGTTTATTTTTAAATTGTTAACAGATACCATGAAAAACTAATGGCAGATAATCAGCATACATCACAATTTATTATATGGCAAATTAGAACATCTACACTGATAACTTCTTTTTGGATTTGCATTTATCCAAAAACTAGAAGTCCAAGAAGTTACTGAAGTAGATCCTGGAAAGCAATGAAAAAGGAACTAAAAGGTCAGGAAATATGCAGGGCTGCAGATGGGTGCAGGTACCAACCTGCAAGCTTCCAGACCCTAATGTCTGCTGGAGTCATCCACCTTGCTGATTCCCTTACGTTCTCCCACACCCTGTAATGCAAAGCTCTGAAAGATTTTGAGGATTGGTACCCTTAGTTACTTTCAGTAATTCAAGTCTTCTTGAGTGAGAATGTGAATATACAACAACTTTCAAAGAAGACATGCTTACTAGCAAATATTTTCTCGTTTTCTTCAGATGAGAAATTCCAATGCCAATAATAAGCATTCAGGAAGCAAGGTACAGGTATCAGAAGCGACTGTAACCTTGCTGACCTGAAACAATTGGGTAGAAAGCAGCAGTTACATGTTATATAAAAAACCAGAAAAATTCTCTCATAAGGAGTGTACAAAAGTGTTATCGGGACTGGAAATGTTCAGTTTACTGAGTTCATAAAGGCAATAATGTCATGTACTCATCCAAATTGGGGAACCTATGGAAAATCGAGACAGATCAGTAGCAAGGAGAATTTAAGGTTGACAAAGAGGTCTATTTTCTACATTAACAGTAACTGTTGAGCTCTTCAAGTCTTCATCTAAGTATTTAGACTAATCCTGTGACTACAAGGAAGTCATAGCATGTTGTCCCTTGCAGAGACAGGATACAACAAATAAATACTTAAATATGATCTCGATGAGGGGAAAAAATCAGCCAAGCCTCAGAGTAGGCCCTTGCAAAGGACATAAAAAAACCCAAAAAGCAAGCAAAAAGCCACAAAGAAAATGCTGCTGGGGGAGATCAAAAAAACTGTAGCACCATCAACACACTGCAATAGCAAAGTCAGCTGCATTTACTGTGGCTGTCTGAGCCACATAGATTCATCTTCCCTATTTTGAGATGTCTAAAGTAAACTGAAAAAAACCCCACAAAACACCAGATGCCTAAGCCTAAAGTAGTTGTCCTATGCTCCCGTAGCCAGAACCGGTGCTTCCACATAGCAACTGACGTGACCTCTTAGGATGGAATGGATTTCCTGCTAGGCCTGCCTATTTGTCTTCCCTGACTGCAAATGAAAGCCAGGCTAGTTCATCTTGAGGTAGACCTCAAAATTTTAGTTACCTAAATCTCAGAAGAGGAATACAACTTGTGCCTCTCAAAGCAAATACTCCATACCACCTCTCATAAGTTTGACTACAGGAGAAATGATTTCTGTCAAAAGTGACTTGTTCTTAATAATGACTTAAATAAGCAGGAAGCTATGTTTTAAATCTTATTTTGCATCTGTATTTATCTCTCCTAAAAGATTATTACTTCATTAGAAATTATTTAAATGTTTGTTTGCAATTAAATATAGTCATTGCACTAAGACTGGCAACCTTTTATAACTCGGGAATACATTTTACATAGTCAACAATTCTATAGCTTATTAGATGCTAAATGGTTACATTTTATTTTATCAGAAAAGAGTTGAGCACATTTTCTCTTGATCATTTAATGCTTCATTAGTTTGCATAGAGCTCTATTTGGATGCAAAGTAGAATAATATGAAAAATGACATTCAAAATAATTCTTTCTTAGCTTGATCTGTTTTAAATGTATTGGATACATTAATGAAATACATCTTGTTAACAAAGAGGATAGAACTGATTGTTTCTGGCTGCCTTCAGCTTTTAGATACAGTAGCTTTTACCTTCACATCTATCCTATGTATGGAAGGGGAAAAAACCTCAAACTGTTTTTATTCCTAATCTGTTTCCAAGTTTGAACTAGTTGCTTGAATTAAGATGGTTGAAGTGAAATTGAACTGCAAGAAGCAGCTACTGCTATCGGACTGTGGTTTAGCTCTTGAAAAACTTTCTTCCTGATTCTTACTCTATAAAGAGGAAGGGTTTTGCACTACTCCATCAGTTCAGTGCATTCTCTTTAAGACTTTGGCAACACATAACTGCTTAGGATTTTAAGAGATTATAGTGCATACAGCTATAAGAGATTACTGATTTCATATTTTGAGAGAAAATATTTAATTTAAATCAGTCTTTTCTAAAACAAATGTTTATCTTTCCTCATTTGTTCTAGGGCAGTAGTATGTGCAGACTCTGGGGCTCATTTTAGTGGTAAGGTAGTAACGTATTATGCTACAATGCCAAGCCCTGAGGCATGAACAGATGTTCAGTAAGTAGATCTGCAAGTAATAGCTGTGATGTACTCCAGAAACCAGTTCTTTGTACATGCCAGCAGTACTATGCAAATAATATTCCTGTCCCCTTCCCTGTTTTCTCATGAGAGAGGTTGATCAAAACCAGACTGCTCTCCGTCCTTTTTAAAGGTCCTCTGTTGGTGGTAATCCAGGTTTGGGTGCCAGTTTTCTAAGGAGCCTCTCAGTCCCTCCCCTCATGACCAGGCATTAGTCTGTGATGTGATGAGGGAAAGAAGTGTGAGTCTTCTGGCAAGGAAGCCAGAAACGTAAGCAATTCCTTGGCAACTTTAATAGTTCCAAGTAAGAAATAGTTAACATTAAAAACAACAGACCAGGCAATGTCAAGTTTCAAGTTTCCAACAGTCTCTCATCCTCACCAGCCTCTGCAGTCTTGAAGCTGTCAACATTGGAAATATCACTGGTCACGGAGACTCATGCCAAGTCTAAGGCAGATATTCTGTACACAGAGAGCAGCAGTTATGATTCCAGTTTGAAGATCAGGGTCTTCAATAACAAAACTGCTAAGATGCCAAACACATACCTGACTTAGAAGGGATTTTCTTTCTTACTTATATATTGGCAATCCCTTCTGAAAACAAAACAGACCAAAAAACCCTCAACAACATTAAACTGACAGGCAGTATGGGCCGAGGCCTTGAGTATGTTTTGACATTGCAGTATTTTTGATTGAAGAAAAAGATAGTAGCTGTATTTAACTCATCCTTCCCGTAAGGAAGGTGCTTCATGTCAAGAGAGGATTATGATGCTGACAAAGAGTTCTTAAGATAGGCATGTGGACCACCAGTTGGAATAAACATGTTAACATGGAGACAAAAGCATATCATACTGATTTTAAAAATAAGTTTATCTGAGAACTCCTCTAAACATAAAATTTGAGCAATGAACACTCATCTCTTGCTAATGAAATGCTGCAGTTGGCATAGTAAACACAGAGGTATCTTACCATTTTTACCAAATTTGTTTCATAGTCAAGACATAAATGCTTAAATAAGGACCTCAAGAAATATAAGGATCAGTTCTTAGCATGTTACTGTCTAACTGATAGGACACAAGGACTATTACATTCTGAAACAGAAAATTGAATGTAACTAATGCACTGTAGTTGTTCTATTTGATGCATTCTACAATGCAACACAAAACCCCTATTCTGCTGGTAATACCACTCTACTATTTTTACTGCAAGAATTCCATCCTGTCTTTAATATACACCTTAATTCTGTAAGATGTAACATACATTGTTAGTTGAAATCTTATAAAACAGTGTGAGTAGAGATCAGGTGTTTGAAACTAACTGAAAAATGAAGATTTATTTAAATAAAGTTTTGACTGGATGCTTTAAAGACAATTACACTATCATTGTATAGATTAAATGTTATAAAATTATGTATTATGCACAGAAATGTATCAGTTTAAAAAGTTGATACAAGATTTTAATTTTGAATTGCTTAAAAGATGTTAAGGCTTGTTTTATACTTCTATTATTAGAAACTGTTGCAAAACATGTTTTCAGATCTAATTCTTGATGATGTTAATAACAGCTGTTTGCACTGACAGCCAGTTTAACACTGGAACAATTTTCTAAGGAAAACCATCAAAACTGTTTTGAAATTCAAGTCTCCTATTCAAGAAAGCTGGCAAAATTAAATGGAAGAAGCTGACTGCTGCTTAACAGCAGCATCTTACAGTCATCTTGATGAACTGCATCCTGGTTTTTAGAAGGCCATTTTGCCAGTTGAGATGTTGAGTTATAATCCTCTTTTCTAGCATACTTATAATACGTCTGTCAATTTGCTACTGATTTAGTACGTACACTCTCTTATCCTTATATTGTATTCAGAGAAGCTACGTGTAGAATCCCAATCTCCACACTCTGACCCCGATCAACTAATATTTGCTTTTAGGGTCCTGTCTGCTTGACGAGACCTTGTTTCCCTGGTTTGCTTATGAAAGAGTTGTGTGAAACAGTGTCTAAAGCCTTACTAAAATTGAGATGCAGTAACTAGTTCTCATCTCTCTCCAAGAAATTAGACTCAGTTTATGTGACTTGATCATAGCAAATACTTATCAGTTGTTATGCACGTCACAGATACCTTGCTGATTCTAACAGCAGATTTTAATTTTTACTTGTCAGAAAAAAAAAAAAAGGATTAATGTCAGGCCAGTTGATCTATAATTTCTATCTTCTCCATGAAAAGTTAAAGCACTGTTTTCAGGATTTTTCAGTCATCTGGTACTTCTCCTGTTTTACATTAGTTTTCAAAGATGATCTTAAAAATGCTGAAGTTCCTCAGATTAGTTCTTTAAAGACCAGGAAGAAATTCTTCAGGCCCAGTCAATTTGACAACATGTAACTATTTTCTATCCTGTTTTCCTTTTTCTAGGTAAGGTCCTTCAATCTTTGTCACTCATATCAATTGCACAAGCAGTACACTGGCAGTTGATTTTTGACTTTTTGTATCAGTCATCACTGTAACAAACCAAAAAATTCAACACACGAATTGCAAATCTGAACCAAACACACAATCACTTGGTATGTCAATAGCCATCCTCTTTTAAGTAGTCAGCCCTTTTGTTAGCACCAATCTTTTACTACTTACATATTTATTCTGTCAGTTGACAGTTGTATCTCATCTACTTTCATCCCTACCTGTTAACACTGTTCTTTGGTGGTATCTGAATTTCCACCTTCTGTGGGCATGCCCTCCTTATATTCAAAGTCAATGAAATTCCTCATTTAACTGAGTGGGTCTCTTATTACAGCTAGTCTCGATGTCTCCTGCACTGGGATATACTGGGACCTTCACATCTCCAAGAAACCGTCTTACCTCCTCAGTTCCTTTCTTATGTCAGACTTGTCTTCTGTGAGATCTTACCTATCAATTTTCTGATCTCTGTCTTCTTTAAGTCCAGTGATTTTTATTTTGACGTTCTCCCTCCACCCTAAGAATCATGAATATTTAATTTCACTATCTTTCTTACACACGTTGTCTTAAACCATCAAATTTTTCTCTTCACTTACTGCTGATGTAGTCATTCTTGATCCCAGCAATTCGTTCTTAGTGTAATATTGTCTGTCCTAAATTAGTCAGCAGTCAGATACTTTTAAGATTACATAAATCTGAACACCGCAACTCATCTATAAAACAAGATTTACGTTTGCTGAGTTCTAAAATATAATGCAACCTTCACGTGAGGAAAATATTCTTATCCAGAAAGCGTGCTTATATGCTGGTGCGTAAGTCCTGCTGAAGCTCTCTGAGAAGCCCTTTCCTGAGCCTTGAGATAAACTAAATACTGCACAGACCTTACTCACTAAATTTATTCATGACCTGCAGCCAGGAAGAACTCTCTATATCCTGTTAGCCTTGTAATAGACAGTTATTTAGTAAGCTGCAGGAATCAGTGAGGTCTCAAACAGTTTATATCCCTACCTAAGCATTTTTACCTAAAGATGATAGAGATGAAAATTGTGAATCTCACCTGCATGTGCAAGCACTAACCATTAAGAGAGAATGTTTTTTGTACCAAACCAGGCTCATAATGAGCACCGTACATTATCTTAGAATATTTTATTGATAAAACTGGAAGGCATTCCTGAGAATCCTTAAAGCAACACAATCTCAGTTCACTAAGAGGGAAGAAAAACGCTATTCATTAGTACCACACAAGTCACATTTTCGTAGATAATTCCTTCACAATACTATACACATACTATACACATGTACACAAAGTATAATGTTTTGTGATGTTCCCCTTCCCCCTTGAAAAGTG